>NC_137894.1:51358578-52009634 GCF_963455335.1 Martes martes | reverse complement strand
TTCTTTACTTTGCAGCTACTGTCAACTCTTCAAGGTACCAATATTATTTCACCGTTCTACTTCAATGACTTTCTATCACTTCTAAGATTTTTTTTTTAAGAATTTTATTTATTTACTTGAGAGAGAGAATGAAAGCAAGAGAGAGCGTGAGCGGGGAGGAGATGCAGAGGGAGAGGGAGAAGCAGGCTTCCTGCTGAGCAGAGAGCCTGATTCAGGGACTCTGGGATCATGACCTGAGCCAAAGGCAGACACTTAACTGCTAAGCCAACCAAGTGCCCCCACTTCTAAGATACTGACAAAATTCTTTACACAGGGTAGAGGACTCTACCTTTATCCGACCCTTGTTGATCTTCTTTTATTTATTCCAAATTGTTCTGTTTTTTCATGCTTCAGAGTATTTCCCATGTCTTTCCTCTGGGTAGATCATGCTTCCTACTCTTCCTCACCTTTTAACTCCTGTTCATCATTTAGATCTTAGCTCAAATGTCTTCTTTGAGATCATAGCAGATGGCACTGCTATGAACTCTTATAATTCTCACAGTCCTTTGTTCTTTTCTTCAAATAACTTATTACCATTATAATCATTTGGTTATGTGATTGTTTAATGTCTAGCTTCACAACTAGACTACAAACTACATAAAGACAGGGTATATATTTGTTATGAGCATACTATGAAGGCACACACATGAGTTGTGTCCTTCCACAGTGTCAGCTTTATTCAGTCATAAAGCAAAGTTAAATCACAATTATAAAGCAGGTTCAGGATTCCAAACTCAATGACAACACCATGTGATTAAACTTGGCTTCTTATACAGCACACAGAGCAGGACAGAAAATCAGCCACACTACAAACAAGATAACAGAAGGGTGTAGGAAGTTAACAAACCAAACACAAAGTCAGTCTGGGGTTGCACATTTGAGATAAGACCTCCATCTCGTCTTGGTCGGCTCTGGCCACTTACTGCGTAAGTTCAAGCAGTGAAGGATCTCAGTTCTGTTCAGAGATCAATCGGGTAGAGCTTTCCATGGCAGTTGCTTTTTCTAAGTGGTCAGACATAGAGGGGTCAGGTCTGAAGAGTTTGACAGTTAACTGCCAAAATCCTTCCCTTTTTAAAGGGATTTAATCAGTTTCGGGTCTCTGCAGACCTCCTCTGGTTCTGCTCATTATCAGTTCTGTGGTGTCAGCTGACATTTGTCATGGTGATATTTTCTAGCTGTAGTACCTGAACTGCTTCTGTCACTGCTTGACGCAGGCTCCTGCTTGACATGAGGGACTCCATTTTGCTTTGTAGAATATTACACCCCAGAATGTGGCACAGTGCCAGGTACATAGATCTTCATGGTAGCTGCTGAATGAACATTTGTTAAATGAATAAATTTTCTATGACTTTTTCAAAGGAGTTTTGTGACAAGAGTGAAGTTTTTTCTTTAATGTCAGAATTTGAAACCCAGTAACTTCTGTTTCTTTCAGTAGCTCTCATGCATCTCTTTATAATTATTTTTATTTGACCCTTTTAGGTAACACAGTCAATGAATAAATCAAATTACTCTTCAGTGTCTGAATTTGTGTTGCTGGGACTTTCTACCTCTAGACCAGTACAGCATTTTCTCCTTGCCTTCTCTACAGTGTTTTATGTAACAATTGTTCTGGGAAATTTCCTTGTTGTGTTTGTAGTGACCTTTGACCCTCACTTACGGTCCCCTATGTACTTCCTTTTAGCTAATCTCTCATTCATTGATTTGTGTTTTTCTACCTTAACGGTTCCTAAGATGATTCATGACCTGTACTCTGGGCGCAAAACCATATCCTTTCAGGGATGTGTCATCCAGATATTTGCTCTTCATGTCCTGGGTGGATCAGAGATGGTGCTGCTGGTCGCCATGGCCTTGGATCGATATGTGGCCATATGTAAGCCCCTCCACTACCTGACAATCATGAGCCCACAGATGTGCATTTTACTTCTATCTGGTGCTTGGTCTATTGGCTTCATTCATTCAGTGGCCCAGTTAGCTTTTGTTGGCCATTTGCCTTTTTGTGGTCCTAATGAGATAGATAGCTTTTACTGTGACCTTCCTTGGTTTATCAAACTTGCCTGCACAGACACCTACAGAATGGAATTTGTCGTTATTGCCATCAGTGGGTTAATTTCCATGAGCACCTTCTTCTCATTGCTTATTTCCTATATCTTTATCCTGGTCACTGTATGGAAACGTTCCATACGTGGTGGTTTGTCTAAGGCTTTTTCTACTCTGTCAGCTCACATCACCGTGGTGGTTTTGTTCTTTGGACCATGCATCTTTGTTTATGTGTGGCCATTTCCCACTGTGTCAGTGGATAAATTTCTTGCCATTTTGGACTTTATGATTACACCCATTCTGAATCCTGTTATCTACACACTGAGGAACAAGGACATGAAGATGGCAATGAAGAGACTGCGTAGTCAACTCCTGAGTCTGAGAATGATTTCCTAAACAACTCTCAGGAGCACAAGTTACTTTTTGCATTTTCAAGCAACTTCAAGTAATACAAATGCTTAAATAATTATACAAAATTTGGAGCTGTTTTTTTCTAAAGCCCCCATTTTATTATATTCAGAATAGATCTGTAATTATGAGGGTACATGGAACTATCAGGTTAATTCTATTTAATAAATTGTGTGACAACTGAATTAAAGTCCAAAAAAAAGTTTACGGGAAGTTGAAAAAGCACAGATTACCAACTTAGAATCTGCTGAAAGTATGACCTCAGATATTAATTAGACTGTCTGGATTCAAACTGATCTATTTCAAGCTAATATACTAAAACTTTTGAGGGAACTATGAAATATATAGCTTTCCTTCGATTTAAACTTGGATATGAATAATTCAATTTTGTTTTTTTCTGAAAGACAAAAAATATATGAGAGAGGATTTAAAACCTGGAGGAAAAGGAACAAAGAGGGAGATGTGAGGTAGACAAAAGTAATGAAGAAAGATTGAGATATGTAGGTGGGAAAACAAGAAAGCGAGCCTCAGAGATAGCATGTTTCATGTATTTGGCCTGTGGCTATTACACTCACCCCTGGTTGCCTCAACTCCATGAACTCAAGCCATCTCCATTTGGCCTGGGGCAGGGGAATATATATATATATATATATCACTTTATTTTAAATATATTATACTTATACATATTTATATATATATCTTATTTCATAATTTTTGAACTTTTGACTTAATGTCTATGACTCAATCAGCAGATATTCTTTAACTGCCAAGTAGATATTTGATATTATTAAGTAGATATATGGCTGGTATTATCAAACCATTATTCTGTCCAAATTATTTGTTGACAATTTTTCTCTAATAGCTAGTCTTGTATAACTCTTTTCTTGTTCAGGCTATGGGTCTTAAGTATATATGTGTGTGCATGTGTGTGTAGAATCTGTAGAAATTGTGAAACTAATTTAATTTATATTTTGGTTTGATAGCAAGAAGACCAAACCAAATTCACTGCTAGACTATGAAAGGACTCTACATCCTGAGTATTTGCAGTTGTTTCTGGTTATACATTCAGTAATATTTCACATTTTTCCTGTTCATTATTACTTTGTTGCTTAATATTTACGTTTGTAATGGATTCTTACTGGATACATTAAATTGAAAAGGATAAATATAAAGCCAGATTTCTGAGTGAGGAATCTGCCATACTTTTGATGCTAGCAGGAAAATGGAGAAGGCTAAAGTTCTAAGCTCAAAAATTCTGAAGGGCAGGGGATCTGGCTGGCTAAGTTGTAGAGCCTGCAACTCTTGGATCTCAGGATTCTGAGTTTGAGCTCCACATTTGGGTGTACATTTTATTTAAAGATAAAAAAAAAAAAAAAACTTAAAAAAAAATTCTGAATGGCCTAACTAAACCACCTAAAATATTTCAGACTGAGAAGCAAGAGATGCATTAGAATCATAATTAAAACTTGGAAAGGATATATCCAAGGAACAGGTATAAACCAGAAGTATACCAAGTCTTATAAAAACTACAATCCGATTCAAATATGCTCAGTACTTGATTGGATTAATGTGATTACACCAGTGCCCTTTTATGCCTCATTGAAGAAACAGTAAGTAGTTTCTGGAGGAATATATTAAGTTAAACCTGCATGACTTTTTATATAGAGTGCCTAAAACACATAAAATAGGAACATGCAAAGAACCAGGGATATATATGCTTCATAATTTTTAAGAGGAAAATAGTTAAAAGAAGAACAAAGAGGGCTCAATTGCTGAAATTAGTAGAGTATAAAATGACATATTTTTAAAAAGTGCTGGAACAGTTGAAAAAATGGAGAAAACAATAAAAAAATTTAACAGAGAAATGGAATATCTAAGAATCAAATGATATTTTAGAACTGAAAAAGCAAAGTAATGTTATGAATGTAAGTAGGCTTAAAAACAGTGAACACAGGAGAGACAAGATGGCGGGGAAGTAGGAGGAGGCGCCATTTCAACCTACCCTAAAGTGAGCTGATTACCTACTGAAGAACTCCGATCACCCATAAATCAGCCTGATTTCAGAATTATACACGTCTGGATCTCTACAGGGGCAGAAGACGCCAGTGGGCAGGTAAAGCGGAGTGGGAACATCGGACTGATATCGGAAGATAAACAAAATGGGGAGGGAGCCACCAGAGGTGACCCATTGGAAAGGAATACCCCAGTACAAGAGTGCCCTGCATCTGGGGACTAGCATTAACTTGGAGTCTGGTTGAAAGCACTCAGAAAGAGCAAAGGATCATGGGGGGGGGGAATTGTGAGAATCAGGGGCGGCTAGGGACAGGGGCTTAAGTCCCTGGACCCAGGACAGCCTCCCCTGGCGCTGAGCCAGAGAGAGTGTGGTGGAGAAACCAGGTCTTGGTCCCTGAGCCAGCAGCGCGCCCAAGAACGTGTGGAGTCTGGCTCCCGTGACGGGCTGGGAGCCGCCAGACGGCAGAACGCACACCTTGCTATCAGCCTGAGACGGGCACGCCCCACACCCTCCCCTGAGAGAGGTGCGCGAAGGCCCAGCCAGGCGGTTAGACCGCGCTGCGCTATCAGCCTAAGACGCATGCGCCTCACACACTCCCCTGGGAGAGGTGCGCGCAAGCCCGGCACTCTTAGACCGGGAAAGACCAGGTACTCCCAGCCCCAGCCAGCGGGAAAATCTCAGTGTGCGATTGCTGCTTGGAACCTCTCTGGTGGCCTGGAGCTGCCCAGACAGCTGCGGCTGCTGTGGTTTTGCATACAAGCAGGAGATCCTGCATCCTCAGGGACCGCAACTAGGACCCTGTTCTGCCAGCGGCCAAGGGGGAATTGATATGGGCTCTGCAGCACCCACAGGGGAGCAGACTGAGGCTTCTCTCTGAGAAGTAGGTCGGGGTGCAGTTTGCTTTCCTCTAAACCTCCAAAAACCATCAAAAGCTGTCAAGGTGAGAGAAAAGAGGTGAACAAACATAAAAACCTCCAGAGAACAAAAGCCTGAAAAAAACGGTTTCCTCAGAGTCCACCCCCTTGAGGGGGGCAGGAGGACTTAACTCAGGGAACATCATTGACTGAAAACCCATGTGGCAGGCCCCTCCCCCAGAAAACCAACCAGGAAAGAAAAAAAAAAACCACACACACTATAAGAGAACAACCACCACTACTTCATAGATACAACTTTTATTTTTAACTCATTCCCACTATTCTGGTTCATTTTTTCTCTTTTTTTATATAGATAATTTTTTAACCTATTTACCATCACAGTGAGATGTCCAGTACATCAAATTCCGTAATAAACTTCTAACCTGAACTTTTTGATACATACACCTGTGTTTTTCTTTTGCTTTTCTATTTTTTTTAATTTTTTAAAATATTAGTTTAGTTTAGTCCAGTTTAATCCTTTTTTATTTTTATTTTCTAATATTCAGGTAGAGTTAAACTTCAAGGTAACCCCCTTTCTCCAATCAATGATACCCCTATAGGTAAACCAATTTTTAATCCCCCTTTATCTTAGGAAAGTTGAGTCCTTTAACAACGATATCAAGATACATCCAGGAAGAATCAAAATAACCTTCCTTGCCCACACTGAGAATCTATAACCATGCTCCCATCTTTTTCTTCCACCAGTGTTTCTGTGTATTTGTGTTTGTCCTGATAGTATATAAATCTTATACTTGGGGTTCTTTTTGACTAGGTTCTTACTTTTTTTGCTTATACATATATATATATATTTTTTTTCTCTTGTCATATACTTTTATCAGTCTTTTTGTTTGTCTGTTTTTGTTTGTATATTTCATAAATCTTACCTTGGGGCCCATTTGGGCTGAACCTTCTCCTTTATCTTCCCTTTTTCTCCTGTCTCTCTCTCTCTCTTTTTTCTTTTTCTTTTCTTTTTTCTCTCGTTTGGATGGGGAATCCTGAGTGCTCAGAAGCATTCCAGGGTGCACCTTGACTGCACCACTGTTGATACATCCAGCTACATCTGTTCAGTCATCTCTCACCAAAATGACTAGGAGGCGGAATCCCCAACAGAAGAAAAATACAGAGGATGGGCCTTCTGCAACAGAGCTAACGACTATCAATGTAGACAATATGTCAGAAAGAGAATTCAGGCTAACAATTATCCAGGCAATAGCTAGGTTGGAGAAAGCCATGGATGACCAAACAGAATTGATTAAGGCAGAATTGAAAGCCACCAGAGATGATGTTCACAATGTTAGGGCAGAGCTGAAAGCCACCAGGGATGAGGTTCACAATGCTCTCAATGAGTTCCAATCTAATCTAAATTCTCTAAAAGCTAGGGTAACTGAGACAGAAGATAGAATTAGTGATCTGGAGGACAAACAGATAGAGAGAAAGGACCAGGAGGAAGCCTGGAACAAACAGCATAGAAGCCATGAAAACAGAATCAGTGAAATAAATGATGTCATGAAACGTTCCAACGTCAGAATTATTGGAATCCCTGAAGGGGAGGAGAAAGAAAGAAGTCTAGAAGATATAGTGGAACAAGTTCTTCATGAAAATTTTCCCAATCTCGTGAATGGAACCAGCGTTCATGTACTAGAGGCAGAACGGGCTCCCCCCAAGATTATAGATTCCAAAAAAACATCCAGGCACCTGATAGTAAAATTGAGAAATCATAATTGTAGATACAATCTCTTGAAAGCTGATAGGACAACAAGCTCCTTACGTACAGAGGAAAGCCCATCAGAATAACGTCAGACCTGTCCACAGAGACCTGGCAAGCCAGAAAGGGCTGGCAAGATATATTCAGGGCAATAAATGAGAAGAACATGCAGCCAAGAATACTTTATCCAGCAAGACTGACATTCAAAATGGATGGAGAGATAAAGAGTTTCCAAGACCAGCAAGGCTTAAAGAGTATGTGACCACCAAGCTGGCACTGCAGGAAATATTAAGGGGGGTTCTATAAAAGAGGAAAAAATCCCAAGAATAGCATTGAACAGAAATATAGAGACAATCGACAGAAAGAAAGACTTCAAAGGTAACACGATGTCAATAAAAACATATCTCTCAATAATCACTCTCAATGTGAATGACCTAATGCATCCATAAAACAACACAGGGTTGCAGATTGGATAAAACGACAGGACCCATCCATATGTTGTCTACAAGAGACCCATTTTGAACCTAAAGATACACCCAGACTGAAAGTGAAGGGATGGAGAAGCATCTTTCATGCCAATGGGCCTCAAAAGAAGGCCAGGGTAGCGATTCTCATACCAGATAAATTAGACTTTAAACTAAAGACTGTAGTCTGAGATACAGAAGGACACTACATCATTCTTAAAGGGACTATCCACCAAGATGATCTAACAATTGTAAATATCTATGCTCCCAATATGGGAGCAGCCAAATACATAAGAAAACTATTAATCAAGATAAAGAGTCATATTGATATGAATACATTAATAGTAAGAGATCTTAACATGCCTCTCTCATTAATAGACAGATCATTGAAGCAGAAAATCAATAAGGAAACAAGAGCATTGAATGACACATTGGATTAGATCAACCTCATAGATATATACAGAACATTCCACCCTAAAACAACAGAATACTCATTCTTCTCAAGTGCACATGGAACCTTCTCCACAATAGACCACCTACTGGGTCACAAATCAGGGCTCAACCGATACCAAAAGACTGAGATTATTCCCTGCATATTCTCAGATCACAATGCTGTGAACCTGGAGCTCAATCACAAGGAAAAGTTCAGAAGGAACTCAAACACCTGGAAGCTAAAGACCACCTTGCTTAAGAATGCTTGGATCAACCAGGAGATCAAAGAAGAATTTCAACAATTTATGGAAACCATTGAGAATGAAGACACTTCACTCCAAAACCTATGGATACAGCAAAGGCGGTCCTAAGGGGGAAATACATAGCCATCCAAGCCTCCCTCAAAAAAATGAAAAATCCAGAATACACCAGCTGTCTCTACACCTTAAAGAACTGGAGAATCAACAACAAATCAAACCAACTCCAAATGTAAGAAGGGAAATAATCAAGATTAGAGCAGAGATCAATGAGGTAGAAACTAGAGATACAGTAGAACATATCAATGAAACTAGAAGCTGGTTTTAAGAAAGAATCAATAAGATCGATAAACCATTGGCCACATTAATCCAAAAGAAAAGAGAGAAAACTCAAATTAATAAACTTATGAATGAAAAGGGAGAGATCACAACTAACATCAAGGAAGTAGAAACAATCATCAGAAGTTATTATCAACAGTTATATGCCAATAAGTTAAGCAAACTAGATGAAATGGATGCATTCCTGGAAAACTATAAACTCCCAAAATTGAGCCAGGAAGAAATTGACAACCTGAATAGACCAATATCTAGTAATGAGATTGAAGCAGTGATCAAAAACCTCCCAAAAAACAAGAGCCCAGGACCTGACAGATTCCCTGGGGAATTCTACCAAACTTTCAAAGAAGAAATAACACCTATTCTCCTGAAGATGTTTCAAAAAATTGAAGCAGAAGGAAAACTTCCAGACTCTTTTTATGAAGCCAGCATTATCCTGATCCCCAAACCAGGCAAAGACCCTACCGAAAAGGAGAATTTCAGAACAATATCACTGATGAATATGGATGCTAAGATTCTAAACAAGATCCTAGCAAACAGGATCCAACAGCACGTTAAAAAGATTATCCACCATGACCAGGTGGGATTCATCCCTGGGTTACAAGGATGGTTCAACATTCACAAATCAATCAACGTGATAGAACAAATCAATAAGAGAAGAGAGAAGAACCACATGGTACTCTCCACTGATGCAGAAAAAGCATTTGACAAAATCCAGCATCTATTCCTGATTAAAACGCTTCAAAGTATAGGGATAGAGGGAACATTCCTGAACTTCATCAAATCTATCTATGAAAGACCCACAGCAAATATCATCCTCAATGGGAAAAAGCACAAAGCCTTCCCGTTGAGATCAGGAACACAAGGATGCCCACTCTCACCACTCTTGTTTAACATAGTGTTAGAAGTCCTAGCAACAGCAATCAGACAACAAAGAGAAATAAAAGGTATTCAAATTGGCAAAGAAGAAGTCAAACTCTTCTCTTCGCAGATGACATGATTCTTTATATGGAAAACCCAAAAGACTCCACCCCCAAACTTCTAGAGCTCATATAGCAATTCAGTAACGTGGCAGGATACAAAGTCAATGTACAGAAATCAGTGGTTTTCTTATACACTAACAATGAAAATACAAAAAGGGAAATTAGAGAATCAATTCCATTTACTATAGCACCAAGAACCATAAGATACCTCAGAATAAACCTAACCAAAGAGGTAAAGGATCTGTACTCGAGGAACTACAGAACACTCCTAAAAGAAATTGAAGAAGACACAAAAAGATGGAAGACCATTCCATGCTCTTGGATCAGAAGAATAAACATTGTTAAAATGTCTATACTGCCTAGAGCAATCTATACTTTTAATGCCATTCCGATTAAAATTCCACCGGTATTTTTCAAAGAGGTGGAGCAAATAATCCTAAAATTTGTATGGAATCAGAAGAGACCCCGAATTGCTAAGGAAATGTTGAAAAACAAAAATAAAACTAGCGGCATCACGTTACCTGATTTCAAGCTTTACTACAAAGCTGTGATCACCAAGACAGCATGGTACCAGCATAAAAACAGACACATAGACCAGTGGAACAGAGTAGAGAGCCCAGATATGGAACCTCAACTCTATGGTCAAATAATCTTTGACAAAACAGGAAAAAATATCCAGTAGAAAAAAGACAGTCTCTTCAATAAATGGTGCTGGGAAAACTGGACAGCTATATGCAGAAGAATGAAACTCGACCATTCTCTTACACTGTACACAAAGATAAACTCGAAATGGATAAAAGACCTCAACATGAGGCAGGAATCCATCAGAATCCTCGAGGAGAACACAGGCAGTAACCTCTTTGATATCAGCCACAGCAACTTCTTTCAAGATATGTCTCCAGAGGCGATGGAAACAAAAGCAAAAATGAACTTTTGGGACTTCTTCAAGATCAAAAGCTTCTACACAGCAAAGGAAACAGTCAACAAAACAAAGAGGCAACCCACGGAATGGAAGAAGATATTTGCAAATGACAGTACAGACAAAAGGTTGATATCCAGGATCTATATAGAACTCCTCAAACTCAACACACACAAAACAGAATCATGTTAAAAAATGGGCAGAAGGTATGAACAGACACTTCTCCAATGAAGACATACAAATGGCTATCAGACACATGAAAAAATGTTCATCATCACTAGCCATCAGGGAGATTCAAATTAAAACCACATTGAGATACCACCTTATACCAGTTAGAATGGCCAAAAT
Source organism: Martes martes (assembly GCF_963455335.1). Lineage (NCBI taxonomy): Eukaryota > Metazoa > Chordata > Mammalia > Carnivora > Mustelidae > Martes > Martes martes. Next base: position 51,998,778 of record NC_137894.1, on the reverse strand, counting down.
TAGCAAGACAGGAAGAAACGCGTGTTGGAGAGGATGTGGAGAAAGGGGAACCCTCTTACGCTGTTTGTGGGAATGCAAGTTGGTGCAGCCACTTTGGAGAACAGTGTGGAGATCCCTCAAGAAATTAAAAATAGAGCTTCCCTATGACTCTGCAATTGCAGTACTGGGTATTTACCCCAAAGATACAGATGTAGTGAAAAGAAGGGCCATCTGTACCCCAATGTTTATAGCAGCAATGGCCTCAGTCACCAAACTGTGGAAAGAACCAAGATGCCCTTCAACGGATGAATGGATAAGGAAGATGTGGTCCATATACACTATGGAGTATTATGCCTCCATCAGATAGGACGAACACCCAACTTTTGTAGCAACATGGACAGGACTGGAAGAGATTATGCTGAGTGAAATAAGTCAAGCAGAGAGAGTCAAGTATCATAAGGTTTCACTTGTTTGTGGAGCATAACAAATAACATGGAGGACAAGGGTAGATGGAGAGGAGAAGGGAGTTGAGGGAAATTGGAAGGGGAGGTGAACCATGAGAGACTATGGACTCTGAGAAACAACCTGAGGGTTTTGAAGGGGCGGGGGTGGGAGGTCAGAGGAACCAGGTGGTGGGTATTAGGGAGGGCTCAGATTGCATGGAGCACTGGGTGTGGTGAAAAAAAAATGAATACTGTTTCACTGAAAAGAAATTAAAAAATTAAAAAAAACAGTGAACACAGAAGAATAAGTGAATTCAAAGACAAGTCAGTAAATAGATAATTTCCAAACTGATGTACAGAGAGATAAAATACCAAAAAACCCTCAGAATGTATATGTGTGTGTACACACACACACACACACAGAAATAGTTATTTTATATAAGGGTTTGTGTTTCAGACTCTATTTTGGGATGTTACAAAGTACACAAGACCATGTTACCTTTACTGGCTCTTTGGGCCTGGGGAACCCATTGCCACTGCTTATCTTGGGAGTGAGCATGTTCGCCTGCACACTGGCTGAAGCAGCAACTGCTGGAGGCCAGCGTGGGTAGGCTCAAGGTCTCCCAGGCTCCCAGGGGCTTCAGAGCTTTAGCGATATTGCATGCAAAATGCCTGCAAGGATGGCCTGCTGGTAGGTGCTCCAGCTAGAAGCAGCTCTTTCCGGGGCCCAGATCCTGTGCATTATTCTTAAGACAGTATGGAAAAGTCTGCTGAGGAAGGCTTTTCAGTGCAAAACAATGAATGACTGCCTAGAAGTCTCAAGAAAACACTATTCTCCAGCCAAAAGACTTTCATATATTTCAGACCTTTCCTGTGGCTTTGGTCCTGTGTCAACATTCTATGGAAATTGATGAGTTTCTACTCAGATAAGGAAACTAGATGAAAGAGTACACTTTAAATAATAATGACATGATTCTTTTGGTATAGTATTTTTATATTTAAGACCAGCAAATGTGAGAAGCACTTGGGTGGCTCAGTCTGTTAAGTGTTTGACTCTTGGTCTCAGCTCAGGTCTTGATCTCAGGGTCCTGAGTTCAAGTCCTACATGAGTTCAAGTGCCTACAGGCAGTCATGAGACTCTTTAAGAAAAAAAAAAATACCATGAAATGCACCTCTTTCATAAGGGATTTACTATTGTTCCTATACCTGGAATATTATGTATGTTTTATTTACTGGATGTTTCCTTTGGGGAAGGAAACAACTTTGCTTATTTAAAAGTTGAATATTTGTAATTTTTGCTCCTAAGATTTTTATAACCTAACAGAACTTGTTCTTTCTTCATGAATTTACAGTTTTTAAATGAAGACAAGCAAGTATAAAACTGTGGGAAGAATAAGCTTTATTAATCAAATGATATCATGATTTTTCTAAATAAGAAGATTGTTTAATTTGTATCACTAAACATGGGAGCTGTGTCTTAGCAAACTTGTTTGGAAAGATTCATGTTGTGTTTAGATTACTCCATCCTGTGTACAAACTGGACTTAGTCTATGTCTCCTTAAGTTCCTTAATTTCTTCTACTTTACCTTGTGGTTGTACTACATTATTTCATGTCTTAAAAAAAAAGTGTTTTAATGTGATCATCAGAACATGCAAATAATTAAACACAAAATAATGTGAAAATATGAGAACCTAAAGGAATTCTTAATGTCACAAGTGTTTTACTTTGATGAGGTGCCTTTGATTTAACTTGCAACACTTTTAAAAGGATACTTTTTGTTTATAATAATCTTTGATGAGTTTGGAAATAAAATTTCTGCTTAATTCACAATTTAAAAAATATGAAATTTGAAGCGTATCTCGGTCCATGGATTTCAGATAAAAAGATGTAAATTTGCATACCTTTTTGTGGCATACGGTAGGAAGAATTCTTAAGTTATTGATATGGGGCCTCAAGGGAATGGTCAAGAAAGAATACTTGATATGTTTTTGGTGCAAAAAGGTTCTTTTATTACAGCATGGGGACAGGACCCATGGGCAGAAAGGGCTAAACTTTTGCTGTATGAAGCTGGTTGTTATATGCTTGGTGTCTGAGGGAGAGGGGACATGCAAGGAGTGTTAAATCACAAATGTTTTCTTTGAATTTCTACTCATAAACTACTTTTATGAGATTTCTATGGTGCTTATCATGCAGCTCAATTTTAACTATCAGTGAGATGTACAGGCAGTCATGAGACCCTATCAGAATGTAGCAACCAGCACGTATTTGATTCTTATTGGAGCTATGTAGGCTACAGATCAGCCTTCTGGGCTAAAGGTGAACATTCTTCTGCTCCCATCCCTCTTGAGTTATGTTATATGTAGGAATGAACAATTCACAAACTTTGTATATAATCCAGTTGCTTACAGGCCATCTGAACACTGAAGTGAATTAAATGGATAATTTATTCCAAAATCAGACTTTTGGGCCTCACTTTCATAACACTTTTCTCTGTTTTTATCTGATATAGATCATAAACTTTCTAACCCATTTACAAATAAAAAGAGAAGCAGCAAAATCCCCAAAGGTTGTTAGTATATCCATCTTTGTATTTAATTTAGCACATCTTCTGAAGATAATTACACAAATAGCTAAAATATTACGTTGAGGGGACAACACTCTCATCAGATTACAATTATGATGCATTGCTTTTCTGAGTATGAAAAGAAATACTTAATTATTACCTTTACATCTGTCTCTCCAGATAAGGTAGCTAAATATCAACTGAGAGACTTAACTTATTCCTTAATAAATATAAAGAGCAATATTCAATACACTGACCTATTGACCAAAATTTAAAGATCTATGCGAAATGCTTTGCTCAAAGAAATGCTTAGCATAATAGAAAATTTTAAGTTGTTGAAATAGCAGCACAAATACTAGTAAGTAACATTAACTTGTTATTAATTTTAAGTCATTCTTGAGCACAACCAAAATTATAGTCATAGAGACTTGCCACATTTTCCAGACAGGAAATCATTTTGCATTCTGTGATCAACAAATGATTATGGAATATGATAGAATTGGCATAAAACTTTTATCTGGAGATACACATGATTTCCATATGTGAATGGGGGAATGCTTCCCAGTCCCAAGCAACAGGACAGGCATGGGTAATTTAGAGATTCTGATACCGTGAGACCCCGAAATACTGAAATCCATATGCTAACATCATAGTCTCTTAATGGCATTTTTAATTTCTTTGTTCCTTAGAGTATAAATAGCTGGATTTAGAAGAGGTGTGATCACTGCATAAAATACAGCAAGAAACTTGTCCACCCAGGTGATGCTGAGTGGCCACAGGTAGATAAAGATGCAAGGCCCAAAGAATAACACTACCACTGTGATGTGGGCAGTGCAGGTAGAGAGAGCCTTGGATGCCCCATCCTTAGAGTGAAGGCAGATGGTAAACAGAATATAAGAGTAAGAGATTAGCAACACAATGAAGCAGATGGTTGCCAGTACCCCACTGTCAGCATTTATCCACATTTCTAGAATAGAAGTGTCTGTGCAGGCTAGCTTGATCACCAATGGAATATCACAGAAAAAGCTATCCAGTTCCCTCGGTCCACAGAAGGGCAGTTTTATAATCATAGCTAGCTGGCTTATTGAATGCACAAACCCAATGATCCATGATGTCATCACTAACCCAATGCACATTTGCCCGTTCATGATGCTGGAGTAATGAAGTGGCTTACAGATGGCTACATAACGGTCATAGGCCATTGACACAAGGAGCACCATCTCACCCCCTCCAAAGAAATGTCCAAAGAAAATCTGACACATGCAGCCTTCAAAGGAGATTGTCTTGTTTTCCTTGAGAAAGTCTGTGATCATTTTAGGGGTAGTGACTGAGGAAAGGCAGAAGTCAATGAATGAAAGATTGGCTAACAGGAAATACATGGGGGAGTGGAGATGAAAGTCAACAATAATTAGGAGCATAATGAAGATGTTACCTAAAATAGTGATCAAATAAAGTGAAGAAAATATCACTAGTAGGAAGGCCTGGAGCTCCCATGAACTACAAAGCCCCAAAATAATAAATTCAGACACCACAGACTGGTTTACTTCTTCCATTTCATCCAGTTTGTTCTAAATTTATCTGAAGAAAAGACAGGAAATCAGATTTTCTGAATAAACAGTATGTGAATCAAGAAGATTTCTTATACATTGCTGATGGGAGTGTATACTAATATAATCAGTCTAGAAAAATGTTGGCCTTATCTTGTAAAGCTCAATGTTCACGGATTCTGTGGTTCATCAGTTTCATTCCCATTTCCATAACCCAAGATAAACTTCTTTGTATGTACACAAAGAGAAGTGTAATAATCCCCATAAGTAAGACAATTGAATATTAGTCAGAACCATAATAAATTATAATTATAAAATGATATAGATGTATCTTAGACATAATAGTGAAAGTAAAGTCCAAAATGGATCCACTCAGCACAATTTTTATAAAATGAAAAGCAATAGAAAAATAACAGTATACATTGCAGGAACTCATACAATCGGTTAAAACTGTGTACAGAAAGAGAAGTTGTAAGATGTAAATAACCTCAAGTAAAGGGAGATGAAAAGTCAGCATAAAGATGAGCACATAAGCAGTTGTATGTTATTAACAATTCTTTAGATCTTGTATTATATTTTCAGATCATGTTTTCATCAGTATAATTTTACCATTAAATAAACAAGCAGTAAACATAAAATGTGCTTGCAAAAATTGTTAGGCTGTGTTATGAATCAAGAATTATAGTCAATTTGGGGTGTGTGGCTCACTCAGTCAGTAGAGTATGCAACTCTTGATCTTGGAATTGTAAGTTCAAGCCTTACCGAGTTGTAAGTACAACCTCAGTGGGTGTAGAAATTACTTTAAAGTAAAATCTTTTTTTTTTTTTTTTTTTTTTTAAGAATTATGATCACTTCAATGCTGTAGACCTAGGTAAGGTAACATTTTCTAAAATGACATTTTGTTGTGTCAGGTCTGTATGTTAGAAAAATAGTTTCTATTTGTAAATGTAAATGTTTAACACATTATTGAAGGGCAATTTTTTTTAATGAATAAATGGATGAATCAATCAGTTTTCAAAATGAGATATTAATACTATTTTTGCCAAAATGATAAAACTTATTCACTAATCAACATAGTTAACTGAGTACAAAGCAGATAAACTATCAAAAAGAAGATAGTTAAAAATTATTAAAGAATAAATGTTCCAGGGATAAAGAAAGGATAAATCATGAGCAACAGGAAGAAATTGTTCTCTCTTCATGAAATTCAAAGCTTACCTAACCTGTGAGAAATTACTTACAGCCTGAAGTATACCTCAGCCACAGTGAAATCTGAAGTTTAGTTTGAATATCAAACTATAAAATGTGTTTGAAAGCCATTCTGCCAGACTTGGTATAGAACCAATAAATATACAATGTGGTGTTAGGTTTCCAATTCCAGACAAGATGGCTTCTGAGAAACTAAAATCTGGAAATCTCTACATGAACTAAAATGATCCAAAGTCTGTAAGTAACTCTGGGAGAGAGACTATGCATCAAGCTACTAGAGGAAAATATTTTTGTTTGTGTGTTACAAATGAGAGTTTCAGAGTTAGGCAAATTCCTTCATTTCCCACATATCCGTTGGAAGCCATTTCCATTCAATCTTATTTGCTTCAGCTTGAGAAGTCATGATTTTTGAAAGATGTTCCAGGAATCTTTGGCAGAAGACTTTCTTTGCAATAGCAGAGTAAATGGCAAATACAAATCAACGAGATTTTTTATCAAATAAGTTAGAGAAACTTCAAGTTTGCCTTTAAACTTGTCATTTTTACCGTTTAAGTTAATTACTTTAAAAATCTAACAATCCTATCAGGCTAAAACAGATTCATATTCTCTCTCTCTCTCTTCCTTTGCTTTTCTCTCTTCTTCCTAGTTTCATTTTTCCTTCTTTTTTTGCCATCTGCTTCTGCCACCATTTAAAAATTTGTTGATCAGAAGGGCTTTGCCACAATGGTTCAGTCATTTCCAGCAACCACTATTAATACTTGATGACTGGTGTTCATACTTCTCTATCAAAGTTAGAAAGCAGCTCTACAGTATTTTTTTTTCCTTTTTTATATAACTCAGTGCTATTATAAACATTTTTTTAAAAGATTTTTATTTATTTATTTGAGAGAGAGAGCAAGTTAGAGAGAGCATGAGAGGGGAGAAAGAGGGAGAAGAAGACTTCCCGTGGAGCTGGGAGCCTGATGCAGGACATGATCCTGGGACTCCGGGATAATGACCTGAGCCGAAGGCAGTCGCTTAACCAACTGAGCCACCAAGGCACCTGATAAGCATTTTTAATCATTGTTTCATAACCATGACAACAATCATACTCATTTCACTACGGAAAAGCTGAGTTAAAAGGTAAATGCCCAAAGTAACATAGTTAATAGAGTCTATTTGGAGTTAGCTTCTGGAAAGAATGTTGGTTTAGAGAAATGTTAGTTAGTTGAGAAGAAATAGGATTTCTATGAATCAAGAAAAATAATAAAACTCTTTATAAGAATACATGTTCTATGAAGAGATAATTGATATAAGAAATATAAATGGTCAATAGCTATTTGAAAAGTATGCTCTGTATCGGTAATAATTCTGCTAATGATCTTGGCACTAACTGCTCCAAGTTTCCTCTAATTTGTCTGTTACCCTCACCTCTGTCTATAATGAACATGTTGTTAATATTGTTTAAATCCACAAAAGTGATCAGATACCAGGGATGAAAATGCCTAGAAAGTACTAGATGTAGGAGGGCCTTTCAATTTTTTTCTAATACAGTCAAGAAGAACATTTTGAATTTATTTTTACTGTGTACTCTAATAACTTTTGGACACTGTGGATGAAAATGAAATAGTCTCTAGGTGCTGCAGGTTATACCAAAGAAATAAAAGCTTATGCATATTTTCTCACCTAATACTTGCTTTAAAAGTTGTTAATATTGGGGCACCTGGGTGGCTCAGAGGGTTAAAGCCTCTGCCTTCGGCTCAGGTCATGGTCCCAGGGTCCTGGGATTGAGCCCCACATCGGGCTCTCTGCTTGGTGGGGAGACTGCTTCCCCCCCTCTCTCTCTGCCTGCCTCTCTGTTTACTTGTAATCTCTGTCAAATAAATAAATAAAATCTTAAAAAAAAGTTGTTAATATTGTTTTAGTTGAATTATGAAAGACAAAATATTACTGCTAAATTAAGTATATTAATAGTCATATTAATAATAATGTTATAATTTATTTTCAAACATGTCCTAGGTGGGAGAGTTAAATCTCTAGATTCCAAGAGTGTAATTGTAAAATCAAATGACTTAAAGCAGAACTCACCAAAGAGAATCAAAACTTAGGGGGGGGAAAGAAGGAACAAAAGAAAGAAAATGAGACAATTCCTATTTTTGCTTATTGAGCTACTAGTTTCAAGTGGTATGAAAACTAATCTCCCTGTTTCTTACTGTGTTACCCCTTCCCCCCGCCGCCCGAATATCCACTGTCTACCAGAAACTTTCACTGACATTATCTAATCTCCACAATAACCCCATGAAATAGGTGTTATTACTCTGACACTGACTCCCAGTGTAACCTGGTAGAAGTCTCAGAGCAGAGAAATAGTGTGACTGCGGTGCACACTCAATGTTTCTGACTCTAGTCCTTCTCCGACTTTGGTATCATTCTGCATTTCCTTCTATTCATTTCCAAAAGCATAATTCCATCCCCATGGTAACTATGGACTGTTAAAACTTTTGAGAGATTTATTTACACATTTTCTATCAGGTTTTTTCCTGAGCTTAATTATTAACATCAATTTTCTCCATGTTTAGAAATTTCTGTTAATTATGCCTACATATCTGTATCCGCAACAGTCCCTTAATCCAGAAAAACTGCAGACCCTGCTGACTGTGGTGCTGTGAAATATAAATACTTCCTCAATCAGGGCATTTAGGGAGGGGTGACACCAAATAGAAAGCATTTTGTCTGATGCTGTAGGGAGCCCAAAAGTCCCAAAATACAGCTGGGAGAGGAAACTTTTGGTATTTCTGGAAGCTGTGCAGAAAGTCCAAGCCATCCCAATTAGTGTGTATGGAAAATGGTATTAAAACATTGTGAAAGTATCTTAAATGTGATAGAGGAAGGGAATTATGGGAGCAGTTAAGAAACTTACAGAGTATAGACTATACCTTCTTACCAGAGGAACACCGTATTTGATCATATTTTTTTTCCCATGGATAAAGCACTGTTTATATTCTAACTAGAATTTGAAATAAAATTATATTGCAGCAAAACAAATAATCTACTTTCAGTTGCGGCCAGTATTCATGTGAGAGTGTGAGGCATATATTCACTGTAGAGAATAGCCTCTGGGGTAGGAAATTACCCATGCTATATATTCCCTTGGGACCTCTTAATTTCTGAGTTTCTCTGAATTGAGAGTATCTCCTGAAAGTGTGCCTTTCATCAAGGTCAAAGACAGACCTGGTCAGTACAATCATAAAATTTCCAGTGATGGAAATTAAGTACAGTTTTAAAACATTTCTTTGGCTACCTTTTTTTTTTTTTTTAAAGGAAAATACTATTTTAGAACTAAGTTGCCATTTAGTTCTAGTTCCTTTAGAAGCCAGATGATTTAGGTGAGTGGTCAGAGAAGACCAGCAAAAGGAAATGAGCTGATTACTGATGTGTACCAACTGTACTTATTCCAGAAGAGCCAGCCTTGAATTACTGGTTTTGTGGGGTTTTAATGGAGAGTAGAAAAACATTTTGAAGTCTTGAGAATTTTTGTGGTTACATGGGCAATGTTCTAATTTTAACATTTAATGTTAACATCATTAATGTTCTTTTAAATAACAAAACAATGATGGAAGCTTAACTCTCTATTTTCATTCATAAAGAATTATGTAAATTCAGTAGTACTGATCAAGAATCCAACACTTTAGAGGTTTGAGAAGGAAATATGATAGTCTGTCTCTATCTGCATTTTCTCTTATTTTTTTCTTTTTTTAACCACACACACACAAAATCTGCCCACATTTTGGTGGGGCTGTTTCAGTTTTCTTTTTTTTTTAAATATTTTATTTATTTATTTGGCAGAGATCACAAGTAGGCAGAGAGGCAGGAAGAGAGAGAGGGGGAAGCAGGCTCCCCACGGAGCAGAGAGCCCGATGTGGGGTTCAATCCCAGGACCCCGGGATTGTGATCTGAGCCGAAGGCAGAGGCTTTAACCAACTGAGCCACCCAGACGCCCTGTTTCAGTTTCCTTTTCATATATATATATGAAACATATATATATGAATATATATGAATATATATGAATATATATGAATATATATGAATATATATATGAATATATATAGTTGAAGGAGTCTTATTTGTTTTTGAATATATAAGATATATATATCTTATATCTATATCTATATCTATACAGATATAGAAATGTACTATAACTCCCAATTTATTTAAAATCAACTTATGCTTAAACATCCTTCATTCAGAGGCACCTGGGTGGCTCAGTGGGTTAAAGCCTCTACCTTCAGCTCAGGTCATGATCCCAGGGTCCTGGGATTGAGCCCCGCATCGCATCGGGCTCTCTGCTCAGTGGGGAGCCTGCTTCCCTCTCTCTCTCTCTGCCTGCTGTTCTGCTACTTGTGATCTCTCTCTGTCAAATTAATAAATAAAATCTTTAAAAAATATATCCTTCATTTAATGGTAATGATTGCTTTTAGAAAAATAAAGAGAAATTAAGAGTAAATTTATTTAAAATGTACCTCTTTTTTTGTTCAAAAGTAAAGGTAATTTTCAAGTTTCTTCATAATTTCTTGGAGTTTGGAAAGCAAATGTAGAAAAACAATGAGGTTCAAAGAAGAGATTGTCTGTCTTGACATTAACTATGTGGATAATATCAGTGATGTGAATCCACTGGTCAGCTTGGCTGAAGATTAGATAGATAAAGGAAGGAAGGCAGTGTCTTGAGATATAGCCTAGAAACATCTCTACATTAAAGTATAGTTTGCTATGTTTAAGGAATAGAAACCACAGATAAATAACTCAATAAACTATTTAGGTTGCATTGTGTGAGCATTATATAATCTGGAGAATATGAACATTTTAAAATACGGTAACTACACTAAAATAACTTCGAATATGGAGTGGAGCAGAGTGATAATATACCTTCACCTCAACCCCACATAAGCTTATCAAGAATGAGTGGCTATGATGTAGGGTATCTCCAGATGATCTTCTGTTATTCATTTCCTTTTCTTCTAATGGTTAGAGAATTTTTACTAAATAGACATTTCACTAGTTCTCAGTAATGGGAGACTCTACATAGGTTTCAAGCATTTACCAAGTATAGACTTCATAGTCACTATCCCTGTATCTGGGACATTCTAGGTAAGTATTCTAGGGAGTGAATGAATCTTGTGTTTCAGCTCCACCAAGTAAGAGAAGACAACAGTAGAGAAGGTTAATGTGTTCAACTGAGAGAGGTTTTAATATTGTGATTCTTTGAGGCAGAAGGGAGTAGTTACCTCATTAAATCTTGCTCATCCCTAAGTAAAGCTACAAGAGTAGAAAATCTCAGAGACTTTCACCTTGGAAGATGAGCATTTATCTAGCAAAGGGCCCTTGGATATATCATCTACCTGATGTGGGTCCAATCAGGCAGATGGAAGTGATTTAAAAGGACTGGGCAGAATGTAATTTGATAGAGAATAAAAGTAATCTCTTGGTCATATTGATAAATCCACTCAACAGGGATTTTAATCAACTACCACAGATGTCTCAAAATATTTTTATTGGAATTGAATGATCACTATGCTCATCCTAGACATGAGAAAGATACTTTGGGGACAATATTATAATAGTCCATCATAATCCTGAGACACATGTCAACATCCACAGCTGACTGGAGAGGTACTGAAGTGTTTCCTGGCCAATAGACCAGGTACACTGCAGGAGAGTGATGATGAAAATGTGAATAACTGCCTGATAAGAGCAAGCCAAGTAACCAAAAATAGCACAAGCTCAGGTATGAGAGTTAAAACACATGCACACAACTCAAAAAAAAAAAAAACCTAGAAAATTGAACAATGCTCATTGAATTTATATTATTCATTAATGTTAAAGGTGGAGGAAGGAGGTGAAGTTTAAGTAAGTACATATGCAAATGAATTGTTGCCAACTTAAAAAGGCATCCACATGTATGTATCATAGGGGGCATTAGGAAAAAGATGAAGACATCCATGGCTTAAATCAGAATGCTGGATTATGTTAGAAAGGGCTATTCTAAGACCACTGGCTCAAAAAGAATTATAATTTGGAGTTAAGTAATTATTGCACAAAAAGGACTTACACAAATAGGAATTTTCTTGAATGCTAGCCTAGATCTTCTCCCAGACTGACAGTATAAAGAGCAATAGGCTAGTGGCACTGGGGTCCCTGATCAGCAGACTGCTCATAATTCTCAGTTTCTGCTGACCACTGAAATTCGGACGGGCTTTTATGACGTAACATGGAGGCAATTAAAAACTTTTTCTTTTATTTGGCTTTATTGTCTTTTCTATCAACTGTTTGTTTGAAAGAAAACTAGAAAATACTAAGGCAACTTAAATTGTGTCTAAGTTGTTTTTCTTACCAAAGTTTGAAAAATACCATCTTTTGTTTGTTTTTGGTTTTTGTTCTCAAGTAGTTTGGATAGCCAACTAGATTAAGAATTTCAATGGCTTTAAAATCATATGTTTCTCCAGCTTCCGGGCAATGGGGCTCCTGTTCAATTACAATGAGAACAAAATACTGAAAACCCCATCCTAGCTAATATAATTAATAAGGCCAAGATTTCTATGAGCTAAGAATTGCTGTGCAAGCGTAATGAGGAGGAAAGAATTAAGTTGTATAGTTATGGATGGGCTCCACTTTCCACATTTTTAACAGTACTTTTTTGATGATCTCTGTAGGACCTCAAGAGATGACACTTTCTGTATTGGTAGGGATTATCTTATTCTAACTTCAACTTCTGGAAGACTGGGACATATAAGGTTTAAGGTTATGATTTCTGTAACCTGCTATTTTCAAAGCAAAATTCTCTTTGGTGGAATTTCACTGCTTGGTGCCTATAATTTTCTTGCCATCATCTTCTAGCAATCTACACAAGGAAGAGAGTGAGTTAAAGATTATGTCTTAGAAGAACTGCTAGATGTAAATACATATAACACAGATCCCTTATCTTAAAGAATGTACTATTAGAGTAATAAATAAAACATTGAACAACAGAAGGTAGTATATAATTAGGGCTAAATTTTTCAAAGGATTAAAGGATCAACATAGGTAGCCAGATTGGTTAAAGTACTATGGAATATACCAAATTTGACTGAATGATAGGTAAATTCTCCAAAGATATAGGGATAAGGAATGTAATTTCAAAGAGTGGGAACCTTAGTATAGTACATGAAAGAGGATAGTGAATCATATAAACGAGAGCCTGGGCTTTGAAGACAGGCAACTATAGTCTGAAATTTGGCTCTATCTTTTATAAATTATAGAAACTTAGTCAAGTTACAAAATCTTAGCCTCATATTTTTGTATCTAAAATGGGATTCTTGTATTAGCTTAATATTTGTGTGTGTGTGTGTGTGTGTGTGTGTGTGTGTTTCTAGACAGTATCCAACCAAAGTAGTTCAGGTAAACAAAGAGAAATGCACAATATGTAAAATGTGATCATAGTGTACCAGATTTAGTTTATACATCACAGCAGATATTCAATTTTGCCTTCCTTGCTTTCTTTCTAGCTGAAGTATCCATAACAATGATTGTCTTTGCCTCTACCATACAACCAAGGGCCCACTATTGTTGCTTGTGTGGATCCTTTTTGTCTTTCTCAGACATGTTAAGACATTGTTTTGTCTCCTTCCAACATGTCACCTTTGGCTTCTCACCTCTGGACCTGTTTTAGTTTGAGTTTCCTTCTCCCAAAGAGGAGCTTGAATAAAAAACTTGTATGTAGCTAGTTTATCTGAGAAGGGGATCTCTGGAGTTAGGAATGACAGAACAAAGGAGATGTGACTGGAAAGGAGGAAAATCCAACATAAATGTACTTTTTTGAGGTCATTGAGGAGAGCAAATGTTATGTCATGTGCCCACAATGTGCAAGGCAGTTGTCCTAGCCTTGAGAATATTAGGTTGACTAAACTATAGACAAGAACTTAGAGTTTTGAGGGAAAATCAGATATCAAACAAATACTTATATAAAGAAATAAGTAACTGAAGCTTGCAGAGAATCTCTGTGGAAGAAAAGGTATACAATGCTGTGAGAGAGTGAAAGAGGAAATAATTTTTTTATTAATTAAATTTTTTTATTTGAGTAGAGTCAACACATGATGTTACATTAGTTTCATATGTACAACATAGTGATTCAATTTCTCTTTATATTATGCTATTCTCGCCACAAGTTTAACTACTATCTGTCACAACACGACACTATTCCAGTACCATTGACTATATTTCCTATGCTATGCCTTTTATTCCTGTGTCATTCATTCCATAACTGGAAACTTGTATCTCCCACTCCCATTCACCATTTTGCCCCCCACCCTCTAGTAACTATGAGTTTGTTCTCTGTGTTTATAGGTTTATTCTGCTTTTTGTTTGCTTTGTTTTTCAGATGTTATGTATAAGTGAAATCATATGGTGTTTGACTTTCTCAGATTTATTTCACTTTGCATAATACCTTCAAGTTCCATCAAACATGTCACAAATGGCAAGAACTCATTCTTTTTTATAGCTGAGTAATATTCCCTTTTGTATATATCACATCTTCTTATTCATTTGTCTATTGACAGACATTTAGGTTGCTTGGCTAACTTATAAAATAATGCTGTGATAAATGTAGGAGTGCATATATCTTTTGAATAGGTGTTTTCATTTAGGGAGGTAAATACCCAGTAGTGGAATTATTGAATCAAATGATATTTCCTATTTTTAATTTTTTGAGGGATCTTCACAGTAGCTGTACCAATGTACATTCTTACCAACAGTATACAAGTCTTCCTTTTCTCTACATCATTGCCAACACTTGGTATTTCTTATCTTTTTTATTTTAACTATTCTACCAGGTCTGAGGTAATTGTGATTTTGATTTGCATTTCCCTGATGATTAGTGATGTTGAGCATCTTTTCCTGTGTCTTTTGGCCATCTGTATGCTTTCTTTAGAATAACGTCTATTCAGGTGTTCTGCCTATTTTTTTTTAATTGAGTTTTTTTGTGTTGTATGAGTTCTTTGTATATTTTGAATATTAAGCCCCTGTTGGATATATCATTTTCAAATATCTTCTCCTATTCAGTACGTTGTTTTTTTGTTTTGTTGATAGTTTCCTTCCCTGTGCAAAAGCTTTTTATTTTGGTGTAATCCCAGTACTTTTGCTTTTGTTTTCTTTGCCTGAGGAGACGTATCTAGGAAAATGTTGCTATAGCTGATGTCAGAGATTGTTGCCTGTGTTCTAGGAATTTTATGGTTTCAGGTCTCACATTTAAGTCTTTAATCCATGTTGAATTTATTTTTTGTGTAGGGTGTAAAAAAATGGTCCCCAGACTTATTTTTTGCATGTAGCTGTCTAGTTTTCCCAGCACCATTTATTGAAGAGACTGTCTTTTCTCCATTGTATATTCTTGCCTCTTTTGTCATAGATTAATTGGTCATGTGAGTGTGCATTTGTTCTGGGCTCTTGGTTCTGTTTCACTGATCAATGTGTCTTTTTTTGTGGCTATACCATACTGTTTTGATTACTCCAGCCTTGTAGTATATTTTGAAATCTGGGATTATGATACCTCCAGCTTTGTTCTTCTTTCTCAGGACTGCTTAACTGTTCAGGGTCTTCTGTGCTCTGTAAAATTTTTATATTAATTGTCCTAGTTTTGTGAATAATGCTGGTGGTATTTTGATAGAAATTGCATTAAATCTATAGATTGACTTGGGTAATATGAACACTTTAAAATATTAATTCTTAATCCCTGAGCATGGAATATCTTTCCATTTTTTGTGTCATCTTCAGTTTCTTTCCTCAGTTTTATAGTTTTTGGAGTATAGGTCTTTCATCTCTTTGGTTAAGTTTATTCCTAGGTAATTTATTCTTTTTGAGGCAATTGTAAATGGTCTGGTTTTAAAATTTCTCTTTCTGTTAGTTCATTATTGATGTGTAGAAACACTACTGATTTCTGGGTATTAATTTTGTATCCTGCCATTTTACTGAATTCATTTATAACTTGATTTTTTTTAATGGAATCTTTAGGATTTTATATGTATAGTATCATGTCTTTCACAAATAGTGACAGTTTACTTCTTCTTTACCCATATGGATGCTTATTTCTTTTTCTTGTCTGCTTGCTGTGGCTAGGACTTTCAGTACTAGATTGAATGAGAGTGGTGAAAGTGGACATCCTTGTCTTTTTGCTGATCTTAGAGGAAAAGCTCTCCATATTTTACCATTGAGTATGATATTAGCTGTGAGTTTTTCATATATGGTCTTTATTATGTTGAGGTATGTTTCCTTTAATTCCATTTTGTTGAAAGTTTTTTTTTTTAATCATGAATGGATGTTGAATTTTGTCAAATGCTTTTTTTGCATCTATTGAGGTAGTCATATGAATTTTATCCTTTTCGTTGTTGATGTGGCTTATGATATAGATTGATATATGAATATCAAACCATCCTTGTATCCCCAGAGTAAATCCCAATTGGTGGTGGTGAATGACCTTTTCAATGTATTACTATATGTAATTTGCTAAAATTTTGTTGAAGATTTTTGCATCTGTGTTCATCAGGGATATTTGCCTATAGTTTCTTTTTTTATGGTGTCTTTTTCTGGATTTGGTATCAAAGTAATTCTGACCTCAAATATATTTGGAAGCTTTCCTTCCATTTCTGTTTTGTGGAATAGTTTGTGGAGAATAAGTATTAACTTTTCTTTAAGTCTTGAGTAGTATTCACCTGTGAATCCATATGTTCCTAGAATTTTATTTTCTGGTAGTTTTTTTTTTTTCTGATTTAATTTCATTACTTATAGTTGATTTGTATTGTACTGTTTATCCTAGTTTTGTGAATAATGCTTGTGGCTGTTCAGATTTTCTATTTCTTCCTGGTTCAGTTTTGGAAGATTGTGTGCTTCTAGGAATTTATCCACTTCTTCTAGATTGTCTAGTTTGTTGTTATATTAATTTTATAATCCTTTGTATTTATGTGCTGGCTGTTGTTACTTTACTTGCATATGTGATTTCATTTATTTGGGACCTTTTCTTTTGATGAGTTTGGTTAATGATTTATCAGTTTTATTCATCTTTCCAAAAAACAAGATCTTGGTTTCACTAATTCTCTTTCTGGATTTTGTTTTTTTGTTTGTTTGTTTGTTTTTGTTTTGTTTTGTTTGTGTCTGTGTCATTTACTTCAGCTCTCATCTTTGTTTTTTTCCTTCTATACACCATGGACTTTGTTCTTATTTTTCTAGTTTTTTTAGGTAAAAAATGGAATAATTTGGATTTGTAATTCAGAGAAGCCTACATAACAAGTGAGATCTAAAATATTCCTGAGGCACATAAAGATAGAAAACAACTGTAATTTTAGAGTAATAACAACTAATATACATAGGCTTTGGGTGTTCACATGTGATTTATCATATAAACTTATTTGACTTTTATTTTTTGTCTGAATGTAAATAGTTTGCTCAAAATCACAAAACTGTTAAGTGGTAGACCTAGATTTCAAACTGAGGCAGCCTGACTGAGAGAACCTGTGCTCCTAGACACTATACTGTGAAGAATGAAGAAAAAAATGGTAGAAAATACCAGTAGAACAAAGAATATTATGTGGGATCATGCTATGAGAGCCATTGATAGTTTCTTATTGGCCTTCGTTCTGCTCAATAAACAATTGTAGTGAAAACTGAAAAATTCTGTTTGAGGATACCTATAACAGATCCATTCAAAGCCAAGTCTTCATACATCTACAAGGTGTTTACATGACCTCATCCCTGTTTATTCTTTTGATTGATTACCTACTACTCTTATCCCTCATTTACTCTACCTACCTTAAATTCCTTACTGTTCCTAGAACATGTCAATCATGCTTTATATTTTAACCTTATGGCTTTTGCAGTAGTTGCCCTTGTAATTGACACATAATCCCCCTAGTTGTCCTTATGTATAATCAATTTCTTTAAGCCTTTATTTAAATATTACCTACTCAAAGATGCCTTTCCTGTGATGACCATTAAATTTAATGCTGCAATCAACCTGACCCTGGGTACTCATTTCCATTCTTACTCTGCTCTACTTCTTTTTTTGCCTACACTGCACAGATCAGCTTCTAACATTAACATGTGGTTATTTATTATGTTTATTGAGTACTGTATATTGAGTATTTTCTGTCTTTCTCTACTAGAGCCTTAAAGACATAAGTACTTATTTTGCTCTCTAATTTACCTCCAGTTGTCTATACAGTAAAAAGTACTGTATAATATATCATCAGTGTCTGTGTAATTAATAAACATAATGATTATGCAATATATCTTGGGTAATCACAGCTCATCAAGTATATGCAGTATACTTTGATGGGCTATATCAATATTTCTTAGTTTGTAAAGTTGATTTCTGGGTGTGAAGTAGACTTCAGAGACATTAGACTTCAGAGATATAATTTTTTTGTCTATGTTACTTTTCTTATTGTAAGTTGAGCTGATTAACATGTGTCCTAACAACCATTAAAACAGATCATTTGATATACTTTAATGGTAAGCAAGACAGGACTGAACATGTCATTTTGGTAATAAAGTATTTATGGGTCAGGGTGAAAAAGAAATGGTTGATATCAATCAGTTCTGAAAGTGCTGATTAGTCAACTAGTGATATATAAATGTTACAGTATCACTTTTAGAACACATAACATATTATCTTTTATCCAGCCAGGTTAGCTCTTGTTAGTGTGAAAATGAGATTGTACCTCTATTGTAGCCAATAGAGGGTGGCGAGAAAGCATTAAAATGGAATAGATACATAGTCTGTGCAAAAATATCTTACAAATGTGTTTTAGGAAAAATCTCTTCCTACTGAGTATGGTTAACAAAGTTGTATATAATTTCAAAAGAAACATTCGTTAAATGCATATTAGAGATGGCAAGGAAATAAGAATGTTTTAAAATCAGTTTTATTTCAAGGCACACTAAAAAGTAAGAGAAAATGCATCCTTGAGACAAAGCAATCCTCAGAACCTGAAGCAGATAAGACATATTTTAGAATTATTAGATAAAGAATTTAAAATAACTATAACACATAAAGGGTTCTAATGGGAAAAGTAGACTATATGCAAGAACAGATTATTAATGAAAATAGTGAGAAAGAAACTCTAAAAATGACAAAAAATAATTCATGCAGAGTATTCAAGAATGGGGGATAGTAATAAAAGGACATATGTATAATTGGAATTCCAGAGGGAAACAAAGAGAAAAAGAGAAGACAAATTTGAAATAATAATGGCTTGAAATTTTTCCAAAAGTAATGACCAACATGAAAAAAAAGAAAAAAAAAAGTCTACACATAGGTATATTATATTCAAACTATAGAAAACAAAAGAAAAAAGAAATTGAAGGAATCCAAAGAAGGATAAACATATTGTTTATAGAGGAAAGAGTATATGAATTATATCAGACTTCTTGTCATAAGGCATGTAGTTAGAAAGAGTGAAGTGAAATATTTACCATGTTAAAAAACAAACAAACAAACAAAAAAACTAACCTAGACTTATATGTTTAGCAAAATTATCCTCCAAAAGTGTAGGGGGGGCAGGGAACCTTTCTTAGAGAAAAATACTGAAAGAAAAACACTCATTCTTTGAAGACATAACATTCCTTAGTGTGCATGCTCCTAATAACAGAGCATGAAAATACATGAGGCAAAACCTGATATAAATCCAAAGAGGAAGAAACAAATCTACTATTATAACTGGAGACTTCAACTCTTGGTTTTCAATAACCAATACAACAAGAAGGCAGAAATTTAGTAAGCACATAGTTCTCAAAAGAACCATCAGTCAGCTTGATCTAATTTACATTTAGAGTCCACTTCATCCAACAATAGCAGAATACACATTCTTTTCCAGTTCACATGGAATGTTCAGCAAGATAGACCACATTTTGGGTCATAAAACACACCTTCATAAATTTAATAGAGTAGAAAGCATATCAAGTATGTTCTCAAATCACACTGGATTTGAGAACTAAACTAAAAATCAGTGGAAATATAGCTGGAACATTCTAATATATTTGGAGATTAAGCAATACTCTTCTAAATAGCACATGGATCAAAGAAGTCTCAAAAGGTCTTAAAAATGCCTTGAAATGGGACGCCTGGGTGGTTCAGTGGGTTAAAGCCTCTGCCTTTGGCTCGGGTCATGATCCCAGAGTCCTGGGATTGAGCCCCACATCGTGCTCTCTGCTCAGCAGCGAGCCTGCTTCCTTTCCTCTCTCTCTGCCTGCCTCTCTGCCTACTTGTGCTCTCTGTCTGTCAAATAAATAATAATAAATAAAATCTTTTTAAAAATGCTTTGAACTTTATGAGAATGAAACTACAACTTATCAAATTTTGTGGGACACAATGAAAGAAGTATTTAGAGGGAAATTTATAGCATTGAATTCATATATTAGAAAAGGATAAGGAGCTAAAGTCAGTAATTTAAGCTTACATCTTAGAAAACTGAAAAAAAAAGAATAAATTTTTCTTAAAGAAAGAACAAGTTAAGCCTAGAGCAAATGAAAAAAAAAATAAGATATAAATATTAGGACAGAAATCAATAAAATTTAAAACAGAAAAACAATAGAAAAATTCAACAACAAAAAGGTGGTTTTTTTCCCAAAGTAGTTGAATCATTCTTTATTTGTGTTATCCTTTTAAAGAAGTCTAATATGTATTCCATATATATTTTTAAAAAGATTACACAGGTAGAAAAATGATTTTTTTCTGTCTCATGAATTTTTTTAAATTTCTTTTCAGTGTAACAGAATTCATTGTTTTTGCACCACACACAGTGCTCCATGCAATACATGCCCTCCTTAATACCCACCAACTGGCTCCCCCAACCTCCCACCCCTTGCCCCATCAAAACCCTCAGGTTGTTTTTGAGAGTCCTTAGTCTCTCAGGGTTCACCTCCCCTTCCAATTTCCCTCAACTCCCTTCTCCTCTCCATCTACCCATGTCCTCCATGTTATTTGTTATGCTCCACAAAATAAGTGAAACCATATGATACTTGACTCTCTCTGCTTGACTTATTTCACTCTGCATAATCTCTTCCAGTCCCGTCCATATTGCTACAAAAGTTCGGTATTTGTCCTTTCTGATGGAGGCATAATACTCCATAGTGTATCAGGACCACCTCTTCCTTATCCATTCATCGTTGAAGGGCATCTTGGTTCTTTCTACAGTTTGGCGACCGTGGCCATTGCCACTATAAACATTGGGGTACAGATGGCCCTTCTTTTCACTACATCTGTATCTTTGGAGTAAATACCCAGTACTGCAATTGCAGGGTCATAGGGAAGCTCTATTTTTAATTTCTTGAGGGATCTCCACACTGTTCTCCAAAGTGGCTGCACCAGTTTGCATTCCCACCAACAGTGTAAGAGGATTCCCCTTTCTCCACATCCTCTCCAAAATGGGTTTCTTCCTGTCTTGCTAATTTTGGACATTCTAACAGGTGTAAGGTGGTATCTCAATGTGGTTTTATAATTTGAATCTCCCTGATGGCTAGTGATGATGAACATTTTTTCATGTGTCTGGTAGCCATTTGTATGTCTTCATTGGAGAAGTGTCTGTTCATATCTTCTGCCCAGTTTTTGATACGATTATCTGTTTTGTGTGTGTTGAGTTTGAGGAGTTCTATATAGATCCTGGATATCAACCTTTTGTCTGTACTGTCATTTGCAAATATCTTCTTCCATTCCGTGGGTTGCCTCTTTGTTTTGTTGACTGTTTCTTTTGCTGTGCAGAAGCTTTTGATCTTGAAGAAGTCCCAAAAGTTCATTTTTGCTTTTGTTTCCATTGCCTCTGGAGACATATCTTGAAAGAGGTTGCTGTGGCTGATATCAAAGAGGTTACTGCCTATGTTCTCCTCGAGGATTCTGATGGATTCCTGTCTCACATTGAGGTCATTATCCATTTCGAGTTTATCTTTGTGTACGGTGTAAGAGAATGGTCAAGTTTCATTCTTCTACATATAGCTGTCCAGTTTTCCCAGCACCATTTATTGAAGAGACTGTCTTTTTTCTACTGGATATTTTTTCCTGCTTTGTCGAAGATTATTTGACCATAGAGTTGAGGTTCCATATCTGGGCTCTCTACTCTGCTCCACTGGTCTATGTATCTGTTTTTATGCCAGTACCATGCTGTCTTGGTGATCACAGCTTTGTAGTAAAGCTTGAAATCAGGTAACGTGATGCCGCCAGTTTTATTTTTGTTTTTCAACATTTCCTTAGCATTCGGTGTCTCTTCTGATTCCATACAAATTTTAGGATTATTTGCTCCAGCTCTTTGAAAAATACCAGAGGAATTTTTATTGGAATGGCATTAAAAGTATAGATTGCTCTAGGCAGTATAGGCATTTTAACAATGTTTATTCTTCCGATCCAAGAGCATGGAATGGTCTTCCATCTTTTTGTGTCTTCTTCAATTTCTTTTAGGAGTGTTCTGTAGTTCCTCGAGTACAGATCCTTTACCTCTTTGTTAGGTTTATTCCCAGGTATCTTGTGGTTCTTGGTGCTATAGTAAATGGAATCGATTCTCTAATTTGCCTTTCTATATTTTCATTATTAGTGTATAAGAAAGCCACTGATTTCTGGACATTGACTTTGTATCCTGCCACATTACTGAATTGCTATATGAGCTCTAGTAGTTTTGGGGTGGAGTCTTTCGGGTTTTCCATATAAAGAATCATGTCATCTGCGAAGAGCTCTTGACTCCTTCCTTGCCAATTTGTATACCTTTTATTTCTCTTTGTTGTCTGATTGCAGTTGCTAGGACTTCTAATACGATGTTGAACAAGAGTGGTGAGAGTGGGCATCCTTGTCATGTTCCTGATCTCAACGGGAAGGCTGCAAGCTTTTTCCCATTGAGGATGATATTTGCTGTGGGTCTTTCATAGATAAATTTGATGAAGTTCAGGAATGTTCCCTCTATCCCTATACTTTAAAGCATTTAAATCAGGAACAGATGCTGGATTTTGTCAAATGATTTTTCTGCATTAGTGGAGAGTACCATGTGGTTCTTCTCTCTTCTCTTATTGATTTGTTCTATCACGTTGATTGAATTGCGAATGTTGAACCATCCTTGTAACCCAGGGATGAATGCCACCTGGTCATGGTGGATAATCTTTTTAATATGCTGTTGACTCCTGTTTGCTAGGATCTTGTTGAGAATCTTAGCATCCATATTCATCAGTGATATTGTTCTGAAATTCTCCTTTTTGGTGGGGTCTTTGCCCGGTTTGGGGATCACGGTAATGCTGGCTTCATAAAAAGAGTCTGGAAGTTTTCCTTCTGCTTCAATTTTTTGAAACAGCTTCAGGAGAATAGGTGTTATTTCTTCTTTGAAAGTTTGGTAGAATTCTCCAGGGAATCCGTCAGGTCCTGGGCTCTTGTTTTTTGGGAGGTTTTTGATCACTGCTTCAATCTCATTACTAGATGTCAGTCTATTCAGGTTGTCCATGTCTTTGTGGTTCAATTTTGGGAGTTTATAGTTTTCCAGGAATGCATCCATTTCATCTAGGTTGCTTAGCTTATTGGCATATAACTGTTGATAATAACTTCTGATGATTGTTTCTACTTCCTTGATGTTAGTTGTGATCTCTCCCTTTTCATTCATAATTTTATTAATTTGAGCTTTCTCTCTTTTCTTTTGGATTAATCTGGCCAATGGTTTATCGATATTATTGATTCTTTCTTAAAACCAGCTTCTAGTTTCATTGATACGTTCTACTGTATCTCTGGTTTCTACCTCATTGATCTCTGCTCTAATCTTGATTATTTTCCTTCCTACATGTGGAGTTGGTTTGATTTGTTGTTGATTCTCCAGTTCTTTAAGGTGTAGAGACAGCTGGTGTATTCTGGATTCTTCAATTTTTTTTGAGGGAGGCTTGGATGGCTATATAATTCCCCCTAAGGACTTTGCTGTATCCCATAGGTTTTGGAGTGAAGTGTCTTCATTCTCATTGGTTTCCATGAATTGTTGAAGTTCTTCTTTGATCTCTTGGTTGATCCAAGCATTCTTAAGCAAGGTGGTCTTTAGCTTCCAGGTGTTTGAGTTCCTTCTGAACTTTTCCTTGTGATTGAGCTCCAGTTTCAAGGCATTGTGATCTAAGAATATGCAGGAAATAATCTCAGTCTTTTGAGTATCAGTTGAGCCCTGATTTGTGACCCAGTATGTGGTCTATTCTGGGGAAGGTTCCATATGCACTTGAGAAGAATGAGTATTCTGTTGTTTTAGGGTGGAATGTTCTGTATATATCTATGAGGTCTATCTGGTCCAATGTGTCATTCAATGCTCTTGTTTCTTTATTGATTTTCTGCTTCGATGATCTGTCTATTACTGAGAGAGGCATGTCGATATATCCTACTATTAATGTATTCATATCAATATGACTCTTTATCTTGATTAATAGTTTTCTTATGTATTTGGCTGCTCCCATATTGGGGGCATAGATATTTACAACTGTTAGATCATTTGGTGGATAGTCCCTTTAAGAGTTATGTAGTGTCCTTCTGTATCTCTGACTACAGTCTTTAGTTTAAAATCTATTTTATCTGATATGAGAATCACTACTCCGGCCTTCTTTTGAGGCCCATTGGCACGAAAGATGCTTCTCCATCCCTTCACTTTCAGTCTGGGTGTATCTTTAGGTTCAAAATGGGTCTCTTGTAGACAACATATGGATGGGTCCTGTCGTTTTATCCAATCTTCAACCCTGTGTCGTTTTATGGGTGCATTTAGGCCATTCACATTGAGAGTGATTATTGAGAGGTATGTTTTTATTGACATCGTGTTACCTTTGAAGACTTTCTTTCTGTCGATTGTCTCTATATTTCTGTTCAATGCTATTCTTAGGATTTTTCCTCTTTTATAGAACCCCCCTTAATATTTCCTGCAGTGTCGGCTTAGTGGGCGCATATTCTTTTAAGCCTTGCCGGTCTTGGAAATTCTTTATCTCTCCATCCATTTTGAATGTCAGTCTTGTTGGATATAGCATTCTTGACTGCATGTTCTTCTCATTTAGTGCCCTGAATATATCTTGCCAACCTTTTCTGGCTTGCCAGGTCTCTGTGGACAGGTCTGACGTTATTCTGATGGGCTTTCCTCTGTACATAAGGAGTTTCTTTGTCCTAGCTGCCTTCAAGAGGGCCTGCCTACAATTATAATTCTTCATTCTTACTGTTAAATCTTGAGAACTTTTGAGAATCTATAATCTTGGGGGGAGACAGTTTTGCCTCTAGTACATGAACGCTGGTTCCATTCGCGAGATTGGGAAAATTTTCATGAAGAGCTTGTTCCACTATATCTTCTAGAATTCTTTCTTTCTCCTCCGCTTCAGGGATTCCAATAATTCTGACATTGGAACGTTTCATGGCATCATTTATTTCACTGATTCTGTTTTCATGGCTTCTATGCTGTTTGTTCCAGGTTCCCTCCTGATACTTTCTCTCTATCTGTTTGTCCTCCAGATCACTAATTCTATCTTCTGTCTCAGTTACCCTGGCTTTTAGAGAATTTAGATTAGATTGGAACTCATTGAGAACATTGTGAACCTCATCCCTGGTGGCTTTCAGTTCTTCCCTAACATTGTGAACATCATCCCTGGTGGCTTTCAGTTCTCCCCTAATCAATTCTGTTTGGTCATCCATGGCTTTCTCCAACCTAGCTATTGCCTGGATAATTGTTAGCCTGAATTCCCTTTCTGACATATTGTCTATGTCGATAGCCATTAGCTCTGTTGCCGAAGGCCCATCCTCTGTATTTTTCTTCTGTTGGGGATTCCTCCGCCTAGTCATTTTGGTGGGAGATGGCTGAACCGATGTAGCTGGTTGTATCAACCATGGTGCAGTCAAGGTGCACCCCAGAACGCTTCTGAGCAATCAGGAGTCCCCACCCAAATGAACGAAAAAAGAAAGAGAGAAAAAAGGAAAAAAGAAAAAAGAGAGAGAGAGAGGAAAAAAAGAAAGATAAAAGAGAAGGTTCAGGGGCGCCTGAGTGGCTTAGTAGGTTAAAATCTCTGCCTTCGGCTCAGGTCATGATCCCAGGGTCCTGGGATCGAGCCCCACATCAGGCTCTCTGCTCCATAGGGAGCCTGCTTCCTCCTCTCTCACTGCATTCCTCTCTGCCTACTTGTGATCCCTGTCTTTCAAATAAATAAATAAAATCTTAAAAAAAAAAAAAGAGAAGGTTCAGCCCAAATGGGCCCCAAGGTAAGATTTATGACATATACAAACAAAAACAGACAAAGAAAAAGACTGATAAAAGTATATGACAAGGTATATATATATATATATATATATATATATATGTATATATATATATATATATATGCAAAAAAAAAAAAAAAAGACCTCGTCAAAAGAAACCCCAAGTATAAGATTCATATACTATCTGGACAAACACAAATACACAGAAACACTGGTGGAAGAAAAAGATGGGAGAGTGGTTATAAATTCTCAGTGTGGGTGAGGAAGGTTATTTTGATTCTTCCTGGATGTATCTTGATATCTTTGTTAAAGGACTCAACTTTCCTAAGATAAAGGGGGATTAAAAATTGGTTTACCTATAGGGGTAGCATTGATTGGGAAAAGGAGATTACCTTGTAGTTTAACTCTATATGAATATCAAAAAGTAAAAATAAAAAAAAAGAATAAACTAAACCACACTAAACTAAACTAAAATTTGAAAAAAAAATATTAAAGCAAAAGAAAAACATTGGTATATGTATCAAAAAGTTCAGGTTAAAAGGTTATTATGGAATTTGATGTACTGGACATCTCACTGTGATGGTAAATAGGTTAAAAAATTATCTATATAGAAAAAATGAACCAGAATAGGGGGAACGAGTTAAAAATAAAAGTTGTAGTAGTTTGGGGGTGGAGTCTTTCGGGTTTTCCATATAAAGAATCATGTCATCTGCAAAGAGAAGAGTTTGACTTCTTCCTTACCAATTTGGATACCTTTTATTTCTCTTTGTTGTCTGATTGCTGTTTCTAGGACTTCTAATACAATATTGAACAAGAGTGGTGAGAGTGGGCATCCTCTCACCACTGATCTCAATCAGTGAGATCAGTGATCTGATCTCTGATGGGAAGGCTGCAAGCTTTTTCCCATTGAGGATGATATTTGCTGTGGGTCTTTCATAGATAGATTTGATGAGGTTCAGGAATGTTCCCACTATCCCTATACTTTGAAGTGTTTTAATCAGGAACGGATGCTGGATTTTGTCAAAAGCTTTTTCTGCGTCAATTGAGAGGATCATGTGGTTCTTCTCTCTTCTCTTATTGATTTGTTCTATCACATTGATTGATTTGCGAATGTTGAACCATCCTTGTAACCCAGGGATGAATCCCACCTGGTCATGGTGGATAATCTTTTTAACGTGCTGTTGGATCCTGTTTGCTAGGATCTTGTTGAGAATTTTAGCATCCATATTCATCAGTGATATTGGTCTGAAATTCTCCTTTTTGGTAGGGTCTTTGCCTGGTTTGGGGATCACGGTAATGCTGGCTTCATAAAAAGAGTCTGGAAGTTTTCCTTCTGCTTCAATTTTTTGAAACAGCTTCAGGAGAATAGGTGTTATTTCTTCTTTGAAAGTTTGATAGAATTCCGTAGGGAATCCATCGGGTCCTGGGCTCTTGTTTTTTGGGAGGTTTTTGATCACTGCTTCAATCTCGTTACTAGATATCAGTCTATTCAGGTTGTCCATTTCTTTGTGGTTCAATTTTGGGAGTTTATAGTTTTCCAGGAATGCATCCATTTCATCTAGGTTGCTTAGCTTATTGGCATATAACTGTTGATAATAACTTCTGATGATTGTTTCTACTTCCTTGATGTTAGTTGTGATCTCTCCCTTTTCATTCATAATTTTATTAATTTGAGCTTTCTCTCTTTTCTTTTGGATTAGTGTGGTCAATGGTTTATCAATATTATTGATTCTTTCAAAAAACCAGCTTCTAGTTTCATTGATATGTTCTACTGTATCTCTGGTTTCTACCTCATTGATCTCTGCTCTAATCTTGATTATTTCCCTTTTTACATGTGGAGTTGGTTTGATTTGTTGTTGATTCTCCAGTTCTTTAAGGTGTAGAGACAGCTGGTGTATTCTGGATTTTTCAATTTTTTTGAGGGAGGCTTGGATGGCTATGTATTTCTCCCTTAGGACCGCCTTTGCTGTATCCCATAGGTTTTGGAGTGAAGTGTCTTCATTCTCATTGGTTTCCATAAATTGTTGAAGTTCTTCTTTGATCTCCTGGTTGATCCAAGCATTCTTAAGCAAGGTGGTCTTTAGCTTCCAGGTGTTTGAGTTCCTTCTGAACTTTTCCGTGTGATTGAGCTCCAGGTTCAAAGCATTGTGATCTGAGAATATGCAGGGAATAATCTCAGTCTTTTGGTATCGGTTGAGCCCTGATTTGTGACCCAGTATGTGGTCTATTCTGGGGAAGGTTCCATGTGCACTTGAGAAGAATGAGTATTCTGTTGTTTTAGGGTGGAATGTTCTGTATATATCTATGAGGTCTATCTGGTCCAATGTGTCATTCAATGCTCTTATTGCTTTATTGATTTTCTGCTTCGATGATCTCTCTATTTCTGAGAGAGGTGTATTAAGATCTCCTACTATTAATGTATTCATATCAATATGACTCTTTATCTTGATTAATATTTTTCTTATGTAATTGGCTGCTCCCATATTGGGGGCATAGATATTTACAACTGTTAGATCATCTTGGTGGATAGTCCTTTTAAGAATTATGTAGTGTCCTTCTGTATCTCTGACTACCGTCTTTAGTTTAAAATCTAATTTATCTGATATGAGAATCGCTACCCCGGCCTTCTTTTGAGGTCCATTGGCACGAAAGATGCTTCTCCATCCCTTCACTTTCAGTCTGGGTGTATCTTTAGGTTCAAAATGGGTCTCTTGTAGACAACATATGGATGGTCCTGTCGTTTTATCCAATCTGCAACCCTGTGTCATTTTATGGGTGCATTTAGGCCATTCACATTGAGAGTGATTATTGAGAGATATGTTTTTATTGACATTGTGTTATCTTTGAAGTCTTTCTTTCTGTCGCTTGTCTCTATATTTCTGTTCAATGCTATTCTTAGGGTTTTTCCTCTTTAGTAGAACCCCCCTTAATATTTCCTGCAGTGTCGGTTTGGTGGTTGCATAGTCTTTTAAGCCTTGCCGGCAATTCAGTAATGTGGCAGGATACAAAGTCAATGTCCAGAAATCAGTGGCTTTCTTATACACTAATAATGAAAATATAGAAAGGCAAATTAGAGAATTGATTCCATTTAGTATAGCACCAAGAACCATAAGATACCTCGGAGTAAACCTAACCAAATAGGTTAAAGATCTGTACTCGAGGAACTATAGAACACTCCTAAAAGAAATTGAAGAAGACACAAAAAGATGGAAGACCATTCCATGCTCTTGGATCGGAAGAATAAACATCGTTAAAATGTCTATACTGCCTAGAGCAATCTATACTTTTAATGCCATTCCGATCAAAATTCCACCGGTATTTTTCAAAGAGCTGGAGCAAATAATCCTAAAATTTGTATGGAATCAGAAGAGACCCCGAATTGCTAAGGAAATGTTGAAAAACAAAAATAAAACTGGTGGCATCACGTTACCTGATTTCAAGCTTTACTACAAAGCTGTGATCACCAAGACAGCATGGTACTGGCATGAAAACAGACACATGGATCAGTGGAACAGAGTGGAGAGCCCAGATATGGACCCTCAACTCTATGGTCAAATAATCTTTGACAAAACAGGAAAAAATATCCAGTGGAAAAAAGACAGTCTCTTCAATAAATGGTGTTGGGAAAACTGGACAGCCATATGTAGAAGAATGAAACTCGATCATTCTCTTACACCGTACACAAAGATAAATTTGAAATGGATAAAAGACCTCAACATGAGACAGGAATCCATCAGAATCCTTGAGGAGAACATAGGCAGTAACCTCTTTGATATCAGCCACAGCAACCTCTTTCAAGATATGTCTCCAGAGGCGATGGAAACAAAAGCGAAAATGAACTTTTGGGACTTCTTCAAGATCAAAAGCTTCTGCACAGCAAAAGAAACCGTCAAGAAAACAAAGAGGCAACCCACGGAATGGGAGAAGATATTTGCAAATGACAGTACAGACAAAAGGTTGATATCCAGGATCTATAAAGAACTCCTCAAACTCAACACACACAAAACAGACAATCATATTAAAAAATGGGCAGAAGATATGAACAGACACTTCTCCAATGAAGACATACAAATGGCTACCAGACACATGAAAAAATGTTCATCATCACTAGCCATCAGGGAGATTCAAATTATAAAACCACATTGAGATACCACCTTACACCAGTTAGAATGTCCAAAATTAGCAAGACAGGAAGAAACGCGTGTTGGAGAGGATGTGGAGAAAGGGGAACCCTCTTACACTGTTGGTGGGAATGCAAGCTGGTGCAGCCACTTTGGAGAACAGTGTGGAGATTCCTCAGGAAATTAAAAATAGAGCTTTCCTGTGACCCTGCAATTGCACTACTGGGTATTTACCCCAAAGCTACAGATGTAGTGAAAAGAAGGGCCATCTGTACCCCAATGTTTATAGCAGCAATGGCCACGGTCGCCAAACTGTAGAAAGAACCAAGATGCCCTTCAACGGATGAATGGATAAGGAAGATGTGGTCCATATACACTATGGAGTATTATGCCTCCATCAGAAAGGACAAATACCCAACTTTTGTAGCAACATGGACAGGACTGGAAGAGATTATGCTGAGTGAAATAAGTCAAACAGAGAGAGTCAAGTATCATATGGTTTCACTTATTTGTGGAGCATAACAAATAATATAGAGGACAAGGGTAGATTGAGAGGAGAAGGGAGTTGAGGGAAGTGGGAAGGGGTGGTGAACCATGAGAGACTATGGACTCTGAAAAACAACCTGAGGGTTTTGAAGGGGCGGGGGTGGGAGGTTGGGGGAACCAGGTGTGGGTACTAGGGAGGGCACAGATTGCATGGAGCACTGGGTGTGGTGAAAAAACAATGAATACTGTTATGCTGAAAATAAATAAAAAAAATAAAAATAAAAATAAAAGTTGTATCTATGAATTAGTGGTGGTGGTTCTCTAGTCATCTTTTTTTTTTTTTTCATTTTTTTCCTGGTTGACTTTTGGGGCAGGGCCTGCTACGTGGGTTTTCAGGCAACGTTCCCTGAGTTATGTCCTCCCGCCTCCCTCCAGGGGGGTGGGCTCTGAGGAAACCGATATTTCAGGCTTTTGTTCTCTGGAGGTTTTATGTTTGTTTGTTCGTTTTTGTTTTTGTTTTTGTTTTCTCTCGCCTTGACAGCTTTTGATGGTTTTGGGGGGTTTAGAGGAAAGCAAACTGCACCCAGACCTCCCTCTCAGAGAGAAGCCTCAGTCTGTTCCCCTCTGGGTGCTCCAGAGCACATAAGTTGACCCTCGGCTGCTGGCAGAGTACGTTTGGAGTCGCGGTCCCTGGGGACACAGAAACTCCTGCTTGTACCCAAGAGCATGACAGCGGTGGCTCTCTGGGCAGCTCTAGACCACCAGAGAGGTTCCAAGCAGCCATCACACACTGAGATTTTCCCACTGGCCCGGGCTGGGTGTGCCTGGTCTTTCCGGGTCTGAGAGCACTGGGCTGGCGCCTGCATGCACCTCTCTCAGGGGAGGGCACGGGGCATGACTCAGACTCTGATAGCATGGCATGGCACTCATGTGGGGGCTGCAAAAAGGCTGTGCTTCTGCTGGCTGGCAAGGCTCCCAGCCCCTCATGGGAGCCGGACCCCATGTGCTGTCAGGCGCACTGTTGGCTCAGGGACCAAGACCTGGTTTCTCCACCACACTCTCTCTGCCTCAGCACCAGGGGTGGCTGTCCTGGGTCTGAGGACTTAAGCCACTGTCCCTAACCGCCCTGATTCCCACAATTTTCCTCCACGATCCTTCGCTCTTTTGAGTGCTTTCAACCAGACTCCAAGTTAATGCTGGTCCCCAGACTCAGGGCACTCTCATATTGGGGTATCCTTTCCAATGGGTCACCTCTTGTGGCTCCCTCCCCCTTTTATTTATCTTCTGATATCAGTCAGAAGTTCCCACTCCGCTTTACCTGCCCACTGGTGTCTTCTGCCCTCGTAGCGATCCAGATGTGTATAATTCTGATCTCAGGCTGATTTCATGGGTGATAGGAGTTCTTTGATAGGTAATCAGCTCACTTTAGGGTACAGGTTGAAACAGCGCCCCCTCCTACTTCCCCGCCATCTTGTCTCTGCCCCCCCCCCCCGCCTAGAAAAATCAAAGGTGGTTCTTTGAGAAAAAAAAAAAAAGCAATAAAAGCAATAAACTTCTAGCCATGGCAACCAAGGGAAAAAGAGAGGAGACACAAATACCAGTATTAGATATAAAAGAGGGGTCATTACTAATGATTCAATACTAAAAGAATAATAAGGAAATATTATGAACCACCTTAATCCCATGAATTTGTTACCTTAGATAAGATGGGACAATTAATTCCTTAAAAGACACAAACTACCAAAACTTAAGTAATGTAGAAATAGATAATATGATAAGCCTATATGTAATGAGAAACATGAATCAATAATTAATAACTTTGAAAAAATGCAGCTGGCCCCATTGGTTTCACTGGTGATTTTAGCAAACACTTACAGAAGAAATGATATTAATTCTCTACAATTTCTTCCAGAAAATAGAAACAAAGGGAACACTATCTAATTCAATTTATAAGGCTAGCATTATTCTTTTTCTTAACTAAATAAGTGCAAATTATTTATTATTTTTATTATCATTTATTACTGCTACTACTATTACCATCATCATATATACCTCCCTAGTATTTTTTGTTTTGTTTTGTTTTTTCAAGTTTTTTATTTAAATTCTAGGTAGTTAACATAGAGTGTAATATTGGTTCAAGAGTAGAATTCAGTGATTCATCGCTTACATGTAACACCCAGTGCTCATCCAGTAAGTGCCCTCCTTAATGCCCATCATCCATTTACTCATCCCCAGCCCACTTCCCTCCATCAACCCTTTGTTCTCTACCTTTTAGAGTATCTTATGGTTTGCCTCCCTCTCTTTTTTTTTCCCTTCCCCTATATTCATCTGTTTTGTTTTTTAAATTCCACATATGAAAGAAATCATATGGTGTTTGTCTTTCTCTGACTGACTTATTTTGGAGGCTAGCATTATTCTTATACCTGAAGCAGGTATAGACATTCCAAGAAAGAAAAATTACAGAACAATATCTTTCATGAACATACATGTAAAATCCCTAACAAAATATTAGCAAATCAGTATCCAAAATCTATAAATCTATAAAGACAACTGACAGAATGGAAGAAGATATTTGCAAAAGACATATCAGGAAAAGGGCTAGTATCCAAAATCTACAAAGAGTTTAGCAAACTCAACACCCAAAGAACAAATAATCCAGTCAAGAAATGGGCACAGGACATGAACAGACATTTCTGCAAAGAAGACATCCAGATGGCCAAGAGATACTTGAAAAAGTGTTCCACATCACTTGGCATCAGGGAAATACAAATCAAAACCATAATGAGATACCACCTCACACCAGTCATAATAGCTAAAATTACAAGTTAGGAAATGACAGATGCTGGCGAGGATGTGGAGAAAGGGGAACTCTCCTACCCTGTTGGTGGGAATGCAAGCTGGTGCAACCACTCTGGAAAACAGCATGGAAGTTCCTCAAAAAGTTGAAAATAGAGCTATCTTGTGACCCAGCAATTGCACTCCTGGGTATTTACCCTAAAGATGCAAAGATAGTGATCCGAAGGGGCACATGCACCCGAATGTTTATAGCAGCAATGTCCACAATAGCCAAACTATGGAAAGAACCTAGATGTCCATCAACAGATGAATGGATAAAGATGTGGTGTATATATATATATATATATATATATATATATATATTTATATATTTATATAGTGGAATACTATGCAGCCATGCAAAGAAATGAAATCTTGCCATTTGCGATGACGTGGATGGAACTAGAGGGTATCATGCTTAGTGAAATAATTCAACTGGAGAAAGACAAATATCATATGATCTCCCTGATATGAGGAAGTGGAGATGCAACATGGGGGGTTTGGGGTAGGAAAAGAATAAATGAAACAAGATGGGATCAGGAGGGAGACAAACCATAAGAGACTCTTAATCTCACAAAACAAACTGAGGGGGTCTGGGGGGAGACGGGTAGGGAGAGGGTTGTGGGGTTATGGATGTTGGGGAGGGTATGTGCTATGGTGAATGCTGTGAAATGTGTAAACCTGGCGATTCACAGACCTGTACCTCTGGGGCTAATAATACATTATATGTTTATAAAAAATAAAAAATTAAAAAAATATATATTATCAAATCAAAATCATCAATATTTTAAAAGATTATACCCAAGACCAAGGGGGAGTTATTTTTATATTACAGCAATCATATTAAAAGGAGGTAGTATAATGTAGGGATTAAATTCATGTATGTTGAAATTAGAAAATAATTGTGTTTGAATATTAGACCTGATTCTAGCATAGTGACCTTGGCTGACACACTTAATCTCCATGGTATATAATATTAGTATCTCTAAAATGGGGGTGGTAATTGTATAAATGAGGTAAAAAGCAGGTACAGTGTTTCCCCAGATATTCCATGAATATGCTTCTAAAATAATTCTAAATAATTCTTAATAAGTTTGTTAATAACTATTTGTTTTTCACTGGTATTAATCTAAATGATAATTTATAAATAGACATTAAAATGTTAGAAGATACCACTTTTCCTTGAAGATATTTTTATGTTATATTTTATTATACATTGCCTTATTATACATTGCTTTCCATTTACTTATTTAACCAAACTTCTGATACTTTTTCATTCTCTTAATTCCATACCATGAGAATTAAAAGTAAAACTCCCATGATGAATGTCCTGGGGACTCAGGTCATGGAATCATCAAATGGTCACCAAAAGCTGTTAAGTTACTGTTAGAACTGGAGCAGTTGTAAGAAGCACTACCGATATAGCACCAAAGAAGTAAATATTTTTTAAAAGATCCGGTAACAGTAAAAATATTGCTTTCTGGTTTTTGGTTTTGTTTTGGCCAGGTAAGTGGAGATGATATACATCAATTGCCTGCTGAAAATATTGGCTATTTTTGTCATACTGGTAATGCATACATTTATGGCACAACAGTATAAAGTTTCTCTCTCTCTTTCCTTCCCTTTTTTTAAATTTGCATTTCTAATTTTAAATTCAACAAGCACTTATTAAACACCCAGTTGTGCCAGTCTCTCCAAGGGAAGTGAGAAATTTCATTTCAGGTTGTACGCATTGCACCGTATGCTTAGATTATGTCTTAACATACAGGGAAATTTCTGAGTCTTGATTATATTACATTTGGATAGGGACTAGAAAGGACCTTGGAAATTGGTTTTAATGTGAATGGCCTTATACCTGCCATATGTTCACAACAATTTCTAGAGCAGCGATTGTTTTTTATTCTGTTGGCATTAGTTTTAAATAGAAATAAGATGTAAAATAAAAGTCTTTACCACAAACCATTATCATCAGTTATCCATGCACTTATATACATACATATGCATGCCCACATCCATCCAACCACTCATCATCTTTCCCAAACTCTTAACATTTACATGGGTCAGGTTTTAAGACTAAGACATAGTCCCTTCTCTCAAGAAGCTCATAGACCTAGTAGGGGAGATGGAGAGACTATTTAATTGTAAATTATACTATTATGAAATGTTTATTATGAGAAATTGGAAAGTCTGACATGAAAGCATAGAGGAGGAGAATATAATCCAGAATGAAGGAGAGAGAGACATCCTTGAGTAAATGTTGCATAGGTGGAATGAATTTTTAGAATGAGAAGTAGTTAGCGAAATGAAAACAGTCAGGACATATTTGGTGCAGAACAAAATTATGGGTAAACCTGATCATTCATGAGAATGCAAAAGGTGTCCTTGTAGTTCATGACATGATGTTTATGAGGTGAGGGAGAGCCAGCCTGGAGACAGATCTCAAGAGTTTTTTTATGCCAATGCTGTGATGTTGAGAAAGCAGGAAAAATTACTGAGGAAATTTAAGCAGTGAGTAAACAACAGAAGATGCAAGAAGTATTATATTAGTATGTATATTAATTGCCTCTCTTTATGGTATTCCTCACTTGTTTCTATTCCTCTGTCATTTTTCTTTTTTTCTTTGTCCTTGTCCCTTCTTTTTCTTCCCTTTTCCTGCCACTTCCTACCCTCTCCTCCCTTATTAGTATCCATCAACTAAACAATAGATATACTTTTTAGAAACTAGCAATAGACTGCTCGCATGAGATTTTATCATGGCGATGAATCTCTGAGAACATTTTTAAAGTGACTGTTGTGATACTTAGTGACTATACAGTTCACATATTTGTAAGACTTAATTTCAATTTTTAAATGCTTATTTGAATGATAGTGACATCACTACAATCTGAAATTGAAAGACTGCACATCTTGAACCCCTTATTTTGTATTTTAAAATCATACTTTTAAAAAAAGATGTATTTATTTATTTGAGAGAGAGCACATGTGCACTGGCTTGTGTGACAAAGTAGGGACAGAGGGAGAGAAACACTCTCAAACAGACTCTGCTGAGCGCCGAGCCCTACTCAACATGCAGGACTCCATCTCAGGACCCTGAGATCATGACCTGAGCTGAAACTGAGGGTTGGATGCTTAACTGACTGAGCCACCCAGGCATCCCATTAAAAAAACATCCTTTTTAAGTCAAAAGCAATATAAATTGTTTTAGCCCATTTAAACAATACAGAAATACTGACTTCAGGAAGTGAAAGCCACATGATATCTTACTTTTCAGAACTTATGATTTATCATATTTTGTATTCACTCGGAGAAAAATTTTTTATTCAAACACAAACTTTCATATTAATTTTATGCACTTTCTTGTGTTTTGCTTAAAATTTAAATCTTTCCAAGATCTGTATGTGTAGAATTATTTAGTTGATTTTAAGAGTTTCATAGTATGCCATTGTATATATGTACAAGATGTGATTAATACCTTCTCTATTGACTAACATGGGTCAACATTTTATGTATATATGTATGTATCTGTTATAAATACATACATATTATATGAACATATACAATGCATACTAGGAATAGATTTGTACACTTTAAATTCTAGTAAATATTATCAATTTATAATCCCTTCATGAAGGTATAAGAGTAACTTTTATATAGAAACCTTGATAGTACTGAGAATTCTCTTTCCCTTTCTCTGTTTATCAGTAAAACAAAAATCGGTGGAGGTTGATGATGATCAGTGATGATGGTGAGACTGAACATCAATAAATATGTTTATTGGCCTGTCATATGTGTTGTTGTTGTTCCTGGTGTTAGTTACCTATGCATGCCACTTTTTAAACTTAAATCTCCTGCTTGTGGAGTTACTGTAGTATTTTTCATAATACCCTGATTGATGACAATATTTTCCCTTCCTATTGAAATACATCAAATTAAGGCAGTTTGTATTAATAAAGGAATTTTTGGCATTTGGAAATTTTTTAATAAAGAGAAAAACAAGGTAAAATATCCAATTTTCCTACTAAGAAAAAAATGTTTTTTTTTCTTTTTGCTGACTTTTCTGTTGGTTGCTAAAGTATTTTATGTATTTTATGTAGTTGGGAA
The DNA here is from genome assembly GCF_963455335.1 of Martes martes. Taxonomy (NCBI): domain Eukaryota; kingdom Metazoa; phylum Chordata; class Mammalia; order Carnivora; family Mustelidae; genus Martes; species Martes martes. The sequence continues at coordinate 51,961,278 of NC_137894.1, read as the reverse complement.
CATGCCAAATGTGTATTTTTTTTTAATATTCCACAATATCCACATTTTAAAATATACACAGATTGTGTGCTCAAAGTCTTTAGATGGAGTTGATTACAAGTCCTTTTGTCATACTCACTGATATTCACCTCTGTGATTATCCCATTATCCTTGCATAATTTTGCTATATTTTATCTTAGTTGTTGGTTGTAATATTCTCCATCCATTGCTCTTGTGGTGGCTCTTCCTAGCACCAGCCCTGTAGTCTTTCCTTTTAGCTACAATATTTTGTCCATGTCCATAACCCTCAGGATTCCCATTAGTGTCTGGCCTGACCCCCCAAGTCTGTTCTTGGCTATATTGGGATCATGATGCTCCCACCTACTTATGCCGCTTTCTTGCTGAGGAAGTGTGGACTTGTGACATGCAGGAGACTGGGTATGATGTGGGGTAGCAAAGGGAGGAATGACGACATAAGAAAGAATGATGACATAAGAAAGAACGTTAGTAGCGTGGGGTCTGGAGAAAAGCTTGGTGTTGGTGGTGAAGTAGAGAACTCATGGTATTTAATTCAGATGTGAAATAAGCATCAATAATTTGATCTGGTTTAATGATAAGGTAATTTAGAAAATTATGTAAATAACAAATAAGTTACTATATTAGATTGAAATCTGTAACATTGAAACTTATCTTTGGAGCTACAAAAAAACAATACTATATGGTTCAAACTAATAAATACACAGACCCCAGAGAGTAACAACTTATTGATAAGCATTAAAGATAAGCATATTTCTATTTTTTTTCTAAACATATAAGTTTTAAGAATGGATTTCCTATCATTTTTTTTTTTCCCTCAGATCTAGGTTTAGGGCTAAGATACATGCCTAATATCCTGCTGTTCAGAGATCTCTGCAAAGGGTTAGGCTTAGGGATTAAGATTTCCTATTCATTTTATTTTATAACCATTTCTTTCTATTTAATGAAACTTATTCATATCTTTTCATGGTACGGACTTTTATTTCAATATACAAAGTTGAATCCTTCCTCAGGTGGAATTACTATTAATAATTTAATTCTCTATTGTGGACATTTAGGTTATTTCTAATATTTTTAAAATAAATATGGTGTTAATATGTAGCCCTATAGCTTCTTTTTGAATTCATCTATTATAAATTTAAGCAATTTTTTAAAATTAATTAATTTATTATTATTATTTTTTTATAAACATATAATGTATTTTTAGCCCCAGGGGTACAGGTCTGTGAATCACCAGGATTACACACTTCACAGCACTCACCATAGCACATACCCTTCCCAATGTCCATAATCCCACCCCCCTCCCCCAGCAACCCTCAGTTTGTTTTGTGAGATTAAGAGTCTCTTATGGTTTGTCTCCCTCCTGATCCCATCTTGTTTCATTTATTCTTCTCCTACTCCCCTAACCCCCCATGTTGCATCTCCACTTCCTCATATCAGGGAGATCATATGATAGTTGTCTTTGTCCGATTGACTTATTTCACTAAGCATGATACCCTCTAGTTCCATCCACATCATTGCAAATGGAAAGATTTATTTTGATGGCTGCATAGTATTCCATTGGTATATATTCCATATATACCACCTATTCTTTATCCATTCATCTGTTGATGGACATCTACATTCTTTCCATAGTTTGGCTATTGTAGACATTGCTGCTATAAACATTCGGGTGCATGTGTCCCTTCAGATCACTACATTTTTATCTATAGGGTAAATATCCAGTAGTGCAATTGCTGGGTCATAGGTTAGCTCTATTTTCAACTTTTTGAGGAACCTCCATGCTATTTTCCAGAGTGGTTGCACCAGCTTGCATTCCCACCAACAGGGTAGGAGAGTTCCCCTTTCTCTGCATCCTTGCCAGCATCTGTCATTTCCTGACTTGTTAATTTTAGCCATTCTGACTGGTATGAAGTGATATCTCATTGTGGTTTTGATTTGTATTTCCCTGATGCCGAGTGATGTGGAACACTTTTTCATGTGTCTGTTGGCCATCTGGATGTCTTCTTTGCAGTAATGTCTGTTCATGTCCTCTGCCCATTTCTTGATTGGATTATTTGTTCTTTGGGTGTTGAGTTTGCTAAGTTCTTTATAGATTTTGGACACTAGCCCTTTATCTGATATGTTGTTTGCAAATATCTTCTCCCATTCTGTCAGTTGTCTTTTGGTTTTGTTAATTGTTTCCTTTGCTGTGCGAAAGATTTTGATCTTAATAGATCTTAATAGATCTTAAGAGAAATCCCAATAGTTCATTTTTGCCCTTGCTTCCCTTGCCTTTGGTGATGTTGCTGCGGCTGAGGTCGAAGAGGTTGCTGCCTGTGTTCTCCTCAAGGATTTTGATGGATTCCTTTCTCATATTGAGGTCCTTCATGCATTTGGAGTCTATTTTCATGTGTGGTGTAAGGAAATGGTCCACTTTCATTTTTCTGCATGTGGCCGTCCAATTTTCCCAACACCATTTATTGAAGAGGCTGTCTTTTTTCCATTGGACATTCCTTCCTGCTTTGTTGAAAATTAGTTGATCATAGAGTTGAGTGTCTATTTCTGGGCTCTCTCTTCTGTTCCATTGATCTATGGGTCTGTTTTTGTGCCAGTACTATGCTGTCTTGATGATGACAGCTTTGTAATAGAGCTTGAAGTCTGGAATTGTGATGCCATCAACTTTGGTTTTCTTTTTCAATATTCCTTTGGCTATTCGAGTTCTTTTCTGGTTCCATATAAATTTTAGGATTATTTGTTCCATTTCCTTGCAAAAAAATGGGTGAGATTTTGATAGGGATTGCATTAAATGTATAGATAGCTTTAGGTAGCATAGACATTTTCACAATATTTGTTCTTCCAATCCAGGAGCATGGAACATTTTTCCATTTCTTTGTGCCTTCCTCAATTTCTTTCATGAGTACTTTATAGTTTTCTGAGTATACATTCTTAGCCTCTTTGGTTAGGTTTATTCCTAGGTATCTTATAGTTTTGGGTGCAGTTGTAAATGGGACTGACACCTCATTTTCTCTTTCTTCTGTCTTGTTGTTGGTGTATAGAAATGCAACTGATTTCTGTGCATTGATTTTATATCCTGACACTTTACTAAATTCCTGTACAAGTTCTAGCAGTTTTGGAGTGGAGTCTTTTGGGTTTTCCACATATAGTATCATATCATCTGTGAAGAGTGATAGTTTGACTTCTCCTTTGCTGATTTGGATGCCTTTAATTTCTTTTTGTTGTCTGATTGCTGAGGCTAGGACTTCTAGTACTATGTTGAATAGCAGTGGTGATAATGGACATCCCTGCTGTGTTCCTGACCTTAGAGGAAAAGCTTTCAGTTTTTCTCCATTGAGAATGAATTTGCGGTGGGTTTTTCATAGATGGCTTTGATAATATTGAGGTATGTGCCCTCTATCCCTACACTTTGAAGAGTTTTGATCAGGAAGGGATGCTGCACTTTGTCAAATGCTTTTTCAGCATCTATTGAGAGTATCATATGGTTCTTGTTCTTTCTTTTATTAATGTGTTGTATCACATTGATTGATTTGCAGATCTTGAACCAAACTTGCAGCCCAAGAATAAATCCCACTTGGTCGTGGTGAATAATCCTTTTAATGTACTGTTGAATCCTATTGACTAGTATTTTGGTGAGAATTTTTGCATCTGTATTCATCAAGGATATGGATCTGTAATTCTCTTTTTTGATGGGATCCTTGTCTGGTTTTGGGATCAAGGTGATGCTGGCCTCATAAAATGAGTTTGGAAGTTTTCCTTCCATTTCTATTTCTTGGAACAGTTTCAGGAGAATAGGAATTAATTCTTCTTTAAATGTTTGGTAGAATTCCCCTGGGAAGCCGTCTGGTCCTGGGCTTTTGTTTGTTTGGAGATTTTTGATGACTGTTTCAATCTCCTTACTGGTTATGGGTCTGTTCAGGTTATCTATTTCTTCCTGGTTCAGTTGTGGTAGTTTATATGTCTCTAGAAATGTATCCATTTCTTCCAGATTGTCAAATTTGTTGGCGTAGAGTTGCTCGTAGTATGTTCTTATAATTGTTTGTATTTCTTTGGTGTTGGTTGTGATCTCTCCTCTTTCATTCATGATTTTATTTATTCGGGTCCTTTCTCTTTTCTTTTTGATATGTCTGGCCAGGGATTTGTCAATCTTATTTATTCTTTCAAAGAACCAGCTCCTAGTTTTGTTGATTTGTTCTATTGTTTTTTTAGTTTCTATTTCATTGATTTCTGCTCTGATCTTTATGATTTCTCTTCTCCTGCTGGGTTTAGGCTTTCTTTGTTGTTCTCTCTCCAGCTCCTTTAGGTGTAGGGTTAGGTTGTGTATTTGAGACCTTTCTTGTTTCTTGAGAAAGGCTTGTACTGCTATCTATTTTCCTCTCAGGACTGCCTTTGTTGTGTCCAACAGATTTTGAACTGTTGTGTTTTCATTATCATTTGTTTCCATGAATTTTTTCAATTCTTCTTTAATTTCCTGGTTGACCCATTCATTTTTTAGAAGGATGCTGTTTATTCTCCATGTATTTGCGTTCTTTCCAAATTTCCTCTTGTGATTGAGTTCTAGCTTCAGAGCATTGTGGTCTGAAAATATGCAGGGAATGATATCAATCTTTTGGTACCGGTTGAGACGTGATTTATGACCCAGGATGTGGTCTATTCTGGAGAATGATCCATGTGCACTAGAGAAGAATGTATATTCTGTTGCTTTGGGATGGAGTGTTCTGAATATATCTGTGATGTCCATCTGGTCCAGTGTGTCATTTAAGGCCTTTATTTCCTTGTTGATCTTTTGCTTGGATGATCTGTCCATTTCAGTGAGGGGAGTGTTAAAGTCCCATATTATTATTGTATTAATGTTGTTCTGTTTCTTTGATTTTGTTATTAATTGGTTTATATAGTTGGCTGCTCCCACGTTAGGGGCATAGATATTTAAAGTTGTTAGATCTTCTTGTTGGACAGACCCTTTGAGTATGATAGAGTGTCCTTCCTCATCTCTTATTTTATAGTCTTTGGCTTAAAATCTAATTGATCTGATAGAAGGATTGCCACCCCAGCTTTCTTCTGATGTTCATTAGCATGGTACATTGTTTTCCACCTCCTCACTTTAAATCTGGAGGTGTCTTTGGGTCTAACATGAGTTTCTTGTATGCAACATATTGATAGATTTTGTTTTTTTTATCCATTCTGATACCCTGTGTCTTTTGATTGGGGCATTTAGCCCATTAACATTCAGGTTATCTATTGAGAGATATGAATTTATTGCCATTGTATTGCCTGTAATGTGACTGTTACTGTATATTGTCTCTGTTCCTTTCTGATCTACTACTTTTAGTTTCTCTCTTTGCTTAGAGGACCCCTTTCAATATTTCCTGTAGAGCTGGTTTGGTGTTTGCAAATTCTTTCAGTTTTTGTTTGTCCTGGAAGCTCTTTATCTCTCCTTCTATTTTCAATGATAGCCTAGCGGGATATAGTATTCTTGGCTGCATGTTTTCTCGTTTAGCGCTATTAATATATCATGCCAGTTCTTTCTGGCCTGCCAGGTCTCTGTGGATAAGTCTGCTGCCAATCTAATATTTTTACCATTGTATGTTACAGACTTCTTTTCCCGGGCTGCTTTCAGGATTTTCTCTTTGTCACTAAGAGTTGTAAATTTTACTATTAGGTGATGGGGTATGGAGGGGGGTTCTCTGTGCCTCCTGGATTTTGATGTTTGTTCCCTTTGCCATATTAGGGAAATTCTCTCCAATAATTCTCTTCAATATCCTTCTGCTCCCCTCTCTCTTTCTTCTTCTTCTGGAATCACAATTATTCTAATGTTGTTTCATCTCATGGTGTCACTTATCTCTCCAATTCTCCCCTCATGGTCCAGTAGCTGTTTGTCCTTCTTTTGCTCAGCTTCTTTATTCTCTGTCATTTGGTCTTCTATATCAATAATTCTTTCTTCTGCCTCATTTATCCTAGCAGTAAGAGCCTCCATTTTTATTGCACCTCATTAAGAGTTTTTTTTTTTTTATTCCAACTTGATTAGATTTTAGTTCTTTTATTTCTCCAGAAAGGGCTTTTATCTCTCCAGAGATAAAATCTCTAATATCTTCCATCCATTTTTCGAGCCCAGCTAGAACCTTGAGAATCATCATTCTGAACTCTAGATCTGACATATTACCAATGTCTGTATTGATTAGGTCCCTAGCCTTCAGTACTGCCTCTTTTTCTTTTTTTTTGTGGTGAGTTTTTCCGCCTTGTCATTTTGTCCAGATAAGAGTATATAAAGGAGCAAATAAAATACTAAAAGGGTGGCAAAGACCCAGCAAAATGTGCTTTAACCAAATCTGAAGAGACCCCAAATTATGGGGGGGGGGGCAGAAAGGGGATAAAAAGAAGTTCAGAAAAAAAAATTAAAAAAAGAAAGCAAATAAAGAAAACATATAAAAAAGTAAAATATATATATATTAGATAAACTAGTTTAAAAAATGTTAAAAAAGAAAAGGGTGAAAGTTAAAAAAAATTTAGCAGAAGAAAAAAAATTAAATAAAAAAAATTAAATTAACCGCAAGACTAAAGAATCATGGGGGGAAAGCCATGAGTTCCGTGCTTTGCTTTCTCTTCCTTTGGGATTCTGCTGCTCTCCTTGGTACGTGAACTTGTTCTTGGCTGGATTTCTTGTTGATCTTCTGGGGGAGGGGCCTGTTGTAGTGATTCTCAAGTGTCTTTGCCCCAGGCAGAATTGCACCACCCTTACCAGGGGCCAGGCTAAGTAATCCGCTTGGGTTTGCTTTTGGGAGTTTTTGTCCCCTGAACGCTTTCTGTAGAGTTCAGGAGGACGGGAATGAAAATGGTGGCCTCCCAGTCTCAGGCCCGGAGGAGCTGAGAGCTTGGGGCCCTACTCCTCAGTGTGCCTTCAGAGAAAAGAGCCCAGTCACTCCTGTCTCCCTGGCCTCTGGCTGTGCTCTGAGCTCACCCAGCCTGCTACTGGTTCAAGGTAACCCCAAGCTTAGAGCTCACTCCTCAGCTTTGTCTCTGTAGATGGCTTCCCCAGTCTAATACCTGTGAGCTCTCTGATACTCAGACACCCCTGATCCTTCTGTGACCCTGCGGGATCTGGGGCAATGCTGACTCCGCATGGGCTTCACCCTGGTTTAGCCTCTGGAGCGACGTCCCTCAGTGGAGCAGACTTTTAAAAGTCTTGATTTAGTGCTCCATTGCTCCACGGCTAGCCGGGAGCCAGCCCCTCCCCCCACAGTCTATCTTCCCATTGCTTTGGATTCACTTCTCCACCGGTCCTACCTTTCAGAAAGTGGTTGATTTTCTGTTTCTAGAATTGTTGTTCTTCTTCTCTTTGATCTCCCATTGGATTTGTAGGTGTTTGCAATGGTTTGATAAGCTATCTAGCTAATCTCCTGCTAACTTATGTAGTCTCAGCCTGCTACTTCTCTGCCATCTTGACTTCTCCCCCCCTAAGCAAATTTTTTTGAAGTGAGATTCTTGGTCATAAATTAAGGAAAATTAAAAATTTTTGGTATGTATTATTGTTATTTCAAAGAATTCTGCAGTTTGTTTTATTGACGTATAGTTGATATACTACATTATATTAGTTTCAGGTGTACAGTATAGTGATTCACCAAATCTATACCTTACACAGTGCTTACCATGATAAGTACAGTTACCATCTGTCACCAAACATTATTATAATATTATTGACTATATTCCCTAGGCTGTATTTTCATCCTAATGACTTACTTATTTTAGAACAGGAAGATTGTACTTTTTTAAAAAGATTTTATTTATTTATTTGACAGACAGAGATCACAAGTAGGCAGAGAAGCAGGCAGAGAGAGAGGAGGAAGCAGGCTCCCTGCTGAGCAGAGAGCCTGATGCGGGATTCAATGCCAGGACCCTGGGATCATGACCTGAGCCAAAGGCAGAGGCTTTAACCCCAGGAAGATTGCAATTCTTAATTCCCTTCATGTACTTTGCCCATCCTGATACCTCTTACCCTCTGGTAATCAACCATCTCTGTATTTATGAGTCTGTTCCTGTTTTTTAAATTGTTTGTCTTGCTTTTTTGATTTCACATGTAAGTGAAATCATTTGGTCTTTTGCCCACTCTATCTTTACTCATTTCACTTAGCACAACACCCTCTAGGTCTATCAGAATTGTCACAACAGGCAAAAGACAAGATCTTATTCTTTATTATGGCTCAGTAATACTCCATATTCCAGTGTTAGTCCATATATATGTTATATGTAGTCCTAATATATATGTATATATATATATTTTTTCATCTATATCTATTCATTTATCAATGGACACTTAGGTTGCTTCCATGTCTTGTAAGTAATGCTGCAATAAACAAGGAGTGCAGATATCTTTTTGAATAGATGTTTTTATTTTCTTTGGGTAAATACCCAGTACTGGAACTGTTGAATCATATGGTATTTCTATTTTTCATCTTTTTTTTAAGCTTTAAAATCACTTTTATTGCTGTATAATTTACACAGAATAAAATTCACTAATTTTTAAATATACAATTTAGTGACTTGCCAAATATATGCAGTTATGTAACCACAAATGCAATAAATGCATTTAAAATGTAGTTGGTGGCTAATTCTTATTTGGAGAAAGTTTAAAGAATAAACAAAACCCATAATTTATAAAGGGAAATGTGGATATATTAAATCTAGATGGTTAAATGTGGAAAAATTAAATACTAAATAATAGAAAGCACTATTAATGAGTGTATTTGATTCTTCACAGCCTCATTCATGAATCATCAATATTTTAAAAACTTAGGTAACTTGTTAGAGCAAAATGGCACTGTGGTGTAAACTTATTTACATTTAATTGGTTACTGTTTTACTTTTCATATGATTATGATTAATAGCCATTTCATTTTTGTTAATAGTTTTCATGTTTTATTCATTTTAAAATTGGTATGTTACATTTTTGAAATGTATTTGGAAGAAGTAATTTCATATTAAAAATGTTAATCATCTGTCTGATATTTTCCAGTGTTATTACTTTTATTTTTATAGTGCTTTTATCTTCATACAAAAATATAAATGCATATATCTATATACACTATCCTTCTGTATCTATGTATAGCTACATGTAATATGATTTTGATTTTAATGTCTTAGTTACTATCAACAATTTCCTTTTGTTTTGTTAATGAAGGATGTTAAGAATGAATTTTCCAGGGGAGCCTGGGTGGCTCAGTTGGTTAAGTGTCTGACTCTTGATTTAAGCTCAGGTCATGGTCTCAGGGTTGGTTGTAGGATCTAGTTCTGCATCGGACTCCACACTGGGCATAATGCCTGCTTAAGATTCTCTTCCTCCCTCTCTGCCTGCCCCTCCTCCTCTCTCCCTCTCCCCCCCACAAAAAAAAGAAAGAAAGAAAAGAAAAAAGAATGAATTTTTCCATCTTAATGTCTAAGTATTTATATATTCCTTTCAGTTTTTTTTAACATTAAAATATCCATTAAAATTTCCTTGAGTTCATGTTGAAAGGCAAAAACCTGCACTTTTCCAAGTTCATTTCCTTATACCAACACTGTTGACCGAATAATTCACCTTGTCCACACTGATATATGATTCCTCAATAATCTCCTGAGAGATAACTAAGTTTACCTTATGGTTTTTATTCAGTTCTTTGCGTTGAAGCTTTGGTGACTGACAGCAGAAATATATCAAGCTACTCCTTAAAATCCCCAATAATTTTCTATTGCTCTTAGGATGTAAGACAAAGTACAATTCATGGATAAAAGCTTCCATCCTGTCTGGCCTATTACAATTATTCATCCAGCCTGATTTCAATTTCATCCTCTTGCTTTGCTAACCTTCCTGTCTCACTATCTTTGGACATGGTGTTCCCATAGAATGGACTCTACTTTTCAGTACTAATTCCTTGTTAAGCAGAATCTGAACAATCACCACTTGAATGAGTCATATGGTTCTTATGGTACTCTATTCTTTTCCTTTTAATCTATTATCAGAGTTCTATCTGTATTTAAAACATTTAGTGTCTAGTTCCACCATTAACCTGTAAGCTTCCTGAAGTCAAGATCAGTTTTTTACCTCAAAACTTCTCATAGTACCAGTCATATGGTAGATCCTCAATAGGATAATTACATTATCGTCTCTATGTATATTAGCTGAATGGATAAATTAATACATTTAAAAAAAATGTTAATGTTTACAAATTTTTTTTTAAATGATGTTTTTAAGAAAATATCTTATGGCTATTACTGAAGATTTCTTAAAACCATTCTTCTTTTTTCTTTTTAATTTTTAAATGTTTTTATAAACATATAATGTATTATTGGCCCCAGGGGTACAGGTCTTTGAATCGCCAGGTTTACACACTTCACAGCACTCACCATATCACACACTCTCCCCAATGTCCATAACCCCACCACCCTCTCCCTACCCCCGTATCCCCCGCCACCCTCAGGTTTTTTTTTTGTGAGATTAAGAGTCTCTTATGGTTTGTCTCCCTCCTGATCCCGTCTTGTTTCATTTATTACTTTCCTATCCCCCAAACACCCCATGTTGCCTCTCAACTTCCTCATATCAGGGGGATCATGTGATAATTGTTTTTGTCTGATTAACTTATTTCACTAAGCATTCTTAATAAAAGCTCACATCTGTTTTTAAATAATAATTTTTGATAAATTCTTCCTTCATTATTTGGTTTGGTCTTTTAGGTTCACCAGGCAAAGCCAATGTATGAAGCAAATTACTCTGAAGTGACTCAATTTGTATTCTTGGGACTTGCTACCTATAGACCAGTGCAGAATTTTCTTCTTGCCTTCTCTACAGTGTTTTATGTAACGATTGTCTTGGGAAACCTCCTTGTAGTGTTTACAGTGACCTTTGACCCTTACTTACATTCCCCCATGTACTTCCTTTTAGCCAATCTCTCATTTATTGATTTGTGTCTTTCTACCTTAACGGTTCCTAAGATGATATCTGATCTGCACTCAGGACACAAAACCATATCCTTTCAGGGATGTGTTATCCAGATATTTGTCCTTCATGTCCTGGGTGGATCAGAGATGGTGATGCTGGTCGCCATGGCCTTGGACAGATATGTGGCCATATGTAAGCCCCTCCACTACCTGACAATCATGAGCCCACAGATGTGCATTTTGCTTCTGTCTGGTGCTTGGGCTATTGGCCTCATACATTCAGTGGCCCAGTTAGCTTTTGTTGTCCATTTGCCTTTTTGTGGTCCTAATGAGATAGATAGCTTTTACTGTGACCTTCCTTGGTTTATCAAACTTGCCTGCACGGACACCTACAGAATGGAATTCATGGTTACTGCCAACAGTGGGTTTATTTCCATGGGCACCTTCGTCTTATTGCTTATCTCCTATATCTTCATCTTGATCACTGTATGGAAACGTTCCTCAGGTGGTTTATCTAAGGCCTTTTCTACTCTGTCAGCTCACATCACCGTGGTGGTTTTGTTCTTTGGACCATGCATCTTTGTTTATGTGTGGCCATTTCCTACTGTGTCAGTGGATAAATTTCTTGCCATTTTGGACTTTATGATTACACCCATTCTGAATCCTGTTATCTACACACTGAGGAACAAGGACATGAAGATGGCAATGAAAAGACTGCATAGTCAAGTCCTGAATTTGAGAATGATCTCCTAAATAATTCATGAGAAAACCAAGTGGTGCCTTCTAAAATTAATACTGTATGCATAAATGTTAAGGGTTATATAGTATCTTAAAACAGTTAATTTTCTTTATTTCAGCAGTTCAAAAACTGCTTGGGTAGTTTATTCCATGTTAATGGCCAATAGTGTGAAAATAAATAAATATATATATATATATACACACACACACATATATACATATATATGTATACACATATATATACATATATATGTGTATATATAAAAAACTATTTTGCATATCTTAAAATTTTACAATACTGAAAATACACATTTTGCGTGACTTTCATTTTGAATAGTCCATAGAATCTTGGAAAGTTTTATGAATTTGAAATCACAGTACTGTGTGTAAAAAATTTTCTGTGTTATCTGGTTGGAACATATTCTCATATAAAGAGAATGATTGGTTCTTACACCTTATTTTTGGCAAGCAAAGTAGGTTTGTTTTTAAGTTGATTCAAGTGTGCTGTTGCTTTTTTCTTTCCTTTATTACTTATGTTAACAGATAGACTCTGTTACTTGGATATAATTTTTGGCATAGATTAAATATTATCTGATATTCAACTACACAGAAAACAATAAAGTGGACAAAAATAGTTAAACAGTTAATAGTATTTGACATCATGTGAGGATCTGTTTTCTAAGAGGGAAAAGTTAAATTTTCTTCCTCTCAACTTTGCTTTTAACTATTTCCTTTAAATGTGTGCTGACATTAGAAGGACATGAATTAAGGAGTAACATTCATTAAAGAAAATAGAACTAGGATGGGATTTTGTAAATGGTAAAGGGAAGGAATTCATATGTAGTATTACTCAACCATGGATAAAATGTAGTACTGAACACCACTCCATGTTCAAGCATGAAGGCTGTGTTTTTAAGCTGGCTGGCCTGACAGTTCACCAACACACAAAATACAACCATGTGTTTTGCAGCTTTGGATTTTGAAATTTTATTTTTATATTGAGATGGAATTCCCCTCCTTATGTATTTCATATTGTATTTCTCATTTATAGTCTAGAAGTAGATTGAAAAAACTTCCATAATGTTTCCTCCTTTCATGTTTGGAAAAAAATGATGATCTTATATCTTGTAGCTTTAAGATAAACATTCCTTTTGAGACTAAACATCTAAAGTCTTTCTAAGAAAAATTCCCCATGTAGAAAATTTCTTGAGGGTTATGTATATATATGAGTATGTAGGTACCTTTTCATGTGGTAACCTGAAATGTCAGTTTAATTTACTGTTAAAATCTGTTTCTGTTACAACCTGGGCATATGCTGATAATGATTCTAGCCATGAAGCAGAGAAAAATTTATGATAATATTCCATCATAAATGAAATGTCATTAAATCTACAGTACAAGATATAGAAGAACATCTGAATCAGAAATTCAAGATCTCTGACTGGAAATGACTAATAATTTGTAAATAAGAAGTAAGAAGCAACTTACACCCAAAACAATATTTGAATAAGACAAGATCATTTCAGAAATGACTAATAAACTACTAGGTACTCAAAAGAGAGCTGAATGGCCAAAATTACAATGAAGATCACAAGAAATAAAGATGAAAAGAACCAAGAAAATAACACCTAATAGAAAGGTAGAAACTTTTCAGAGAGAAAGTCATATAGAGCGAGGCAAATGATATTCAATATTTGTATAATTTTTAAATGAGACAACATAATAGAATTAACTTTTCAAACTCATATTAATGTGTCAGAAGTAAAAGACCAGAATATACATAATGAAATAGCTTCTAGTAAAGTTGGGAAATTTGGCCCCAGATGATTAATTCCAAGGCATATCCTAATAATATTATTAGGTATTTAAAATAGAGTATCTTCTGAGCCTCCTATCAAAATAACTGAAGTAGGGGCACCTGGGTGGCTCAGTGGGTTAAAGCCTCTGCCTTCGGCTCAGGTCATGATCTCAGGGTCCTGGGATGGAGCCCCGCATCGGGCTCTCTGCTCGGCAGGGAGCCTGCTTCCCTTCCTCTCTCTCTGCCTGCCTCTCTGCCTACTTGTGATCTCTATCTGATAAATAAAATCTTTAAAAAAAAAAAATAACTGAAGTAACTTAAATAAGAGAGAAAATCTGACTTCTTGATAGTAGCATACAAAGAGGGGTGGCAACAATGGAGATACGTTTCCAAATCTATCTTTCAAATATATCACGATTAAAGAAAAATGATTTCAAGTATGCAAGCTTTTGAACAATGTTTTATGTATAGCAAACAACAAAACAGGACAGATTTATTGACGGGCATTGAAAAATAATGTTCTATCTTAAGCAGGTCAAGTGGTAAAATACAATAATTGAAAATAATAATTATCAAAAATGTAACCACACTAAGCTATATATGTTGGGTCTATGGATGTTTATCATATTTTTTAAACCAATAATAGAGAATACAGTTTTTCAAGTATATATGTAACATAACTGGAAACACCAGTGATTGATTATTTAATGTCCAATTCTTTCACTAAGGAGTATACTTCCTGAAGACAGGTGGAAGTTCTATGCCAGAACTTGACACAGTATCTAGTATATATTGGGTATTTTCAGTAGGTGGTCAGTGAAAGCTAATTGAATAAATGAATTCTTAGAAGCCCCTTGTGCCTGATAACGAAGATTGTTTCCAATTGCCCACAGTTGGAAACCAACTGAGATCTTCTTTCAACATTTCTAACATACTGAATTTCAGTTTCTTCTTTTATGTAAACACAAAATCAATGGAGAGAGGAAATTAGTTTGTGGTGGCCTTTTATAACTTTTGGACAATGCAACAATTCCTATTTTCTTTTCTATTTCTTGAAACATTTTCATCACCCCAAATAAACCTCATACCAGTTAATAGACAGTTTCAATCCCCTTCTCCTCACATCTCATGGCAACTATAAATCTTTCTGTCTCTATGGATTTGACTATTTTGGACATTTCATATAAATGGAAGTGGCTTCTTTCATGTAGCATAATGTTTTTAATGTTTTTTCATTCCTTTTAATGGCTGAAAAATATTCCATTGTTTGACTATACCACATTTTGCTTATCCATTTATCTGCTGACAAACATTTGCTTTGTCTCTACCTTTTGGGTATTGTGAATATTGTTTCTGTAAACATTTGTGCACAGTGTTTGTTTGTTTGTTTGAACACCTGTTTTCAATTCTCTTAAATAGAACCGCAGGGTCATATAGTAAATTCATGTTTAATATTTTGAGGAATAACCAAACTTTTCCACCGTGACTGCACCATTTTATATTCCCACCAGCAGTATGTACGAACATCCTAATTTCTTCATATCTTCACCAACATTTGTTATTTTATTATTTTTTATTATGGAAAATCTAATGAGTGTGAAGGGAAATCACATTTTTTAAAGAACTTATTCATTTATTTGAGAGCATCTGAGAGAGAGAATAAGTGGTAGGAGGGGCAGAAGGAGAAGCAGATGCCCTGCAGAGCAAGGAGCCCCATGTGGGGCCCCATCCCAGGACCCTGGGTTCGTGACCTGAGCTGAAGGCAGATGCTTAACCCATTGAGCCACCCCAGTGCCCCACATTTTGGTTTTGATTTGCCTTGCTCTAGTGACTAATAATGTTGAGCATCTTTTCATGTGGTTTCTGGTTGGCCACCTGTTCATTCTCTGGAGAGAAATGTCATTTCATATCTTTTGTTCATTTTAAAATTCAGTTGTTCGTGTTTTTATTATAGAGCTTTTAAAACATCTTTTAAAAAAAAGAATTACATATTTATTTTAGAGAGAGAGAGAGAGAGGGCATGAGTAGGAGGAAGGACAGAGGAAGAGAGATCTTAAGCAGACTTCCTGCAGAACTGGTATGAGGTTTATTTTGAGTGATGAAAATGTTTTAAGAAATAGAAAGGAAAATAGGAATTGTTGCATGGTCCAAAAGTTATAAAAGGCCACCACAAACTAATTTCCTCTCTTCATTGATTTTGTGTTTACACAGAATTTTGTTGTTTGAAGAATTGCAATTCAATTTGTGAAATTAAGGGCATTGCTTTGTATTTGAAATTAGCATGCATAGAGCCTTCCAAACTTCCAGTTATTTCCCTTCTTTGTTCATTAATATGCAACATAAAGCAGTAAATTGTACAAAGCTTACCAGAGGCCATCTTAGTGACCAGCCAACTACCTTACATAAGTAAAATACACAGTACCATCTTTTTAAAAAAAATGCCTAATCTTTTTTAATTTTCTCTAAATTAACAAGTACATTCTTAGCAACCCTATAGGATATACAGATGAAAAAGAAGTTTGCTTGTCTTCCAGTAGCTTAGTAACTTTTTCACTTTTCACTTTTGTTTTTGTCCAAGGGATTATTCATATTTTAAGAAGCTCTACAGGAGGCAGTAGCACATTTTATTAAAGCACCTCTGAAATTCTTAACTCTAAGGCTGATATTTTTTCACAAAGGTAGTAATGATAACCTTGGGATTAATAAAGTTGAAAAATTAGGGAAAGGGGACAAATGACTTACTCTGTAAGGAGTTAAAAATACAGCAACATATTTTTCATGCTTTTCTAAATTCAAAGTTTATTCATTAAGATTTTTTATTTTTTACTTTTTTTTAAAAGATTTTATTTATTTATTTGACAGAGATCACAAGTAGGCAGAGAGGCAGGCAGAGAGAGGGGGAAGCAGGCTTCCCGCTGAGCAGAGAACCTGATGTGGGGCTTGATCCCAGGACCCTGAGATCATGACCTGAGCTGAAGGCAGAGGCTTAACCCACTGAGCCACCCAGGTGCCCCTATTTTTTACTTTTTATTTTTTTTCCATTTTATTTTATTTTACTTCTTTTCAGTATTCTAAAATTCATTGTTTATGCACCACACCCAGTGCTCCATGCACTAAGATTTTTTAAATAACAATTTCCCTGAAACTGTGAGATTCTCAATGTTTATGTTTTTATAAGAGAAACTTAGACTCAGAATTTAATGGAATGCCTGAGAGATACACTAAGTAAGGCATATAGGGAGAAAGTCCAAGTTCCTTCTACTAGCTTAAGATGCCTTCCTTTTCTCTCAGGTTGTAGTTTTATCTTACTTCTCTAGTAATAGAGTTTTATATAATTTCTCATTGGATATATAATCGTTTTCACTTCTATTTCTGTGTTAAAAGTTTTCTTAGCATATAATACTGTATCCGATATGAAAAACTTAATTCTCTTAAATGGCAAGATCCACTTAAGCCAAGATAGCTGGAAGTTGCTAATATCCAGTAGCCATCAAAGAACAGAGATCTTCTAAAGCAGACCTGAGAACATCTCTGTGGGGCTGCATGACGGTGGTGTCTGTGACCTTTGTTAAAGGGACCATAGAAGCTCCCACAGGAATAGGATGGGAGGAGAAAAAACTGTATTACCCTCTTTAAAGGTCAGAAGTTGAACAAGCCACACTCAAGTTGCCATGGGTGGGCATGGGCAATACAGATACATACAGATATTTTAAAAATTAAGGAAGAGAGTCACAGGGAACACGAGATAGCTTATCAAACACAATTTTTTTCTAAGACCAGATTGCTTTTTCCTCTTCTCTTCTGATGTATGCTTGAGATGACATCAACAGTTGGGTGGAGATAGTTTCTGTAGAAGCACTTTCCCTCAGCCTGACATATGTTCACCACTAGAAGAATCCCTTGGGTGAAATTTTCCTATTCTGTATTCTGGGCAGAACAAGAATTATGAAAATAATTTCTATTGAACATCTCTTCAGGAAGTCCTTGTCAAGAATAACCTTTGCATATTGTAGAAATCAGAACAAGGGGATAAGAAAAATCACACATACAGCAGCTATCCATTAAACATTAGTGAAGTTTTAAATTATTTTTCATTTAACATGTAAATACTAAAAAGATGTCTTCTGTGATCTTAATCTCTAACTAGATTTATGTCATCGAATTCAATTAAGGTTTTAGTTCTAGTTGCAAGAGAAGTCATATCTCAACTAATGTGATCTATAACCACCATCATGGGTGGCTGCAAGATGAGTAGATCTCTGTATCTGCCTGCCAAATCTTCAAGTTAATATAGAGGCATTAAGTGGGTTCAGCTACGTGTACTGTCCAGACTGTCTCAACAACACATCACACTCTCAAGGACAGTACACATGTTGGAAGAATTTTTGAAGAATTGATCTTATTTCTCTTTCTAAAAAAATTTGGCAGAATTTACCAGGGAAGCCATCATTATCTCAGAGCAGCTTCTGGGAGCAAGGAAGGCAAGTGGAATGCACATTCTGAGGAGAGAGGAGAGAGTGAGGAGTCTCCCATTGTCCAGGTCGACCTCATGGGTCAACTGGTGTTTCTATCCTCTTTATGACCTCCCCTCCAATTTGCTGATTATATTTTGAAAAATTATTTCTCCTTGCAACTCTGTTTTTACTTCATATGTATTAAAGTTCCGTTATCAGGGACATAAATAATTAAATGTTACCACTTCCTGATTAATTAATTTCTTTCTCAATATGAAATGACATTTTAAAAAAGATTTATTTAATTTGAGAATGAGAGAGAGTACATATGAGAGCATGAGTGGGGGGAGGACAAAGAGGGAGAGGGAGAAGTAGACTCCCTGATGAACAGAAAGCCTGGGGTGGGGGCAGCCTCTATGCCAGGACCCTGAGATCTCAACCTGAGCCGAAGGCAGGCACTTAACTGACTGAGTTACCCAGGCACTCATGAAATGGCATTATTATCCCTGGTAATATTCTTTGCTCTGAAACATACTTTGATATGAAAATGATCTCTAGGGATTTATTTTGATTCATATTCATTTGGTATATATTTTTCTATCCTTTCATTTTTTATTTTTTAAAAAAGTAGTCTTTTTCTTTAGAGTGGTTTTAGACTTATGAAAAAATTGAGTGGAGTGTACAAAGAGTTCCCATGCATCTCCTGAGTCCCTCACATGCACAACCTCCCTCATGGTCAACATTCAATACCACAGTGATAATCCTTCCAATCAGTGAACCCACACTGACATATCACTATCACTCAAAGTCCATTGTTTACATTGGGGTTCACTTTGGATGTTGTTCATAGTATATGTTATCATAAATGTATAATGACATATATTCAACATTGTAGTATCATACAGAATAATTTCACTGCCTTGAAATCATCTGTGCTCTGCCTATTTACTTTTCCCTTTTCTTAACCCTTGGAAACTACTAATTTTATAGATTGCATAGTTTTGCCTTTTCCAGAATGGCATATAGTTGAAATCATACAAAATGTATTCTTTTCACATTGGCTCTTTTCACCTGGTAGTATGCATTTCAATCTCTTCCATGTCTTTTTGTAGCTAGATAGCTTATTTCCTTTTAGCACTGAATAATATTTCATTGTCTGGTTGTACCACTGTTTATTTATTCATTGACCTTTTGACGGAGATCTTGGTTGATTCCACATTTGGGCAATTATAAAAAACATTGCTGTGAACCTCAATATGGAGGCTTTTGTCCCAGTGCATTTGGGTGAATATTAAGAGTTGTTGGATTGAATGGTTAAAAGTTTATTTAGTTTTGCAAGCAACTGCCAAATTGTCTTCTGAAGTGGATGTACCATTTTGCATTCCCAATAGGATTAGAGTTCGTGTTGCTCCATATCCTTGCTAGCATTTTATGTCATCAGTGTTTTAGATTTACTAATTCCAATGCATTTATAGTGGATCTTGTTTTTTAATTGTTAGTTCTTTGATGATATATAATGTTGGCAGATAAGCATATTTTCAAATGTTTATCTGCCATCTGTATGTATTCTTTAGTGAGGTTTTTGATCAGATGTTTTGTCAATTATTTTATCATGTTGTTTTCTTATTGTTAAGTTTAAAGAGATCTTTGAACATACTAGAAAACAGTCCTTTATCAAATATGTCTTTTGCAAATATTTTTCCCAGCACGACTTGTCTTCTCATTCTCTTGGCATTGTCTTTTACAGAGAAAAAGTTCTAAATTTCTGTGCAGTCCAGCTTGTCAGTTGTTTCTTTCATGGATTGTGTTTTTGGTGTTGTATCTAAAAGGTCATTGCCACACTAAAGATCATCTAGATTTTTTCTTATGTTATCTTCTAAGGGATTAATACTTTGCACTTCACAGTAGGTCTGTGATCCTTTTGAGTTAAATTTTGTGAAAAGTGTAAGGTCTGTGCAGGTTCTTTTGTTTGTTTGTTTGTTTTTTGGTCTGCAGCTGTCCAGTTGCTCAAGACCATTTGTTGAAAAGACTTATCTTTGCTCCATTGCATTGCCTCTCCGCCTTTCAAAGATAAGTTGCCTAAATTTATGTGGTCTATTTCTGGACCTTCTATTTCATTCTTTTGATATTTGTCAATTCTGCATTATCTTGATTCCTATAGCTTTATAGTAAGTCCTGAAGTTGAGTAGTGTCAGTTCTCTGACTTTGTTCTTCTCCTTCATTACATGTTTAACATATCTTTGTCTTTATATTTGAAGTGTGTTTCTGTGCTGTAGTATATAGTTGAGTCTGCATCAATGAGAAATATTCATCTGTAATAATTTTTATTTTGTGCCGTCTTTTCTGGCTTTGATATCAGGGTAAAATTGCCCTCATAGAATGAGTTGTGAACTGTTTCCTTCTCCATTTGCTGGAAGACTTTTTGAAGAACTGTTCTTACATCTTCTTTAGAAATTTGGCAGAATTCACCAGTGAAGCCTTCAGAGCATGGAATTTTCCTTTGGAAAATTAAAAAATACTAACAATATCTTCATTTTTATGTCTTTGAAATTTTTTTTTTAAGTTCAGCTCCATGCTGCCCAGCATGGAGCTGAACATGGGCTTTGAATTCATGACCCTGAGATCAAGAGTCAGAGTTTTAACTAACTGAGCCACTGAGGTGCCTCAGGATTTTCTATTTCTTATTGTATATTTTTAAGCATTTGTCCATTTGATATAAGTTATCTAATTTGTTTACATTTAGTTTTTCATAGTATTCCTTTATTTTTATTTTTTAAAGATTTTATTTATTCATTTGACAGAGAGAGAGAGATCACAATTAGGAAGAGAGGCAGGCAGAGAGAGAGAGGGAAGCAGGCTCCCCACTGAGCAGAGAGCCCAATGCAGGGCTCGATTCTAGGACCCTGAGATTATGACCTGAGCTGAAGGCAGAAGCTTAACCCACTGAGCCACTCAGGTGCCCCCACAGTATTCCTTTAAAATAGGTTTTATTTTTGTGGGGTCATTAAAGATGTTTCTGCTGTGACCTTGACTGTGTCAAACAATAGGGCCTGGACATAGATTTTTCTGCACTGCTCTCTGAATAAAGTCACCTCCTCAGGCAGGACTGCCATGCACCTCTTGTCTTAGGTGCTCACCCTGGGCTGATCCCATACCATGGAGACAGAGCCAACAAGGTAGGTGGGAGCCACCAGTTATCAAGGCTAGCCTTGGTACTTACTACTTGGGATACAATTTTTTTTGTTCCACTTCTGGATCTTGGAGGGACAGTGAGAGCTGCCTCTCCTTATGGGATGCAGCACCTGTATAGCAAAGAATTTCACAGCAGAAATCTGGGAGAAATAGAAGACTCTGGCTTAAATGTCAGACTCCCCCTGCTCTTATCAAGATTCTTGAATAAACATTTCTGCATCTGCTGTATGCACTCTGTATTTGTTTTTGTTTTTTCTAGAGACTTCAAAAAGTTTAAAGATTTTATTTTGTTTTGGGTATTTTTGTCTGAAAACTTTTTCCAGTTTTATTGTTTCCATTGAGTGAATACACAGGATTATTTTCCTATGCTCTTTTTCTCTGTAACCACATTTGCTGCCACTACTTTGAATATCTTCCCAAATTTCAAGGTTTTCTATAATCATTAAATTTAAGTTTTATGATTATGTCATATGATACATAAAAAGAGCAAAAACCCTACTAAAAATACATATTGATCCTCTTTTGTTGTTAGGGATCCACGTTTGAGCACAATCAGATTCCTTAAAAGAATAGAATATAACTTTCTATAGCTGCTATTTTTTAACTCATATATTAATGTCATATAATACAGAGAGGACTAAAGAGAAATTGTGAATAAATCTATTCAAGTTCACAGCCAGAGAAATTCCATTGAATTGTACTTTTGTCAATGAGAATTACTAGAGATGTGACAATATCCAAATGCCATTACATTAATTTCTTATAAAATAATAACATGCATAATGTGGTTTATTATTAAACATACTTCAAATTAAAATTATTTTTTTTTAAAAGATTTTATTTATTTACTTGACAGACAGAGATCACAAGTAGGCAGAGAAGCAGGCAGAGAGAGAGGAAGGGAAGCAGGCTCCCTGCCGAGCAGAGAGCCCGATGTGGGGCTCGATCCCAGGACTCTGGGATCATGACCTGAGCCGAAGGCAGAGGCTTTAACCCACTGAGCCACCCAGGTGCCACTCAAACTATTCTTAAGGAAAAAATTAGTGTATGTCTAAATTTGTCCCTTTTTAAATTTTGAGTCAGAGACATGGTTTCTCAGATAGAAATAACATTGGATGATATTAACAGCCTTAAAAGCATCTACAACACCTCATTTTGGAGACAACAAGAAAAATGAGTGTGCTTTGGCAGTATATACAAAGATACTAAAACCAGTTTTTTACACATGTGAATGGTGACTGAAATACTAATATTATTGAGAAAACAGAGAACAACTGTGGGCTCACAATAAGTGCCAGCTCATTCTGACTGGACAGAAAAATGATAGACTTTATGATAGGGTTTCACTTTATTTTCCCTTTCAATCAATACCATATTAATACATTGATAAAGCATATATTTATTTCTCCTCAATACAAGTGAGGTTTTTTTTTTAAGATTTTTTTATTTTTATATAGTCCCTACATCCAGTATGGGGCTCGAACCTACAACCCTGCGATCAAGAGTCTCACACTCCAATGACTGAGCCAGCCAGGTGCCCCAAATAGAAGTGCATTCTTAATGGACAATATTTTTTTTAAAGATTTTATTTTATTTATTTGACAGAGAGAGAGAGAGATAGAATCACAAGTAGGCAGAGCAGCAGGCAGAGAGAGAGGGAGAAGCAGGCGCCCCGCTGAGCAGAGAGCCCGATGTGGGGCTCGATCCCAGGACCCTGAGATCATGACCTGAGCCGAAGGCAGAGGCTTAACCCACTGAGCCACCTAGGCGCCCCTGGACAATATTTTTGATCAGTCAACATCATTTGAAATATATAAAGGCATTGATTTCTTTTTTGTTGGTACTATATTCAAAATATCTTTGAAGGTCTGACTTTTATAAGTCTTGTATATGACTTATTCTGTATAGATCAATGACAGTTTTTAAAAGATGTAAAGTTTTTTAAAAAAAACTTAAAAAAAAAACTTATTTCTATCTAAATTATATTTTTAATCTAAGTACCTCTCTAGAGCTCATCAAATCATACCAGAGTTTCTTCATGACTGTCTTCATTTCTTTGTTTCACAGTGTAGATAATTAGGTTCAAGATGGGGTAACAATGGTGTAAAATACAGCAAGGAATTTATCCACAGAGTGGTTGCTGAAGGGACAGATACAGGTGAAGATGTATGGGCCAAGAAAGAGAATCACCACTGTGATGTGATCAAAGTGGAATGAACTTTGGATTTCTGGTAGAAGAGTGACTCTTAATGGTTATGAAGAACAGATTGTAGGAGATAAGCACAATCATGAACCGGCTCAGAGAGATCATCCCACTACTGGCAACACTGACAATCTGTAGGTATCTATGCAGGCAGGCTTAGTAACCAGAGGGAGATCGCAAGAAACGCTGTCCACCACATTGGGACTACAGAAAGGCAAATTCACAACAGAGTACCTGAAGCCCTAAAGGAAGACCTAAGAATCATGAGGTCACTATCAGCAGAACATACACCTTCTTGTTCATGATGGTTGTATAATGTAGGGGTTTACAAATAGCCGCATATCTGTCATGTGCCATGAAGACCAAAAGTTCCATTTCAGTTCCACCCAGTAAGTGAAGGAGAAAGATCCAGCAAAGGAAATGCTCTTATGTTTTTTTTTTTTTTCTCCAAGTTTACAATCATCTTAACAGCAGCAAAGGAAGCAAGGGTCATATCTACAAAGGAGAGAGGTTCCCAGGAAGAAAGTATGGAGTGTTCAAGTTTGGGATGTAAAAACTTGTGACCACAGTGAGAAGGTTACCTGAAACTGGCTGCATGGACAACTAGGAAGAGTACAGAGAGAAGAGACTCTATATCCTGGCAGATGATCAGCCCTGCAAAATGAATCCTGACACTTCAAACTGATTTAATTATTCAGTGGATTCCATTGTGTGGTTTGTTCTGGGCTGACCTGTAGAGAGAAAGAAGAGAGCACTAATGCCATGGAGGTTGCCAGCATTTTCATTCATTTGGGTCCTTTAATAATCTCATTTGACTTTGAAATTTAGTGTTAGTGTCTGTTACTCTAAGAAGTAGACACGTGTCTAAACTGTCCATCTCTAAGCCTAGCTTATAAACAACAGTATATTCATATCTCTTGGCTCCTCTAAGCAGCTCATGAGCTCTGAGGTGTATGTTCTGTCTTCACAGGTTACGGAGATATGACCATCTTTCAGAGTTTTGTGCTTTTGTAGACAATAAGATCCCTTAGTCTGAATTCCCTGGAGGCCAAAGGGGCCTGGTAGAACCCCTTTATAATTCAAATTTTGAGTTAATCTGGAAGTTACTGTTTGGCCTCAACTATTATAAGAAATTGTGTTTTCATTCTTAATCAGCCCTAGAGTTTCGAAGGGCCTGTGATGCAGCAGGTACAAACCTGCTCTGCATAAGTAGGTCATTGAGGCTTGGAGTGACCCACACTGCTGTCTTTCCCACCAACCCATGAGTGGGCTTTTGGTATCTTCATATTCTTGGAAAGCCTTTCTTGGCAACATAATTTTCACTACCCATGATCTGCTGTGGCTGAAACCCACATTCCTAGAGAGGCCTTGCAAGTCCATAAATTGCAAAGGCAGCTGTGGTGAAGCACTGAGGTTGAATGTTCTGAGTCTCAAGTAGCCCCATCACATTCTAAGAAGGGCCCCACATTACAGTGAACCAAGAAAGATGCTTTAAGTTCAGGTGAGGTTACTTGTGACCGCTAAGTGTCTCGCTTCTCACATTTAGCTTCTTTGCCAAATACTACCTGTCTTTGTAAAATGGCATGCTTTTAATGAACCAGGTTTTATAATTCATACATTAACTGTATAATTTTCACTAGACCTCCCTTCGTATCCATTCACAGCGACACTGACCTGGTGATGGGTGGAGCAGAGTCCCCATGTGGAAGCCCTTAGGCTGGGAATGTCACACTAATTACTTGAAACTAAATTGGTAAACTACAGTGTTTCAATCTGGATGCTGCTGCTGCTGCTGCTACTGCTGCAGTGTGTGGGTATACATGTGTGTATGGGTGCTTGTGTGTGATACTGCTAAAACCACGATCCAAGTAATAAGTAGGACAATTAATCACACCAGAGATAAAGATCAACTTGAAAGCTGTGAGTTCTGTGTTTTTATGAATTAACATGTGAAAAGAATCAGTATGGTGTTTGGCAAGAACACTGAAATAAAGCTGGAAGACTAGGGTGAAGAACCAGTTTTACCTCCAGCAACTGGCATGTATTTCTCTTTGAGTCTCTTTTCTGATGCCTAAAACAAAGTGGTTGAGCTCAGTCTCTTGAGTTCCTTTTCAGGCCCATAACATAGTGGGTTTATTATTAATACATTTCCTTTTTTTTTTTTGGCGGGAGAGGGGGAAAGAAGGTGGTGGAAGTGGCAAGGGAAGTGGGAGAGAGACATTTGTACTCAGATTGATATCTTTGGAATAAGAAAGTGTTTAGTAGAAATCTGTATATGAAGAATAATGACACGCAACAGAAAGTTGTTTTTATTTTCCCCATACACTAGTTTATTTCCAAGTTATTGCAATCATTCACAGTTTAGGGAATAATATGCCTGAGGGTTTCCAAGGAGGTTTTTAAGCAGCTACTGGTTAGACTAAAAAAATACAAGCTCAGGACCTTACAACTATTTGTCTAGGTTTGACAGCAGCTTGTTTAGGAAGACTCATTTTTTAAAAAAATGATTATTTTTGTCCTACCCTCTGCTACCCTCACAAATCAAGCATGTTCTTACTTGCAAACACAGAGAATAACTATTTGTTATGATCTTTTATTAATCAAAAGATAGACAAGCAAGCTATTACTTCACAATTGTGACCGGTGTGGGCAGTGGGAACAACTCTGACTGTCATTAAGGTGATGTCATACCTTGGATTTTACTGATAACTCACATTCTGCCCTTATGCAAATCTCTTTACTATGAAAACTTGAGAAATCTAACATTAAAATCCAATGGAGAGTGAATGAAATAAGCTGTCAGTATGCTTTATGTGATTGAAATCTTATACAAATAAGAGATAAGATTATTAATGTATTTGTCACTGGTACCTTCTGCACATGTAGGTTATAGTGCACTGTTGAAGGAAATAGAGGATCCATTTTAGGAGAGATATTGAAGTTATTAATTCAAAGAACTCTCTTTACATGGTGGGTTAGTAAATGGATAGAGACTAGGTATGAGGGGGAGTGTGGTGAATGAAAAGATTAGGTTATGACCTCTGGCCCTAATCAGCACACCAGACTGATTGAGGGAATATAGCTTACACTGATAAACAATCACAGAGCAAATGAAGAAGACATCTACCAAGTGCATACATACGTTGTATAGCATGTAAAAGTTAAGAGAGGGAGAAGGGATGTATTGTTTTCAATGATAAAGTCTTGTTCTTTAACTTAGTTTTATTCACCAAAAACCCTTATACAGATGAAAATAAAACATTTATACATTTGAAAATCAGTACATATTTGATAAAAAGCTATGGTGTACCAGGCCCTTTGTTAAAATGTTAACTATGATAGAGTTTTAACAGGTAAGCATGATGACAGCCTGCTGCTGACAAATGCCCTACAAATCCTTCTACCTTTCTCCTGTTGCTTTGTCCCCAGCATCAGTTCAGATTCTCTAGTTGACTTCCATGATCCCCAGACTTCCAATTGTCAGACCCACAGTTCTTCCCATTATTAAAGTTATCTGATTAAATCATTCCTCAACAGTGAGTTTCTGATCTATGAGGATAGACAGGGTTGTCTCTGTTATATGACCATTCAATGAGTTGTATACCCCAACATTTAATCCCTTCTGTAGTATATTCTCTTCCTCTTAAATTCTCTTCCTCCACTAGGCTTGCACTTAAATCATAGGGTGCCATGTAAGTCATGTTGTCTCACCTCTAAGTCTAATAATAATGAGCTCTGTGGGGTCTGTTTGGGCTTCTTGGAACACGTGATCTTGGGCCTTCCCCCCTGGGAAGCCAACCACCATATAATGAGAATCTCAAACTTCATAGAAGAGCCACATACATGTGCTCTGCTTAGCAGTCCCAAATGAGATCCTAGAAGACAGCATATGTCAATTTCTAGCCTTGGAAATCCTGTTCACTCAAGCCTTTAGTTGATTGCAGCCACAGCTGTCATGTACCTGCAATTGCATTGAAGGATAAGGATCCAAGTAAAACCATCTAGCTGAACATAAATACCCCACACAAATATGAAACGCACTTTGAGACAACTACTTGGAAAAAACAATATTCCTTTCAAACTATTACTGTTGATTGACAATGTACCATGAAACACAAGAGCCCTGGTAGAAATGTCCAATGAGATTAATATTATTTTCATGCCTAATAATGCAACATCCATTCTATAGCCCATGAATCAAGGAGTAATTTCAACTTTCAAGTCTTAACTATTTAAGAACTACATTTTAGGGGCACCCTCGAGGCTCAGTCAGTTAAATGTCTGCCTTTAGCTCAAGTCATGATCCCAGGATCCTGGGATCAAGTCCCTCATCAGGCTTGATCAGGGGATCAAGCTTCTCCCTCTCCCTCTGTCTGCAGCTCTGCCTACTTGTGCACTCTCTCTCTCTCTGTATCAAATAAATAAATAAATGAAATCTTTTTTAAAAATAAGAAATACATTTGATAAGGCTATTACTGCCATAGATAGTGATTCCTTTGATGGATATGTGCCAAGTCAACTGAAAACTTCCAGAAAGGGTTGACCATTTTAGACGCAATTAAGAACACTCATGATTCAGGGGCACCTGGGTGGCTCAGTGGTTTAAAGCCTCTGCCTTTGGCTCAGGTCATGATCCCGGGGTCCTGGGATCGAGCCCCACTTCAGGCTCTCTGCTCAGCGGGGAGCCTGCTTCCCCCTCTCTCTCTGCCTGCCTCTCTGCCTGCTTGTGATCTCTCTCTGTCAAATAAATAAATAAAATCTTAAAAAAAAAGAACATTCATGATTTATGCAAATCATGAATAGTGAAATGAACATGAGTTTGGAAGAAGTTGATTCCAACCCTCATGGATGACTTTGAGGGGTTCAAGATTCGGTGGGGGAAGTAACTGTAGATATTGTGGAAATAATGAAAGAATTAGAATTGTAAGTGAAATTTGCTAATGTGACCAAATTTCATGATAAAACTTTAACAGATGAAGATGAAGATTTGCTTCTTGCAGATGAGCAAGGAGTTTCTCGAGATGAAATCTACTCCTGGTAAAGATATGATGGAGACTGTGGAAATGACAACAAAGGGTTTATGATATTACATAAACTTAATTGATAGAGCAGCAAAGTTGGGGAGGATTGACTTCAATTTTGAAAGAAGTTTTGCTGTGGTTAAAATGTTGTCAAAGGGTATTGCATGCTGCAGAGAAATTGTTTGTGAAAGAAAGAATCAACTAATGTGGTAAACTTCACTGTATTATTTTAAGAAATTGCCACAGCAACCCCAGCCTTCAGTAACCACCACCCTAATCAGTCAGCAGCCATCAATATGAAGGCAAGACCCCCTGCCAGCACAAAGATTATAACTTGCTGAAAGCTCAAATGATAGTTAGCAATTTTTTAAAAAAGAGTTTATTTATTTATTTTACACAGAGAGAGACCACAAGTAGGCAGAGTCAGCCAGAGAGAGGGGGGGTAGCAGGCTCTCTGCTGAGCTGAGAGCCCGATGCAGGGCTCAATCCCAGGACCCTGAGATCATGACCAGAGCCGAAGGCAGAAGGTTAACCCACTGAGCCACCCAGGTGTCCCTATAGTTAGCAATTTTTAACAATAAAGTTTTTTTTTTCACCTAAGGCTTATACATTTTCTTTACATATAATTCTGTTGCACACTGAATAGACAATAGTATATTGTAAACATAGCTGTCATAGGCATTGGGAAACCAAAATATTCATGTGACTCACTTTATTGCAATTTTTGCTGTATTGTGGTGGTCTAGAACGATCACCCAGTATCTCCAAAGTATACTTCTATGTGTTCTATAGTGTTTTGTTTTTTAAATGTGGTCACTATGGGGCGCCTGGGTGGCTCAGTGGGTTAAATGTGGCCACTAACACTTTATTTCTAAATTAATAGTTTCATGAGAAGGAACTAACACTTGTCAGCTTTCAGGATTCCTCAATCCCTTTCCTCACTAGGACTTCTCCACTCCCAATAACTGCTTCCTCTCTGCCTCCCCCCAAACCAACCCAACTACATTATGGTGCTCTTTTATTGACTCCTATTCTTTTCCTCACTCCTTAAATAGAGGGTAAGGTCCAATTTATTTTCCTTACTTTGACCTAACCCATCTTTCCATAGCCCTATTATCTTTTCCTTTGTCTTTTAGCCCCATATACAATGAAGAGGAAATGGGTAATGAATTTTTGCTCTTCCCATTGGGGAGAGGAATTGGACAGGGCTGTTGAGCAGATCCCACAAAAAGAGAGCCCAGGCTTAGAGAAATAGAGGTAATTATGGGTGAGGTCACAGGAATAAAGCTGATCACGAGTGACTTGTTTCTGGTGTTTATGCAGGTTCTAAGAGTAGTTCAGGGAAGGTCTGTATTTCTTGTCTCACATATTCTTATGTTTTCTAGGCTCTTCTTTATTCTTCTCAGCCTCTCAAAAAATGGTCCAAGATCAGCAATATAGCGATTTCTTTATTGGAACTGGTGGAAATGAAGCAACCACACCTAAAGAAAACCCCACATACAGCTACCTGTTTGGGTGGAAAATGCTTAGGTTTTCTTAAATTAACATGGGTTATTGAGAGTTGGCTGTATGTTTTAATAGTTTAATTTAGATGCAGCCTCACTGTCTTTGCAAAGCCTTCTAGAAAGGATGATGTCAAGAAATTTAACTCCCTATCAAGAGGAAATAAATGCATCTACATAAATGAATCCTCTTGAATTTCTAACTCTTTCTTTTTTTTTTTATTAAATTTTTTATTTATTTTCAGCATAACAGTATTCATTGTTTTTTCAGCACACCCAGTGCTCCATGCAATCTGTGCCCTCCCTAATACCCACCACCTGGTTCCCCCACCCTCCCACCCCGCCCCTTCAAAACCCTCAGGTTGTTTTTCAGAGTCCATAGTCTCTCATGGTTCACCTCCCCTTCCAATTTCCCTCAACTCCCTTCTCCTCTCCATCTACCCTTGTCCTCCATGTTATTTGTTATGCTCCACAAACAAGTGAAACCTTATGATACTTGACTTTCTCTGTTTGACTTATTTCACTCAGCATAATCTCTTCCAGTCCTGTCCATGTTGCTACAAAAGTTGGGTATTCGTCCTTTCTGATGGAGGCATAATACTCCATAGTGTATATGGACCACATCTTCCTTATCCATTCATCCGTTGAAGGGCATCTTGGTTCTTTCCACAGTTTGGCGACCGTGGCCATTGCTGCTATAAACATTGGGGTACAGATGGCCCTTCTTTTCACTACATCTGTATCTTTGGGGTAAATACCCAGCAGTGCAATTGCAGGGTCATAGGGAAGATCTATTTTTAATTTCCTGAGGAATCTCCACACTGTTCTCCAAAGTGGCTGCACCAGTTTGCATTCCCACCAACAGTGTAAGAGGGTTCCCCTTTCTCCACATCCTCTCCAACACACGTTGTTTCCTGTCTTGCTAATTTTGGCCATTCTAACTGGTGTAAGGTGGTATCTCAATGTGGTTTTGATTTGAATCTCCCTGATGGCTAGTGATGATGAACATTTTTTCATGTGTCTGGTAGCCATTTGTATGTCTTCATTGGAGAAGTGTCTGTTCATATCTTCTGCCCATTTTTTAATATGATTGTCTGTTTTGTGTGTGTTGAGTTTGAGGAGTTCTTTATAGATCCTGGATATCAACCTTTTATCTGTACTGTCATTTGCAAATATCTTCTCCCATTCCGTGGGTTGCCTCTTTGTTTTGATGACTGTTTCTTTTGCTATGCAGAAGCTTTTTATCTTGATGAAGTCCCAGAAGTTCATCTTTGCCTTTGTTTCCTTCGCCTTTGGAGACATATCTTGAAAGAAGTTGCTGTGGCTGATATCAAAGAGGTTACTGCCTATGTTCTCCTCGAGGATTCTGATAGATTCCTGTCTCACATTGAGGTCTTTTATCCATTTCGAGTTTATCTTTGTGTACGGTGTAAGAGAATGGTCAAGTTTCATTCTTCTACATATAGCTGTCCAGTTTTCCCAGCACCATTTATTGAAGAGACTGTCTTTTTTCCACTGGATATTTTTTCCTGTTTTGTCAAAGATTATTTGACCATAGAGTTGAGGGTCCATATCTGGGCTCTCTACTCTGTTCCACTGGTCCATGTGTCTGTTTTTATGCCAGTACCATGCTGTCTTGGTGATCACAGCTTTGTAGTAAAGCTTGAAATCAGGTAACGTGATGCCACCAGTTTTATTTTTGTTTTTCAACATTTCCTTAGCAATTCGGGGTCTCTTCTGATTCCATACAAATTTTAGTATTATTTGCTCCAGCTCTTTGAAAAATACTGGTGGAATTTTGATTGGAATGACATTAAAAGTATAGATTGCTCTGGGCAGTATAGACATTTTAACGATGTTTATTCTTCCGATCCAAGAGCATGGAATGGTCTTCCATCTTTTTGTGTCTTCTTCAATTTCTTTTAGGAGTGTTCTGTAGTTCCTCGAGTACAGATCTTTAACCTCTTTGGTTAGGTTTATTCTGAGGTATCTTATGGTTTTTGGTGCTATAGTAAATGGAATCGATTCTCTAATTTGCCTTTCTGTATTTTCATTGTTAGTGTATAAGAAAGCCACTGATTTCTGGACATTGACTTTGTATCCTGCTACATTACTGAATTGCTGTATGAGTTCTAGTAGTTTGGGGGTGGAGTCTTTCGGGTTTTCCATATAAAGAATCATGTCATCTGCAAAGAGAGAGAGTTTGACTTCTTCCTTGCCAATTTGGATACCTTTTATTTCTCTTTGTTGTCTGATTGCTCTTGCTAGGACTTCTAATACTATGTTGAACAAGAGTGGTGAGAGTGGGCATCCTTGTCGTGTTCCTGATCTCAACGGGAAGGCTGCAAGCTTTTTCCCATTGAGGATGATATTTGCTGTGGGTTTTTCATAGATAGATTTGATGAAGTTCAGGAATGTTCCCTCTATCCCTATACTTTGAAGCATTTTAATCAGGAACGGATGCTGGATTTTGTCAAAAGCTTTTTCTGCATCAATTGAGAGGATCATGTGGTTCTTCTCTCTTCTCTTATTGATTTTTTCTATCACATTGATTGATTTGCGAATGTTGAACCATCCTTGTAACCCAGGGATGAATCCCACCTGGTCATGGTGGATAATCTTTTTAATGTGCTGTTGGATCCTGTTTGCTAGGATCTTGTTGAGAATCTTAGCATCCATATTCATCAGTGATATCGGTCTGAAATTCTCCTTTTTGGTAGGGTCTTTGCCTGGTTTGGGGATCAGGGTAATGCTGGCTTCATAGAAAGAGTCTGGAAGTTTTCCTTCTGCTTCAATTTTTTGAAACAGCTTCAGGAGAATAGGTATTATTTCTTCTTTGAAAGTTTGATAAAATTCCCCAGGGAATCCGTCAGGTCCTGGGCTCTTGTTTTTTGGGAGGTTTTTGATCACTGCTTCAATCTCGTTACTAGATATCGGTCTATTCAGTGTGTCAATTTCTTCCTGGTTCAATTTTGGGAGTTTATAGTTTTCCAGGAATGCATCCATTTCATCTAGGTTGCTTAGCTTATTGGCATATAACTGTTGATAATAACTTCTGATGATTGTTTCTACTTCCTTGGTGTTAGTTGTGATCTCTCCCTTTTCATTCATAATTTCATTAATTTGGACTTTCTCTCTTTTCTTTTGGATTAGTGTGGCCAATGGTTTATCGATCTTATTGATTCTTTCAAAAAACCAGCTTCTAGTTTCGTTGATACGTTCTACTGTATCTCTGGTTTCTACCTCGTTGATCTCTGCTCTAATCTTGATTATTTCCCTTCTTACGTGTGGAGTTGGTTTGATTTGTTGTTGATTCTCCAGTTCTTTAAGGTGTAGAGACAGCTGGTGTATTCTGGATTTTTCAATTTTTTTGAGGGAGGCTTGGATGGCTATGAATTTCCCCCTTAGGACCGCCTTTGCTGTATCCCATAGGTTTTGGAGTGAAGTGTCTTCGTTCTCATTGGTTTGCATAAATTGTTTAAGTTCTTCTTTGATCTCCTGGTTGATCCAAGCATTCTTAAGCAAGGTGGTCTTTAGCTTCCAGGTATTTGAGTTCCTTCTGAACTTTTCCTTGTGATTGAGCTCCAGTTTCAAAGCATTGTGATCTGAGAATATGCAGGGAATAATCTCAGTCTTTTGGTATCGGTTGAGCCCTGATTTGTGACCCAGTAGGTGGTCTATTCTGGAGAAGGTTCCATGTGCACTTGAGAAGAATGAGTATTCTGTTGTTTTAGGGTGGAATGTTCTGTATATATCTATGAGGTCCATCTGGTCCAATGTGTCATTCAATGCTCTTATTTCTTTATTGATTTTCTGCTTCGATGATCTGTCTATTTCTGAGAGAGGCGTGTTAAGATCTCCTACTACTAATGTATTCATATCAATATGACTCTTTATCTTGATTAATAGTTTTCTTATATAATTGGCTGCTCCCATATTGGGGGCATAGATATTTACAATTGTTAGATCATCTTGGTGGATAGTCCCTTTAAGAATGATGTAGTGTCCTTCTGTATCTCTGACTACCGTCTTTAGTTTAAAATCTAATTTATCTGATATGAGAATCGCTACCCCGGCCTTCTTTTGAGGCCCATTGGCGTGAAAGATGCTTCTCCATCCCTTCACTTTCAGTCTGGGTTTCTTTAGGTTCAAAATGGGTCTCTTGTAGACAACATATGGATGGGTCCTGTCGTTTTATCCAATCTGCAACCCTGTGTCGTTTTATGGGTGCATTTAGGCCATTCACATTGAGAGTGATTATTGAGAGATACGTTTTTATTGACATTGTGTTATCTTTGAAGTCTTTCTTTCTGTCAATTGTCTCTATATTTCTGTTCAATGCTATTCTTAGGATTTTTCCTCTTTTATAGAACCCCCCTTAATATT
The DNA here is from genome assembly GCF_963455335.1 of Martes martes. NCBI lineage: Eukaryota > Metazoa > Chordata > Mammalia > Carnivora > Mustelidae > Martes > Martes martes. The sequence continues at coordinate 51,927,067 of NC_137894.1, read as the reverse complement.
TCCTGCAGTGTCGGCTTGGTGGTTGCATAGTCTTTCAAGCCTTGCCGGTCTTGGAAACTCTTTATCTCTCCATCCATTTTGAATGTCAGTCTTGCTGGATAAAGTATTCTTGGCTGCATGTTCTTCTCATTTAGTGCCCTGAATATATCTTGCCAGCCCTTTCTGGCTTGCCAGGTCTCTGTGGACAGGTCTGACGTTATTCTGATGGGCTTTCCTCTGTATGTAAGGAGCTTCTTTGTCCTAGCGGCTTTCAAGAGATTGTATCTACAATTATGATTCCTCAATTTTACTATGAGGTGCCTGGATGTTTTTTTTGAATTTATAATCTTGGGGGGAGACCTTTCTACTTCTAGTACATGAACACTTGTTCCATTCGCAAGATTGGGAAAATTTTCATGAAAAACTTGTTCCACTATATCTTCTAGACTTCTTTCTTTCTCCTCCCCTTCAGGGATTCCAATAATTCTGACGTTGGAACGTTTCATGGCATCATTTATTTCCCTGATTCTGTTTTCGTGGCTTCTAAGCTGTTTGTTCCAGGCTTCCTCCTGATCCTTTCTCTCTATTTGTTTGTCCTCCAGATCACTAATTCTATCTTCTGTCTCAGTTACCCTAGCTTTTAGAGAATTTAGATTAGATTGGAACTCATTGAGAGCGTTGTGAACCTCATCCCTGGTGGCCTTCAGCTCTGCCCTAACATTATGAACCTCCTCTCTGGTCGCTTTCAATTCTGCCCTAATCAATTCTGTTTGGTCATCCATGGCTTTCTCCAACCTAGCTATTGCCTGGATAATTGTTAGCCTGAATTCTCTTTCTGACATATTGTCTATGTTGATAGCCGTTAGCTCTGTTGCAGAAGGCCCATCCTCTGTATTTTTCTTCTGTTGGGGATTCCTCCTCCTAGTCATTTTGGTGAGAGATGACTGGACAGATGTAGCTGGATGTATTGACTGTGGTGCAGTCAAGGTGCACCCTGGAACGCTTCTGAGCACTCAGGATTCCCCACCCAAATGAGAGAAAAAAGAAAAGAAAAAGAAAAAAGAGGGAGAGAGAGAGACAGGAAAAAAAGGGAAGATAAAAGAGAAGGTTCAGCCCAAATGGGCCCCAGGGTAAGATTTATGACGTATACAAACAAAAACAGACAAACAAAAAGACTGATAAAAGTATATGACGAGAGAAAATATATACATATATATAAGCAAAAAAAAGGAGGTGGCTCGTCAAGAAGAACCCCAAGTATAAGATTTATATACTATCAGGACAAACATAAATACACAGAGACACTGGCAGAAGAAAAAGATGGGAGCATGGTTATAGATTCTCGGTGTGGGCGAGGAAGGTTATTTTGATTCTTCCTGGATGTATCTTGATATCTTTGTTAAAGGACTCAACTTTCCTAAGAAAAAGGGGGATTAAAAATTGGTTCACCTATAGGGGTAGCATTGCTTGGAGAAAGGGGGTTACCTTGAAGTTTAACTCTATATGAATATTAGAAAATAAAAATTAAAAAGGAATAAACTGGACTAAACTAAATTAAAATTTTTTTTAAAAAATTAAGAAAATGGAAAAGCAAAAGAAAAACACATGTGTATGTATCAAAAAATTCAGGTTAGAAGTTTATCATGGAATTTGATGTACTGGACATCTCACTGTGATGGTAAATAGGTTAAAAAATTATCTATATAAAAAAAGAAAAAAAATGAACCAGAATAGTGGGAAAGAATTAAAAATAAAAGTTGTATCTATGAAGTGTTGGTGGTTGTTCTCTTGTAGTCTTTTTTTTTTTTTCTTTCCTGATTTGTTTTCTGGGGGAGGGGGCTGCCACGTGGGTTTTCAGTCAATGATGTTCCCTGAGTTAAGTCCTCCCTCCCCCCTCAAGGGGGTGGGCTCTGAGAAAAACAGTTTTTTCAGGTTTTTGTTCTCTGGAGGTTTTTATGTTTGTTCACTTCTTTTCTCTCGCCTTGACAGCTTTTGATGGTTTTTGGAGGTTTAGAGGAAAGAAAACTGTACCCCAACCTCCCTCTCAGAGAGAAGCCTCAGTCTGCTCCCCTGCAGGTGCTGCAGCCGCTGGGCCGCTGGCAGAGCAGGTTCTGAGTCGCGGTCCCTGGGGATGCAGGATCTCCTGCTTGTACGCAAAACCAAGGCAGCTGTGGCTGTCTGGGCAGCTCCAGAGCGCCAGAGAGGTTCCAAGCAGCGATCGCACACTGAGATTTTCCCGCTGGCTGGGGCTAAGAGCGCCGGGCTTGTGCGCACCTCTCCCAGGGGAGGGTTTGGGGCGCGGCGCCTCCAGCTCTATCGGCTCTATGGCCGCGTGGGTCTATCACCGCGTGGGTCCGACAACACCAGGCTGGGTGTTCGTGCACCTCTCTCATGGGAGGGTGAGGCACGTGCCCATCTTCAGTAAGGTGCGCGTTCTGCCGTCTGGTGTGGCTCCCAGCCCCTCACGGGAGCCGGGCTCCACCCGTTCTCGGGCGCACTGGCAGCTCCGGGACAAAGACCAGGTTTCTCTGCCGCACTCTCTGGCTCAGCGCCAGGGGAGGCTGCCCTGGGTCTGGGGACTTAAGCCCCTATCCCTAGCCTCCCCGATTCCCACAATTTCCCCGCGCAATCGTTTGCTATTTTGAGTGCTTTCAACAAGACTCCAAGTTAATGCTGGTCCCCAGATGTAGGGCACTCTCGTATTGGGGTATTATATTCCAATCGGTCGCCTCTGGTGGCTCCCTCCCCCTTTTGTTTATCTTCCGATATCAGTCCGACGTTCCCACTCCACTTTACCTGCCCACTGGCGTCTTCTGGCCCCCGTAGAGATCCAGACGTGTATAATTCTGATCTCAGGCTGATTTCATGGGTGATCGGAGTTCTTTGGTAGGTAATCAGCTCACTTTAGGGTACAGGTTGAAAAGGCGCCTCCTCCTACTTCCCCGCCATCTTGTCTCCCCACCGAATTTCTAACTCTTTCTATTTGTCCTTAATACCTATATCAAATAATAGGTTCTCAGTGGATCTTTTCCTAACAAGCCAAGTCAGAATTAATGTTTCTCTTCTCTGTGCCCCCATGGTACTGCCTTTGCACCTAGTGATTTCATTATATTTACATAAGTTTCTGTCATTCTTCCAAGATTATGAATTTTTAAAATTTATTTATTGTCATCTTAGCACCTGCCAAATTGACTGACATACTATGGAGGCTCATGTTTCTTTCTTAAGTGACAATAAATGCAGCCATTTATTGAGGTTCTGCCTTTTGCTAGATTCTGTTTTTAGGAACTTCACATAAATCATCTCACTTAATTTTCTTAACTCTGAGTGAAATTTTCTCTATGGCTCATTTTCCAGAATGTCTGACATATTTCCCAAACCTGATACTGTGCATTTCACTAATTATAACAAGCTCAGCTAACAATTGCTATTTTGTGTGAGCTTAACAGGCAAATGCATTGACTTTATTATGTTTGCAACATCTCTTTTGCTTACAAGTTCAGAAGCAGCTATAGGCAGTGTGTTCAGGTGAGAAAGATGGCCAGGAATCTTTGGAATTCATGGATAAGAAGGAATAGATGACTAAGATGTATAAACTCCAACCTAGGGACTTCTTAATACAGTTTGTATTAGTATTAGGTAGCACCAATAAGTGCTAGAAATTTCCAGAAATCCTCAAAGGGTAATTTTATTGGGAATTCTTTCTGTTGAGGGAATAATGCTACACAAAGAAAGTTTTGTAATGATTTCATCTTTTAGAATAAATGATAGTTTTAATAGGCTAGATGAGGTGAGACCTACCAGGGTGATTAGAGAGATTTTTAGTGCTGGTGGCTTGTTTTCTTCTGATGCCTTCAGGTGGCTGTGAGACCACTAATTGTTTAAAATTTGGGGTTTTAAAATAATCCGATTAAGTGGATTTTGTTGTTACTGGTGCCAGCAAAATGACTATTTGGAGCCTTATTATTTATATGACTCATTTTCAAATAAATCTCTCCCACAGATGGAGATACCGGATGGATGGAATGTAAACCCTCTACCTGCACCTTGGCAGTGAGTATGGTTTGAAAATTTGTCTTAAAAAAAAAAAAAAATCCTTTATTGGCAAGGCACTGTTACTCTAATGGAATTACCAGAATGTGAAGATGTTAAAACCTTTTTAAGAAACCACAAAACATAGACATCTGTCTCTACATATAAATCATTTGCAATGACCTCAAGTATAAAAGCAGAAATATGTCACCTCCTTACTCCAGGGAAGCTGTGATCATACTAATTCCATAGAATTTAAATGTGGTTCAATCCCTCTTTGTCTAAGCATCCTACAAGGGGATGATAGAAGTGGAAAGTAGTTTTTTTTTTAAATTAATTTATTTATTTTAATAAACATATAATGTATTTTTGTCCTCGGGGGTACAGGTCTGTGAATCGCCAGGTTTACACATTTCACAGCACTCATCATAGCACATACCCTCCCCAATGTCCATATCCCCACCACCCTCTCCTGTCCCCCCTCCCCCCAGCAACCCTCAGTCTGTTTTTTGAGATTGAGTCTTTTATGGATTGTCTCCCTTCCGATCCCATCTTCTTTCATTTTTTTCTTTTCCTACCTCCCCCAAACCCCCCCCACATTGCATCTCCACTTCCTCATGTCAAAGAGATCATATGATAGTTGTCTTTCTCCAATTGACTTATTTCGCTAAGCATGATACCCTCTACTTCCATCCATGTCGTCGCAAATGGCAAGATTTCATTTCTTTTGATGGCTGCATAGTATTCCGTTGTGTATATATACCACTTCTTCTTTATCCATTCATCTGTTGATGGACATCTAGGTTCTTTCCACAGTTTGGCTATTGTGGACATTGCTGCTATAAACATTTGGGTGCACGTGCCCCTTCAGAGCACCACGTTTGTATCTTTAGGATATATACCCAGGAGTGCAATTGCTGGGTCATAGGGTAGCTCTATTTTCAGTTTTTTGAGGAACCTCCACACTGTTTTCCAAAGCAGTTGCACCAGCTTGCATTCCCACCAACAGTGTAGGAGGGTTCCCCTCTCTCCGCAACCTCGCCAGCATCTGTCATTTCTTGACTTGTTAATTTTAGCCATTCTGACTGGTGTGAGGTGGTATCTCATTGTGGTTTTGATTTGTATTTCCCTGATGCCGAGTGATGTGGAGCATTTTTTCATGTCTCTGTTGGCCATCTGGATGTCTTCTTTACAGAAATGTCTGTTCATGTTCTCTGCCCATTTCTTGACTGGATTATTTGTTCTTTGGGTATTGAGTTTGATAAGCTCTTTATAGATTTTGGATACTAGCCCTTTATCTGATATGTCGTTTGCAAATATATTCTCCCATTCTGTCAGTTGTCTTTGCTTTTGTTGAGTGTTTCCTTTGCTGTGCAAAAGCTTTTGATCTTGATGAAATCCCAATAGTTCATTTTTGCCCTTGTTTCCCTTGCCTTTGGCGATGTTCCTAGGAAGAAGTTGCTGCGGCTGAGGTCAAAGAGGTTGCTGCCTGCGTTCTCCTCAAGGATTTTGATGGATTCCTTTCTCACATTGAGGTCCTTCATCCATTTTGAGTCTATTTTCATGTGTGGTGTAAGGAAATAGTCCAATTTCATTTTTCTGCATGTGGCTGTCCAATTTTCCCAGCACCATTTGTTGAAGAGGCTGTCTTTTTTCATTGGACATTCCTTCCTGCTTTCTCAAAGATTAGTTGACCATAGAGTTGAGGGTGTATTTCTGGGCTCTCTATTCTGTTCCATTGATCTATATGTCTGTTTTTGTGCCAGTACCATACTGTCTTGACGGTGACAGCTTTGTAATAGAGCTTGAAGTCTGGAATTGTGATGCCACCGACTTTGGCTTTCTTTTTCAATATTCCTTTGGCTATTCAAGGTCTTTTCTGGTTCCATATACATTTTAGGATTATTTGTTCTATTTCTTTGAAAAAATGGATGGGATTTTGATAGGGATTGCATTAAATGTGTAGATTGCTTTAGGTAGAATAGACATTTTCACAATATTTGTTCTTCCAATCCATGAGCATGGAACATTTTTCCATTTCTTTGTGTCTTCCTCAATTTCTTTCATGAGTACTTTATAGTTTTCTGAGTATAGATTCTTTGCCTCTTTGGTTAGATTTATTCCTAGGTATCTTATGGTTTTGGGTGCGATTGTAAATGGGACTGAATCCTCAATTTCTCTTTCTTCTGTCTTGTTGTTAGTGTAAAGAAATGCAACTGATTTCTGTGCATTGACTTTATATCCTGACACATTACTGAATTCCTGTACAAGTTATAGCAGTTTTGGAGTGGAGCCTTTTGGATTTTCCACATATAGTATCATATCATCTGCAAAGAGTGATAGTTTGACTTCTTCTTTGCCGATTTGGATGCCTTTAATTTCTTTTTGTTGTCTGATTGCTGAGGCTAGGACTTCTAGTACTGTGTTGAACAGCAGTGGTGATAACGGACATCCCTGCCGTGTTCCTGACCTTAGCAGAAAAGCTTTCAGTTTTTCTCCATTGAGAATGATATTTGCAGTGGGTTTTTCATAGATGGCTTTGATAATATTGAGGTATGTGCCTTCTATCCCTACACTTTGAAGAGTTTTAATCAGGAAGGGATGCTACACTTTGTCAAATGCTTTTTCAGCATCTATGGAGAGTATCATATGGTTCTTATTCTTTCTTTTATTAATGTATTTTATCACATTGATGGATTTGCGGATGTTGAACATACCTTGCAGCCCAAGAATAAATCCCACTTGGTCGTGGTGAATAATCCTTTTAATGTACTGTTGCATCCTATTGGCCAGTATTTTGGTGAGAATTTTCACATCTGTGTTCATCAAGGATATTGGTCTGTAATTCTCTTTTTTGATGGGATCCTTTGATGGTTTTGGGATCAAGGTGATGCTGGCCTCATAAAATGAGTTTGGAAGTTTTCCTTCCATTTCTATTTTTGGAATAGTTTCAGGAGAATAGGAATTAATTCTTCCTTAAATGTTTGGTAGAATTTCCCTGGGAAACCATCTGGTCCTGGACTTTTGTTTGTTTGGAGATTTTTGATGACTGTTTCAATCTCCTTACTGGTTATGGGTCTGTTCAGGCTTTCTATTTCTTCCTGGTTCAGTTGTGGTAGTTTATATGTCTCTAGAAATGTATCCATTTCTTCCAGATTGTCGAATTTGTTGGCGTAGAGTTGCTCATAGTATGTTCTTATAATTGTTTCTATTTCTTTGGTGTTGGTGGTGATCTCTCCTCTTTCATTCATGATTTTATTTATTTGCATCCTTTCTCTTTTCTTTTTGATAAGTCTGGCCAGGGGTTTGTCAATCTGATTAATTCTTTCAAAGAACCAGCTCCTAGTTTCGTTGATTTGTTCTATTGTTTTTTTAGTTTCTATTTCATTGATTTCTGCTCTGATCTTTATGATTTCTCTTCTCCTGCTGGGTTTAGGCTTTCTTTTTTGGTCTTTCTCCAGCTACTTTAGGTGTAGGGTTAGGTTGTGTATTTGAGACCTCACTTGTTTCTTGAGAAAGGCTTGTACTGCTATCTATTTTCCTCTCAGGACTGCCTTTGTTGTGTCCCACAGATTTTGAACCGTTGTGTTTTCATTATCATTTGTTTCCATGAATTTTTTTCAATTCTTCTTTAATTTCCTGGTTGACCCATTCATTTCTTAGAAGGATGCTGTTTATTCTCCATGTATTTGCATTCTTTCCAAATTTCCTCTTGTGATTGACTTCTAGCTTCAGAGCATTGTGGTCTGAAGATATGCAGGGTATGATCTCAATCTTTTGATACCAGTTGAAACCTGATTTATGACCCAGGATGTGGTCTATTCTGGAGAATGTTCCATGTGCACTAGAGAAGAATGTATATTCTGTTGCTTTGGGATGGAATGTTCTGAATAGATCTGTGATGTCCATCTGGTCCAGTGTATCATTTAAGGCCTTTATTTCCTTGTTGATCTTTTGCTTAGATTATCTGTCCATTTCAGTGAGGGGAGTGTTAAAGTCCCCTGCTATTATTGTATTACAGTCAATGTATGTCTTTGATTTTGTTATTAATTGGCTTATATAGTTGGCTGCTCCCATGTTAGGGGCATAGATATTTAAGATTGTTAGGTCTTCTTGTTGGACAGACCCTTTGAGTATGATATAGTGTCCTTCGTCATCTCTTATTATAGTCTTTGGCTTGAAATCAAATTGATCTGATATAAGGATTGCCACCCCAGCTTTCTTCTGATGTCCATTAGCATGGTCCATTGTTTTCCACCCCCTCACTTTAAATCTGGAAGTGTCTTTGGGTCTAACATGAGTTTCTTGTAGGCAGCATATTGATGGGTTTTGTTTTTTTATCCGTTCTGATACCCTGTGTCTTTTGATTGGGGCATTTAGCCCATTAACATTCAGGGTAACTATTGAGAGATATGAATTTAGTGCCATTGTATTGCCTGTAAGGTGACTGGTACTGTATATTGTCTCTGTTTCTTTCTGATCTACTCCTTTTAGGGTCTCTCTTTGCTTAGAGGACCCCTTTCAATATTTCCTGTAGAGCTGGTTTGGTGTTTGCAAATTCTTTCAGCTTTTGTTTGTCCTGGAAGCTCTTTATCTCTCCTTCTATTTTCAATGATAGCCTAGCCGGATATAGTATTCTTGGCTGCATGTTTTTCTCGTTTAGTGCTCTGAATATATCATGCCAGTTCTTTCTGGCCTGCCAGGTCTCTGTGGATAGGTCCGCTGCCAATCTAATGTTTTTACCCTTGTATGTTACAGACTTCTTTTCCCGGGCTGCTTTCAGGATTTTCTCTTTGTCGCTAAGACTTGTAAATTTTACTATCAGGTGACGAGGTGTGGACCTATTTTTATTGATTTTGAGGGGCGTTCTTAGCATCTCCTGGATTTTGATGTTTGTTCCCTTTGCCATATTAGGGATATTCTCTCCAATAATTGTCTCCAATATACCTTCTGCTCTCCTCTCTCTTTCTTCTTCTTCTGGAATCCCAATTATTCTAATGTTGTGTCGTCTTATGGTGTCGCTTATCTCTCGAATTCTCTCCTCGTGTTCCAGTATTTGTTTGTCTCTCTTTTGCTCAGCTTCTTTATTCTCTGTCATTTGGTCTTCTATGTCACTAATTCTTTGTTCTGCCTCATTTATCCTAGCAGTGAGAGCTTCCATTTTTGATTGCACCTCATTAATAGCTTTTTTGATTTCAACTTGGTTAGATTTTAGTTCTTTTATTTCTCTAGAAAGGGCTTTTATCTCTCCGGAGAAGGTTTCTCTAATATCTTCTATGCCTTTTTCAAGCCCGGCTAGAACCTTGAGAATCATCATTCTGAACTCTAGATCTGTCATATTACCAATGTCCGTATTGATTAGGTCCCCAGCCTTTAGTACTGCCTCTTGTTCTTTCTTTTGTGGTGAGTTTTTCCACCTTGTCATTTTGTCCAGATAAAATTTGCTTTCTCCTCCTCTAGAATTCCGCTGTTCTTGGTGAGTGAAGTTGGTCTTGGCTGGGTTTCTTGTTGATCTTCTGGGGGAGGGGCCTGTTGTGGTGATTCTCAAGTGTCTTTGCCGCAGGCGGAATTGCACCGCCCTTGCCAGGGGCCGGGCTAAGTAATCCGCTTGGGTTTGCTTTCAGGAGCTTTTGTTCCCTGAGCGCTTTCCATAGAGTTCTGGAGTCCCGGAATGAAGATGGTATCCTCCCAATCTCCAGCCTGCAGGAGCCGAGAACTTGGGGTCCCGGTCCTCAGTGAGCCCTCAGAGAAAAGCGCCCAACCGCCTCTGCTTCCCTGACCTCCGGTTGCACCCAGAGTAAAGCAGTCAGTCGCTGGCACTTGGAGAAAAGCTCCTGGTCGCTTCCGTCTCCGTGGCCTCCAGCCGCACTCCGAGCCCACCCAGCCTGCAACCGGCACAAGGTAACCCCGGGCTGAGAGCTCACTCCTTGGCTTTGTCGCTGTAGCTGGCTTCCCTGCTCTAATACCTGCAAGCTCTGCGGCACTCAACACCCCCGGTCCTTCTGTGACCCCGCGGGACCTGGGGTAACGCTGACCCCGTGTGGGCTTCCCCCTGGTTTCACCTCTGGAGCAATGTCCCTCTGTGGAGCAGACTTTTAAAAGTCCCAATTTTGTGCTCCGTTGCTTGGCCGCTTGCCAGGAGCTGGCCCCTCCCCCTGCGGTCTGTCTTCCCATTGCTTTGGATTCACTTCTCCGCAGGTCCTACCTTTCAGAAAGTGATCGATTTTCAGTTTCTAGAATTGTTGCTCTTCTCTTCAATTTCCCCTTGGATTTGTAGGTGTTCACAATGGTTAGATAAGCTATCCAGCCAATCTCCTGCTACCCAATGTCGTCTCAGCCTGCTAGCACTCCACTATCTTGACTCCTCCTGGAAAGTAGTTTTCCAGTGTCTGAACTTTGAATCAATTACAGAATCAAACCTCATCAGCAGAGAATGAGGAATTAATTCATATAAAATGTTGTTATAATTATGAAAACAAAATGACATTCTTTACATGTTGGTAGCCAGCTATTATATGATGTAGACTCTTAATTTGAGGTCCAACTCAGTGGTGATACAGATATGAGAAGAAAGTGAATGATCTGAAAAGTTAGAATAAAATTTATGAGACTCTCCTGGTAAAGCAAGTGGTAGTACTGATCTGACATGAATACTTTAGTCCCAGGAGATAAGGGCTTGCTAGTTGTATCACAAGCTGCCATAAAGCATTTGGATTGTGTTCCTTTTCTACTTTTTTCATATATTTATGAGAACATTTGAGACACACAGCTGTGATGAACAATGGGGAATATCTTTATGACTATATATGGCAGTCATATGACCTGATATTTCCAGGATATAGTGTTAAATGAAAAAAACAGAATAATGTCCACAGGAAGCAAGTAAAAAGGATAACAAAAGAGGAGAGAACAACATATCTGGACATTTGTGTGCAATGAAACATAGGAAATGAATTACTGAACAATGAAATTGGTTACCTATAAACATTGAGTGGCAGAAAATTAAAGAAAGATTGAGGAATTATTGAAGATTTATTTTAAAAAAGAGTCATGATAATGAAATACAACTGTGATTCTGGATTGGTCCTGGACCAGAGACTTTGCTTTCTAAAAGGACATCATTCACAAAATTGGCATACAATTAAATAAGGTTGATGGATTAGATATCTATGTCTTATTGATTTCCAAATTTAAAAATTACATTGTTTTAGGAAATACACACTGAGGTAGAAGAGCATTATGTCTATAACTTAAAGTTCAGAAATAAAATTATATGTGTGTGTGTATATATATATATATAAATAGATATATTACCTATGTATTGTATACATGTGAATATGTATACATGTATAATTATATCTACATACACACATATAATTTAACATATGTACATATCTATATACCTTATATATACACATATTTACACAAATATATTTATTCTTTTGCATACCTATATTATCTTTATATCTACATATAAAGACCAGTATTAAATATTAATATTATAGCAGAAACAAGTTTAACTATGACAAGAAAATGAAACAAAGTGATATTTGCAAGTTGAAAATAGTGATATTATGGAGAAAATTTAAAACCTGTCTTAGAAGATGTGAATTACAATTTGATTAAATGGAAGTACCTATCATGCTCGTGAGTGAAATGACATAACATAGCAAAGACATCTATGTTATCCTAAATGTATCTATTCTATTAAAAATTTGGCTGTTTAAAAAAAAAACAAACTGACAATGAAACATGCATAAGTAAAGGTGAATTTTTGCTAAGTGAACTTTGAGTAACAAAACAGGTGAACACATCAAGTAGATATTAAGCCATATATGAAGTCATAGCATGAAAAATAATAAAATAATGGTAAAATAAAAGACAAGTAAATGGAACTGAGTAGAAAACTCAGATCACATATGTGTATACGCATACATTTATGTTCTAAAATACACACGTGTAAGTATATGTATATATGAGATTACATGTGAGTATGCATATGATATACATATATAAATTTTTATACATGTATATACACACACACTTACTTATGTGATAATCAAGCAGAAATGTGGAGAAAGGACAGATTAATTTGTAGCTGCTGCTGAGACTAGTGGTTAACTAAGAGAAGAAGAATAAAGTTGGGTCCCTACCTTCCAAATATACAAAGGTGGGCTCCAGAAATATTTAAACACAAAATGTGAAAAATGTGATAATATATTGAGGAATATCTGTGCAGCATATGGTTGAAGAAGAATATTTTATAATCTGATATTTTAAAATGAATACAAAGTCAAATCTTCAATAAATTTCAGAACACAATTTTTTTTTTTTAAAGATTTTTTTTATTTATTTATTTGACAGACAGATCACAAGTAGGCAGAGAGGCAGGCAGAGAGAGAAGGGAGGAAGCAGGCTCCCTGCTGAGCAGAGAGCCCGATGCGGGGCTCGATCCCAGGACCCTGGGATCATGACCTGAGCCGAAGGCAGAGGCTTTAACCCACTGAGCCACCCAGGCGCCCCTCAGAACACAATTTTTGTTCAGTCATGGAAACTAGAGACAGAAATAATAAAAAATTCAAAATAAATATTTGTGGGGTGTCTGGGTGGCTCAGTGGGTTAAAAGCCTCTGCCTTCAGCTCAGGTCATGATCCCAGGGTCCTGGGATCGAGCCCCACTTCAGGCTCTCTGCTCAGCAGGGAGCCTGATTCCCCGCCTCTGCCTTCCTCTCTGCCTACTTGTGATTTCTGTCTGTCAAATAAATAAAAATTAAAAAAAGAAAAGAAATATTTGTAATATATTAAGTTGACAAGGATTAATATCTAGATGACTGCTGCCCACTAGAATTTTCTATGATGATGAAAATGGTTTATAACCATTTTCATGTCTTATATAACCAGATAACCATGTCTTATCCCATATAGTCGCCACTATCTACATACAGCTATTAAACACCTGAATCTGAGTGTCTTCAATTTAATTTTAATTTTATTTATTTAAGTTCATTCAAGTTAGCATTTAAACAGACATATGTTATTAGCTACTATACTGAACAGAAGGGCCAAATCTTAAAAAGTAGTTCGTAGAAAAGCTTGAATAGCTGATAAGTGTGAGAGGGATGCCAAATTCACTGATAATCAGAAAAAATGGCAAATTAAAGCAACAAGATATTATTTTATGTTGAAACAAAAGTTTAGAAAGGCAAATTATGTTAAATTTTGTAGTGGAGACATGAGCAATAAGGACTCTTGCTCTGTAGTTGGAATTAGAGTCATTCTGGAAAGCTATCATTACTGATTTAGTGAAATTGCATGGGTAAATGCTTTATTATCGAGTTTTTTTTCTTTTCTGGGTGTTTATCTTAGGGAAATTCTTATCCCTTCATAGGGCTGTTGGACAAATAGTAATCATGAAATCATTTATGGTAATAAGAAATCATAAGCAATTTAACTGTCTGTCTTTTGGTGAATAGGTTGTAAAGTGAGTTTATTTGTACTATTGCATAATAGCAATGCTTTGAAGTAATGAGCTCTCTTTGTATAAAATAATATGAATTTATTCAGAGGAGAAGAATAGAATAGCATTTTGTAAATTAAAACACTAAATTTCATAAAATAACAGTTCTTATTTCATAAAGAAATTGGCATATTTAAAGGGAGATAAATACATTTAGAATGAAAGAATTGCAGTAAATAACTAATTTAGGAAGAAGACGTGAAAATAAATGAATGACATGAAAATAAATAGACTCTAGTGTTCAATAAACTGAGACATTGTTTTATCTCTATGGTACAAAACAGTTACAAAAAAAAAGTTAAGGGAAAAATGATTGATATATGTTGTCTGGTGTTCTAAATCTTTTCTTGCCTGCATGATGTAAAGAAGCAATTAATTAATTAAGTCCTGTCTCAAATTTTTGGCTAATCATTTCTCTTAAAAATTACAGAGAATGAGCTTATGTATCTGACAAGGTATGTTAATGATTCCTGCAATATAATCAGTTGCTTAGTCAAGCAGTGTTATTAAGTAACTACTTTATGGCAGACACCCACTAGGGATATTCCAGTGAATAAGATAGACATGGTCCTTGACTTCATGATTTCTTTATGTCCTAATGGGAAATAGAAATAGATGCAAACATTTGATTAAATAGTATATGGTCTGATGACCACTATGAAACAGCAAGCTAGGCTGCTCTGGAATCCTACAACAGAAAGTCCCAGTCAAGTTTGGAGGGTTAGGGAAGGCTTCTCTCAGAAGATGATGTTGAAGCTTTCCCTGAAAAGTGAGCAGGCTTCAGTGTAGAAAAGATGGTGATAGGTGGAGGAGCTTATACTCAACTTTTAAAAATAAGCTAGGGGTGCCTGGGTGGCTCAGTGGGTTAAAAATAAGCTAACATCACTGCATTTTAAACTGCTTTAGACAATAGAAAAAGAGAGAAAATTATACAATGAACAACTCGAAAACAACTAGTAATCAAACCTGGAAAGATAAAAGGCAAAAGAAAAGCCATATTATTACAAACTGGAGTTTAAGCCACAGACAAGGAAATACTGGCAATATAAAGTCAATCTGTTAGTATAACAGATTAAGTGAAAAAAGATAACAATTATCTCAAAGTGCGCATAAACTTTTTATAAATTCAATAATCAATTATATTTTAAAAAGATTAGAAATTAGGGGTGCCTGGGTGGCTCAGTGGGTTAAAGCCTCTGCCTTCATCACAGGTCATGATCCCAGGGTCCTGGGATGGAGCCCTGCATTGGGCTCTCTGCTCAGCAGGGAGCCTGCTTCCTCCTCTCTCTCTGCCTGCTTCTCTACCTACTTGTGATCTATGTCTGTCAAATAAATAAATAAAATATTTAATAAAAGAAAAAGATTAGAAATTAATAAAATAAACATTTTAATTTTAAATTATATTATTTTAGAAATAAACACTATAAATTCAGGGGAAAAATGTTTTTGCTTCAGCATTGTACTGGTGGTTTCAGCCAAAAGCAATACGACCTACCAAAAATCACTAAATATTATAAAATAAAATGTAACAAAATAAAAAGATATGCTACATTGATTAATTAGAATAATCAAAATCATAAAGTTTTTTATTTATAAATTAATCTATAAATTCTGATTTTAATTGCTATTCAGAATTGTTTTTGAAGAATTTGACAATTTATCCTGAAATCATGTGGTAGAGTTGATCAATAAGAACTAGGATATACTTAAAGTAGAGCATTTGAGAGTGCAGATTCACTATGACAAATAACAACTCTGTTTAAGATAGTGTAGTGTTGTCACTGACAAACGAAATGACCAATTAAAGTATTGACAGAGACAGAAACAGACCCAAGCTTACAATGGACTATTGATATCTGGCAAAAATGACATTTCAGTGAGCAGGGAAAAGCTTTTCAGTAGATGGTATTTGGATGTCTGTTTATATCCATATAAAAATAAATTAGGTTCCTATCAGATACCAATACAAAATTTAACTTCCAGTTGGATTAAATAATTAAATGTGATAAAAGAAAAAGTTTAAAATTATAAAAAAGAGAAGACAATATTTGGGGCAATTAGTTGTAAAGATGTATTACATAAGAGACAAAATCAGAAACCCTAAAGGAAAAGTAATTAAATGTAATTATTTTAAATTTGTGTATTTATAAACAGCAGAAGGTGTTAATATAATCTATGAGTGAAGGTATTTTCAGTTCATATAATAAATATAGTGAAAAAGCCAGCTATAGAATGAAAGAAAATATTTACAAATCATACATCTGATGAACAGTTAATATTGAAAAGTAAATGAATAAAAAAACAAAAAGCGGAATCAGACTTATAAATACAGAGATCAAAGCAATGTTTGCCAGAAGGAGGGGTATTAGAGGGTTGGGCAAAATGGATGAAGGGGAGTGGGAGGTACAGGCCTTCAGTTATGGAATGAATAAGTCACAAGGATGAAAGGTAGAGCATAGGGAATATAGTCAATGTATTGTGATAGTGCTGTATGGTAACAGATGCCAGCTACACTTGTGGCCAGCATAGCATAATGTTTAGACTTGTTGAATCACTATCTTGTACACCTGAAACTAATGTAACACTGTGTGTCAATTATATTCAAATAAATTATAATAAGAAGAGTTAATATCCGGAATCTTATAAAGAACTACAATTTAACAACAAAAACCAATAGTTTAATGAGCAAAGGACTTGAATGGACATTTATCTTAAAAAAAATACACAAATAGCCCACAAGCATATGAAAAAATGCCCAATATCACTCATTGTCAGGGAAAGGCAAACCAAAACCACATCTGGTAGGGTGGTCACTTTGAAAACAAAAAACAAAAAGAATCCAGGAAATGACAAGTGCTGGTAGGCATATGGAGGTGAGGAGGAATTGGAAACTTTGGCACTGTTACTAGGAATGTAAATAGTGGAGCTGCTCTGGAAAACTCTGAAGGTTCCTCAAAAAAATTAAAAACAGAATTGCCATATGATACAGCAATCTAGCCTCTGGGTATATATCTAAAAGAATTGGGTGAGAAGGGGTGTCTGGGTGGCTCAGTTGGTTAAGTGTCTGCCTTTGGCTCAGGTCATGGTCTCAGGGTCCTGGTATGGAGCCCCACATCGGGCTCTCTGCTCAGCCGGGAGCCTGCTTCCCCCTCTCCCTCTGCTTGCTTCTCTGTCTACTTGTGATCTCTCTCTGTGTCAAATAAATAAATAAAATCTTTAAAAAAATAAAAAATAAAAGAATTGAAAACAGGTTCTTGAAGAGATACACATTCATGTTTGTTGTGGCATTATTCACAATAGCTAAGAGGAGCAAGCAATCTAAATGTCCATCAGAGGATGAATGGATAAAGAAAATGTGGCATGTATCTATGATGGACTAGTATTCAGTCTTAAAAAAAAAAATCCTGTTACATGTTATCATATGGTTAAAATTTGAAGGCATTATGCTAAGTGAAATAAGCCAGTCACAAAATGACAAATGCTGCATGATTTGGTTATATAAACCTAAAGTAGTCAAACCCTTAAGATGCAGAAGGTAGAATGGTGATTGCCAGGAGCTAACAAGAGGTGGAAGGGGAAGTTTTTTGTGAATGAGGATAGAGTATTAGTTTTGCAAGATGAAAAATTCTAGAAATCTTTTGCACAAAAAGGTGCACATAGTTAACACTACTGTACACTTGAAAATGTTTAAAATGTTACATGGTTTTAACCACAATAAAAAATGAACCAGAGAAGTACATTTTTAGACAGATACGTCATAAAAACATTAAACTGAGTAAAAAAAATAAATTTTAGAATAATGACATTTATATAGATTCCATTTATATCAAGTTAAAAACATGCAAAATGTTTTTATACACACTATATGAAAAATGAGGAAAATAATTTTTAAAAACATATGAAGGGGGCGCCTGGGTGGCTCAGTGGGTTAAAGCCTCTGCCTTCGGCTCAGGTCATGATCCCAGGGTCCTGGGATCAAGCCCCACATCAGGGTCTCTGCTCAGCAGGGAGCCTGCTTCCCCTCCTGTCTCTCTGCCTGCCTCTCTGCCTACTTGTGGTCTCTGTCTGTCAAATAAATAAATAAAATCTTTAAAAAAAAACATACAAAGGAATGATACTGGAGTAGATGATAGTGATGATCTTTGCTGCAATAAAATAACTAGGTGTAGATGGTTGCTTTGGAGTCTTTATTATTGCTAATAATCCATTTTTGTAGTAAAAGAATCTGAAATAAATGTGGCAAAATGTTAGAAATTTGATAAAGCTACATGTTATATCAATGTCTACAGTTAATTCTAGGGTGAATTAATTAATAAGAGATAGATACAAATATATATGCCCAATAATCTTTAGGGACCCGGTTCCTATCCTCTTCAATGTGTTTTTTAAAATAAAATTTTAGTCTAAAACATATCATGCATATGTATCTAAGAATACATCTTTAAAGCACCCTTTAGTCTATAATTAGTATATTACACATATCATCTAAGAGGCAATGATGAAAAAGTATTGGATAAAAGCCTATAGAAAGGTTCCTGAGCATTTGGGAGAAAGCAGGACATTTGAATTTGATATCAAAGAGGCCATACAATGTCTTTTCATTTTTATACCCATGAACCATAGATGAACATTTTAATTTAATGCACTTTATAAAAGGTAGGCAGCTTGACTACTTCCTGCTTTGTTGTGATGTGATTGCCTGGAATATACAGGGGCTTCTTCATTTTCCCTTGTCCATGGGGATTAACATGATAGTAATGCTCTTACTTGATTCTTGAGAGATACAGGAGAACAAATATGTATACAAACATGAAGGAAGGAATAAGGTAAAATGAGCTGTGTAATATGTATATCAGGTGGAATTTCTGTTCTTTTAAGGAAGAAGTATGTGTTTCTTGTGAGTAAATGACACTTAGATCTATATACTCATAGAAACTAATCTGTTTACCTTGTTAAAAAATAATTCTTACACATACTAGGATCCACAAAACTGTGAGTTTATGTGTGTGTGTTTAGGAGTTTGTAAGAGTTCATATAATCTTACACACACTTAGTCAACTAGAGAATTTAGTTGAAAGTCCCCTAATTCTGAATTAAAAATAGATAAATAAATTCCTTTTTGATTCTTCTTTATTTGGTGAAATTTAGTCTTGGGTATTTCTCGGTTTCCAACTATAGTTAGTGAGTCAGTTTTTTTTCTATTTAATTCTTTATTACATTAAAAAATATTAACCTTAAGTGAATTGAATTTTAACTAAAATAATCATTCTTCCAATAAAACCAAACATGTTATAGAAATATAATGATGGAATATTTGATAAATTCAATGTATATTATGAATATTTTTAAAAGCTACAAACAGAATGAATTAATATCAACTGATTCTGAGATGTACATGGGCTTTGCACTGAAATCTTCATCATCGTGCTTATTGCCTAGAAGGTCTGTCTGGATCTGATGTGTTGGGTCCTCAGTCTATTCATAGCTGCTTTCATTTCCTGGTTTCTCAGAGTATAAATAATGGGGTTCAGTAAGGGTGTGATAACCGAGTAAAACACAGAAAGAAATTTATCCACTGAAAAGCTACTGAATGGCCAAGCATAAATGAAGATACATGGCCCAAAGAATAGAGTGACCACAGTAATGTGAGCAGACAGTGTGGACAGTGCCTTGGAGAGTCCACCAGAGGATCGACGTCGGACAGTTACCAGAATGACAGTGTAGGAAATGAGCAGGAGTATGAAGCAGATAAAAGACAACAGTCCACTGTCAGCAATTACCAGTAACTCCAGAATATAGGTCTCTGTGCAGGCAAGTTTTAGAACTAGAGGAAGGTCACAAAAAATATTGTCCACTATATTGGGGCCACAGAAGGGCAAGGTGATAGTAAAAACCATTTGGCTCATCGTATGCACAAAACCAACAGCCCATGATAGCAGCACAGAGCCCACGAGGACCCGGCGATTCATGATGGATGTGTAGTGAAGAGGTTTGCATATTGCAATGTATCGATCAACAGCCATGACTATGAGAAGAGTCATCTCACTGCCACCTAAAAAATGGAGGAAGAACATCTGAGCCATACAGCCCCACAAAGAAATAGTTTTATTCTCCCTGAGGAAATCTGTGACCATCTTAGGGGTTGTGATTGTGGAAATAGACATATCCAGGAAGGAGAGATTTCCAAGGAGGAAGTACATTGGTGTGGAGTACAGAAGTGAGTCAAAGGTTATGGTGATGACGATGAGAAGGTTTCCTGCCACAATCGCTGCATAGGCCAACAAAAATATGAAAAAAAAGAAAATCTCAAGTTCCCAAGTGTTGGTGAGTCCTAACAAAACAAACTCAGATATTGAGCTATTCATTATATCCATCTAGTCTATGTAGGGGTTGTCAGAAAGTCATTAAAATGTAGAGTATCTGAAAAAAGTGATAATTTAAACTGTGAGAATTTTGAAGATATAGACATATAGAAAGTATTTGATTCCTATAGAAAGAGAAAAGATGAACATTTCTGAAAAATACATTTAATTTATTAATTCAAGCAGCATTCACATTATCAAATTTATTTTCAGCCAGAAAGGAGCAAAAGATAAGAAATTAATTCTAAAAATTTGTAAACAGAGTTTATAGGCATAGAGTGCATCTCCACAGTAATTTGTTGTTTCTGTCATGAGTTTATGAATATATGAACCATGAGTTCAACAGGCCAATGAGTAAAAGAGCCAAATGATCATTAGTCAAGTGATTCAATCTTTTGCCTCCTTCCCCCTCCCTAATTTAAAATGCTCAGGTGCATGGAAGTTGATAATACTTTTCGGCAAATTGCTTTCGGGTAATTTCTCCATCAGCTCTGCTGTATTATCACCTCTCTCTCTCTCTCTTTTGTTTTTAAAGATTTTTATTTTTATTAGTCGGGGGGAGAGAGAGAGAGAGAGAGCAAGTACGAGCAGGGGCAGTGGCAGGCAGAGAGAGAGAAGCGAGCTCCCCACTCAGCAAGGAGCCTGATGCGAGACTTGATCCCAGGACCTTGGGATTATGAGCTGAGCTGAAGGCAGACACTGAAATATCTGAGCCACCCAAGCATCCCTCCCCTCTCTTTTATCCTAAAGAGGTATACCAATGATTTCACTTATTTCTTATTGTCCCCCAAATTATAATAAATCAACCTAGCTAGGAAGTTTCTGGACAAGACCACAGTGTTTCTCAGCATCCATGTTTCTTTCTTTACTTCTTTCCCTCCCCCTCCCTTCTTTCCTTCCTCACTCCTTTCCTTCCTTATTTTATTCTTTCTTCCTTCTTTATTTCTTTTATTCTTTCTTCCTTCCTCCTCTCATCCCCTTTGTGCTCGTCGTTGTTGCCCTCCTCTTCTTCCTCATTCTTCTGAATAGTGCTGTGTATCTAATACTTTGATTTCTGGACAAAACTCGTGACCTCCACTGTTGATCCTTTTTGCTTGTTTTCCTGAATCTATTGTTGTTGGGTTTTTGACCGGAGTTTTCTTTCTTGTCCCTTTACATTCTATATGTATATGATCTCTGAACAACCAACAAATGTTTGGCAAATAGTTTTTGTTTCCTTGGCTCCTAAATTCTTATCATCTTTGTACCTAGTGCTTTCCTCTGACACAGTATCACACTTGTGTGCAGACCCACTGGACTCTTACCTTGGCTCATACATTCTTGACATTTGTACTCTGTATGTGTTTCCACATTGACCTGATACTGTTGGCTCACTGTTATCTACTTTTCATTGTGATTTAGATATTTTATTCCCAACTTTCCCCCCCACTTTCTTTTCTTCCTTTAAAAAAAAACTATTAGTGATGTATACCAAACACACAGATCTAGACTTATATAGTCATAAAAGCACATACTTGTACCATGTTCTAGTCCTGGAACACCAAATAGAATGTGGAAAATCTACTCTGAATTTCCTTTTTTTTTTTTTTTCTTTTGCTTAAAAAAAACTGAGTCAAGAATGAAGAGTTAAATTCTAGTCCTGGGCTCAGCATTTACTAGAAAATATACTCAACTTTTGAACAGTGATTTATTTCTCCATAAAAATGAAATGATACCTACACTACTACCTCACAGATTGTTATGAGACCCCAGGGTAACATAAACAGGATATATTTGTATATTTCATTGACTATATATAGGTCCTATGTATGTGCATTCAAATAATTCTATCTTTAGCATTATCTCATTTTCTGATGTTGTAAAGATACTCAAATCAGTAAGAACCACAGAAGAATTTTACTATGGAAGACTTGGTAAAGAAAAGATTTTTTTTTAAGATTTTATTTATTTATTTGATAGAGAAATCACAAGTAGGCAGAGAGAGGGAAGCAGGCTCCCTGCTCAGCAGAGAGCCTGATGTGGGGCTAGATCCCAGGACCCTGAGATCTTGACCTGAGCCAAAGACAGAGGCTTAACCCACTGAGCCACCCAGATGCCCCAAAGAAGAGAATGTTAATGAAAACATTTTTCTCTATGAAATATAAATGATATGATTACCTAGTTGTCTTCATTATAAAGACTTAATATCATCATTGGTATATATTTCATTCAGTACTTGAGTCTACATACTAGTTACTCATAGCTTTGAAACTATGCAGTCCTTAATCTCAAAATACTATAGGAAGAAAATCTTGAGAATTATAAAAGTAATTTTTTAGTTCAATTTGTAAAATTGGAAAATTAAAAGCAAATAATTATATTTATTAATTTAGCCTTTGTTTGAAAATTTATAAGCTCCTTCATAAAATGTATCCAGGATGTAGATGGATTTAATTCTGTCACAATAGATGAGATCATTTATTATGACAACTTGACATTTCTTTTATTGAAGTGTACAATTGCAGTTTGTTATTAATACTGATATTTAAACTTACCAGTTATACCTGAGGAGTGGTCTCTTCAAAGACATGCAGTCACTGTGAGATCCTGTATATATATTGTTTATCTTTTTTACCCCCATGAAGATATATGACAATCATTTGCAAGTTAAAAAAAAAAAAAAGACAAGAATCATATACATAAGGTGCTGACTGGTGATCAACCCTCAAAGGGAATTATTAAAATAAACATGCTTAGTATTCCCCAGAGTTCAGAACAAGGACTTACTCTCTCATTATTTAAATGGATTGTGAATTCACCAAGTGTATCAGTCATGTGAACTTTCTCTAATAAGTGCTTTGCACTGACTCGTGTTTTGGTTGGACCAGGATGAGCACATTTATAGAAAATGGATCTATCGTAAAATAAAGACTTGAGGAAATTATAATTCTATCAATCTGAGTATTTATTATTAATTTGGTAATTGAATGAATTTATTCTGTGAAATTAAAATAGTGAACTGAACAAGGCATATAAGGAAATTCATGGTATAAACCAGTTTTTAACAGAGACAAATCTCCTTTTACCATGTAAAGGGAGAGAAAGAGAGGAGAGAGCTTGAGCGAGCAAGCAGGGGATTCTTTCACCATGGTAATCGGTAAATGAGTAATGGTAATCAATGCACAATTCTTTAGTGAATTTTTACAACCAACCATTCTAGAGATACAGAATTTTGCTAGCCCTTTTTAATTGTATATAACTTCATGATCACTCAAAAGTATAAAGAGAGATCTGTAGCAAACCTTTATAAAACAGTGCAATTAAGCAATTAAAATTCTAAAGGCTAACAGCATAACAATATATGATTGCAGATGAGTTCATATGCTACAGAAATTTTTCTGTATTTATTCTTATATATAATTTTTCCATGTTGCTCCAATTAAAATCCTCTTGAAAAGGTTACAAGAAAGTGAGAGTAGTAAATATATGATAAATGTGGTGCCACATTCATTTCTAAAGCCCACGACAGACATTGTTAATAGATTTCTCAAACTTTTTAATTGAACCTCAGAATTTTTTTGAACACTTAGTTCCTTACACAGCCACTAACAATAAGAATTGCCATGAAGAACAAACCTTTTAAAAATATTTATAGATGGGGGCACCTGGGTGGCTCAGTGGGTTAAGCCTCTGCCTTCGGCTCAGGTCGTGATCTCAGGGTCCTGGGATTGAGCCCTGCATCAGGCTCTCTGCTCAGCGGGGAGCCTGTTTCCCCCTCTCTCTCTGCCTGCCTCTCTGCCTACTTGTGATCTCTGTCTGTCAAATAAATAAGTAGAATCTTTAAAAAAAATATTTATGGATGGGGTGGCTCAGTCAGTTAAGCATAAGTGAAGCAGATAAAGTCAATTATCATATGGTTTCACTTACTTGTGGAATATAAGGAATAACACAGAGGATATTAGGAGAAAGAAAGGAAAAGTGAAGGAGGAGAAATCGGAGGATGAGACGAACCATGGGAGACAGTGGACATGGAGAAACAAACTGAGGGTTTTAGAGGGGAGGTGGGTAGGGGGATGGGTGAGCCTGGTGGAGGGTATTAAGGAGGGCATGTATTGCATGGAACACTGAGTATTATATGTAAACAGTGAATCTTGGAATACTGAAAGAAAGAAAGAAAGAAAGAGAATAAAGTTCAAAAAAAAGTTGTTGTTTTTTTTTTTTTTTTTCCTAGCAAATCAAGACTGTGTAAGCCCCAGATAGGGCTTACCACTAAACACAAGAGAGAGGTGGGGGGAAGCATCTGTCTTCAACTCAGGTCATGATCCCAGGGTCCTAGGATCAAGCCCCACATTGGGTTCCCCACTCAGCAGGGAGTCTGCTTTTCCCTCTCCCACTACCCCTCCCCCCCACTCCTGCTCTCTCTCTCTGTTAAAAAAAATCTTTAAAAAAATATTCATGGTGAGGAAATATATGCCATGGTTTAGTGTGGCATTTGAGAAGATGTTTGCAAGAAGAAGATTCTTAAATATAGAAATCAGAAAGATAATATTAGAACAATATTGGTGTTCTGACTCAATTACCCAAACCAAGATATGGAAGCAACCAAAGTGTCCATCACTAGATGAATGGATAAGGAAGATATGGTACATATACACAATGGTATATTACTCAGCCATAAAAGAGAATGATGTCTTGCCATTTGCAGCAGCATGGATGGACGTCGAGGGTGTTAAGTGAAATGAGTCAGAGAGAGACAAATAACATAAAATTTCACTCATATGTGGCATCCAAAAAACAAAACAAATGAATTTTAAAAATAAACAAAAAGCAGAATTAGACATATAAATAAAGAGAACTAATAGTTGCCAATGGGCAAAATAGGTGAAGATAAGTGGGAGATACAGGCTTATAGTGAGGGAAAGAACAAGTCACAGGGATAAGACCCACAGCATAAGGAATATAGTCAGTAAAATTATAATAATGTATGGAGACAGATGGAGCTACACTTCTGCTGAGCTTAGTATAATGTATAAATTTGTCAAATCACAATGTTGTACACCTGAAACTAATGTAATATGTATTTAAACTATACTCAAATAAAAAATTTCATAATCAAAAAACAAAAATATTAAAATGTTTTTAAAAAGTGAGACATTTAAAAACATTTTTTAGAAACATAAAAAGAGATGGTTCCCAAGATGTTCAAATAACTTAAGGTTTTCTATTTGCCTTTGGAAATCTTTACAGTTTTCACAAATTTGTGTATTATTATTATTTAAATAGTTTTTCATTAAATATTATTATATTATTTAATAAATTCAGGCTTGCTATCTGAAATAGCCCATTAACAATTCCCTCTGCTTTTACTTTTGCTACATTATATTCTCTACTTAAGAGGACAGAGATATACCAAACTGTAATATATATGGGATCCCATCTTTCCCTTTATCAAAACACATTAATGGGTTTATATTGATAATAAAATGAATCCACTAGCCTGAAAACCCTGGCCTTTTCCTCTCTATAAAATCTCAGCATAGATCTTCTCTCTTTTATTCATCAATCTCCTTCATCAAGGTCTCTCTTTAATACTTACACAAAATCTTTCTCACTTAACTATGTCTAGGTACACTGGCCATTTGCCTGGAATGCTCTTTCCCCTGCTTAAATGTCTAATTCTAGAGCTTTCTTAATGTGTTTGTATAAATGTCTCCCCTTAAAAGGGTCTTCTGAGACTGCCACACCTAAAATAGATGTCTCCCCTTGGTTACTGTCTCTGGAACAGGGATCAGGTCTGTATCTATAACCATGTATCTGTGTTTCTTTGGGCAGCGATTGTTACCTAGTAAATTTTTTTTTTTAATGTTTCATGAATGATGAAATTCAGTTGAAAAAGCATTGAGTGTTCCTGTGATCTGGTAGAGCAAGCTCTACCAAGTTCATGGTTTTAATCTTAAATATTTCAGTTGATATTAATTCTTATAAAACTATTTGAGTACTCAAAGATATGTAGGAAATATTTGTTTTTAGGCATTTTTTTTATATTCTATTAAAGATAATTAGCATATCGAGGTTATATAGTGAGAAAGTATTCTTATCCTCAATCAAATCACAACCCCTCTGTGAAGACCTATATGGTTGACAAATATTGACAGATATTTGAACACCTATTATGTTACTTAATATAACTTCAGGAAAAAAAATTGATATTAAACACCATATAGTATGTTGTCTCACTAAAGTTACATATTTTTACATACTGACATTAAAACTTTAAAAAAATTTTGTAAAAAGTCATATGTTTATGTATTTTAAACATTCATCAGGGTTGTTTCTCTGAATTCATCTTTTTTTAAGATTTTATTTATTCATTTGAGAGAGAGAGAGCACAAGTGGCGGGGAGATGTAGAGGAGCAGCAGCAGGAGAGGGAGAAGAAGACTCCCCACTGAGAAGGGAGCTGATTGTGAGGCTCAATCCCAGGACCCTAGGATCATGACATGAGCCAAAGGTAGATTTCCATACATCTGAGCCACCCAGGCACCCCTGATTCTCTGAATTCTAAGACAAGGAAGTAACGAATGCACACTTATTTATGTATTAAATCTGTGCTATGAAATTTTCCACTAGATTTTTAATAAAAGTGACCTTAACAATTGCATGAATTTTAAGGGAAGAAAATAGATGGTATTAATATTTTCATTTTAATCATTCCAATAAATATATAAGACTCAAAAGCCCCAAATAGCAGAGGACACAAAAAAGAATCAGACTTTACTTAGGAAGTGAGCCAGGAACCAAGATGCTGGCTGCTGAGTCTCTTAATGGCTGCTTTCATTTCCTGATTCCTCAGAGTATAAATAATTGGATTAAGGAGGGGGGTGATTATAGAGTAAAACACAGAAAGAAACTTATCTACAGAGTAACTGCTGAATGGGAAAGCATAGATGAAGATAGTGGGACCAAAGAAGAGAGTGACCACAGTGATGTGAGCAGATAGTGTGGACACTGCCTTGGAGGATGCCCTGGAGGAGTGCTGCCAGATGGTGACCAGCATGACAATATAGGATATGAGCAAGAGAATGAAGCAGACCAGGGAGAGGAGTCCACTGTTTGCAATCACCAAGAGCTCTAGGATATAGGTGTCAGTGCAGGCAAGCTTGATGACCAGGGGAAGGTCACAGAAAATGCTGTCCACAACGTTGGGACCACAGAAAGGTAAACCTGCAGTGAAAACCATCTGGCTTGTGGTATGTATGAACCCAATTTCCCACGAGAGCAGTAGAAATACAATGAGAGCCCTGCGATTCATGATGGTCTTATAGTGCAAGGGTTTACATATGGCAACATACCTATCCATGGCCATAGCTATCAGAAGAGACATCTCTCCACCCCCAAAGAAGTGCATAAAAAACATCTGGGCCATGCAGCCCCACAAGGAGATGGTCTTGCGTTTTCTAAGGAAGTCTGCAATCACTTTGGGAGTTGCAGCAGAAGAAAGACACAAGTCAAAAAATGATAAATTTGCCAGAAAGAAATACATGGGGGAGTGAAGATGGTTGTCAACTATTACAGAGATCACAATGAGGAGGTTTCCTACTATGATGGCTACATAGATAAGAAAGAAGATTGCAAAAAAGAATAATTGAATTTCTTGAGAACTGGAAAGTCCCAGCAAGATGAACTCAGAAACACTTGATCTGTTGTTCGGGAGATCCATTCATCCTTTTGTATGAGTTTGTCAGAGGTTGCCTAGAAGAGGGAAAAAACAGGGTGTCATAGGGACTGAGAAGCCAGTAAACCTGATCTTTACTTACATGCTGTCTCATATGTAGGCACACAACCATTTTGGTAATATGACTGCTTCGCAGGTATTTTGCAGGAGATATTTCATAGGACCGCATGACAGTAGAAAGTGTGGAGGGCATGGAGCCAACTAAATGAAATGTGTGTGTTGGTTAGTAGGAGCACGGTTGCTTGGACATTTGAGAAAACCTCTCCCTTCTTGTTCAGCTGCAGATCAGACTGTGTGAAACACTTAACTTATTAGAAAGATAGAAAAGAGTTTTGGAAGGCATCAGCAAAACAGATTTTTATCTTTTTCAGGAAGTGCATTTACTGACACATTTTTTGTGACAGTCTCAGTATGCAGTAAAAAGTTTGCCATATTACGGGCACCTGGGTGGCTCAGTCAGTTAACTATGCTCAGCTCAGGTCATGATAATCATGAATGGTGGGATTGAGCCCCCTGGAGGCGTGCACTGAACCCATGGAGACATCTTCAGATTCTTTCTCCCTCTCCCTCTGCTCATCTTCTCTCAAATAAATAAAATCTTAAAAAAAGGTTTGCCGTATTAAATATTGCTGAAGTCACATAATCTGCATTATGCTTCTTAAATAGAACTGATTACAAATCATGAGCATATTGTTGTTAGAAGGTTGAATATGGGTACAGTTATATTATTAACAGATTAAAGCCTATTACTAAGGGAAGATTAAGGTTGTTAGAATTGAATGACCACATTGACTCTCAAAACTACAGATGCTCACTTACATATTGCTTAACTCTTCATGTGATTAGATGTGAAGTATAACCTATCTGTGCATGCGTATCCAGTTGTTGCAAAATTGAATTAAATATCCATTTTTATATGGTATCTTTTTTTTAAGTTATATGTTTTCACATATGTAAGTGTATAGAAACACCTAAATCACTATTACTAAGACTAGTGAAGTTTACCATTATAGTCTTGTTACTATAGTCTTGTTCCACTTAACTCCCATTAGTGAGGGGTAAAGAGTAAGGTGAATCATTGACCTTTGTAAACATGATTTTATTTTATTTTATTTTATTTTTTTTAAAGATTTTATTTATTTGACAGACAGAGATCACAAGTAGGCAGAAAGGCAGACAGAGAGAGAGGGGGAAGCAGGCTCCCCGCTGAGCAGAGAGCCCGATGTGGGGCTCGATCCCAGGACCCTGAGACCATGACCCGAGCCGAAGGCAGCGGCTTAACCCACTGAGCCACCCAGGTGTCCTGTAAACATGATTTTAAAAAATTTCAAATATGTTGGATTGTTTGAAAATAGTGCCATTTTGGATTACTTAGCTTTCTTGGACCTATCCTTTCTCACAGTTACTTCCTTAAAGTTCTTTTAGCCTTTAACTTTGCCAAGATGGAAAATGTCATATATTATGTTACTGACTGAGATGGATTCAGCTAAACTAAGTGAACTTTTAAAAAATACACACATATCAGGGGAATAGGTCAGCGCTCGATGTATATAAATTCACTTTTTCAAGACCTTCCTGTTTGCCTGATTGTAGCTCTGTTTTTCAAGTCTTATTCCAGGCTTGTAGTTCCTCTCCAGTCCTTTCCTTGCTTTTATGAAAGCCTAGACCCAGGCCCTAATGCAGATCACCAGAAAAGAAAATAGAATACATGGTTTCAGGGTACCTATTTAACTTTTGGTTACATAGTTCAAATTTTAAAAATACAGTATATTTAGATAACATAATAAGCATTTAGTCATATTCTCTTTTCTATATATAGTTACTATCACTAACACACACAGTTATTGTAAGTGGCTTATAATCTCCCATTATGTTTGACACCATCTTTCAGAGTAGCATAAAAACTTGTTTCTTTCAGGGGTGGCTGGGTTGTTTAGTCATTAGGTGTCTGCCTTCAGCCCAGGTCATGATCCCAGGGACCTGGGATCGAGCCCCACGTCGGGCTCCCTGATCAGCAGGAAGCGTGCTTCTCCCTCTCCCACTCCCCCTGCTTGTGTTCCCTTTCTTCCTGTGTCTCTCTCTGTCAAATAAATAAATAAAATCTTTAAAAACAAAACAAAAAAACGTTCCTTCTTTCACAAGGAAATAGAACTGAAAATGGAAACCTTTGTTAGTTCTCATTCACAGATGTGAATGTGTAATTGTTCTTTGTGCTTCACACCCCTGCTGTAAGACAATGATATTACCTAAGCTACAGTTTCTGGACCTCCTGTATTTGTCTGCAGTATGCAATAAGTACACTTGCAGGTGCACATGGGTCTGGCAGAGAGAGAGTCCTAGACAAGATGCTATCTCTAAATTTTTTTCACTTTAAAAGTGTTTAACTACTTGGCCATTTTCAGAATGTTGTCATAGGAAAGTTGAATTTTCTCATACATTTTCTAATAATTCCTAAGAAGTTAATGATACCATCAATGTTTTATAAGTGGTAATATTCTATGACTGAA
The DNA here is from genome assembly GCF_963455335.1 of Martes martes. NCBI lineage: Eukaryota > Metazoa > Chordata > Mammalia > Carnivora > Mustelidae > Martes > Martes martes. The sequence goes on along the minus strand of NC_137894.1, from coordinate 51,896,959 downwards.
TTTCAAAGTCAGGAATCAGGCACTTTATCCTTGCATTTCTATCATTTATCTCTCTTTTAAAATAATTGCATTTCTAAAAACAATGAAGGAACTTTCTCTTTTTGCTATATATAAGTCAAAGAATAAAATTTTTCAATCTGATAAAGATAACCAAACAATTTGAACATACGTAGATTTCTTTTCTCTAAGAATAACTTACTTTGCTGGACTGTTATCTTAATTCCTGATAGCCATTTATATAGTGTTTCTGATTTTTGTATTTTTTTTTCAGTTGTGACAAAATCAGGTATATTCCAGTTTAATTTTCCCCTTTCAGCCTTCCCTTCACTTATCTTTTTGGCATTTGTACAGATCACTTATGGATACATTTAAGGTTATTAATGAAAATAATGAGATAGATATGGTATGTAAAGTAGAGTAATGGCTCAGGATTATGTAACCTACCTGTTTGCACTTGGACTTCAGAAGTAACATTGATATGAAGTGGATGCTTAATCTTCATCATTCAGTGATTTTATTTTCTGCTCTGAACTTCAAAAGACAGCAGTATATCAGTGTATCCCTTGGTAGAAGGCACAAAGAAGAAAACTCATTTGATTGTTTTAGATTCCCCAGAGACTAGTAGAAAAAACCAATTGGGATGTTAAAATAAATTTATGACATTACAGAAATGAGACATCATTTTTCATCCATAAAATTGATAATACTTTAAAGACAATACTCAGTATGCAGGTGGTCAGTGGAAAGGTAGGACTAGAGTTGAATTATGAGAATTTTATATTGTGTTCATTCTTTTGTTGGAGTTTGTTTTCTACAGTAATCACTGAAAATATATTACTGAAAATATATTTAGGAAAATATAAATATTATAGATTATTTTAATTCTAAATTGCATTAAGGCTGAAATTTTCTCATTTAAACTCTAATCTGTCTAGAATTTATTGGTAAATATTGTGAGGCAATTTTTCTTCTTTGCAATTAAATAATTCTTAATTATCTAATTAATCATTAATTAATTATTTAATATTATCTGATTAATTTAATCATTAATTAATTAATTAAATTCTTAATTATTTAATTTAATTTAAGAATTAAACAAATTCTTACTGGAATGAATTATTATTTAATTAATTCATTCCAGTAAGAATTTGTTATGCTTTCTTTATAACCTTTTGAATTTGTTGATAGATCAGCCTCTTCTCCTGGTGTACTCATTTTCTGTTTTTTTTCTCCCTCACAATTTTCGAGGAGATACTACAAATTTTACTACTCATTATGTTTACAGTACATTTAATCTATGGAAGGGCAAGTCTGTACTCACTCACTGCTTTATTCATTCACAGTTTTCTTGGTGAGTTTCTTATGTTTTTATTCTAAATTAGATTTATTTTCTAAAGTTAAAAAATTCCACTGATATTTTGATATTACAGTATTAAACTTATAAGAAATGTAGAAAAAATGAACAGAATTACAACATTGAGTCTTTCATCCAAAAGGATTTTATTTCCTCTAAATGTCTGCCTACTTATGACACAATAAAATTTTCTCATCTTCATTATCAACACATTTTTTGCAACTCATTTTTTGTTATAACTAATTTTGCCTATTTCCTACTTTGATGCTTTACTTATATGATCTTTTTCTTTATCATAATTGATTTTATTGTTCGTTTTCATTTTTTACATATTTAAGTGGTAAATGGTATCATTGTGGAAATCTCATTTGCAATTTTTTTCCAGTTCATTGTCTTCTTTGTTTTAGGTTACTTGCAAAATAACCTATAAATACTAATAACATATTTTTTCTAATACATTTCTTGTGCGTTATTGTATTAACTAGAATTTTAGAGCAATGCTGAATAACAGTGATAATAACTATGGCAGAACTTGTTAGTTTCCCAACCATGACCCTTCCTTATTTCTTAAAAAGAAAGCTCATTTTCTTGGGATCAGCTGTCTGTGCACTTCCATGGAGTCTCCAACCCACGCACAAAGTTAATCTCCCTCCCTGAGCCAGTCACAGTTTTTCATTTTCCTCACCAGTTTAGCAATGAGTCCAGACCATGTACAAGAGACTGCCGAGTAGCCTTCTCCCATTCTTCATTAGTATTGGACACCTGAATTCATTAAATGACATTGTGCACCCTTCCCTGCAAGAAAAAGTCGCCAATACCATGAAAGTAAACAGTGTTATTAGGAAGCCACTTGGTGAAAATTCTTTGTAGGTTCTGACTCCTAGGAGAGTTTTATACTTTCCCTCTCCCCAACTCCATTTTTTCTCAGGTCTATTTGGAAAATTTTGAGTTTTTATACTAATGTTAAGTACTATAAATGCTTATAGTTTAATGCTATCAGTTAAATATTGTACAAACAGAAGGATGTTAAGTAATTACTCAAGTGACAAAATATCTGAGTTGCTAACAGGAAATGTTCAGGGAAACCAAAGATGAGCATCAGCTGGAAGCTACCACCAAACCCAAGCTGGAGGGGCAAAAGAAGATGCCATCATGCCATAGCCCAAGGGTGTGATCATGTATTTGTTTTCTTCTTCTCCCTTGAGAAACTTCCATGAACATAGAGGCCTCATCCAACCAAATTTATTATCTCATATCTGTGTAGGTCCAAAATCCAACATTGGTCTCACCGTGATACAATCAGGTGGTTGGCAGGACAATATTCCTTACTGGAAGCTTTGAGGGAGAAACTGCTCCCAGACTCATGCTGTCTATGGGCCAACTTTCGTTCCAGGTGGTTGTAGAGTAACATCTCTGCTCCCTTGCTGTTATTTAGTCTGGGGTTGTTCTCACGGTTTAGGCATTGCCTGTATTCGTTGGTCATGTCTTTTTCCTCTTCAAAGCCAGAAACAGTGCATTAAAGCCTCCTCAAGTCTCATCCTCCCTGTATTCTTTTTGCTTTCTCTGAATCCCTGAAAGGTTCAATGCTTTTTAATACTCATGCATTAGATTAGTCCACCCAGATTATCCAGGATAATCTCCCCAGCTGAAGGTTTATAAACAATCATATCTGCAAAGGTCTTTTTGCATGTAAGGTAACATATTCACAAATTCCCTGATAAGGGTGTGGGCTTCTTTGGGAGACCATTTTTCTGGTTATAACAGCTACTATGCAAAAGTCAGAAGTATTGTGGCCCATTTCCCTAGGAGAACTAGAGCCATGAAAGTGTGGCTGATTTTCAGAGTGAGCCACAGAAGTACTGCAGATGTCTGGGCTAAGGTAGTGTGAGTGTGTGTATGTGTGTGTATATTCTTTGTCGTCCTTTCCTCCTACCTCATGTTAATCTAACAGTGATACTCATTTGTAAGCATCTGGAAGTCAAGTGACTCAGGGTCCTGGAAATGCAGTCTTCATGGATTAGGGTAGCCAATGATACAGAACAAATTTGTAGAAATGAAAAGAAGGATTGAAAGGAAAATGGACATGTGATGGCACGCATCATTTTATTATTCAATCTTTCTGGAATACAGGTGTGGTGTGTGGAATTTCTACAGACATTTTGTGACAAATTATTTTTTAAAGATTTTATTTATTTATTTGACAGAGAGAGATCACAAGTAGTCAGAGAGGCAGGCAGAGAGAGAGAAAGAGAGAGAGGAAAGCAGGCTCCCTGCTAAACAGAAAGCCCAACGTGGGGCTCAATCCCAGGACCTTGAGATCATAACCTGAGCCAGAGGCAGAAGCTTAACCCACTGAGCCACCCAGACACCTCTTTGTGACAAATTATTTAAAAAAGAGCATACACACAGGAGGTTTTGGAGTCTCTGGTGATACTGTGGTACTACTATACCAACACTGGACTAAGATACTATGATTTGTTTTACATTAACCATAACACTGTAATCATGGTTGATTACTAGCAGACCAACAATGAGACAAAATGAACACAAAAACCTCATTCTTTGAAGTGACAGGGTCCTGACACATTTGTAAAGTTTTGCGGAGTTTATATAGGGCAAGTATTCTGAGACATCAGCTTAAAAGTTAAAGTATGGCATCTTGTACCTCAATCACTACCACAAAAAAGAAAGCATAATGTCTGGTAGTTCGCTCCAAGTTTTAGGAGCCGTATATTCCAACATGTGTATATTGCTTATTGATTGATTGATATGAGGGTTCTAGTTTTTGTGAACTTAGTTCAGGAAAGCAACTTAGCAGATTTAGTACAGAGTGAAAGTAGCCTTATCACTAGGGCCGTATGTCCAGGCAAATTCTACAGTATTAAAGTTACCTATGTTGGGAAACAGACCATTTATAAGGTTTTCCATATCCTAATAAGAGAATCACAGTGTAGTTTCCTAAGATTATGTAGCATGGCTATGCCATGTGTAGCAGAGAACTGTACTTGAGTTGGAAATCAGTTCCTGGCATTCTGCTATGCCCACATAGGAATGGACCATGGTAGCACAGAACTTCTACTGACTATCGAGATGGAGCTATTTTTCATGTCTGTGTTCTTTTATATTAAGATGTACTAGAAAGCATCACAATTTTAAAATTGTATCCTGCTATCTTTGGGTGGCATCCTCTAGGATGTAGTGTATACTCTTATTATATAAATCACATTATATGTAATTTGTTCCCAATAAGAAGAATCTTCAGGATTTTATAGGATATTCCCCATTCTTCATTCCCTGTAATACATGTGTATAATATACGCTTCTTTTTTCACAGCTTCAGGCTCTCTAGGTCCAGAAATTCTGGGATATGTTTCCACCAGTGATGCAGTAAGATTTCTACTAACCTCAAGCTCAGTCACTTTTCAGTTTTCTTTCCCAGAGATGTAAAGACAAGGAAAGGTGTTACCATCCTGTAAAAGGTAATTTACCTTGATCACCCAAAGAGGTAGCACTGCTACTATACAAAGATAAAGTAGGATCATGGAATTTTTTTTTTAATCCATATTGAAATACTATCCTATTTCTGAGGTGAAAAAATGTATTGGATGGTATTACTTACAGAGATGACATTGAAAAAGAAAAGATTAGTGAACATCAAAACATAGCAATAGCACTATACAAAGTAAAACACAAGGAGAATAAAAATAATTTTTATTATATACATCTCTTTAAAAGGTAAATGACCATACACAGCAAAGGTAATAACAGTATATTGTTGAATATATTATCTCAATAGATTAACAGTAGACATTAATATAAAACAAAACAAATATCAGGGCCAAGAGATGGTGAATAGAAGTATACTGTTGTAACTTTCTTATGATACCCGGAAAGATATATATTGATTTTAGACTGTGATACAGTAAAATGTTCAGTATGTATTTGTAACCCTAAAATAAACACTAAAAACCTCAAGAAAAAGATAGCTAAGAGGTCAAGATTATTCATACAAAAAATTTAACTAAATAATAAGTAAGAAAAAAGCAAATATAAATAATACTCAAATATCCAAGAAAATACATAAAAAAGACAAAACTGAAGAAAAGAAACAAATATAAAATAAAAACATTGTCAATTTTAACTGAAACATGTCTATTATGATATGTATAAATGAACTAATAACCTATTTAAAAGCAGAGATTATTGTATTGGATAGATGTATGTTGCATACAAGAAATCACCACTAATAATAAAGACCTATACAGATGAGAAGTGAAAGGATAGTGTAAGAAAGACTACTTTAATACGTTCCTGTTAACCAGACTGTGTTGTATCAATTTACTCTTTCATTGTAACAAATTACCACAAAGTTAGTGACCTAAAATAACAAAAATTTATTATGCTACAATTCTGTAAGTCAGAAATCTGATCCAGGTCTCACTGGGCTACACTTAGTTGGCAGAGTTGTATTCTCTTCTGGAGACTCTATGAAAGAATCTGTTTCCTTGCCTTTTCCAATTAAACCAAGTGAAGCAGAAAATGTGAAAAAATATAAAACATCTGACAAGAAAGCAAATTTTAATCTAATCATATCAATAATAATCCTATTATATGTCATTTATTTTACAGGACTTGTCGTGCATTTACATACACACACACACACACACACATACATGCACAAACCCAACAAGATATCATACTCTTTTTTGTACAGTCAATATTTAGTAGATGCTCATTTACATGTATCAACATATTCCTTTTTGTGGTCTTAAAACATACTAATTCATAAGATCTTTGTACCCTTGTATTGGTCATCCTCCTCACTAGAATTTTCTGTCCCCATGCAATTCCATGGGTATGTCTTTTAAGTTATCTTGATACCAGCTACCCACTGCTCTAAAAGACCTTGCTTAACCACCAAAAGCAAAGGAACTAGCATATCCCAGTCAAACTCTATCATAACACTATTTTTTATTTACTTTAGAGCACTATCTCTTTCGGATATTATGGGTTGTTTTCAGTTTAGTAGTTTAAACTGTGTTTATCTACCTGACTATATCCCCAAGAGACCTGGAATCTTACCTGCCTTATTCACATAGCTAGAACAGTGCCTGAAAATTGCCAAGTACTTAATAAATGTAGTATTTGCTAAAATGACTGAATGATTCAGTGCATGAATAAATGATTTAATCAGTTCCAACTAAATTTTCTCCATTGTTGCTTGTCTAATTCTTCTATTTCATTCAGCAAGCCATGTGACGATTCAGTAACTTCTTCAGGGAAGCTTTCACTTCCTGGTTGCGAAGGGTATAAATCACAGGGTTCATCAAAGGAAAGATGACCGTGTGAAAGAGAGAAACCACTTTGTCAGCTGGGAAGGCTCTGAATGGGCGAGTATAGATGAAGATGGCAGGTCCAAACATCAGAAACACAATGATAATGTGTGTGGTACATGTGGAAAGAGCCTTATTCTTCCCCTCAGACGAATGTCCCTGCACACGGCAGAGGATGACTGCATAGGAGGTCAGAAGTCCCAGGAAACACAGCAGGGTGAGCATGCCACTGTTGGAGACCATCAGGAGCTCCACCACAAAAGTGTCTGTGCAGGCCAGCTTGATGACCTGTGGCACATCACAGAAGAAGTTATCCAGCTTGTTTGGACCACAGAAGGGCAAGTGGAGAATAAGGGCTACTTGTACAATGGAATGAGTGAAGCCCCCAAGCCACAGAGCCAACAGCAAGGCATAGCAGACTCTAGGGTTCATGACCGTGGAATAGTGCAAAGGATGACAGATGGCGATGTAGCGGTCAAAGGCCATCACGACAAGAAGGAACATCTCCCCCGCCCCCAGAAAGTGCAAGAAAAAGAGCTGAGTGATGCAGCCTCTGTAGGAGATTATTTTCTTCTCGGAGAGGAAGTCCACCAGCATCCTCGGAGCCACAATGAAGGAATAGGATGCATCAAGGAAAGCCAAATTGCCCAGAAAGAAGTAGAGTGGGGCTGTGAGGCCAGGGTCCGATCTGATGGTGAGGATGATGAGGAAATTTCCGGGGAGGATGATGAGGTAGAATACTAAGACTAACACGAACACTAGGAGTTGAGCCTGTTGAGACTGCGTCAGACCAAGGAGGATGAATTCTGTCACCACTGTGTTATTCTCCCTCTCCATCTCTCCTCTGTCTGCAGAATAACAAAGTATTATCTGTTATAACCACCTTTTCATTTTTTCCATAGCTCTTCTCCAGGTAAATACATTTACCACATCCAACACTTGTGTAGCTGAAAAAAATGCATATCCCATAAGTGTCTTGTGTTTTGAGTTGACCTTACTACCCTCCATTTCTTGATCTGTCCCTAAGATGTTTTTTTCATAACCACACTTTCACTCTCATTTAACCATGTGCTTCTATATAATTGTGTTCCTATAGGACTCTAGGCTACTTTGCTTAAAGAATAGTGGAAATTTCCTGATGAAAACAGAACTTAACCATTATTAATTTGTTAAGTGTGTTGTTTTCTCAGTTAGCTGTGGTGCACTGTCTCTAATGTTTAGATTTGTTGCTTGGGTTTTGTTGCTTCTCTTCATTCCCATAGAGCAAAGTGCTTTTGCAAGTGCTTCTTTCCTTTAGCTCCTGTAGAATTCTTAGTTCTTGATGATATCTGTATGTCTTATTTTCTAAATGTGTCTTTCACTTGCTCCCATCGCATTGTTCTGCTTTGGTGCCCTTGTGCACCTTTGTTCTAAACTGGTTTAAGGTCTCAAGCAAAAATCCTACATTCTCTTAACATAGAGGTATTCATTTAGGTACATTCTTGGTTGGATCCCAATCCTGAAACTGCTACATACCTTTTAAATCCTAATGAATACTAATCTAGTTTTATTTGCTCACCATGTGTCCATAACCTATTTTTCCCTCAGATCTCAGAATGATAGCCAAATGATATCCTGCCCACAAATACTTCCATATAAAACTTATTGGAATATATAAAATATTTTGTATATCTCAACTAATATAATCAAAGCATGATTGAGTTGGAATAGGTCATATAGGACATAGAGTATGACATACTCTTTGGGTAGAAGAGAAAAACAAAGCAATTACAGTTAGGATTTTTAGTTTTACAATTCTCTTCTTCATTCTCATTCACAAGTGGTAAGAAAAATAAGACGTGTGTATTCCTCAGCTTTAACTGATTAGGACATTAGTAATCATCATCTACCCATTGATATTACTTTATTTAGGCAGTTAATTAATCATAATTTTGCTTGCATAAATGTTTCCCCCTTTCTGGCTGTAATCTGATCTAAATAAGAATTCTATTTAGAATTGTATTTGTGGTCATTTTCTAATTTGTATATTACTATAATTGTAGAAACTTATTTTGTAAATATATACTCATATATTGTGATACCTGAAAATGTTTGACTGTTGGCATGAATGAGTTAAAAAATGAAAGATTGCTAATTGTAACACAATACTGTAATGTGACATATAACTAAAGTTCCCTTGATTTTGAATTACATGCAATAGTTATTTTTCAAAAGTACTATGAATACAATGGAATAGTTTGGCAATATAGAGAAATGACATAATGTAACATGCTACAACATTGATGAACTCAAAACCATCATGCTACGTGAGAGGAACCAGTCACGAACGACCACATATTGTTCAATTCATTTTCTGAAAATCTGTAGACAAGGCAAATTAATAGAGATAGGAAGTAGAAGAGTGGTTGCCTAGGACTATGGGTGGAATGAGGAATGACTGCTAATATGAGTTTTTTGGGGGGTGATTAAAATGCTCTAAAATTTATCATGGTGATACTTGCATAACTCTGTAAATACACTTAAAATGATTGACTTATACACCTTAAATGGGAAATTTTATATTATTGTGATTATATCTCAATAAATTTTTTTGTAAAGATTTATTTGAGTGAGAGAGAAAACGGACAGAGTGGGGAGGGGCAGAGAGAGAGGGAGAGAGGATCTTTAAGCAGACTCCCTGTGGAGCATGGAGCTGAACACAGGGTTCTATCCCAGATGCTCAAGATCACAACCTGAGCTGACCAGAGTTGGACACTTAAATGACTCCACCACCCAGGTACCCCTCAATAAATCTTTTTTTAAGTGCCATTATTTGTGGAGGAGAAAACTGGAGAAGTAAAAAGTCCCAATTGAAATTTGACAGAAATTTTTGATAGCATTCCTAGAAAGAAGATGTAGGAAGAGAGGAAAAAAGGAAAAAAAAAAAAAAACCTAAGGAAAAATCAACCTTAAAAAGTCCATTAAAACAAATTTAGGCAATATGCTAGTATTTTAGGGCACACTTAATAGAAACATCAGAGCATATGTTCTGTGTGATTAATAACATTTGTAACTAGCAGCTAAATGTTTTGCAAAAGGAATTTATAAGACATGGGCACATATCTGTGCATAGAGATACTTAATCACATATTTATAAACTCTATAGTGAGTCTAAGGAACAAAACAAATGAGCAAAGGGGGGAAAACAAGAGAGAGGCAAACCAAGAAACAGATTCCTTTTTTTTTTTTTTAAGATTTTATTTATTTATTTGACAGACAGAGATCACAAGCAGGCATAGAGGCAGCCAGAGAGAGAAAGGAGGAATCAGGCTCCCCACAGAGCAGAGAACCCGATGTGGGGCTCAATCCCAGGACCCCGGGATCATGACCTGAGCTGAAGGCAGAGGCTTTAACCCACTGAGCCGCCCAGGAGCCCCTAAGAAACAGATTCTTAATTATAGAGAAGAAACTAACTGATGGTTACCACTGGGGAAGTGGGTAGGGCATGTGTTAAATAGATGATGGTGATTAAGATGTGCATTTGTGATGAGCACCACCCCTTGTATGGAAGTATTGAGTCATTATATTGTACATCTGGAACTAATACTATACTGTATGTTACCTAACTTGAATTTTTTAAAAAAGCCTAAAAACAAAAGAAATAAGAAAAAAAAATCTTTGCGATCCTTGAAATTATCTGAGGAGCTTTCTTCTGTCTTTCACCCAGAATGCCTCCACCTTCATTTCTTATTCTGTCTCTAGAAACCTATAGAAACCTGCTGTCAGGAAAGTCAGTCAATTGCTCCTTCTAACTATTCTTAGTCTTTGTGCTTTCCAGGTGCTCACTGACAGTTATTTCATGCTTTTCTGAGTTTGACAATTCCAAGCCACAGGAAGCATTCTAAGAGTTACAGTCTCCCACTCTTCCTCTGCTTTGTGTTTCCAGATCCACTTCTATTCCCTGTTAGTAACAGATGGAATTGCATACCACTTCCCCCTTTAACCCACTTTCTTCTCCCATTCTCATTTATATACCTTCTGTTCCTGTGCTTCTCAAATTGTACTCATCACAGAGACTGAGGACAGACATGCATCAGAGGAACATTACTCTACATAAAATGAATTTCTGGGGAAAAGAAGCCCAAAACAGTGACTCTCACAGAGACCAGCATTTTGCTCTTGTCAGGCAAACAAGTATTGTCAATGTAGGCCTGGATAGAGACCTGAATGTTTTCATCATCCCTAACCTTCCTTGTTATGTCAACTGGTAGAAAAACACATCTGGCATTGAAGATGTGCAGGTGGAGAGGGGGCTCATAGCCTCCCCTCTTTCTCAGAGTGCAGACAAAGCATCCACAAGGCCACACTGAGGATGCCTAGATTCCAGCTGCCATCAGATCAGCTCCTGGGACCAGGTGTTTGGGGACTGATCACCTTCCTAGCATCTCCTCCTTCATCTCTCCTCATTCATTTCCTCTTGCTTCTTTTTTATTTTTCTCATTTGCCCATTCTCTTCATCCTAGTTCTATTTTACACACTCATTTTCTCAGTTATTCTTTTTACATTTGCCTTATCTTTTATTCCTTTATTTTCCTTGCAGCTTCTCTCCATCGAACTTTTGCTCTTCCTTCCTCATTGCTCTCTTTCTTGTCATTCTCTTTCTTTCTCTCATTTAACCACATTCTTTGAGACTTAATTCATTTTTACTCTGCTTTGTGCATGTATTCTATCATTATATTCAATGCCCATCTTTCCATCAATTCTGAGATGATAGAATATTTTTCTCCAAGGTAAAAGGAACGTGGCACGTGCTTCCTAAGTGTTCCATTCCAATGGATTTTTCTACCGATAAGAAGCTTGACTTCCTTTCACTGATTAGACTTTGCTCCTGAACATTATCCTTTTTGAACATTATCTCATCCACTCATTAATTACTTCACATTCTCTTCTCAAACATTTTGTCTAACTCATTCTGACAACAATAAATTGATTTTTGTGCTCTGAAGTTAATCTCCTTAAAACCACCCTGCCAACATGAATCCATTCAATAAATGTTTGAAAATGACAGGGTGGTTTCTGGGGCATCTGGGTGGCTCAGTTGGTTGAGTGGCACGCTCTTGAGATCAGGTCATGATCTCAAAGACATGGGATTGAGCCCTGACTAGGGGTCTGGGCTCAACGGGGTGTCTACTTGAGATTCTCTCCCTCTTCCTCTACCTCTCACCTGGGCGAGCATTCTCTCTCTCTAAAATGACAGTGTGTCTTCTCACTCTGTATTCATACCCTTTTTAATTTTTTCCTTTTTTATTTTTTAAAAGATTTTGTGTATTTGTCAGAGAGAGAAAGAGAGAGAGAGAGCACAGGCAGGAGGAGCAGCAGGCAGAGGGAGAAACAGGCTCCTTGCTGAGCAAGGAGCCCAGTGTAGGACTCGATCCCAGGACTTTGGGATCATGACCTGAGCCGAAAGCAGACACTTAACAGACTGAGACACCCTTTATACCCTTTTTAAAATTATTAAAATACACTCTTAAACACTTCTTCAAGTTTTGAAATATGTGGATCAAGCTGAAGAACATAAAAAATATTTAATTGATACTAAACTTAAGGATTATATAAAACTTTATTCAGTTACTCAAATCTTCACTCAGACAACTACTTATCAATTCAATAGGATAGCTAAATTAGATGATGGAAACCTCTATCATCTTTTAATATTTTGTGGTTTGTTTTTTTTTTTATATTTTGTGGTTTTTAGATAGTATCACAAATGTTCCAGGAAGAACTCTGCTTTGGGAATTATTCTATCTTATTGAAGCTACTATTTCTCTAATTTGGGGAGCATATAACCTTAGCAAGTCATTTAGTCTTTTAATATCTGAATTTTTTTAACCTATAAGGGAGGAATAATATATCTATTCTTTCTCCTGCATAGGGTTGACATGAAAATCAAAGGAGCAGGTTAGTAGCCACATTATATCCACATAATCAACTAAGAAAGCACTCAGTGATTAGAAAAATTCTAGTAAAAAATGGTAAATGGACCTTGTGTCAGTAGATTTGTTTGTCATTGTGCTGGTAAAAACTTGTGTTGTTTCAAGGAAGAGTGTAAGTTGTTTATTTGCATTTTTTCTTAAGCATAATGAATGTAGTAAGCCTGGGGAGGTTATTTTATATCTTGTTATAGAATTCAGGTAGTATTTGTGAATCAAGTCTTGTTTTAAGATCCTTAACTCTGAGCCTTATATTTGTACATGTTAGGACCATATTCAAGGGAAGAAACTCAGGCCAACTGAGTGTGGTAACCAAGAGGTTTGTAAACTTGTGAGGTTTGTTTCTGGACTCAGCCTACCCCTCCTAACTTGTGATTCCCAATTTTCTTCTCCCCCTTATCTCAGATTTACAATAGGAAAAACCTAGTCATTTGTGTGATACTCAAATGTAAATCCAGGTGGTGAATCTCTCAAGGCTGTTGGCATTTTCACGTCTTTATAATAGTACAATTAAAGATTTTAACCCCTTTAATATAATACTAAACATCAGGACATGCAGGATGTATATTTGAGGGACAAGGTAGAAAATGCTATATGTCTGAATTTAGAACTTACCCTTTTCCTGTTTCTGCAGGATTATTCCATTCTCATGCATTTTAAGGCAGCAAATGTCTCAGACAAATAATAGGACTTTCTTTGTATTCTTCCTCTCAATTCCTTCTAAATATGAAGAATGACCAAAAATTTCACCTTCTTAGGGCTCCACTGCTACTCTTAAACAAGGGGCTGTCCTCTTCCTTCTGATGAAAAGGAGATTACCTGATCATTTCTGATTTTTTTTTGTCAAATATATGTTCTCATGGTGGGACATTGTAAATTCTGAAATCTGCTGTGTCATTCGTGATGCAATAGGGAATATGCTTTGGGGTTTTTCAGCTACCTTAATCATGCAGGTGTTTCCAATGGGAATTATTAGAATGTCAAGTAGAATTTGAAGAGGAAAAAGACAAGAACATTTTAAGGATTAAAAGTACTCAAAACATGTGCCAGCTAAGATCCCACTGGATCATGTCAGCATTTTAAATTTGACGTTTTAACAGTGACAGTGAAATGGCACATGTTTATTAAACATAATGAAAGTAGTAAGCCTGGGGAGGTTATAAATCTTTTTATATAATTCATATATATGATGAGAAGGCAATAGTGTTTAGTAAGAGGTTACTAGTGACACTAAGTCAATATACGTATGTTAGTATCTGCATATTTTGGGTGCAAAAAAGTTAGGTAGAGAGAGAGTATATTATGCTCCAGAAAGCTTTTTCAGGAATAATTCCACTTAAATAAGAGAACTTGATGGTGTCTTAAACACTAGTTTTTTAAAAATGTATTTAATGACTGTATTTATTTGAGAGAGAGAGCGCGAACAAGAGAGACAGCAGGAGTAGGGGGAGAAGGGCGGAAGGAGAGGGAGAAACAGACTCACTACAGAGCAGGAAATCCCACAATGGGCTCCATCACCGGGCTCCATTTTGGGGGTCCAGGATCATGACCTGAGCTGAAGGCAGATGCTTAACTGACTGAGCCACCTAGAAACCCCTACACATATACACTAGTTCTCTTAGGAATGCCCTCCCAAAGAAGAATTATTCTATTCTGATCTTGGTATTTATAGTTATTCACTTTTTTGAATATGTAGTTCCTATGTTCTGCCGTAGCAAATGAAGGTCTTTATCTTTTTCAACTAAAGAATATTACTTAAGTGTCACCTTCATGAGGTGGGGATCCTGGTGATCCGAGCTGAAGTGATGGGGGGACTACCGACTGATGATCAGTAGACGCCTTTATATCTTATAATCACTTCTTTTATACCTTCCACAAGATCCAATTACAAATGGGATATAGATCTATGTGCAGGGCGAGGGCTTACATGTGAGATGTGATTTACATGCAGGCAATCAAGTGAGACAAATGAACGATTATCTCTTAGCTTTAAATTACAAGAGCAAGTTAAGGATTCTCCACACTTATCAGATCTATCTAAAGGAGGACATGAAAACACTCCAGGGATCCTCCCATGTTTATTGTGGGCATCGACCCAGGAAGACTCTTGCCCTCCATCTCCTGGAGTTTTCTTACAGGATTCAACATCACTTCAGTCACACTGCTGAGGATCTGGGTGGTGTTCCAACAATTCCCCCTTTTGTTTTTCAATTGCAACATCTTAAGAGCCAATTCCGAGCTAGATACCTGTTTGTTCACTGGTTGTTTGAGGAGACAGTACCTTATAAGAAATATACATAAACATATTAGCAAGGTAACTCCTGCCCCAGAAACAGAATGGATAATACTCTGAAACCAAGCTCAAGGGTCAAGGCCCTGCAGTGCCTCAGCAGTCCCTATAGCGAGGTTCTCATAAGGAACGCCTGGCAATTTGTTCGAAAAGTTTCAAAAACTCCTCTGGAGCTCTTGGATGTCAAGAGATACATTCCCTCATAAGTCTTGTAAATGCTATTTGATCTTATCCCATTCATATTATATTTTCAGGGGTAGAAGATGTCACATTCTAATCACAAGTGAGTACAATTTGTTGTTATAAATTAAGGACCTGAGGGGCGCCTGGGTGGCTCAGTGGGTTAAAGCCTCTGCCTTTAGCCCAGGTCATGGTCTCAGGGTCCTGGGATTGGGTCCCACATTGGGCTCTCTGCTCAGCAGGGAGCCTGCTTCCCCGCCGCCTCTCTGCCTACTTGTGATCTCTTTGCAAAATAAATAAATAAAATATTTAAAAATAAATTAATAAGTAAACAAAGGACCTGTTCTCCTAACCAAGTCATAGCCTGCTGTAGTTTTGCTACACGATTTTCTAAATCCTCATTTATTTTTAATTGTGTAGTCCATAATTCATGGGATTGATTTTGCCAATGTTCTACATATGTATGCGTTTGAGCTGATGTCTGCAAGGCCATCCTAGCTACTGCAGCTACAGGAGCTATAGCAATAAGAATAATAAGGCCAAATATTATCCATTCTATAAATCTTATTGATCGGGTCAGAAGATGAGAAACTACCTTTGTCGTAAGACCTTCTATTGGAGAATGTTGCCATTCTCCAGTGAGATTTACAAGAAGCCCGATGTTTTTTTCTGGCTTTCAGAATGATAATACTATCCTTAGTGGCATTAAATGGTACAAATGAATTCATGAAAGTGTATAATTTACGTGATGTATATTCAACACTTCTAAGAGTTTCATTAAATCGTAAAGGTCCAAGAGCAAAAACATAAGGTATTAGTAAACAAGCATGAATATAAAAGGACACATTGTAATCAAATGAGTAAGTAGAATTCGACTGTTGATTGTTCCTAAGAAACTGCTTTTCCAATATTCAGGGGGTTGTGTGGCAGTGGCCAATTTCCAGATATCAGGTTGTTCAGGATATAATTGATCATTATATTTAAGGCGAGGCCATGGTGAAGATAATCCTCCTTCATGCCAAGTCATCAAACCGCGTGTGTGGTGTTCCCAGTGAGTGGCGTTGCCAATCCAAAGTATCTTATGTATATTGTCACACAGTGTTATCCTCCTCTGTACAATTGTGAGAGAATTGCCCACGTGGACCCTAATCAATGAAGTAATAAGTGTGTTGTTTATTTTCATACTCAATAATTTCCCATGGGATGAGCAGCAGTCACTCCACCAAACAGGTGTATATCTCCAATGTTTATAAGATACAGATTGACATTGAGATACAGTAGGTTTACCTTGTGTAGTAATGTTCACATCTGTAAAATTAAGAGACATGGCCTCCAAAAGTCCTAACAGTGTTTGTGATTGTTTTGTAGGGGGTAAAATACTAAGCCAAGTCTTCAAGGCCAATGGACTGCAAGAAGTGCCTCCTGAACAGATAGGAAGTGTTCTATATCCTAAAGAAATGTTAAACGGGGTACCTTCATCTTGAGGATGTTTTGGGCCCTGTTGTCTCCAAGGAGAGGGCATATGTATAGAATCATTTGTGTATATTTTAGGCCCCTTTCCACTCCATTCAACCAAGCATAAGAGTGGTGGATGAGGTATCCAGGCCCAATATATATAATTTCCTCTTACTGGTGGTGTACAGGTCAGAAGAGCAACCATAGCCAAAAGCAAGTTCTCAGGGGTCTTCTGGAAAATCATAAAACTGCTTCTCTTTTAGCTGACAGGGCCTTAATCTGACCCCATGTGGGTGGATCGTCCCTACGCCGATATGGTCAGGGTCTCTTCTTATGCAGGGACAGCACATGCATCTTGTGAGTGACCTCCTATGTATCTTATATTTCCGGATCTTTCTCGGACATCAGGGGTGCAGTGGTTATTGACAAGGTCGTTGGTTTTCCAGGGCCTGATGAGCCGAAGAGGAAGCCATAGTGTTTCAGAGGATCTATCACCAGAATCTGAGGAAATCAGAGCAGACCCTCTGCCTTTCCTTAATAGGAGGCCAGGGAGCCATTCATTAAAAGATTTGAACCAAACAGGAAAGATGCTTTCGGGGATTGCTGTGACTGTGAGAAGTGTTTTTCTGCTGCTGAATGTCGCCTCGGGGTAAATTCAGAAAATTAAGAGTGAATAAAGCAAGTGTTAAAACATCCTTGGGGGTTCCTCTTTTTTGTTTTTTAATAATTGCAGTTTTAGTGTACGATGAGCTCATTCAACTATACCTTGTCCTTGTGGGTTATAAGGTATACCTGTAATATGACGAACCTGCCAATCAGAACAAAAGGCAGTAAATTTGTGGCTTATGTAAGCTGGTGCATTATCAGTTTTTAAGGTAGTAGGGACTTCCTTAACACTGAAACACTGCAACAGAGTAGAGCGGATGGCCATAAAGGACTCGGAGGATTGAGGAACTGCTCCAAGAAATTTAGAAAATGTATCAATAACAACATGTAAATAAGGTTGATGAGGAAAGAGATCAAAATGAGTTAACTCCATCTGCGATAATTCATTGGCCTGTGAGCCATGAGGATTGGCTCCTGAAGGGTGTGGGCGGCAGTGCAAAGGTGCACAAATAGGACAGGATTGAACAATGTTATGCGCCTTTCAAAGTGGAACGCGGTAACAGTTGTGTAGTCAATTAGCATTAGCATGCAAAACTGAGTGTTCATCTGCAGGTGATGTAAAAATAGGACATGTCAGGATATCTGCTTGATGTTCACCTTCTACCATGGGTCCTGGGAGAGAAGAATGGGCCCTAATATGGGTGACATAGAGAGGATGGGAACGTGATTGTACAAGGGACTATAGTTTTGAGAAAAGGTGTAACATGTTTCTTTGTGTTGTAGATATCTGAGCTGTTTCAGTGGTGGGAAAGAGACTAACTACATAAGCAGAATCAAAAATGATATTAAGTGCAGAAGACATAGGAGTTAACAGAGCAGTAAGAACAAATATTTCTGTTGTTGCACTGATGCATACTTGCTTTGAATTGAGAGGCTTAAACCAGGTCCATGTATGCCTCCTTTTCCAGTCAAGCAGCTATCAATATAATACACAGGAGCACCTGAAATTGGACTAGTTTTACAGATATTAGAAACTATAAATGATGTCTTTTTTAGGAAATCCCATAATTTACCTGCAGGGTAATGGTTTCCAATGGTTCCAGAATATCCTGCTAAAGCATTAAGGAGATGATCATTCAAGGGAAAGAGGGAAGAAAAATGTTTTATAGAGATTGGAAGAATGATAACATCAGGGTCATATCCTGATATTTGAAGACATCTGGTTCGGCCATGGATCACGAGATCTGTATTTTAAGTAGATCCATTCTAAAGCAGAGTCTTGTTGAGCTATCACCCTGTAGGTGAATGGGGAGTAGGGAACACAAATAACCGTAAGGTAATGCAGGATCATATCGATGCAAGAACACTTGATGAAGGCATTTTTCAAGGAACTGAAGTTCCTGTTCAGCCTGCAGTGTTAAGCTTCGAGAACTATCAAGGTTAGGGTCTTCTTCAAGAGCGGTGAATAGGAAAAAAAAAAAAAAAAAAAAAAGAAAAGAATGGCAAATAGATTTGTAAGTTGATGTGTGGGAATATCCAACATTGGGAGTAACCAATTAATATCTCCTAATAATTTTTGAAAACCATTTAGAGTACTTAAATTATCTTGATGAATGGAAAACTTTAGGGGATGAACAGTGGTACGTTCTGTCATATGACCTAAATAGGAGAAGGGTGGAGTAAATTGTACCTTTTGGGGAGCTATTATAAGACCAGCCTATTGCAGGTAGTGTTGTGTATTTAAAAACAATTGATGTTAGACCTCTGGGGTTGGGGCTGCTAGTAAGATACCATCCATGTAACGGAGAATATAACATGTGGGATATAATTGTTGAATAGGCTCAAGAATCTTTCCTGCAAAATACTGGCACATCCTAAGAGAGTCATGCCTTGAGGGAGAACTTTCCATTGAAATCTTTGTAAAGGTTCTTGTTGATTTACTGTTGGAATTGAAAATACAAAACACTCTTTGTCTGAGGGGTGGATAGGAATAGTGTAAAAGCAGTCTTGTAGGGATGCCTGGGTGGCTCAGTTGGTTAAGCGGCTGCCTTCGGCTCGGGTCATGATCCCAGAGTCCTGGGATTGAGTCCCACATCGGGCTCCTTGCTCAGCAGGGAGCCTGCTTCTCCCTCTGCCTCTGCCTGCCTCTCTGCCTGTGCTCACTCTCTCTGACAAATAAATAAATAAAATCTTTAAAAAAAAACCAAAAAAGCAGTCTTGTAAATCCAGAACTACTAAAGGCCATTTAGTAGGTATATAAGAGGGAGCAGGAAGTCCTGGTTGTAATGCACCCATAGTTACCATTGCAGCATTAATATTACAGAGATCTATTAATAATCTCCATTTGCCTGACCTTTTCTTTACAACAAAAATTGGAGAATTCCAAGGAGAAAAAGAAGGTTCAATACGTCCCTTTTCCAATTGTTCTTGAGTTAAACCTTTTAGAACCTTCAGTTTTTCTAACTTCAGGGCCCATTGGGGGGTCCAAATAGCTCGTTACTTTTCCAGGTGATTAGAATTGATGAAGGGGCTTTATCAACCCCAACGGCCCCTATATAAAAACCAGCCCAGTGCGAGTATCATTAGGGTTAAGATCTAGAGGTTCAGGCACTCCTTGTAAGTTTTTACCTAAGCCTTTCCCAGGAATATACCCCATGTTTTTCATCATGTTTTTACAAGTGAGGATGTAGGTATGTGAATTTCAGCATCCCATTGTTGTAATAAATCTCATCCCCAGAGATGAATAGGTACAGGCAATGAAAGGTTGAATATGACCTTGTAATCCCTCTGGGCCCCTACAGGGCAGAGGTCGGTCGGCTGCTTTGTCTCAATTGTTGAGTAGTTACACAGCCAAAACCCTCAAGGGCATAATCAGCACACACTGTAGACCATTGGCGTGGCCAACATTGACAAGAAATGATAGGGATATCTGCTCCAGAATCTGCTTCATTTGGGGTTGACTTCCTTCAAACAGTTTCTTAGAAAAATGAATCTTTTGGGGCACCTGGGTGGCTCAGTGGGTTAAAGCCTCTGCCTTCGGCTCGGGTCATGATCCCAGGGTCCTGGGATCAAGCCCCGCGTCGGGCTCTCTGCTCGGCGGGGAGCCTGCTTCCTTCTCTCTCTGCCTGCCTCTGCCTGCTTGTGATTTCTGTCTGTCAGACAAATAAATAAAATCTTAAAAAAAAAAAAAAAGAAAAATGAATCTTTTTATTAGTTCTGCCGAATCCTCCTTCCCTAAAATTTGAAGATTGAATAGGCATAATATAGGGGAGTAAGAAAAGTTGGGGGACTCCTTCACTGGCTGAAAAGGTCCAAGGAACAGTGACAGAAACTGTAATTTGAATCTCACCATAATAATTGGAGTCTGAAACTCCAGTATGTACTGTAACTCCCTTCATAGTTAAACTACTACATCCAAGCTGGAGACCAACCGTATTTGGGGGTATAGGTTCATATACGTTTGCTGACAATTTATAAAGACATTGAGATGGATATATAAAGCAAGGACTCGGGCTTTATATATCCCCCTAAGGGGGAGAGGGATATCAAAACCAGCGCTCCCCTGAGTAGCGGGGCCTAAGTCCATTACTGAGAGTCACTGTTGGGTACAAACTGAATAGTTATTGGGGTCTGGGGTTGGCCCCTTAGGAAGTTTCCCTAATGAGGGCTCCCCAAAGGATTTCCATCTTTATCGGTTTAGGCTTAAATTCCTTGGCCCAGTGTTTGCCTCATCGACAGTGGAGACAAACATTAGGGGGCTGAACCTTGGACTTATTCAGGCGACTGGAAGAAGAGAGGGTAACCAGACAGGGAGGGAGAAGGCATTGTTTTTTTATGTGTCCTGTTTGTTCACAATTAAAACATTTTGCCTGCAATTGTTTTTGAACAGCCATGGTTTCTAACACTATTACTCAGGCCTGATGTTTAAAGGATTCTACATTATGAAAAGCTTTTAAATAATCCATGACACTGCCAGATTCTCTAAAAGGTCAAATCAGGGCCTGGCAATCTTCATTAGCATTATCATATGTTAGTTGTCTTAAGAGTGTTTCCTGAATTTGTTCTCTTCTTATCTGCTTTCCCAATGATGCTTTTAACCTGCCAATAAAATCAACATATGGCTCTTTAGGCCCTTGTTGTATTTTTGTATAACTGGCAGTATAATCGGTACCCGAATTAATTTTTTGCCAGGCTTGTAAGGCCACATCATATACATGGGGAAGGGCTGCAGGAGGGATGTTATGAGTTTGATGATTAGAAGTCATCCAAGCTCCTGTTCCCATGAGCATATCGTAAGTAACAGCTGCTACATTCTTCTCTGTCCTAAACTCCTGACCTTTTCATATGCCTCCTCCGAAAGCCACATCCTCCATTGTAGAAGAGGTTAATACCATTTTAGCTCTGAGTTGAAAATCATAGGGAATCCAGCAGGCATTATTGCCCCAACTGGATAAATATTCATAACAGTAAGGAGAAGTAGGCCTGTACATGGAACATGCCTTTTTAAGTTCTCTTACAGTTTCCATCGGCATCCCATCATAAGTACTTGGCCCATTAGCATGAAAAGTTACAGGGAAATCTAAGTGCAGCTCATGGGGGTAAGATGGTATAGAAAGACAGTATAGAAATAGAATTTTGTTTCCTAGTTTTTGTTGGTCCTAATTGTAATATGCTTAAATTATCATCCAACCCAGTGTCATTTCCCTCATCCCCAAAGAGGTCTGCTGCTATTTCCTTGTCCTCATCCCTGGAGGAAATCGGAGCTGCCGTGGCCAAAGGAGAAACACGGTGTTTGTCCTTTTTGCCGGAAAATAATTTTTTACTTTCGATTTTAATTTGTAGGGTTGTTTCATCATCTAACTCATATGTATGCAGAGAGGCGGCTGTTTCAGCCTTAAGACCCTCTCCCTTACGTTCCCCTCTAAGAATTAAAATTACCATTTTTACCAATGCCCATGTAACCCAAAACTCCACAGGAATTTTTTTTTACCTTGTCCATAAGCCTTTTCCACATTATGGCATGTGCGCTCCCAAATTGTCTCTTCCAAGGTTCCTTCATCAGGAAACCAAGGATTATATTTGCAAATAACATCCAGACAAGTTCTTCATTGACGTCTGGATACTCAAGTGCCTCCCCGAGATAAAGGGTGTTGTATTAATGCTAGAAAAGGCTGGGTCCACTTTGATTTTCCCCATCATTCTCACTTTCCTCCTTCTGGGAGGGTCTCAGGATCACTGCGTGACTGTTCCTTGATTTCAAGTCCCTATTTGGGCGCCAGTTGTCACCTTAGCGAGGTGGGAATCCTGGTGATCAGAACCGAAGTGATGGGGGGACTACCGACTGATGATCAGTAGTCGCCTTTATCTCTTACAATCACTTCTTGTATACCTTCCACAAGATCCAATTACAAACAGGATATAGATTTATATGCAGGGCGCAGGCTACGTGTGAGATGTGATTTGCGTGCAGGCAATCAAGTGAGACAAGTGAAGAGCAATGATTATCTCTTAGCTTTAAATGACAATATCTCTTAGATTTAAATGATAAGAGCAAGTTATGGATTCTCCACACTTATCAGATCTATCTAAAGGAGGACTGAAAACACTCCAGGGGTCCTCCCATGTTTACTCTGGGCCTGGACCCAGGAAGACTTTTCCCCTCCATCTCCTGGAGTTTTCCCACAGGAATCAACACCACCACAGTCACACTGGCGAGGATCCGGGTTGTATTCCAACAGTAAAGAAAAAATATTTAATCATACAACAATCCATTTATTTTAGTTTCTTTGTTATACATTACAAGAGAAGATGCAATAAATCTGACTCATTAAAATTAGCGATAAACTTAACTTTTATAAAATAAATGCAATACACAGTCAAATATACTTCCATTCAGATTTATGTCCAGTTCAGCCAGAGGTGCAGTGGGAGATGATGAAAAGTGGAGAAAAGAGATAAAAAGATGGAGATAATATTGTTTGCAGTTTTTTCCTATTAAATTTGTGCTGCAAACAAATAATTTTACTTTTTGAAAGGTTAGAAAGCTAGAAATATAAGATAATTGGAAAAGATAAAAGAGCAGAAGGAAAGAAGTGACAAGACATATATGGGAAAAAAAACAGGGAGAAAAGATGAAGGGACAGAAAATCCATGCCTACAGAGATGATATACCACAAAGCTGCATGTGCAGATACCAAAACAGGAGTGGGGGGAGGGGCGGAGGGAGTAGGAAACTAGAGTGGAGAAAGGAGAGATCTTTGGAAATACAAAGTCTTTTGTTTTTCTTTTTTTGTTGTTGTGGTTTCATCTAATTACAGACTTGCCAGGATCTCACTTCTCAGAATTTACTATAATGCTTCAGAAGTAATTAAAAGTAATATGGCACTCTTAACTAATCTATAGTGGGCCTCTCCTCTCAGCTGAGAAAGCTTATTCATCTTTGGCAATTTTTAATATAGAAAGAAAGGGGTGTGTGTGTGTGTGTGTGTGTGTGTGTCCATCCATGTATGAGAGACAAGGTGAGGGGTTGTGGGAGGAAAGGAGGGAAAAATGAAACAAGATGGGACCAGGGAAGGAGACAAACCATAAGAGACTCTTAATCTCAGGAAACAAACTGAGGGTTGCTGGAATAGAAGTGGGTGGGAGGGTTGGGATAGTGGTGTGATGGATAGTGGGGAGGGTATGTGCTATGGGGAGTGCTGTGAATTGTGTAAGACTGATGATTCACAGACCTATACCCCTGAAACAGATAATACATTATATGTTAATAAAAAGAAAAAAAGATGTGTGTGTGTGTGTGTATGTGTGTGTGTGTGTGTGTGTGTGTGTGTGGGTGGGTGTGGGTGTCCATGTATGCGTTTTAAGAGTTGTATCTCATGATGACCTGAAGTAGTTTACTACACAAGGCATCCAGCTGTGACAAAAATACAAGACTAGAATTCAGAAGACAAGATTGTAGTCCTGGTTCCACTCACGATGTCTGTTCTTGGGGAAAGTGTCACGGATTCCTCAGATACTTCCCAATTAGAAACTGTGGAAAGGCATTGCTTTCTTTTACAAAAATGTTTTAAGTATCTATCATGTGGAAGGCTTATTGTATGGGCAGGTCTGCTGTTCAGCAGTGGTTCTAGTATCCAAGGGCCTTGGTGTCAGGGATTTAACATGCCAGTGAAGGGAATCAGTCAAAGAGTAAAGAAGATAGGCTTTAAAAAAATGTGTGGAATATAAGAAATAGCACAGAAGATGATAGGGGAAGGGAAGGAATAGAAGGAAATCTGAGAGGGA
This sequence comes from Martes martes, assembly GCF_963455335.1. Lineage (NCBI taxonomy): Eukaryota > Metazoa > Chordata > Mammalia > Carnivora > Mustelidae > Martes > Martes martes. The sequence continues at coordinate 51,872,488 of NC_137894.1, read as the reverse complement.
GACAAGCCATGAGAGACTCTGGACTCTGGAAAACACATTGAGGGTTGTGGAAAGGGAGGTGGGTGGGAGCGTGGGGTTACTGGGTGATGGGTATTAAGGAAGGCACGTATTGTGATGAGCACTGGGTGTTATACAGAACTAATAAATCATTGAAGACTACATAAAAAACTAATTATTCTGGCTAATTGAATTTAAATTTTAAAAATGTCAGAAATGAAAGGGTATAAGAGTGTGATATTTTGGAGAACAAATGCAGACAAGTAGGGTGTTCTTTTAGTTAGATGTTAGAAAAGTCTTTTTTGAGGAAGTGACGTTTAAGTTGAATAATTAACTAAATCTAGCTCTGAGGAGGTCTGAGAGAAGGGCAACCGGAAGAGCAAATACAAAGACCATGAAGGCAAAAAAGCTGGTGCATTGAGAAACAAAAAGGAGATTGTAGTGGTGACTAAGTGATGGGCAAATGGGAGGAAAGTATAAGATCCTGTCTGAGAGGTAGGCAGCAGTTGCACAGGATATGGCATTTAGTCATTATTCTATCTGTGTAATTACAATAGGGCTTTTGTAATCTCAAAGCCACTCTGGCTACTGTGGAGAACAGATATGAAGGACACAAGTTTAAAAGCAAGGAGAACAGGTTGAAGATCTTGCTGTACTATCTGCAGGAGAGTTTGGGGACTTAGCTTGGGGGAAGATGAAAGAAGGAAGTAGGTAGCAGAAAAAATAAAGAGAACTCTACTCATATTTTTAAGGTAGGGTCATTTGGATTTGCCAAAAGACATGGTATCTGAAAAGAGGAATCAGAAGTAACTCAAGAATTTAGATGGGTTAACCATGAATAGCATTGCAATTTAGCAATATGGGAATGTCTTAGACCAGATTAGTTTAGTAATAGGAAAAAACTGTTGTTTTAAACATACATTTATTTTTTGCATAAGAAATATGTTTGCATAAAAATTAAGAAGAAAAAAAAAAGAAATAGTCTTTATCCTAAATGCAAAGGGGAATTTCTGAAGTGTCTTGTCTAAGTGGTGATATCAACAGATTCATATTTGAAAGGGTTATTCTGCCAGGGTGAAGGTCAGATTGCTTACAAGAAAGCCATTTTTAAGGCTAATAATGCAGTATTCCACATTAAAAAAAAATGTTTTTCAGACTATGGTGGAAACTGACAGAAGAATTCAAAAGATGTTTTGAAGGTAAAAATTTCAAAATTCAGTGGTCGATAGGATGAGAGATAAACTAGCCTGTCCAAATGAATGGTGGTGCCAGTCAATGAAAAGGGAACATAGAAATAGGATTTGGAGTAGAGTGGATATCTAAAATACATGAAGATCTCAGGACGCCTGGGTGGCTCAGTCAGTTAAGCAACTCACGTCATGATCCCAGCACCCTGGGATCAAGTCCCACATCTGGCTCCTTGCTCAGCAGGGAGCCTGCTTCTCCCTCTGCCTCTGCCTGCCTGTTCCCTCTCCTCTCTCTCTGACAAATAAATAAATAAAATATTTTTAAAAAATAAAATAAAATACATGAAGATCTCATACACTCAATAGCCAAACAAAACAAAACACAGTTTGATTTCACAATGAGTAGAGGCTCTGAATAGACATTTTTCCAAAGAAGACATACAGATGGCCAACAGGTACTTGAAAAGATGTTCGACATCATTCATCATCAAGGAACTTCCAATATACGTGCCAACTTTTCAGATGTTGTGCCTCATTAGCCCACTAAGAATGGATTATTATCTATCTCATTTGATTAAGACCCATAGGACAATTAATAGGATACAAATTATTCCTTAAAGTCAAGCTTCTTACCAGGTTTTTCATCCATAACCACTCAGTCAGAACCTTTCTTTCCACAGCTTTACTGTCAAAGTAAGTGTTAAATACTCTGAGAATGCTGTGTAAAATAGTGTAGAAACTGTCATTGTAAGACTGTAATAAAACAGATATAACTCTCAAACTAAAAAAAAAAAAGAAATATGTTTGCATAGATACACATGTTTTTAAAATTAAAAAAATATGTTCAGTGAGAAATCTTCCCATCACAGTCACCCATGTTACATGTTACAATAACCCATGGTACAAGTGAAGAAAAGATCGATTCCTTGTGTAAATTTCTGAAATTGTGACTGTGTAAATAATATTTATGTACATTCTTTTTCCCTCTTTTGAACATGTATTTGAAACATATCATACAATATCTTGTACCTTACTTTTCACTTAAAGTATATCTTGGGGAATTTTTCATGTTGATGCTTAAAGAGTTTCCTAACTCTTTATATGGCTGCTTATTATTATTCAGTTCATTAATATATAACTTTAAATTTTCTCCTAATGAGGAAAATATGTTATTTATAATTTTTTGGCTATCCCAGTGTATTATGTAACAATTAAACCTAAATGTGTCATTTTTTGACTACATAAAGGAAAAATTAACAGAAATATAAGTAGAGGGTCAATATTAAGTGAGTACATGCATGTACATGCTATTTTTTTCTGTAATTTACTGAGTGAGTAATTTATGTACAATAAAATGAATAAAACTTCAGTATACAGTTAGGTGGGTTTTTAAGCATGTATGTACCTTCTGACCATGACAAAGGGAGATAGAGTCTTTACAACACATAAGAAAGTTCCTTGAGATTCTTTTCAGACAATGACATCCCCAAAATAACCACTATTCTTATTTTTATCAACATGGGTTAGTTTTGTATGTTTTTGAAAATAATAGAAATGATACATATTCTGTGGTCCCATTTATATGAGTTGGGTTGCTGGAAAATAGGGTCAGGATATTTTTAATGCTTGAGAAAAGACCCTGCTTTCTATAGTGACCATAATATTTTACACCCCTACTGTCAATATATGAGAGAAACAAATGTTTTTTATCTTCACAACAATTTGTATTTTTAGTCTTCTGAACTTAGCAGTTCAAGTTAGCATTAGTGGCATCTCCTTGATCTACATATCTTTGATGAGGAATGATAGCGAGAAACTTGTCAAATGTTTGCTACTTGGATGTCAACTTCTTTGTAGTGTCTTTTCAAACCTTTTGCCAAGAGGACTCTATTGTGCACTCTCTGTACTTTTTAGTCCCACGTAGCTTTTGCTTTGCCAGAATTTTTCTCTTAAAAGCCTTGTGCATATCTAAGGAATCATTTTTGTGTATGCTTCATGCTCCAAAAGCCACATCTATAATTCTTTCTGAGATAGATGTTTTTCTGCTTTAAGTGTTCTTAGCTAATGTGGAAAAAACCTGTAATATTCTTGGAGATTCTATTTTCCAGCCAAGATTCTACTAGGCACTGTCTCTGGTGTTTCTGAAGGCTTATCAAATGGACTTAGAGCCACGTCATTGATTTATTCCTTATTCTGAAGTTATTTCTTTCATTAAGTTTTTTTCTGTTTGTTTTTGCCAGTGGGAGAGACTGTCCTAGCCCTTCCATATTTTCTGTAAAATCTTTTGAAAACTGATATAAGTATTTCTTCTTAGGATCTCTCTGTCTTCCTGTATTTTATCACACACAGGATTAAAATAATCATCTGGTGCTGTCAACCCTTTGTCTACAATATTCTTGAGCCATATCTTTAAGGAAATTTATACATTTTCCATATTCCATATTTATTCTGAAGACACTTCCCCAAACAAGTCACTATGATATGTGAGGCCCTTCTCTTTTCCATCCTCCAATGTTTCTGGAGCAATGCATGAGTGACCAGCTAGATTGCTACCCATTGGAAACTATATAGGTTACACCTCTCTAAATCCTAATAATGAAAAACCCCTTCCTCTAGGATGTTATTTTTTTCTTCTTTACCTTTTTTCATGTATTAAACTTTAATGAAATGAGTTATTTTAGTTTGAAATTTTAAAAAATAACAGTATCTCAATTTTGAAAAATAAACTACTCCATTTTACATGATGTAATAGCAAACAGTGTATCTCTTATATTCAGGTTAGCAAAGAAGGGATGACTAAGAAACAATGAGATTTCAATATTTTAGGCAAGCCTTAGAGGTCTTGATAGTATAACACAACCTGTGATTTACAGTCTTTTTTCCTTAATCATAAATTGCTGATATTGAAAGCAGAAGAAATCAATAGCTTGGAAAAAAGAGAGAGAAAAAGAGAGGGAGAGAAGAAATCTAAAAACATTTAAAGAGGTAACAGAGGAGGCAGGTGAGTTGTGTGGTAAGTTTGGTGTTTCACTGGCCGATTTAGTGGCTGAGTTGGAGGCAGCAGTACCAGTACAGGAAGAAATGTGAGGCTGTTCCCTGATACCTATTTCCCCTAGGCGACCCTGCTTATCAGTGCTTCTATCCAGCCATGTCCCCAGGATTCAAGCTTGCTTGCTACTTTCTACCATTCCAGAAGTTTTCTTCTCTCATCTATTTTAGGACCTGAATCTGTATGTTATTTTGAATTTAATAATACTTCATAGTTCTACAATTAAGTTTGTTCTTATCCACAATGAAAAAATTTAAAAGATATCCCTGTGTAATAGCAGTACACTACTTTTGAAGATCATATCAGACAGTGGTCTCTTTCTAATAACTCTAACCCTAGTTATATGAAATATAGGGTAACAAAAATAAGTAGAGGTTGAGCTTGCTTTGATACAGAGATTTGATGTTAAAATAACAGGACAAAAACAGATATTATCATTTTATTTTATATATATTTATTTTTTTCTTCTTTCTCTCACTCTTTCTTTCTCTCTTTTTTTCCTTTTATTGGATGGATGTTTGATCCTATAGAGAAGTTCATTGCTTTATAATTTCTAGGCAAAGAGGAGTCAATTCAAATTCAGAAGTCATAACTCAAAATCAGCCTTCAAGTTCTTGAAACAAAATCCACTTTACTATTAAGGAAAGGAACAGATCATCATAGGAGATAATTCAATATAAAAGGAAGAACCCTTTGCATTGCACATTGCACCTTGAGAGACAAACTGATTTCTCTATTAAAAATTAGAATGTTTTTCTAAACATTACAGTTTCTAATACAAACATAGAGGAATAGAACCTCTGAGAGTCTTCTATTAGTCACCCATTTTTATTTATAATGAAATTGTGACAGGAATCTATTTTCCTCAAAATTTTGACATGTTATCTTGTCAAATAAGAAGACTAAAGCTTTCTGTATTCATGTGAAATGACCTATAACTTTGATGACAATGTTTCTCAGTTTGAACCGAGAGGTTGATATACACTTAATAGGAAAATGTAGACTAAACGTCTTAGATATCTATTAATAGATATCTAGGATATCTATTAAGCCCAGCGAAACTAGAATTCCTTTCCCCCAGGCCTACTTTTACCTTAGGGCATATATTTAGACATTGGCTAGAAGAACTTACAGCTGGCTAGAGACCCCGCAAGGGAGGAAAAAAGAGGTTTCTTGTAAAGAAACAAAGCAAGCATAGTGAGTGCTGTGAATTGTGTAAGACTGATGATTCACAGAACTGTGCGCCTGAAGCAAATAATACATTATATGGTAATTAAAAAAATAAATAAAAATAAAAAAATAAAGACTGTAAATCCTAGAAAAAAAAACAAAGCAAGATATTGCTCTAAAATAATTAATATTATTTCCACAATATATCAAAACATTTTCTTTTATTGCTAGTACTGTTAAAATGATATCATCCCGAATCCTACTTTAAGCCACTTTATTTATTGCTTCTGTTCTTCTTTTTTTTCACTAACCTGTTTTTAGTGCCCTGTATGATATGAGAAATATCTTATAGATATTAAAATGAACTAATCTTTATGTATATATTGAATTTTTTCCCTATGCATGCATCTATGAAACTACTACACTTATCAAATTACAAAACATTTATCACACAAAAATTTCCCTTGGGCTCCTTCTCAGGAAATATTCACCATCAGGGCTGATGACTATTCTCATTTTTATCACTAACTATCAGTTTTATATATTTTAAAATTTCATTTAAGTAAAATCTCACAATATGTACACTTTTTTTTGAGCATTTTCTAATAACATGCCTTAGAGATGGATCAATGTTGTTGCATGTACTGGTTTAAAATGTTTTTAAATTTTATTACTGAGTAGTATTCCACTGTGAATGTACTCTCACTCATAGACTAATTTTGTCTATGTGTCTCCTCAGATGACCTAAACTAACATAAGTGGCACTGGGAGTGATCTGAGAAAACAGGTGATAAATGGGGATTGTGGTTGGTTTACTCACTACCTGGTGTGGGAATAGGACTCCATTACAAGTGGTAGATGGACACAGATACATCTTGCCATAATATAAATGCCTGATTGCTTAAGACTTCAATGGTGGTATGGCACCTGGCTGGCTCAGTCAGTGGAGCAGGTGACTATTAATCTTAGGGTCATGAGTTCAAGCCCCACAGCGGGAGTGGAACCTGCTTAAAAACAAAAAACAAAAAGCCTAAAGATTTCAGTGGTGGTAACCTGGGGAAACATCTTGGGGAAAAGGAACGCTATTGTAAGTGAATAATCCAGTTATTTGAAAGATACGGGGAGAAACATTCTTATAAATAGTGGAGTTGTTTGCTTATTGCTAAGTTCTATTGATGCCTTGGAATAAGAAACAGAAGACTATAACAAGAAGTTATAGGCTAAGCTTAAGGACCTAAGGAATTCTTTCATAGTTTACAAAGACGTCCTTATCTCCTGTAGTACAAGTACCATAGACAGAAGTAGACTAAAGATCTCACAGAGTTACACAGCTCCAACAAAATATAAACACTCAGGCAAGGTGGGTGTTTTATGGTAAGGTCAAGAGGGAAAACTCTAGGACTCTAAAATCTGGGCAGGATCTCCAGTGAGAGGGTGTCCTAAATTTCCTTAAATGCTTCAGTGGGCCTCGTTTTGCATTCTCCAGGGATGCAGGAGACTTTCAATTAGTTTTTGATTGTTCTCAAAAGTAATTTTCAAGGGACGCCTGGGTGGCTCAGTGGGTTAAGCCTCTGCCTTCGGCTCAGTTCATGATCTCAGGGTCCTAGGACTGAGCCCCACATTGGGCTCTCTGCTCAGCAGGGAGTTTGATTCCCCCTCTCTCTCTCTGCCTGCTGCTCTGCCTACTTGTGATCTTTCTCTCTGCCAAATAAATAAATAAAATCTTTATTAAAGAAAAGGAATTTTCACATGAATTGTGGATGAATTGATGTGCTTATGGGGGTAAGGAGGGACTTCCCACTCTTCCACGTTGCTGATGTGGCTCTAGCATTAAGTATTGATGAATGCCCATGTGGTTGAGTCTTGAAAACATTAGACTAAAGGAAAGAAGCCAGTCACAAAAGACCACATCCTTGTTTCCCTCCCCCCACACCTACGTAACCATTAATCTACTTTGTGCCTCTAAAGGTTTGCTTATTGTGGACACTTTATACAAATGGACTCATGTAATTTGTGGTCTTTTGTGCCTCCTTTCTTGTACATTACCTACTTTTTCAAGAGAGTCATGCATGTTATAGCATCTGTCAGTACTTGATTCCTTTTTATTGCCAAATAATATTCCATTGTATAGCTATACCACCTTTGGTTTATCTACTCATTGGTTGATGAATTCTGAGTTCTTTTTTTTTTTTATTTTTTTACTTTTGTGAATAAAGTAACCATGACTGTAACTACTGTAACCATTCATGTTCAGTCTTTCGTGTGGGCATGTGTTTTCATTTCTGTTGTATACATATTCGGAGTGAAATTGCTAGGTCACATGGTAACTATATGTTTAACACTTAGATGGACTTCTAGAATTTTCCCCAAAGTGGTTGCACCATTTTTATTTTCCACCAGCAGTGTATGAGCGTTCCAATTTCTCTGTGTTCTCATCTGTCTTTTGTGATTATAGCCATCGTAGTGGTTATGAAGTGGTATCTTACTCTGATTTTCATTTGTATATCTCTAGTGACTAATGATTTTGAGCATTTTTTCATGTGCTAATTGCCCATTTGTATATCTTCTGTGAAGACTTTTTTACTTAGATATTTTGCCCATTTTCCAAGCATTTGTCTTTCAATTCTGGAATTGTAATAGTTCTGTATATATTCTGTACCCATGTCCCTTATGAGATCCATGACTTATAAATATTTTTTCCTCCCATGTCATGCATTGTCTTTTCACTTTCTCCTGACTGTCCCATTTTCTGGGATGTTTTTGTTTGTCTTGTGATTTTTGATTATGATTTTTTATTTGTAAAACCTTTCTCTGAGAGTTCAGTGTAACTTGTTTTCAAGTAACATTTTTTTTTTTCACCAAGTACTTGTGTTTACTTTTGCCAAATGCCTGAGTGTATACCCTTAAGTAGCAAGTTAGAAGAAAATTCTCACACTGGTGTGTGGGAATATACAAAGAATATGATGACAAGCCCAACCTTTGTGAAGGACCCATTTATTTTCATCTACATTCTGAATCCAATTTGGATAAGTTTTTTCTCGCTGTCTGCTTCTCCTAGGTAGGCTTTCTTCTAATAATATCTCTCTCTCTCTCTCTCTCTCTCTCTCATTTCTCAGAAACTGTGCACCGAGCATGGCCTCCAGGCAATATCCATCCCAGTTAGGGCACAAAGCCCAAATGACAGTACTTTCCCAAATTATAGGATCTCTAGGCAACAGTAATCTGTAGATGTTCTTAAAGTGGGCACTGGTTCAGTGCTGGTTTACCCTTCTGGAATAGAGCTGAAGCTTCATACTGGACATCAAATGTGATTTATTTACCTTCTTCTAAAATATTTAATTGATTTTGGGGTGTGTGAGTGGCTCTGTCATTAAGCTTCCAACTCTTGATTTTGACTCAGGTCATGATCTCAGGGTGATGGAATTGAGCCCTCCATTAGACCCTACGCTCAGCAGGGAGTCTGCCTGGGATTCTCGCTCTTCTTCTCCCTCTGCCCCTCACCCCCTCAAATAAATAATAAATAAATAAATAAATAAATAAATCTTTTAAAAATATATTTTTTTAATGTGGTATTTTTTCCAGGTTCTATACTCTAAGAGGAAGTTAGCTAGGTGTAGAAGTGAAGGAAGGTCATTCTATGTGAAGGAAACAGCCTGGAAATAGTCCTAAATTAAGACACCTGACACTTCAGAGAATTTGAAAGAAAGTCACTGTGATGTTACATTATGAAAGAAAAAGTACATTAGAGATAAATTCCAGAGGCAGGATGGGTTTTGACAGCCAGTGAAGGATATGAACCTGTGTCTTAATGCCACAAAATAGTTTTAGCCAGTAAAGAAACATTGAGAATTGCATTTTAATCACACCACTCTGGGTGCTTGTAGAGAATACTTTAAATGGAGGAAAGAACTTATACAGTGCTTAAGGAACAGTTAGAAAGCTGTTGCCTAGAGGAAACAAGAACGCTTGGTGTCTTGAATTAGGAAAGAATACTTAATATTACCATCAATACATATGGGATTCCCAATTTAGCATGCACTGCTCCTTCCTCAACACTCACAACCAAATCAGATTCAACTGATAATTAAAACAAGGATTATAAATTCACCAGAGGAAAATTTAAGGGTAGTGCATGTAAAGCACTTAGAAAGAAAAAGTTACATGATACAGTAGCTAAAATCAGGAAATATGCTTCTACTTTTATTTATTGAGGTTTGAAAGGCAACTGTACATACTTAACGAAATTTCTTGGAGCATTTGGTTTCAAGGCTACCTTTTTAGTTCTACTGAAATTGTTCTTGCATTGGTTCCTTCCCTCTGGAATCTTAATATTCTCTTTAGCATTTTATATTCACTCTACTGTCAAATTTAATTATTTATTATTACTTTTTTGTCTCATTGGATCAAGAGATTAGAATCATATCTTTCTCATTGTTGTTCAGATTATTTCACTCATGGTTTGTACTGGTACCTCATTTAACGATAGTATAAATTTATGAATGTCATTAACACATCATATCTGTTAAAATTATCCCTATAGTATTCACCATATTTTTAAATATTTATTTCTTCACTAACAAATATATATTGAATATCTATCAAAAAGTGCTCAGTGATTTCAAATGTCTATTTTACTATAGGTGGGTCATTATCATTATGTATTTTGGCAGCAGTAAATGTGAATTAAAATATTTTATGATATTCTGCACAGGTTATGTTTCTGCACTGGTCACTCAAAGAATGAAAGCGTATATATATATATATATATATATATATAACCTATTCAACTTCTGTTAGCACAGTATTTGAAAGTTGTGCTAATTATTTAGTGCTCAAATCTAGAAGTTCTGTGTAGAGATAACATGTTGGAACTGTAATTTTCTCATGGCCCTTTGCATTTTCTGATTTCTCAGGGTATAAATAATAGGATTCAGTAAGGGTGTGATAACAGTGTAAAATACAGCAAGGACTTTATTGCCTGCAAAACTGTTGAATGGCCAGGCATAGATAAAGATACAAGGTCCAAAGAACAGAGTGACCACAATGATGTGTGCAGACAGCGTAGACAGAGCCTTGGAGAGCCCTCCGGATGATCTTTGTTGTACAGTGATCAGGATGACAGTGTAGGAGACAAGGAGGAGGATGAAACAGATGAATGAGAGCAGCCCACTGTCAGCAATGACAAAGAATTCCAGGGTGTATGTGTCCATGCAAGCAAGCTTAATCACAAGGGGAAGGTCACAAAATATATTGTCTATGACATTGGGGCCACAGAAAGGCAAGTTTACTGTTAGTACCATCTGGCTCATGGTATGTACAAACCCAATTGTCCATGAAAATATTACAAATCCACTCAGCAGCCTCTGGCTCATGATTGTCCTGTAGTGCAGGGGTTTGCATATGGCTACATATCTGTCAAAGGCCATGGCTATCAAAAGAGTTGCCTCAGCACCCCCAAAGAAGTGCATAAAGAACATCTGGGTCATGCAGCCCCATATGGAGATGGTCTTGTGTTCATTGAGTAAGTCCGTGATCATTCTGGGTGTTGTGACAGTGGAGAGGCACATATCCAGAAAAGAGAGGTTTCCAAGGAGGAAATACATGGGAGAATGAAGGTTGGAACTAATTGTCACTATGACCATAATGAGAATATTTCCCAACACAGTAGCACTGTAGATTAAGGAGAATGTTACAAAGAAGAAAATCTGAAGTTCCCATAGTCCAGAAAATCCTAGTAAAATAAACTCAGTCACTACAGATCCATTTTTAAGATCCATTTACTTGATTCAAAAAGGTTCTAGAAGTTCTTTTATACAAAGAAAATAAAGGGGTGCCTGGGTGGCTCAGCTTGTTAAGTGTCCGGCTCTTGATTTCACCTCAGGTCTTGATTGCAGTTCAGGTCTTGATTTCAGGGTTGTGAGTTCAATCCTTGTGTTAGGCTCCACTTAAGGAAAAAGAAAAAAAAGGAATGAAAAAAAAAAATAAAGCCACAATTAACACTGATGTTTACCTATTTCTACTTGATGATAATAGTTGGTGATGTGAGAATATATAATTTTATATTTTTATCTTTTTTAATTTTTCTGCTTGTTTTGTATAAACATCAAGTATTTTATTTTATTTAACTTTATTTTTAAAAATTTTATATTATTTGTTCAGTGTTCCAAGATTCATTGGTTTTGCACCACACTCAGTGCTCTATACAATACATGCCCTCCTTAATACCCACCACCAGGCTTACTCATCCCCCCACCCGCCTCCCTTCCAAAACCCTCAGTTTGTTTCCCAGAGTCCACAGCCTCTCATCGTTTGTCTCCTCCTTCAATTTCCCCCAATTCACTTTTCCTTTCCTTCTCCTAATGTCCTCCATGTTATTCCTTATGCTCCACAAGTAAGTACAACCATATGATATATAATTTTAAATATCTCAGCATCATCATCAATAATTTGAAATTATTTTATGGATCACATCACTTTGAAACAATATTCTTATAGGTATGCAGCAATTAAAAAGCATTGATGGAGTAGAAGTTTTATTTTCTATTGTTTTATTCGCTCAAATGATTTCTTTTGTCAATTGACCTTGACTGTCACTAATTTGCTCACTTAGAAAAATTAGGTAAAAAGATATTTGCCTTTTATTATCACAATTGCTGTCACCCTTTGAGATCATGTTACAACAATATATAAGGAATATAGAATTTGGAAGATTAGGAAATAGTATCATCCTATACTACTGAAGTCATTTTTTGATCATTCAGTAATTTCTAAAATAAAGAAAATGTACATGTGCATACATACACATACACACACATGCAACATAGAAGCTAATTTGTACAAGGAAGAAAGTCTTTTAGTTCATTAAAAATAATTTGCTTTTTAGTTCCTATTGTATAGTGTACTGAGAATGTCACAAAAATGGACTCATCTTTAGATCTTTATGAACTTCATTTCTCAATTCATGTATTTCTATTGTTTACAGTGAGGAATGTGTGCATTGGTTGTAAATAAAGAATAAAGAAGTAAATAATGAAATGATCCAACCCTATATAAATTTTACTTTGGTTTTAACATATTATACTAAAGAGTCTTTACTTGGCTTTTTAGACATTGTTCATAGGATCTAGAGTGATTAAATGATCAATAACTATAAAGTGATTACTATGTGCTAAACTCTGTCCTAAGTGTTTCACATACATTAACGCATTCAATGCTCATAACGATCACAAGAGGGGAGTATTATTATCCTCATTTTGCATATAAGGAAACTATAGTATAGAAGTCTTTAATGACACAGGAACGCAGCTAACAAGGGTCAAACCTGTTATTCAAGCCTGGTCAGTCTGATCATGAGTCGGGTCCATATTAATATACATATTGCCTCCAAAATTAAATAAATATATATTTATGGTCAAGTTATCAAGTATTGATTGAATTCATATTTTCCATGTGAATTCCTTAGGAAATATGCTTCAACAGGTATATTGGAATCCTTCTATGTTACAGTTAATTACACTCTATTTTCTTTTTTTTTAAGATTTTTTAATTTATTTGACAGACAGAGATCACAAGCAAGCAAAGAGAGAGAGGGAAGCAGGCTCCTGGTTGAGCAGAAAGCCCAATGCAGGGCTTGATCCCAGGACCCTGGGATCATGACCCGAGCCAAAAGCAGAGGCTTTAACCCACAGAGCCACCCAGGCGACCCTACGCTGTATTTTCTTATACAGAATAAATCACTGCCCCGCTTCAAGAGACAATCTAGAGATACATAATTATTAGACAAAAAGTAGGAATAAACCAAATAAAAATATTTAAGTGAGTACATGTATGTGACACACCGTAAGAATTTTAAAAGAATGGAGGCCAATTCCAAGTGACACTTTCAGCTACAGCTTCAGGTTCACTTGTTATTGTCCACTTAAAAAATAAACATAATCCTCATGGCCAGTAAACAAAAAGGAGAAGATTTAGAGCATATGTGAGGATTTATAGGCAGAAAATATTAAAGCTGTGAGTAGGAGGAGTGATACGTTTAGAAAAGGGACTGAATGCAGATAAGAAAGTGCATAGGAAGTTCTCTTTTATCCAATAACCTGTAACTTTCTCCTTGTCTTTATTTCTACTCAGGCCCTTGTCAAAATGTCCTATCACATTACCCAGCCTTAATTCCCTCAATTGCTTTCCTATCTTACATATTTTTTTAAGAACTGGATAATGTATACAAATTAATGAAAATTAAGATGAAAGTGATATTCTTGTTGGTCAACGTCCAGGAGTAGATAGAGTAGATCTTGAATGATGACAGTGGGTCTGGAAGAGCACACAGAGGACAGCCACCAAGCACACCCCTTTCGAAGGTCTGTTTCATGATTATCAGGCGAGTGAGCAGGAATTTTGCTTTGGAGACCTTTGTGAAAGTAATTGTAATGATTACATGCACTTTGGAGAAATGCAAGTCTTGACGATTCTTAGATGAAATGAATATGCCAGCTACAATTTTGGAATGAATACATTTGCTACACAGAATTTCATGCCCCATGATATAAAGACAACAGAAAAACTTGGATATGAAATGAATATAGTTAAGCATAATGCAATTAGTATTAATAAAGCCTACATTACAGCTTTATTTTGCCTTTTCATTTTAATTTAGAGGGAAAGCTGGCATTCATTTATGTCAATAGCTTTCCCAACATTTGTTCCTCTTATTCCTCTCTTTCCTTTCCCAAGCAAGTTTCTAAAACTGTTTCTTTAGTTCTACACTTAATATACCTGTTCTTATACTATGAGTGAACAAAAGCAATATAAATAAAAGGAAAGAAATAATATAGTTTAGACAGAAATTCTATTAGTGAAGAAAATTTTCTTCCTCTTCAATAAACAATTGCACATTTTATTATAATTACTTTTACTCAATTTACGATGTGCTTTTGAGGAAACTGAAGGAAAAATAATTATATATTAGATAGTTTCTTACATCTTACTTAGCAAATGAAAAGTCTAGGTCCACATAATTAAGTAAATTTTCCATATCTTAGATGTAGGACCACCCTAAAGAAATGTGGTATTAGGTGAGATGGTGTATGTGTAAGATTCTGACTAGGCACAGAAAGATGGCATGCACTGAATCTGAATCATTCATCTAAATCCAAGGTTACAATCCAGACAATTCTCCATATAAATCCCCATTAAGAAAGGAACAAGCCAAGACTTGTTTTATTTAGTTGGATATGAGCATTTCTGCTCTTCCTTATATGTATATAATACAGTTACTTAATCTAAAAACAAATGAGTCACTTAACTATAGCAAACTGAGGGTTACAAGAGGGGAGGTGGGTGGGGGTTGGGTTAAATTGGTGATGAGGATTAAGGATTGCACTTGTCTTAATGAGTACCTGATGTTGTGTGGTAGTGTTGAATTGCTGAGACTTATATTACTCTGTATGTTAACTAACTGGAATTTGAATAAAAACTTAAAAAATATATAATTGAGTCAAGTAAATATTTTGTCTTTCATTGTCAGCACTTTAAGACTTTAAGAAAAAAGAAAAATTTCAATTTTGACTGATTTTATGTTTCTCAAAATTTATGCATACTTATGGTAAAGTACTGAAGGATCTCAAAAACATTATACAAGTAAAAGAAGCAAGACTCAAAAGGCCACAAGTATGATTTTATTTATGTGAAATACCTGGTGAACACAAATCTATAGCAACAGAATGTGCATTAGTGGTCACCTTGAGCTGGGGAGTGAGTGTAAGTGCGCAGAGATTTCTTTCTGTGGTGATGAAATGATTTATAGTAAGATTGTGGTGATGGATGCATAACTATGTGAATATAATAACAATCACTGAAATGTACATTTAAAGTTGGTAAATTTCAGAGTATATTAATTATATTCAATGAAACTCAAACTACCATACATTTTTTGATTTTATTAAGTTAAAATTATTGTTAATATGTTAGTTTCATTGTTTTAAACAGTTTTATAGTACTATCCAGCTGTTTTTACTCAAATATATTTCACTATGAGATAGTAAACATACTGCATATCTGATTCAACTTAGGTTTAAATTTATTTTTTTAAGATTTTATTGATTTATTTGATAGAGAGAGTGAGCACAAGCAGGGGGAGTGGGAGGCAGAAAGAGAAGGAGAAGTAAGCCCCTCCCCCCACACAGAGCACAATTCCAGGACCCCAGGATCATGACCTGAGCCAAAGGCAGATGCTTAACTGACTGAGCTACCCAGGTGCCCCAAGTTTAAATTTCTTAATGTCCCCTATTTGATTTATATTTTGACTATCTTATGTATTTGGAAGCTTGCCATTTTTGTTAAAGGAGTTTGTTACTATTTTCCATACTATTTTAAGTACTCATAATTGAGATTCCTGAATTATTCACACTTTCGTTCATTCCCTTGAATATGAATATTTTGTAGGGACTTCTCCCTTTTTAAAAATTATTTATTTATTTATTTATTTATTTATGAGAGAGAGAGAGCCAGGGGGAGCAGACTCCCCATGTAGCACAGAGCTCAGTGCGGGGCTTAATGTGGGGCTCAATCTCACAACCTGGAGATCCTGAGCTGAAATCAAGAGTTGAATGCTTAACTATCTTAGCCATCCAGGTGCCCCAGGACTTCTCCCTATTTATTTCTTTAAGATTTTCATTTGTATTTGTGGTGTAATGGTCAGTTTTATACAGAGATTTTTCTAGCTATCTAGTTCTGGTCATTAATTCTCCCTTGCCTGCTCCTTCTCTAGCTCTCATTATGATGTGCTTATTTACATGTCCTGTCAGCACCTGAAATGATTAAAAGAAAAAATTGAGTTTTTTGCTATTACACCGTTTTCAATATAGTCTGAGTTAATGGGTTGCTCACAATTTGTTTTTCTTAATTTTTGTCATCATTTTTAATCACTAACCATCTACTAACAAGTTTTACTTGTCAGTATGATGTCAATATCATGTTGAGAGCATATGTACTTTTTTTTTTTAAAGATTTTTTGTATTTATTTATTTATTTGACAGAGATCACAAGTAGGCAGAGAGGCAGACAGAGAGAGAGGAAGGGAAGCAGGCTCCCTGTTGAGCAGAGAGCCTGATGCAGGGCTCGATCCCAGGACCCTGGGATCATGACCTGAGCCAAAGGCAGAGGCTTTAACCCACTAAGCCACCCAGGCCCCCCGAGAACATATATTCTTTAAATCTGTATAAAAATTCCTGGCTGTATATCACTGTGAAATAGTAATGTGATCTCCCAGTGAGAGAGAATTTGACATCTCAAAAGCCACAACATATTACTTCCAGCCAATACAAAATTAATTAAAATACCATGTTCAGTATATTAAACCTCTAATAAATTAGCTCTCTATGATCTTTCCACTTACCTGTTCTAAAGATACAATATGAAGAACAATATGTTCGAGGGGATAATAAAAATTATAAATCAGCTTTTCACTGTCTGCTATACTCTGTATATGAATATATATACTATCTTCTACTTCTTTTATAAAGATGTGAATCACTTGGGAGGCAGATGTGTTGGGGCTCTGGGAATCCATCTTTCAGTGGGAGTTGTTAGGGCACTGTGGCTATTACCCTAGCATGACCAGGAGAGAAGTTTACTCTTAATTTCTGGCCCTGCAATGTGCTGCAGTTCTCTCTGGACATTGGCTTGATGACACTGGGTGGGAGAGTGTTCGTTGATTGGTTGTACTATAGGAATTCTAGACATCTTTGAATTAATGGATGATTGTTTTCCCTCGTATTACTTTAAGCTATCCTCTTACCTTCCTTTGACAACCTTTGGTAATTTTTAAATTATTAATTATGGTAATAATTATTATAGTTATTAATTATTATTATAAATAATTTCCAGGATTCTCTGAACATAACATCCTAAACATAAAAATAGATCTCTATATGCTATAAATTAATTGACAGCATATATTATGTACAAGATACATGTATTTAAGAAGTCAAATTTTAAAAGACAAAGTTAAATAAATTATGCTAAATAATTTAAAATTTGAAATGATACATTGATGATACAACTGTTTTATGCTCATTAAAATTTAATAATTATGTGATTTTCAAAGAATATCTATATGACACAAAATAGTTTCATAATCATTTCCCCTTTTACTATAAAATATTGTTATAAATTCTTGTTCTATGAGGTATTGCTTTTATAAATTTAATCATAATTGATGATCTTGGTGTACTTTGTACACAGGCTTCAATGTTTGTTTCAATAAGTTGTCAACAAAGGTTTTTGTGAATAGCTTTCAAATTGGTTGATATTGCTGTCACTTATATGCAAGTTCTTATTTAATTCCAGTCAAATTCACCACTTAACCCATGGCTTAATGTGGATTTTGTAAAGACATCGTGTTTATTATAGGAGTCATTACAGTTGATGACAGATGATTAGATATAGATGTTAAAATCATCCATATTTTTGTATAATGCAAAACTCCTTCTCATAAGACAAATCTGATTCCACCACAAATCATTTAATTTGAAATCATTAGAAGTAGTTTTCTGTGTACTTCTTAATATTGTTTGCTGATAAGAAATGCATTTTATTTATTGTCTTACTGCTTGTGTAAGTCATTTTTACAGTGGCTGAAAACAATTATTTTCTCAGTAGAATGTAGCTTTTATCCACATATCCGCTATTAGTAAGAAACATTCAAGAATATGTTCAATAAAAAATTTAAACCTGGGGCACCTGGGTGGCTCAGTGGGTTAAAGCCTCTGCCTTTGGCTCAGGTCATGATCCCAGGGTCCTGGGATCAAGCACCGCATTGGGCTCTCTGCTCAGCAGGGAGCCTGCTTCCCTTCCTCTCTCTCTGCCTGCCTCTCTGCCTACTTGTAATCTCTGCCTGTCAAATAAAATGAATAAAATCTTAAAAAAAAATTTAAACCCTTCATTTATTAGCTGGTGAATATTAATACTGCAAAAAATTTATAGAGCTTTATGAATTTTATTTTTACTTTTTAAATGTTTTGCTTATGTTCACTAGCTAATATATCAAGGTACAGTATAGATTATCAGGCTCATTGTTAATAATGGAAGTAAATTCATATTGTAAAATAATGTTTCTCAATAATTTGGAATGTTTTTAGCCAGCTTATTGTCAGTTCTCACAACTTTTTGTTTTTTTTACTTTGTGATTAAGTTGGCAAAGGATTCATATTATGCATAAAATTGTCAACCCCATCATTTTATAATCATTTATGTGAGTTTTTATAACTAGAATTATCTTCAATTCAAGGCTTATTGACACAAATCTATTTAAGCTTCTTATAAAGTTTTGGAGAATAAATCAAAGTAAAATAAAATA
This sequence comes from Martes martes, assembly GCF_963455335.1. Classification (NCBI taxonomy): domain Eukaryota; kingdom Metazoa; phylum Chordata; class Mammalia; order Carnivora; family Mustelidae; genus Martes; species Martes martes. The sequence continues at coordinate 51,853,731 of NC_137894.1, read as the reverse complement.
ACATAATCCTTCAGTTTCCCCTTCTCCCAATTTTGGCACACCTGAGCTATAATACATAGCAATGTGTTCAAAGCAAATAACTGCAAAGTGAACTGCTCTAAATCTCTCTGTCTTTTGGTTCACTCATACTTTTTCAGACAGACCAACTTAAATATCATAAGTAATGTGACCAGGTATTATGCAGATTAATTTTGAGTACAAAAAATAATCTGAATATTAAATATGGATGAAGCTTACTTATCTTTTCAAGTTGAGACACATAAATAGATGTTCACATTTTTTCTGTATATTTGATGAATTGGCTAGAGACAGCTTAAAATGTATTCACCCTCCTTTGGGATGGTGGGTTTAAATAAATTGTAATGACTGTTTAATTCAATCTTCTCTTTTGGTTCAACAATGGATATTGACCCAATTAATACTCCTCCTGGTTCGTACTTCCCACAATCGCAGTTCTTTACTTCCTGAATGAATATCCACCCTCTATTACTGGTGAGGGTAAAATTCTGTGATTCCTCAAATATTCCTTTCCTGTCTTCAAATGTTCAATATTCCCAAATGCATCACTGTATATTCTCTGGCGATAAGGATTGTGTTTAGCATACACTCTTCATTTAATTTCTTACTTTTGGCCAATTTATTGACTGAATTTGCTTTCTGTTCTCTAATATCCTTCCACTGTCTAGTGTTAAACATACTGTCCTTTGATTTCCTCTAAAGAAAATTCTGGAAACAAAATTTTGATTTTTTAACTTTAAAATTGTTTTCTAGTTGTGTAAGTTCTTATAGTGCAGATATTGCTCTAAGATATAAGGAAACGCTTTACAACTAATTCTCAGGTGGCTAGAGTGAGGTCTTGTAATAGGTACTGAACTCAGCAAGTCTCAACTTTCTTGGGCCCATAATGTATGTCAGGAACCTGTCCTAAAGGATCTCAGAATCTTATTATTCAATACTGACCCTAAATTGCAAATTTCTCCTGAAAGAGGCTATCTTTCCTCAAAAAGGCAACTCTGTCTTTAATGGTAGGCATTGATTGGCTGCACAGAGAAGCGAGAAGAAAATTCTAGGCAGAGATAATTATATGTAGGGAGATATGGAAGCATAGAACATTCTGACTTATTGAATGAAGAGAAAATAGCTAGTATGTTTGAAGTACGTGGTAACTTGGGCGGTGAAGAAAGGAGAGTTTGTTTGTTTGTTTAATTTTATTTTATTTTTTCATTGTTCCAAGATTCATTTTTTATGCATCGCACCCAGTGCTCCATGCAATAGGTGCCCTCCATAATACCCACCACCAGGCTCCCCCATCCCCCAAACCCCCTCCCATCTAAAACCCTCAGTTTGTTTCTCAGAGTCCCCAAAGAAGGGAGAGTTTTTGATGGGGACAAAAAGTTGGTTAGAATAAATATCTAAGTAGTTTAGAATATATTCTATAATTAGTGGGGAGTGCTTGAAATGGTAAAATAGAGACTGAAAGAATTGAGTTTTCACAGGATGATGGTAGTAGTGCTGTGAAGTAATTACTGTATTATTTTAATAATCTACATAAAAAATAATGAAAGTGTGACCTAAGGCCTTGGAGGGTAATGGAGAAGAGGTTCTGATTAAATTATCTGGTAGAGGGGCGCCTAGGTGGCTCAGTGGGTTAAAGCCTCTGCCTTTGGCTTAGGTCATGATCCCAGGATTCTGGGATCAAGCCCCACATCGGGCTCCCTGCTTGTGATCTCTGTCTGTCAAATAAATAAATAAAATCTTCAAAAAAATTTAAAAAAACTAAATAAGTAATCTGGTAGAATCGTGAAAATTTGTTAACAGATTGTACAGAAATGATGATACATTGAACAGAGTAAGTGGTGAGTTCCATAATACTGTCTGCAGATGTTCTATATCAGAATCAGATAAAGTAGGAACTTTTGGACTGACAGAGTGACGAGCCTAGTGTACTTTCTCCCAACAAAACAAACACTTCATTTGTGAATCTTTCAGAGAACAAAAATGTACAGTCTCCAGAAATTGGCCAAACCATATAGAAAATAGAGAAATGGTCCTTTAAGAAAACCTACTAAATCTTAAGAATAGCAGTCTAGCATTTAAGCCTCCCTTGACCTCATGTCTCCTTTCGGAGCTCCGTATTGTAGAAGCTCTTTTCTGCTCTACTCTGGTTACTCTGCTGTGCGGGTATGGTGAAGAAAATAGGGATTCCCTCTCTGCACAAATCAGGCTAGCATTTTGTTCTTAGGTTTTACCCTGGAATGGTAAGGACTTAAGTGTTGAAGAAGTTATAATCCAGGTGAGTACCAAGGAAACGGTGAGGTTATCTTTCCCCATTCCACATCTACTTATAAACAGAGATTCCACCTATATAAGGTATTTAAAGCAGTCAAACTCATGGAAACAGAAAGTAATATGGTAGTGGCCAGAGCCTGGACAGAGGAGTAAATGGGGAGTTGCTGTTCAGTGGGTATATAGTTTCAGCTATGCAAGATCAATTTCTGGAATTTCTGCTGTAAAACAGTGTCCCTAAAGGTAACAATACTATATTGTGTGCTTAAAAATTTGTAAGAGGGTGGTTCTCATACTAAATAATCTTAGCACAGAGGACCTGGGGGCTCAGTTGGGTAAGTGTCTGCCTTTGGCTCAGGTCATGATCCAAGGATCCTGGGATCCACTCCCACATTAGGCTCCCTGCTTAGCCGGGAGTCTGCTTCTCCCTCTCCCTCTTCCCCTCCCCGCTTCTTATGTGCAGTCTCTCTCTCTCTCTCTCAAATAAATAAATAAATAAAATCATCAAAATATAAATGAAATATAAAAATAGCAATCATTTAAAAATTTTTTTTAACACAGCAATAAATAACAACAACTGTATTCTAGACATGGCAGGCTAAGAACACCAAGACCCCCCCTTAGCATTCCTTTCCTCCAGCTTACTTAGAATTGAAGTTCATGTCAGAAGGGGAAAGTTGAGATGACCAAGACTTTTGCTTCCCTAGTACCCACTCACACAGGAGGATGTCACTTAGGGAGAAATGGGCTGTGTCCCTGCCCTCAACTCCTGTGCAATGGTACTCAGGTTCTGCACAGAAGCACAGGCATACCATAAGGATGAAAAACTCCATAGCTCTATCTCTGAAAAATGAGCAACACCAAACCAAGAGCAACTTCTAGGAAGCCTACCTTTAAAAAAAAAAGTCACACAAATTCCGGTTAGTCAGGAAGACAATGTGAGTGCTGAAGTCTGTGCACCTCTCAGGAAACACTAGAATTAGAGCACCCAGCTATTAGTCCCTCAATAAATGGGCAAAAATGTAAACTCTAAACTGTGATAGCTACCTCTAAGCCACACAACATGCCTACTAGTTAATGGTAAAATTCTACCTGGCCTAGGAGACTTAAGCAAAACCACCAAACAGAAAGTGGTTTATGATGTCCCAAAGGTAACCAAGCTGGTGATTAAAAACATGGAGCACTGGATGTGGTGCATAAACAATGAATTTTGGAACACTGAAAAAAAAATAAATTAAATTTAAAAAAAAACAACTTAAACACAAGGAAAAAATCTGAGCAGGGACATCATAGGGTACACACTGCAGGGACAATACACTTCAGAGTTGACTCAGCCAAGGAACTAACCAACCAACCAATCAAACAATTCCAGTAACATCAATATTGGAGAGGAGAGGGATCAGTAACCAGAGTTACTACAATACATTATTAAAAATGTCCAGTTTTGGGGTGCCTGAGTGGCTCAGTCAGTTAAGCATCTGTCTTCAGCTGAGGTCATGATTCCAGAATCCTGGGGTTGAGCACTCTGCTCAGTGGGGAGTTTGTTTTTCCCTCTCTCTCTGCCACTCCTCCGACTCATGCATTTTCTCTCTCTCTTTCTATCCCTCTCTCAAAAATAAATAAATAAAATACTTTAAAAATAAAAAATAAATTAAAAATGTCCGTTTTTAAAATTTTATTTTATTTATTTATTTTGACAAAGAGAGATCACAAGTAGGCAGAGAGGCAGGCAGAGAGAGAAGGGGAAGCAGGCTCCCCACTGAGCAGAGAACCCGATGTGGGGCGAGATCCTGAGACCATGACCAGACCCTGAGACCATGACCAGAGCTGAAGGCAGAAGCTTTAACCGACTGAGCCACCCAGGTGCCCCCAAAAATGTCCATGTTTAACCAAAACTGATGAGACATATGAAGAAGCACACAGCCATGTCCCCTACATGAAATAAAAGATAAACAGAAACTGCTTTTGTGGGAACTCCAATATGCACTTAGCAGAAAAACAAACTTCAAAGTAACTATTATAAATATATCCCGAGAACTAAAGGAAAGCATGCCCAGAAAAGTAGAGGAAGGATGACAATATCTCATCAAGTAGAGGGTATCAAAACAGATAGAAATTATTTTTTTCAAGTGGAGTTTCTGAAGTTGAAAAGTACAATAACTCACTCAAAGGTAGAAGTAACTAGAGGAGCTCACCATTTGATGTGAGCAGTCAGAAGGACGAAACCAGTGAACTTGAAGATACATCTGTAGCAATTATGCAATCTTAAGAACAGTTGTAAAACAGAAAATGAGGAAAAGTGAATAGAGCCTCAGAAGAACGACAGCACCATTAAGTGCACCAGTATATATGTAATAGGATGTAAATTTTGGCTTCTAGATTGGACCATTAATCTGATCAGGATCTTATTAATTCAAATAGGGAGTGCAGGAAAAATAACAGGTTTAAGAAGTTAGGTAACTTACTTAGTTTTTACATTTTAGGCTTGAAATGTCTTCAAGATACCCAGGGAATGGCTCAGTAAAAAGATGAAAATAAAAATTTGCAGCTCAGAAATAAGGAACAGAAAGGAGAAAATGATATTACTGAGGGTAAGTATATACAACTTGCACCTTGAAGGCTGGGTGAGCAAAAGACATTATCCAGAATCCATAAATGTTGCCAGATCAGTGTCATCATTAGTGATGCTGAAACCTCTATCCTATTACTGAGTAAGAAGATAAGAGTTCATGCACTTGTTGAAATTTGGATCATTCACCTTGCTGATGCTGCTGAGCCCCCCAAAATAATTCTGAAGTCCACAGCTGCCCAGTACTGCTGCTACCTGATCCCAAAGCAAAGGAATGTAAAGCTTCTCCCTTTTTCTTGCCCTCCAATATCATATTAACGCCTCCCACTGATAGAACCTGATAGGAATAAGCAAGGGAGTTTAGGAAGTGTAATTTTCAGGCTTGTAGCTATCTCCTATAGAGAGAGGACTATAGAAGAGCTAATAAGGGGCTGGTAGTCAAAAAAGAAACACCCAGAATCATCTTTCCATTTGGTTGCTCAGCATCCATGCACATCATTCCACCTTTATTTAAACTTCCAATCAATGACAGTTACTTCAACCTAAAGACTCACTTATCCTACATACAAATTAAGACATTCTCCCCTTTTTCTCCAATCATAAAGCTAAACACTCTCATAAATTACTATATCCATCTCAATGGAGTGTTGGGATCTCCTCTAGTTTAGTCATAATCTCACAGGAATATTCTGTAACCTAGAGACTAAATGGTAAAATTAATCACCAACATCTTGGTGAGGAAAAATAAAAAAAGGAATTTAATAAATACAATAAATACACAATTGCCATAATACACAACTCAGGAGGAAAATATTTTAGTTACTATAATCATCATTTTCCTACTAATGGGTCATGAGACTCAGTTGTCCTTCATTGTTTTCTTTTACTTCCAATTGCTTTCTTCTTTTGTCTTCATCTAATATCTCCAATAATGAGGATTCTTTACTTGGAGGAGTGAATTAAATTTAAAATTTTATTTGCTCATGCCCTTCTCATTTACTTTTTTATTGAAATACAATAAACATATTATATTAGTTTCATGTGTACAATATATTGATTCAGCAGTTCTATACATTACTCAGTGCTCACATAATATATGTAGTCACCCTTAGTCACCATTAATGTTATCCCTGTGCACTGTTATTGGGAATGTAAATTGATGTAGCCACTGTGGAAAACATTTTCATTTGCTTTTATTACTTGATATGCAAATATTATGAGGCACCATAGAGAATCATTTGAATTTCATACATGATTTTCCTACCCTACTTAGTAACACTAATCCTGGTATACCTTGATAATTGGAATCAGTCTTTTGAGTTGGCTTAATAAGTTCTATGAAATTAGAGGTATAAAGAGACTGAAATGGCTGGTGACTTTGACCTTCAGATCAATTTATCTTCTTGTTGAAAAGAGTTATTTATTGAAAACATGTAAAAGAGGGGATGGGAGACAAAGTTATGAATGTTATTAAAATTTTAATATAAAATCAATCTATTATAAAAGTATAATTTTGAAGTTAGAGGGAGGGTCTGATTCTCAGGCTAGTACTTACAGTGACAAGTTCATTAAATGAAAGAATTCTCAGTTTTCCACTGAGAATATGTTAATAATGTGCTCTATTTTCATTGCTGTAAAGTTAAGAGAAAACACATGCAAAGTGCCTAACCCATGATTAGAACTCAATAAATACTTATTTAGAATCTCATTTATTTTATAAAAAACTAAAAATTACAACATATAAGAATAGGATTATATTGAATAGTTTGTATTTGGATGCATGATTCAGGATATTTTATTGCATATATATACTTGTGTAGGGAAGGATTACCATTTCCCAAAAACGTGACTTATGGTTGATACAAAATTAAATACCTCAGTATCTTTGGATGATGATGGTAATGACAACAACGATGATGATGACTTTGATGATTGTAATGTTTCAGTTAAAATGTTGATCTGGAACTCACTTGCTTGATCTTTATTTTTCTTATTGCTTTCCTCATGTCTTTATTCCTGAATGTGTAGATGATTGGATTTAAAAGGGGAGTGAAAATTGTGTAAAACACAGAAAGGATCTTATCTATGGACACCCTGCTGAATGGCCATATATAGATAAAGATGCAAGGACCAAAGAACAGTACCACCACTGTAATGTGGGCTGAAAGAGTGGATAAAGCCTTGGAAGACCCGTTGGAGGAGCGATGCCGGACAGTAATCAGAATGATGCTATAGGAGATGAACAGAAAGGTGAAACAGAACAAAGAAAGTAGTCCACTAAATGCAATGACTAATAATTCCAAGATATAAGTGTCAGTACAAGCAAGTCTGATGACCTGAGGCAGATCACAAAAAAAGCTATCCACAACATTGGGGCCACAGAATGGTAAAGTCACTGTGAACACCATTTGGCTCATAGTGTGCACAAAACCAGTGGTCCAGGACAGAAGTGCAAGTCCTATGCAAACACGGTGGCTCATGATAGTTCTGTAATGGAGGGGTTTGCAAATGGCAATGAATCTATCAATTGCCATGGCTACAAGCAACATCATCTCACTTCCACCTAAAAGGTGAAGGAAGAACATCTGGGCCATGCAGCCTTCATAGGAGATAGCCTTATATTCACTAATTAGGTCACAGATCATTTTAGGAGTAGCAAAGGAGGCCAGGGACATATCAATAAAGGAGAGGTTGGCCAGTAAGAAGTACATGGGAGAGTGTAAGTGAGGATCCAGTTTTACCACAAAGATAATGATGAGGTTGCCTAATACAATAGCTATGTAGATAATGGAAAAAAACAAGAAAAAGCAAATCTGTAACTCACGAAACTCTACGAGGCCCAACAAAATAAACTCAGACACCATGGAGTGATTTTGTTTCTCCATTTGTTTGGCTGTTGGCATGATACCTAAAACAAAATCAAAATAGATTAAATTCAGTGAATTAAATTTGAGAGATGAAATATATATACACTTAACTTTGCTCCCTAAAAGCCACTGAAATGTGCAAAAAGAATCAGAAGTTTTGAACAACATTGAATCCAAAATTTAAGAAAAAAAGAATAGACAGAATGTCTTAGCAAAGCTTATGAGGAATTTCTGCCATAGACTCAGACATTTGAAGAAAATTATAGTCAGCACTACTTAGCTCATATTTGCACTAATCTTGAGAAAAGTGAGTATCTGAGTTGGTGAAAGAATTTAGAAGTTCTTCGCCACCTTTTTCAAGGATAAGGTATAAATTTATTGGTCATCCATGGGCAAAGAAGAGGAGGACCTTTCCATTTTGAAATCTATTTCTGCACTGCCTATCAGTGAAGATGATGCCAAAGTTATTTTCTAACTGAAAAACAGCACCAAGAAAAATGAAAGTAGATGAAATATCAAACGTGGCAAGTCTCAGAGTCAGTTCTGTAGTGGCTGCTGAAAATCAGATGAGCAGTCATAATAAACACTGAGTTTTGGACAGTTGAATCTAGGGTTGGCTAAATTGAGGTGGCTTCTCATTTTCTTTTTCCGTAAGGTGGAGAAAAGACTCAGATGTTTGGGTTTTCTCCCATGGGCTCTGACTTTACCTCCAAGCCTATATGAAGTTAGTAGATAGGAAGGTACAGTGCTCAGATATGGCATAAATGGATGCTTGCTGCTAGCTTCCTACTGCCTCGCTTAAGTTACATTCTTTGTCAAGTAGCTAAACATCCTAATGGATTTGGTATAACATCCATATTATTTGTAAGAGAGTATGATTGTAGAGTTCTGATAAACAAAGGAGGATCTGTAGGGAACAGATCCATGTGCTTCTAGATGACTAAGGCAGACCCATGTGGAATGACATCCATTTAAGCATGAATGATGCCAGCCAGAAATTTTGAAGATTTTATTTATTTATTTGACAGAGAGAGATTACAAGTAGTCAGAGAGGCAGGCAGAGAGAGGAGGAAGCAGGCTCCCCGCTGAGCAGAGAGCCCGATGCGGGGCTCGATCCCAGGACCCTGAGACCATGACCTGAGCCGAAGGCAGAGGCTTTAACCCACTGAGCCACCCAGGCGCCCCGCCAGCCAGAAATTTTGAAGTAAAGTATCAAGGAAGATAAGACAGATATCCATGAAGAGATAGTAGTAACAGAACAAATTTTTTGAGACTTAAAAAAAAGTGACATCTGAAAAAAATGAAGAATTGGGAAAAAAACACAAAAGAGTTTATATCTGAAGACTTCATTCATAGAAATAGATACAATATAGTTTTAAAATATTTTAAAATGTAAGAATTTGGAAATGTATAAGAATAAAATAACTGAGATACTCATACTATTATTTAGATTAAATAAATATTTGTATTTTCATCATTTTGCTTCACAGATTTAAATAAAACAAAAACTACTGGAATAGGTGTATTTCACTTAACATCTTACTATTTTGGGTGTGGCTTGTAAAAATGAATAGATGATATCCTATCATAACAAAATTCTGAGAAAAAAAATATTTTTACTGAAGAATTGCTATTATAAAAATGGTGCAACCATCAGTTTGTTTTCTCTATTTGTAGGTTGGAGTCTGCTTTTTGTTTCTTTATTCATTTGCTTTGTTTTTTTGTTTGTTTGTTTTTTGTTTTTTTTTTTTAGATTCCACATAGAAAAGAACACACTAATGGTTGCCAGAAGGGATAGGGGTGGGAGGATGAGCAAAATGGGTGAAGGTGAGTGAGAGACACAGGATTCCAGTTTTGGAATGAATAAGTCATGGGAGAACAAAAGGTAAATAAAATTCAGGGCCTATAGTCAATGGTATTGTAATAGGGTTGAATGGTGAAAGATGATAGCTACACTTGAGCTGAGCAGAGTATGACATATTTGTGGAATCACTGTGTTGAATACCTGAAGCTAATATACTGTTATGTTTCAAGGATACTCCAATTAAAAAAAGAAAGTGCACTTTTTTTTACTTCACATAAGACTCTCTAGCTCCCTCGATGTCATTGCAAATGGCAATATTTCATTCTTTTTGAGGGCTGAGTAATATCTCATTGTATACATACCCAATTCCTCTTTATCTCTTCATCGGTCAGTGGACATTTGGGCTCTCCATAATTGGTTTATGTTGATAATGCTGGTATAAACATTGGGGTGCATGTATGCCTTTGAATTCAAATTTTTGTATCCTTTGGGTAAATACCTTGTAGTACAATCACTGGATCCTATCATAGGTCTATATTTAGGATCTTCCATACCGTTTTCCACAGTGGCTGCACCAGCTTGCATTCCTACAAACAGTGTAGGAGCATTCCCTTTTCTCCACATCACTCATCTTTAGGGAAATACATATCAAAACTACAAAGAGATATCTCCTCACACCCGCCAGAATGGCTAAAATTAACAACATGAGAAACAAAAAATTGTGGCATGGCATTATATTTTGATTTCACTTTGCAACAGTTTCAAAAAGAACCCTCAATTCTGTGATTTATAGTGTAAGTTTTCACAGGGAAATGGTCAAATACTTATTGTACTATTGGCTTTAATAAGTTATATTTGGAAAGCTCCTCCAAAGCCTGTCATTAATAGAATGATTTAAAATGGAAATCTATATGTGTTCATATGGAAAAAATGTGTAAGATATGTTATTAAATTTTAAAATGTCATTATATTAAATATTTTAAATAGATTATTTAATCACATTTTATGAAAAATTATGCATCCATATACAAATTCCAGAGAAATCTCAGAGAAACATAGATTCATTGAAGTATCAAGAGTGCTTACCTCTGGTCTATTAGCTTCTAGGGTTAATGCAGATCCTAAATTTTATGTCAGGTTCTGTAAAATATAATGAAGTTGAATTAGATCTTAGATAAATAATCAATGCTCCCCAAAATGTAGTTGATATTTAGCTAGGGACTTCAAATCAGAAAGTCATTTATGTTACATATAGCTGTAAAGAACTTGCAAAATAATCTGTAAATAACTTGCAGCTTGGGATAGTAACAGGCTATGCTGGTTTATCATCTACTCTCTAAAACATTTAGAGTTGCAGCAGCACTAAAGGTGATAGTATGGATTTGGCAATCTATTACAGACAGCCAGGATTGGAAATACATTCTGTGTCATATATCCACTTGTGAAAAAGCAACTCACCAAAAAAGGCAAGATGTCTTCTGTCCCCTTTTCCCACCAGCCCTTCCAAAAGTGTCCTCTGAGAATTTCCAGGACAATTCTTGAAAACAGCAATGAAAGAGACAAATCTTCTGATTTTAAAATGTGTTACAAAGCTAGAGTAATGAAATGATACTTTACCTTACTAAGAATAGGTAGAATAATAAACAGATGTAAAACACCCGAGACTTTTTAGTAAAAGAGTCCTATATTAAAAAAATACTGTTTAAGATAAAGTTGCAGTTACTTGGGAATAAATAAGCTGGTGAGCTACACAGTCGTTAATAAAAATGAATTAAAATACTTAAGTATATAAATAATAGTTCAAACAATAAATAATAGAAATAAATAAGTGAATATCATGCTTTGTTATATTTTATAATATTGGCTTAGGATCATGACAAAGACAGAAATTGCAGAAGTTAAGGTTTTAATAGATTTTATTCAGTGAAGATGAGCAAGCTCTCTATTATCTCAAAAACATACTCAAAATTCTAAGAGGCAAAAGCTGAACTGGAGAAAAGTAGCCAAATATATATGTCCTTAATATCAAATTCTTATACATTGATATGGAAAATTTCAAGAGACCTATATAAAAATAAGCTAAGCTAAAATACAAAATGTTTAAGAAAATATATAAACAATGGTTAAATATATGAAAAAGAGAGTTTAATTTCAGTAAAATATACGTTGAGGTCACATACATCAAAGTGTTTTAGTGTTTTATTTTGAGTGTATAATTATATATCTGGTATGTATTTTTCTATATTTCTTGATTTATCACAAATATTATGTATTAAATGTGTTCTACATTTGAAATTGGAAATTTTTTAAGTAAATAATTTATTTAATGAAATGGAAACATAGAAAAATCTTTAACTTTTCTTCTCCATACCTTATTCTTGCTTTAGGAGCTGTAACTGAAAGTCATTGAGACTCAGGAGTTTTTCACATGTCCCCACTTCTTCCATGTTCCTTTTGTGTGTCCCCACTCTAATGAAGGAGAACTCCCTTTTATTTTGAAACCACAGAAACAACATGAGGAATTTGTCAATTAATGACCCTGGGAAAACCTTGCATCTTATAAATGAATTCCCTCAGCAATTAAAAGTCGTACATTTGGCAAGCTAGATTATTCAGAATTTCTCATTAGTGTGTAGATTTTCCCCATAAAGAAGAGACAGAAAACTGAATGGGAAGAAATCAGAGAGGGAGATAAACCATGAGAGACTCTGGACTCCCGGAAACAAACTGAGGATTACAGAAGGAAGGGGGGTGGGGGGATGGGGTAACTGGGTGATGGGTACCAAGGAGGGCACATGCGGTGATAAGTCCTGGGTGTTATGTGCAACTAATGAATTGTTGAACACTGCATTAAAAACTAATGCTGTACTATACATTGGCTAATTGAACATTAAAAAAAGAGAGAGTGACAGAAAGAATGCATTATCAACCAAACAATATAACTATGTTTCTGTGAGCAGACGCAGACATATAAACTGAGTGTCTCCTTAAAATGTGGATAACTTTGAATTTTCCAAAGTCCGGAGTAAGAAGAATTTAGAAACCTGAGATAAATAGAAAACTTCTTATAAAACTTTGATGGTCACAAAAATCTGTTTCATTAATCTTATCATCTGAATAAAGGTGGAGAGAAGTACCATTTAATGGAAATAACTGGTTCCTAAGGGTCACATCTCTCTAATACCTTTCTAATTTTCTTCTATAATTAGTTCCTTTTGGATTTGTAAGCTTTGTTGATACTGCATTGTGCCAGAATACTTCATGGTTAAAATGAAAGCAATTTGCTGTTCTTTATTTGATCTCTTTCTTGTTAAGCAATAGCTGACTAGTTTCTTCTTTCTCACATTGGACTGCCTATGGTTATGATGTCAACAAATGGTCTATGGCCTATACAACCAACTACTTTATCTAATTATGCTATTATTTCAGTGAACAGCTTGGTCAGCAATATCTAAAACCACGTTTTTTTTTTTTGTTTTTTTTTTTTGGTCATCTCTGAATTGATTACTTCACCCATTGATTACTTCATACATTTGTAGCTCAGACACTAAAGAAAATAACATATTTATTAATGGGGTTTATGTATTATTTCCAGAACTGCTATAGCCATTCTTGTATATTTCCTATGGGCATAATCACACATTTGTCTTAGATATACTGTAGAGTAGAATTACTAGATCATGGGGTAGGCATGTCTTTTAAGAAGTGCCAGAGAGGGGCACCTGGGTGGCTCATGGGGCGCCTGGGTGGCTCAGTGGGTTAAAGCCTCTGCCTTCTGCTCGGGTCATGATCTCAGGGTCCTGGGATCCAGCCCTGCATCGGGCTCTCTGCTCGGCAGGGAGCCTGCTTCCTCCTCTCTCTCCGCCTGCCTCTCTGCCTACTTGTGATTTCTCTCTGTCAAATAAATAAAATATATTTAAAAAAAAAGTGCCAGAGAGTTGCAATGTAGTTGTACTTCTTTACACTCCCTCTTGCAGTGTAGAGTTCAGGTTGTTCTACATTCTTACAAGATTTTGGTATTATGAAGCCTTTTTAATTTTAGCAATTTTTTTTAGATATATTGGAATCTTCATTGTGGCTTAATTATTATTTCCCTGATATTTCATGATGTAAGATATCTTTTCATATGGTTATTTACTTTTTGAATATTTCCAGTTGTGAAGTATCTACTTACCTCTTTGTGTCCAAAGCATATGAGTAGTTGCCAAGAGAGAGGGGCAAACCGAGCAACACTCTTAACCCTAGAGAACAAACTGATAGTCACCAGAGGAGAGGTGGGTGGGGGGATGGGTGAAATAGATGGTGGGGGTGAAGGAGTGCACTTGCTGTGAGGAGCAATAGGTGTTGTATGGAAGTGTTGAGTCACTACATTGTATGCCTGAAACTAATATTACACTGTATATCAACTAACTGGAATTTAAGTAAAAACTTTTAAAAAAGAAAAGTTGACATACCAGAGAAGACATTTCAAATACATATTTCCATCAATATTCTTATTTTGAAAATATACCCAAAAATGCAATAATGTAATATTCATAATGTATGGTAGGGTTTCTCAGTCTTGTCATTATTGACATTTTAGGCTCAGTGATTCTCTTTTGTGGGAGACTGCCTTGAGCACTCTACGATATTTAGGTGCATTCCTGGCCTCTATCCATTACATGCCAATAGTTGTCCCCACGTGGAACACCCCAAAATATCCCAGATATTACCAAATCCCCCTCAGTTGAGAAGCAATGATATATTCCATTTGAGTAATAATAAGTACAAAAATAAATATACAAATATTAAGTATAAAATTTAAATATAAAATTTAAACATAAATTATTTAATAAAAATTGCAAGAAGAGTTAAGATAACCAAGAGAAAAAAATAACCAAGAAAACCATATTCAAAAATACTTAGATGATGGAATTTTAAAGATTCTAAAAACAGGTTTTATTAAATAATCAGGAAATTATAGGAAAACATAAACATGACAGAAAAAATAAAAGACATAAAAAAAGTCAAATGGAATTTTAAAATATAGAAATTGAGAAATTCCATTGCAAAGACAAAAGAATATCAACAATAAAAATCCCTAGATAGAAAATAGAAACCATTTAAGCTAAAGCTAAAGCAAAAGCCAAAAAATGAACAGAATTTCAGTGACCTATAAAAAATATCAAATGATCTATGGTGAGTGCTGTGAAGTGTGTAAACCTGGCAATTCACAGACCTGTACCCCTGGGGATAAAAATACATTATATGTTTATAAAAAATTTAAAAAATAATAAATTAAAAAAATCAAATGATCTAAAAATATATATATCAAATGATCCAATGCATGTGGTACTAGATTCAAAGATGACAGAAAAAAAAATTTGAAAAATAATGTTTAAAAATAATTCTGATGGAAAGTGCAAATTCACAGAACAAAATTAGGTTTGGATGTGTCAGGAAAATCAAGACACACAATAAATGCTGAAAATGAGCAATTTGTAAGGTCTTAAAATTTGTTGAAGGAAAAAAGATACATTATATACAGAAGAACAAGAAATTAACAATTCTAGACTTCTTTTCCAGAAACTATGCACACTCCCTTTACAATATGAAAAGAAAAAAACCCTCTCAAAGTAGAAATCTATACCAAAATTATCTTCATGAACTTAAAGGTGAAAGAAAAACATTTTGCACAAATAAAAGATAATTTCATGGCCATCAGAAATGTTCAATGAAGCTGTAATGACAATTTACTACATTTATAATATGTACAAATAAAAGTATGACATGACAATATAGTACAGAGATAAGAGGGTAGAGAAGTTCACTATGTTATACGTGAGATGGTATAATATTATTTAAAGGTACTAGAATGTTATCATTTGAGTAAAGTAAACTTAAATAGAGTAAATTCCAGGCAAGTAAATTGAGTGTAGGTAATTGGAAACTAAAACCACTCTCATTTCAAGCATTCAGTTATGTACACATTTATGGGAATTAGAGGAAAATTAAGACAAATCATGTAGAAACCACACAAAACAGATGTGGTACTAAGGCATAGGATTGGAATGCTAAGATTTTTGTCAGATGCTTTAGGGATTCCTGAGCCACCTATCGGGGGTAGTGAAATAAAATGACATGGAAACATCCAAGCAGAGAAAAAGTGGACATACTTCTCCCTTACCCTCCAAAGCCATTAGTCTGAACACTGAGTACTTAACTCAGTGTCCACAGGGAGAAATCATCTGACGATAATATAAAGTGGATTTCTCTGAAGACAAGGTCTTGCACAGAAGCAGCAAGTGGATTATACTGGACTCCTTCCAGAAGCCCCATTGGTCTAAAAATGGGAATTCAATGGAACTGACACCTATTCAGCACTGGGATTTGCTAATTCTCATTAGCAAGCCTTCTTGCTCAACTCTAGAACCCAAGAGTTATCTCTTACTGCACTACCTTGAGGCATTGACAATGACTGAAACATTCTAATGTTTTATTTTTTTAATTTTTTTATAATTTCATCAAATTTTTATTTTTCTCCTTACAAGTTAGAAAATAATTACAAGAAAGAATAGTAGGAAAGTGCTACATCTTTTTCTTCTTTCTATTTAACTTTAATTCTATCAGTAAGAGACTGATAAATCCATGTGTTTGTAGGACATGGTAAAGGACATGCAAGAAATTTTAAGTCTTTTCTATGCTTCACTTTCTTTGTTACAATGTGTAAATGGAAATATTTGTCATAAACCCCATAAAACTTTTATCATAAATGATATATCAAGGCCTTCAGATAAAAACTCATTTGAGCTTGTGCAAATTTGTGATAGTAATAACCATCAGAGTATCCATTTATCTGTTCAAGATTATATACTTGTTTTTTTAATGTTTGAAAAGAAAAAAAAGTTTTAAAATCACAGAACGAAATTAGGTTTGAATGCTTCATGAAAAAAATCACTTCAAGACATACAATAAATGCTGAAATTGAGCAATATATAAAATCTTAATATCTGTCAGAGGAGAAAAAGATATATACAGAAGAACAAGATATTGACAACTCTAGACTAGTTTCAGAGACTATGCCCACTATTTTTAAAATATGAAAAGAAAAAAAAAACTCAAAGTAGAATTCTATACCAAAATTATCTTCTCAAACTTAAAGGTGAAAAAAAGACATTTTTGAGCTAATAACAGATTAAATATTTCATGGCCATAAGAAATGTTAAATGAAGCTTAATGACTACTACAATTATAATATGTGCAAATAGAAGTATGACATGGCAATATAGTACAAAGGAGGTTAGAGGGTAGAGAAGTTCAGTATAAGTGAAATGGTATAATATTATTTAAAGGTACTAGAATGTGAATTTAAAATTGCATAATATAAATTCTAGAAGAACCAAGAAAAAGAAGTGGGACTGGAATGACAGAATAACTGAATGAAAGAAGGAGAAAGGAAGGAGGGGAAGAAGGAAGAAAGGGAGGAGAGGATGAAGGAAAGAACAAAAGAAGAGAAAAAAGAAAGGAAAAGTAGTTTGTTAAAATAACCATGTATGTCTAATGGCTACTAATCTGGACATATCCCAAGTTTAAACTATTTGGCCCTTTCCTGATCAAATCAAAACATGTTCCTTGGTTATCGACATAGTTTCCATAATGAAGGCTATTGTTCTTCATAAATCGGCCACAGTAAATCCTGAAGACAGTCAAACTCTGATGAAGAAGGTAAGGGGAGATCTGCATGGTGGATGCTGTCAAGTGCCCCTTACTTCGTATTGCAGAAGTAATTAGGCTCATGGCTCAATGATACCTTTAGATGTTGATAGTCACTTAAGCCAGGGAATCTTGCTGTACGGGCAAGTAAATTGGCCATAGGTAATTGGAAACTAAAACCACTCTCATTTCAAGCATTCAGTCATGCACACATTTATGGGAACTTAGAGGAAGATTAAAACAAGTCATGTAGAAACCACCCAAGAAAGACATGGTACTGAGGCAGGAGATTGGAATGCTAAGATTTTTGTCAGATGCTTTGGGGATTCCTGAACCATTATCCCCTATTGGGGATAATGAAATAAAATGACATGGAAACATACAAGCAGAGAAAAAGTGGACCTACTTCTCTCTCACACACCAAACCCATTAGTCTGAACACTGTGGACTTAACTCAGTGTTCATGGGAAGGCTGTCATCTGACAATTTTAGGCAGATTTCTCTGAAGACAAGATTTCTGTGGAAATCTGAAGGCAGATTTGTCTGCACAGAAACAGCAAATGGATTATACTGGACTCCTTCCAGAAGTCCCAGTGGTCTAAAAATGGGAATTCAATGGAACTGACACCTATCCAGCTCTAGGATTTGTTAATCCTCTTGTTAGCAAGCCTACTTGCTCAACTCTAGACCCCAGCATGTACCTCTTATGACTGAAACACCCCAACCTCTAGATCAAAAAAGCCCTATCTCATAGCAATGGAATGCCTAGAAGACCACCACCCACAGGTCCTCTTCCCTGGACATGATCAGGGACTAAAGACACATACTGACCCCCACCTGTGATCATGTGCTCCTTGCCTGCTGTCTTGTAGGTACTTTCCTAAACCTCTCCTAGAAAACTCTAGGTGTCCATCTTGCCAGCAGAGAGAGAGGTCTGTTGTAAGGCTTGAGCCACCTCACCCAGCTACAGGCACCAGAACTAAATTTTTCCCTCTTTTCCAAATCCTTGTCTCCAGTTACTGGCTTCTTTTGCCATGAGTTTATCTGGATTTGTTTGGCAAGTTTTGGCAAACCCAGCCAGGAGCTATGCTCTCAATTTATGATGCCCCCTTGGGGTTCCCTGGGGCAGAGCATGCCAGTGCTCACCCACTCATTCCCTGAGTTAAGGACTGTGATACATGGTTCCATTATAGCCTTACAGAAGCAGCCACCAAGAACACAATGAAAGTTTTATAATATTGGAGAGTCTATCAGTGTGTTTCATGGGGAGAAATTCCTCTGATCAAGAAAGGCACTTGACTGTTACTAATCTACAAAAAGAATTGAAGAAACATTGGATTACAAGGCCGTATCACATTTACTTTTTATTTTTTAAGATTTTACTTATCTATTTAGAGAGAGAGAGAAGACGGGGGAGGGGCAGAGTGAGAGAGAGAACCTCAAGCCGACATCTGCTCTGAGTGTGGAGCCGGTCAGCAGAGCTCAATCCCACTACCCGAGACCATGACCAGAGCCAGAATCAAGAGGCAAAATCAAGAGTCGGCCCTCAACTGACTGAGCCACCCAGGAACCCCATATCACTTGTCCTATCACTCTTGGAGCATTGGTCTCACTGAAAATGGAAACAGGCAATTCAAAGTTACTTCAAACTGGAGTGGAAAAGCATGAAGATCTAGCTGGTTGTATTGGGTAAATGTATTTTTTAATTGGATATGGAAGAGAGAAAAGGGGATACTCTACAGGAAACGTTTCCTGAAACTGGACATGGGAATAAGGAAATGGTGGGACTACAATTCCCCAGCTTTCTATCTTTATATCTTCTGTTTTGATAGCTCCATGTTTATGTTTACAATAGTGCCAGGCCTAAAGTTAGTATACAGTAAATGGTAGGTATATGTTCCTGATTGATCCTTTTTAATATTCTTCAAGTAAGTTTTCATATTAGAACACTTGTGACCTGATAGTGGTTTTATATTTCCTTGATAAAACATAAAAATTTTGGTAAGTATGCAATGCCAGAAAAAGTTTTCTATCTTGTAACTCATGGAAAACAATATGACATCTTTAATAATTCCCATTGGTATTTAATCATCAGTTGGGTTTTGTTAGGTCTCAAAATACATTTCTTTATCACTACTCTCTCAATATATATGACTCTTTTTTTAAAGATTTTATTTATTTATTTGACAGACAGATCACAAGTAGGCAGAGAGGCAGGCAGAGAGAGAGAGGGGGAAGCAGGCTCCCCGCTGAGCAGAGAGCCCGATGTGGGACTCGATCCCAGGACCCTGAGATCACAACCTGAGCCAAAGGCAGAGGCTTAACCCACTGAGCCACCCAGGTGCCCTATATGACTCTTTTTTAAGTAAAATATTCATATCTGTCATTATTTTAAGGAAATACCATTATTTTTTGGAAAGAATGGCTCTCCAGGTTTCAATGTGTCTGACTCAAATAATGTTCTGAAACACTGTAAAACCAGTAAGTCACAGGGGAAGATTTAACATACATCAAAACGATATAGAACCATTTCTAGATACAGGCTTTTAATTTCTTTGTTCATAGGTAGAATCAAATGTTGAAAGTCCTTTAGGAACCGAACACTATGACGACATTGGAGAGTTCTAGAAGGCATTATCATTCCAGTTATCATACAGACACAGCATATTCTCGTTATAAGTGTGACAATGCAGGGCAAGTTAAATAATTGAGTATAATTTGATATACTTCAATTGATTTTATTTTCCATCTGCTAAAGAGTTTCCATGTCAAACTTCATGATGTCAATATCATTACAATAAACATTTGAGAGCATTTGCAATTCATGACAAAAAGTGCCTCCTCAGGAAGTAAGTGGCTGAATGAACTTTCGCATTTGTTTTCAAAGAAATGTGTTGTTCCTTGTGCTTATAAACCTACCAGACCTAATACTTCAGTTTATCCCATTGTGGTCAACAAGCAGAAAAATAAAAGTTAGCTAAGTTGACTAGTATCATGTGGACAAGAACATGATTTTTGGCAAATCTGACTTAAGAAATAATTGCTCTTATTTCAGGTTCTTCTGTTTTAAGGTTACAAGTACTTTTTTTAAAAAGTACATTTTAATAGAATAAATCATTCCTATATTCTCAAGTAGTTGGACAGACTGCTCTCTGTAGGTCAGGCAACTAGTAGATCAATCACAGTATGTCTTTTCTCTTCATAATTTGTTGCATATGATCGCCTATGAATAAATTTCTACTTCTAATGCTCAGTTTAACTGCATGTGAGTCTATGCATTAGAATTAAAATGCTGATGTCAAAGTTTAGATATCTTTTTCCTCAGCCATTTTAGAATAGCCAGAAAATTGTTTACAGTAAGGAGAAAGCTAAGGAACTTTGTATCTGTGGGAAAGGAAGATGCTGGTCAGATAATCCAAATATTTGCTTTGAAAACATAAACTTTTTCTCTTTTCTCTTTTCTTTCTTGCTCCTTGTTCATCAGGGAGACTATTTCTTCCCCTCCCTTTGCCCCTCCCCCCATTCATGTTCTCTCTCTTGTGCTCTCTCTCAAATAAAGAAATAAAATCTTTTAAAAAAAGAAAATGTGTTTTAAAGGAAAATTATAGATTAGTGCAAGTTAAACTCTCAAAAGAGAAACAAAACAAAAAAGTAGACAAATTCTTTGACTTTCAATAAAACTATCTATTCCACAGTTATATATCACTAGTGCATTATTCCAAAAAGTTGTGGGGTTTTTTTGTGTTTTTGTTTTGTTTTGTTTTGTTTTTTTACTTTTCTGTTGTTGTTAGCAAACTTTATTTTTAGATTTACAGGAAAATTTCATAGATAGTTACATTGAGTTCCCATATACCTTACATCCAGTTTCCTCTATTGTGGTATATTTGTCAGAACTAATGAATTGATATTTATGCATTATTATTAAATAAAGTCCACACTTTATTCAGATTTCCTTAGTTTTTACCTGATGTCCGTTTTCTCTTCCAGAATCCTATCCAGGATATCACATTGGATTTAGTCTTCATGTCTCCTTAGGCACCTCTTGGCTGTGACAATTTCTCAGACTGTCTTCATTTTTGATGACCATGAAGGTTTTGACTTACTGGTTGGGTATTTTACAGGATGCCCCTGCATTGGAATGTGTCTTATGTTTCCTAATGATTATACCGGGGTTCTAGGTTTGGGGGAGGAAGTCCACAGAGGTAAGTGCCGTTTTATCCTACCATGGATACATAATGTCAGTGAGACTAATCACTGTTGCTAATGTTGACTTTTATTACCTGGGTGAGGCAGTCTTTGTCAGGTTTCTTTACTCTCAAGTTACCTTTTCCCTCGCTTCTCATCCTGTCCTCTTTGGAAGGAAGTTGTTATGCACACTGACCACTTAAGGAGTGGGGTGCTATGCTTTACCTCTTTGAACATGAAATATTTACATAAATTATTTGGAATTTTAATGCATGGGAAATTTTTCTCTTCTCTACTTATTTACTTGTTGAATTATTTATTTATACCAGTGTAGATTCATAAATTTTTATTTTACACTCTGAGTTATAATCCAATACTACTTTATTAATTTGGTCACTCAAATTGTTCCAGCTCTTTCAGTTGGTTCCTTTGACATGTCCCCATCACTGTCAGTTTTTTTTTTTTTTTTTCAAGCAACCTGTTTGCTTTTTAATAAATTTTGTTCAGTCTTGTAGTAGGTCTACTAGTATTTAGCTCCATTACTCTGTGAGCATTTCTCTTTTCATTATTAAAATAATAGACAATAATGAAAATTGAAAGATAGAAGTAGAAAAAAAGTGCAATTCAGTCTTTATTACTTCAGTGTGTTCTCTTGAAAGCTCCTTTTTTCTTTTTTCTTACTTTGCATACTTTCACAATTTCTTTTTTTTTTTAAAGGTCTAATCGGTCTTTGTAAATAATTTCAAAATTGGGTTATTTCCATTTAATAATATTTCTGAACATTTTCCAGCCTCATTAATATATATCACTTAAAATGTTCTACATAGATCAATTAACCTTTTCTTTTAATTAATTAAAATTAGCACATAAATATCCTCAGTGTATTGCATAATGATGCATAGCAGGTCTTTAACATAGGGACTGAATAAATTAGCTATTTAGAGAGTTTCAATATTTTTTAATTATAAATAGTGATGAAAGGAGAGTGTGTGTGAGCCTACAAGTTAAGTACTTTTACATATTTAAGATTTCTAGAAGTTGAGCAGAGTCCAATAATAGCAACAACATTTTTGAAGCTCTTAGTTCATGATTAGATCATATGAAATTGGACAAATTGTGTGAGGCTAACGCATTCAAAGAAAGGGAAAAATATTGTCCAGACTACCCAAATAAGCAAAGGGTCACTCGTTGAGAATCTCAACAAAATGGGCTGATTATTGAGACATAATTTTTAAGTTTTTCTTGTCAAATATCTGTCTGTTTTTACTCACTTCATCAACATTTCTATTGATGGCCTTTATAACATGTATTGTGGAGAATATGAGTAATTTGTCTATTTTCAAGGAGCTTAAAAATGATCTGGGGAAAGAAGAATCACAAAAGCAGAAATGAGGAACTCATATAAGAACAGATTTGCCTAGCTCTTTTTTTAGAACAGTTATTCTGTTTCTATTTAAAATTGCTTACATTCAATTTGACAATTAAAAATAGGCTTAAAGTTCCTAATTTACATGGATTTTGCATTAACACTGTTTTTAATCTAGATCCTGAATATTCATTATATATTTCATTCATTCATTCACTCCTTCAATAGATGTAGTAGTCATGAGTAGTCATGCAGTATTCCAGATGCTAGAATATGTATAAACTACTGCATGTATATTTGAAGTCTGTCCTTTTCTCTTGGAATGCAGTTTCAAAAATGAGAATTCCAAAAGCATTAGTATGAATCCTTAAAAGGTTAGGCATAAAACTGAAAGGAGATATAACTGTCCTAGACACAGAAAGAAATAACTTTCTATATTAAATAAGACGTAGCACTTTGCATCAATCCAAGGTTCTCAGAGTAGGAAGTTGGCTAGAGGACATGTGTATATGGGGAAAAAATACATCCTCTGTTGGATGAATGTACCCATAGGGGTCTCTCAGAGAAACAGAGTGCACAGCATCATGATGCTTCTTCCTTCTATTTCTGATGATTGGGAACATAAACGGCAGGGAATTGGTGGGAGTACAGGATAAGGAGATGCAAGGCTATTTCCCAGATTCACATGAGGCACATTCCCCTAAAAGTATTTTCTCCACTCTGATAAGCAATAATGACACAAAAGGAAGACTATATTTTGTTTGCTGAAGGAGATTTATAAGAATCTAGATAACCAAGAAACCATTAATGATGAAAATAATCTTTTTGAACAAACCAGTAAAATCAGTGGTGTTATAAGCATGGGCTGATGGGAAAGTTATGGCATAAATTTAGATGACTGTAGTGAAAGAACTGTATTTCTCTTATCTACATGAAACAGTTACCTCAAGGCACCCCATTTTGTCATTTTGAAGCTTGTGAGGAATAAAATGCACAGTCCAAACAGCAATCCTTTATATAGCCATCAACAAGTGAATGAGTGAATACAAACTGAAAATGAAGTAAGTTTAGTTCCATTTCTCTGTGAACCTGGGCATCCTTGGTACTTTCTGCTTAAAATACTAGAATAGACATTTGATGTGAATGATGTTAAATGTTGAATGAATAATTTATGGTCTATATATATATATACATATATATAATAATTTATGGTCTCTCTCTATATATGGTCTATAATGAATAATTTATGGTCTCTCTCTCTATATATGGTATATATATATGGTTTATATATAATGGTTATATATATGGTTAATATATGTGGTTAATATATATATAATATTGGTTAATATATATAATATATGGTTAATATATAATATGGTTAATATATGGTTAGTGGTTTATATATATATGGTTATATATGTGGTTATATATATAATGGTTATTATATATGGTTGTTATGGTTACTGGTTAATATATATAATAATATACGGCATATATATAATTACACGGTTACACTCTTACAAAGTGGGCAATAACCATCATTGATACTAGCATGAGCTCTGAGGGTTTCATGCAAGAATGGAGAAGGAAAGAGGAGATACATTTCTCAGGACACAAAAACTTACAAGTAAGACATAATTTAAGGTTGAATTAATAGTTCCTTACCAGAATCTCTTTCAAAA
This sequence comes from Martes martes, assembly GCF_963455335.1. NCBI lineage: Eukaryota > Metazoa > Chordata > Mammalia > Carnivora > Mustelidae > Martes > Martes martes. The sequence goes on along the minus strand of NC_137894.1, from coordinate 51,829,280 downwards.
TATGCGTCTTTAGAAACCTTACTGTATTTTCTGCATTTATCATTTCCAGGACAAAAAAAATCAATATTATTCTATGAATGTAGAACCCACCACCATTATAATCACATTTATGAACATCTTTAAAGCACAAAGATGCATTCAATATCATGCAGTCTGATAGTTTTTATTTTACTGAAGGGGAAACTTAACCCTGGAAAGTAGATACTTGCCCTGTGTTGCCCCCAATGAATAGCTCAGCTAGGTGTTGTATTGAGGTCTTTGGATTCCAGGTTCACAATACGATGATGATTTCATGTGTTATTTTTATTTTTGTCTTTCAGAAATGTATATTTTGAATTCCCCTTGCTTTTTGGTACACTCTCTTGGCCATTTCAGAAATCATTAACAAAATCACCCCCTAAAAGTGGGAGGTGTTTTAAGTTCAGGTACCTAGTCTAAGTATCAAAATTAGATACCAACATGAACCATCCTTTCTGTAACCACAACTTTTCTACCCACGATTCTCACTCATTTTGCTTATGATGGGATAAAGCTGACAATATGGAAAGGGCAAACCATTCAGTGGTGTCCGAGTTCATTTTGCAGGGACTTTTCAAATCTCAGAATCTTCGGATTCTGTTCTTCCTAGGATTCTCTGTGGTCTTGTGCAGGGTTTTTGTTAGGAAACCTCCTCATCTTGGTCACAATGACCTTTGACTCATGCCTTCACACACCAGTGTATTTTCTGCTTATGAAACTCTCCTGTATTGATATGAGCCTGCCTTTTTTTGCTACCCCTAAGATGACTGTGGATTTCCTCTGAAAACGAAAGACCATCTCTTGGTGGGGATGTTACTCTCAGATGTTCTTCATGTACCTCCTTGAGGGGGGGTGGTGAGATGATGTTGCTTGTAGCCATGGCAATAGACAGGTACATTGCCATATGCAAACCCCTCCATTACCTGACCATCATGAGCCCACAAGTGCTCGTTCAGCTGCTGTTATCCTCCTATACAGTTGGATTTGTGCATTCAGCTAGTCAGATGGCTTTCATGTTGAATTTGCCCTTCTGTGGTCCCAATGTGGTGGACAGCTTTTTCTGTGACCTTCTCCTTGTTATCAAACTTGCCTGCAAGGACCCCTACCTGCTACAACTGCTGGTTGTTGCTGACCGTGGCCTCCTGCCCCTGGTCTGCTTTCTCCTCTTGCTTGTCTCCTATGGGATCATCATATACTCAGTCAGGCACCGTGCTGCCGGTGGCTTGGCCAAGGCCTTCTCCACTCTGTCAGCACACATCACAGTTGTGACTCTCTTCTTTGCCCCATGTGTCTTTATCTATGTATGGCCCTTTCTCTCTGTGTTTTATACAATTTTCACACCTCTCTTAAATCCTATTATCTATACATTAAGGAATCAAGAAGTAAAAGCAGCCATGAAGAAGTTAAGGACTCGACATATAAATGCGAAAAACACTTTGTAGATGATGTTTCTGAAGAAATAATTTCTTGTGTGGACATTTTAAGGAATGAACTTTGAAGCTATTTCATGTTCTGTAAAAGGAACCAGTAGGTGTAACTTTTAAAGAGCAAACCCCTTTTCTTGTCAGTAATTAAACACATGACATGTAGAGTCTGGAAGACATGCATTTAAATCCTCTCTTCACTGCTTCTTCTCATGCAAATTTGAAAAAAATTAAATTCTCTTTATTTAGTTTATCTACAAAATTTCTTTATATGTTTCTTTTATTATTTTGGCATGTTTTTAATCTTTATAATCATTATTACTACTACTATTATGCTTGTAGTTATTACTGCTGCTATGATAGTTGTAGCTATTACTGGTAATCTATATGTAGAAAATGCATACAAATGATGCCTCACGTAGCCATTTAGCAGAGTGCCTGGTTAATTACTATTTGGTGTTAGAAAAGTACATTTTGTAGATAATCCCTAGTCAATGTGTATTAACTTTTAGTTACTCTTTTGCTCCAGATACAGTGCTTCAAACCTTGTTTCACATATTTTGTGAGCCCACAGTGTGCCAGGAGGTACATCCAGGGTTTCAGAAAGCTTACAGTCCTTGGATGGAAAGAGTGAATTAAATTTGTAAACAGTACTATATTACATGTTGAAAGTCCAACACAACTTTATCAGTAATAACACTAATAATGGTCCCTGCCTTGTTTCTGAATCCATGGGTAATTTGATTCAGAGTCCATGGGGGGAAGGGAGGGGTAAGAGGTGATTGATACTCCTGAAAAGTCTACAATCAATTCTTAATAACAGTATCAAGCTTTTATTTTCATTTTCAAAATACAGTTTACGAATATAAAATAATCACTCTCTTTATTATTTATTTATTATTTTTTTGAGGGAGAGTGAACTCATGCATGCATGAATGGGGAGGGACAAAGAGAAGGGAGAGAGAGAATTTTTAAGCAGGCTCCCCATCCAGTACAAGCCTGATGAAGGCTTGAGCTCACAATCCTGAGATCATGACCTGAACTGAAATCAAGAGTCGGACATTTAACTAACTGAGCCACACTGGTGCTCCAAGAATCATTCTTTAGTGTAGAATTCTGTGAGTCTTGAAAAATGCATACTCATGTAACTATTACATTGAGAATATAGGAGAATTTCGTCAACCCTCAAATTCCCCTGTGCTCCTTTGTGGTCCACCTCTCTCCTATCCTCTGGCTCTGAAAAAAATAATCTGTTTTTTATACCTAATTTGCCTTTTCTAGACTGTCATATAATTAGAATCATATACTAAGTAACCTTTTCAAAAAGCTTTTTTTAAAATTCCAGTTAGTTAACATGTAGTGTAATATTAGTTTCAGGTGTGTAACAGTGATTCAGCACCTTCATATAACACCCAATACTCATCACAACAAGTGCCCTCCATAATCCCTATGACTATTTAACCCAACCCCCACCTGGTAACCATCAATTTGTTCTCTACAGATAAGAATCTGTTCCTTGGTTTGCTTCTCTTTTTCTTTTTTCCCCTTTGCTCATTTGTTTTTTTTTCTTAAATTCCACATATTCTTTCTCCGCCTGACTTTGGCTTAGCATAATATTTTGTATCTCCATCCATGCCATTGCAAATGGTGACATTTCATTCTTTTTTATGCCTAAGTAATATTCCTAGATAGATAGATAGATAGATCTCTTTCTTCCTATCCATTCATCAGTCAATGGACACTTGGGCTGTTTACATAATTTGGCTATTGTAGATAATGGTGATATAAATAGTGTATTAAGTATTTTTGTATTTTTTGGATAAATAACTGGTGGTGCACTTGCTGGATTATAAGGTAGTTCTATTTTTAATTCTTTGAGGAGCCTCCACACTGTTCTCCAGAGTGGCTATTCCAGTTTGCATTCCTACTAACAGTGCAAGAGGATCTCCCTTTCTCTACATCCTCGCCTGCACATATTATGTCTTGTGTTAATTTTAGCCCTTCCAGCAGGTGTGAGGTGGTATCTCTGTAGCTTCGATTTGCATTCCCCTGATGATGAGTGATATTGAGCATCTTTTCATGTGTCTGTTGCCACCTGGATGTCTTTTTGGAAAAAATGTCTCCTGACTTTTTGTAATTGGATTATTTGGAGATTTTTGTTGTTGGATTGTATAAATTCTTTATATATTTTGGATACCCTTTAACAGTTATGTCATTTGCAAATATCCTCTCCCATTCCACAGGTTGCCCTTTAGCTTGTTTATTGTTTTCTTTGCTGTGCGAGTAAGGAGCCTTTGAGCATGGCTTCTTCCACTCAGCATAATGTTTCAGCTATGATAATCTTATGTTCTACTATTATCTTTCAACATCATATTTGATATTTTAGATCATGACATGTCAAGGACCTAATACCTTTTGAATGCTAAAGAACAAAATAGATATATGTCACAAAAGATCTGACACATCTGTATACCAGTAAGGAGAATTATTGATTTTAATTTTTCTACAATATGGTGAATATTTTACACATTTTTATAAAAATTACACATATTGGGGATGATAACAACTACCAATCACACTTGGCTTATTTGACATGGAAAAATTTGTTAATTTCACTGGAGCTATTATGAACATTTCCAATGGGTAGAGGTAAATCTTTTAAAACTGTAGAAGAAATCTAAGAAAAATAATCTAAAGTCAGGTGTTAAAACTAAGCAAAAACTGGAAGTTTACAAGAAGTTTGCTTGCCACCTAGTGGCTGTAACCTGTATTTCTCTTTCATGTTTTAACAGAAAGCAAGAATTAGGAAGGATTTATAAGAATAGTCTGGAGTCTTTGCAGTCCCCCAAAGGCAACAAATATGCAGCCTATACCTTCCAAAGAGGCAGTCAAGCTGATTACCATCTCACCATTACCCAAAATAGCCATTTTCACAGACAAATTTTAATGTTATTTTAAGGGCTTTCCATCTGCTAATACCCATCGTCTAAGTCCAGAATTCCAGGGGACATCACAACTCATTAGGTCACCATTAAGAGTTAGAGTGTTCTGAAAAAGGCAAAGCAGACTAGTACCTAGAAATTATCCATATGTCAAAATCATTGCTCATGATTTTCAAATCTATTGCCTGCCATAAATTTACAAAACTAAGTCTTTAACTTCCCTAAAAGTATGGATGATCCTTCCAAATTTCAAGAGGAACTAAATATATATATATATATATATGTATATGTATATATATACTTCTCATCATTTTAATTTGCAAGGCTGAACCTTTTGCTCAGAATTGTTCTGCCAAATGATTTTACTTTGAGCATAATTGGTCAGATAGGTTGGTGTGTCTAAAGGAAAGTAGGACTTATTTGAGGCTACTAAAGAGAGTGGCCAAAAGCAGTTCTTCCACCTGTATCTAAAGGACAGTATTTGAAAAATTAATTAAGTAAATGATTAGGCTATCTAGGAAGTCTTTGAATTTCTCAGTCTTAGAGGTACTGTTTTCATCCCCCATTTTCTGTATGAGGAAACAGACGCAGAAGGCTTTGATAACTTACCTAACTTTCCACAGCTAGGAGGGAAAGGAACAGATTCCAACTAGTCCGTTTTTAGGAGTTATGCATGTTTTTATAATTCTGTGCTACCTCTAATAGTATTAACCAAATTCTGGAAACCCATTGTAAATTACCTCTTTTCCAAATCCAGAAATTGTTTAAAGTATAACAGAGGGCTGGGAAGCTGACTCCACAGACAAAAAATGCAAAGGCTAATTTATTGCTCTCATATACTTGAGTCAAAGAAAAGTGATACAGAAACTTTAAACTCTAAGAGTCACTAAAAGGAATTGAGTTTTAAAAATGATTACATATAATAAAGAGGATGAAATTTATAAATATGGTTGATTGAAAAAAGGTAAACACAAAATAGTAAATGGTTAATATTTCCGCCCATAGAAAGTCTAAACAGAGGCATAGTCTTTACCAAACTCAGACTTGTCCACGTACCCGATGTTCAGTAAGCCAAATTCTGAGACACTGGTTTTGAAGTAAAGAAAGCTTTATTATGAGAAGGCAGCTGAAGGAGAAGGCAGGGAATCATTCTTAAAGCTGCCTTGCTCTGTTGGTCCTAGGCACAGCTTATATACATGAGAGGAAGATAATGGGTTTCTTGAAAATCTGGTGGGGTATCCTTGAAACAGTCTGGAGTTAAGCATTCTTCTGGACTGTGTGGCATTATTGGAACCTGGTATGATCAGATATGTCAAGACAAATGTTCTGGCCAGCCGCCATAAGTTTCTACAATCAGTGGGTAAACAAGGAGTAGTGGTTAAAAAAAAAAAAGGCAAAGCTAATGATTTTGCATGATGTTAAGAGGTGCATAAACCACAATTAAGTAGGGAACAAAACAGAAGTGGAGCCAACTTAATAATACACTAATAGAACCATAGTTCTGCTTATACTTTCAAAATAGGTCCAGGAACCAAGCACCTGCCTCAATCCCCATTCTTATTTTATATTTCCTCAATCATGGGCAATAGAGATAATGACTGTTCTAGCTGCTTCCTGCTAATAAGGGGTGAAGAGCAATAGCCCGGAGAGTGGAAGGGGGGAACCTGCCCTCAAAAATATTCTGGACTGTCTGGGCACAGGGCTTGGACCTTGCTTTTGAATGTTACTGTTTCCTGAGGTGGCAGCAGCTAGCAGAGTAGCATGCTATCTATTTTATTTGGTTGTTTGTTTCTTTGTTTTCGGGACTTGATCCCATTTATTAGAAACCTTAAAAGCGTTCCTTATCAATGCCCACATAGCCATCACTAAAGCTACCTCTACTTTCAGTAATTTCCTTTGGCTATCTGGGGCACATTGCTAATGCAAGTCACATTTATCACTTTTTAAAAATTAACATATAATGTATTAACAGCCCCAGGGGTACAGGTCTGTGAATCACCAGGTTTACACACTTCACAACACTCACCATAGAGCATACCTTCCCCAATGTCCATAACCCAACCACCCTCTCCCAACCAACCACCCTCTCCCTAAATAACTATAATTGCCATAAAAGAAAGAATACCAACTGTGAGTTTCTGATTTCTGGAGGGTTCAGGTAGGGAGAAAAACTGAATTTGTTCACAAAGCCATATTTTATCAAATCTCTGGAAGTCCTAGATCTCAGGAGAAAAAGTTTTCTTAAATTTGGAAGAGGAAACAGTAGAGAAAGTAATGTTTCAGACAAGATTCATAAAAACTAAAACTCCAAAAGACATGTCCATTTTCATTAAACCAACAAATTCAAGCTTTAATTTAACAGAGATTATCTCAGATTATATGAACCAGAGAAACATTTGAATTAGTTTCTATCTTTGTGTGTTAGGATGCCCCATTCTTGTAACTGTTTGTCTTGAACTAAATAGGGCTCTTTTAGGAAAAGTGAATTGTGGGAAATTGGAGGGGGAGATGAAGCATGAGAGACTTTGGACTCTGAGAAACAATAAACTGAGGGTTTTGGAGGGAAGGGAAGTTGGGGGATGGGTGACCCTGGTGGTGGGTATTAAGGAGGGCATGTATTGCATGGAGCACTGGGTGTGGTGCATAAACAATGAATCTTGGAACACTGAAATAAATAAATAAATAAATAAATAAATAAATAAATAAAGGGTTCTTTTATCATCAACATTAGTAACACCATCCAGAGGTAGATATGGCCATATTATGGACACAAACAAAAGACATTTTGTGTAAAGATTTGTATTTTGTATAAAGATTTTGTGTAAAGACATATTTATCCTTAACAAATAACCTTATGGATATTGTGAGCTAGATTTTTTCTTTCTTCTTTTTTTCTTTTTTTAAGTAGAAAAGTTGAATATATGACCCTAAGATCAAGACCTGACCTGAGATCAAGAGTCTGATGTTTAACTGACTGAGCCACCCAGGCACCATGTGGGCTAGCTTTTGAGTAAGGGTGTATTCTATCTATTTGTAATTTTAAATGGCCTCTGTTCTCCTCTGTTTTCTTTCCTCAGTCTTAGGAATAGGGAATGATTTTGATACATTGTTCCCAGAGAGTTTGAAGGACATTTAATTGTTTCTGGAGCAGTATTGCTACTTTTGCAAAAACAACAACAAAAAACAAAAAAAAACAAACCACAAAACCAAACAAAAAACAAACAAAAAACCCAAAACAAACAAAAAAAAAACAAAAAACCTGCTCCACTTGTATTATGACCAAGGTACATTACAAGTGAGTATCATTCTTTTCTCTTTGTTCATAGAAGCGTAACTGAAAGAAGACCAGATTTGCCTGCTGCAACCCAAAGTGCTACATTGTAGATTGAATTGGTATTTCCTGTATATACCTAAAACAGAGAGACAAGACAGGACTAGCAATATGAGTTCCCTGGGAGAAAAAAAAAAAAAAAAAAAAGGCAAATGATCCATCAACAAAAGAAATTCAGGATGATATATGACTGTTTCTTCTTGCAAAATGTGACAGCTCTTCTTTAAAGTTCTTTTTAGAAAAGATTCCTACGAGAGGAAATGCAGTTGCTGATTGTGTGCCCACAAACTCACCCTTCAACAAAAGTAGTTCTCCCAGAGCTCATGGAAGGTGTCATTCCTTCACTTGGAACTTGGCCTTGAAAAGAGGTCAGAGCAGGTCTGGAGGGCAGCCACAGGAATTCCCTTGGATTCAATGGTGATCCAAGCACCTGTGGAAAATCCCCGTGAAGTTATGCCTGTGGCCAAGACTGGCCACAGGCCAGTCCTGGCTGGCTTACCAAATTTGTTAGGAAACTCAAATTTGTCCGTGCACCCAATTTACATTAAGCCAATGTCTGAGACTCTGGTTTTGAAGCAAAGACAGCTTTATTATCAGAAGTGCAGCCCAATGAGAAGGCAGGGATCATTCTTAAAGCCGACTCGCTCTATTGTGCCTAGGGACAGCTTATGTAAATGAGAGGAGGGTAATGGTTTTCTTGAAACCTTGAGGGGGATGGGGTAGTGTAGAGAGCAGTACTTGAAACAATCTAGATTTAAGTATTCTTCTGGACAAGGAGTCACTATTTAGGACCTGGTATGATCAGATATGTCAAGACAATTGTTATGGACTGGTACCCACTAAGTTTCTACAGTCAGTGAATAAATAGAAAATGGAGGTAAAAATGTAATTTTAAAATCACATTTAATTAATTAATTAATTAATTACATTTAATTAATTAATTAATGTAAGAATGTAATGCAAAGATAACAAAGCAATTAATAAAATGATAGCTCTGCTATGCCTTGAAAATAGCCCAGGAAACAAGTGTCTGGCCTCATTGTATGTAGAATAGTTTCCCCCCAAATTTATGTCTACTCGAAACTTCAGAATGTGATTTTACTTGGTGAGGGTATTTGCAGTGCTAATTATGGTAAGGATCTAAATGAGATTTGAATGGATGAGGGTGGTCCCTACATTCAGTGAGAGTGCCCTTAACAGTCAGAAAAGGATGTAGAGCTACACAGAGAAAAAGTCACATAAAGACATAGGTAGGTAGAGTTTAGAGTTATGCAGGAAAAACTGAGAAACATTTTAGGCTATCAGAAGCTGGAGGAGCCAGGGAAGGATTCTTTCCTAGAGCCTCATGAGGGAAGCATACCCTGCTGACACCTTGATTTCATACTTCTGTATACAGAATGTGAAATAATAAATTTTTGTAGTTTTAAGCTGTATCATTTGTTGTAATTTGTTATGGTAGCCCTAGGAAGCTAATACAACAGACAAAACTAACTTTTTATTATTATTATTATTAGAGAAACATATAATACATCATTATTTTCAGTATGTAGAGTTCAGTAATTCATCAGTTGCATATACCACCCAGTGCTCATCACAGCATGTACCCCCCCTTAATGCCCATCACCTAATTACCCCATCCTCCCACCCACCACCCCTCCAGCAATGCTCAATTTGTTTCCTGTATTTAAGACTCTCTCATAGTTTTTTCTCCCTCTCTGATGACTTCCCATTCAGTTTTCTCTCCTTTACCCTATGATCCTCTGCCCTATTTCTTATATTCCACATATGAATGAAACCATATAATAACTGTCTTTCTCTGATTGACTTATTTCGCTCAGCATAATACCCTCCAGTTCCATCTATGTCAATGTACATGGTAGGAATTCATCCTTTCTGATGGCTGAGTAATATTCCATTGTGTATATATATATATATGTATATATATATACACACATATATATGTATATATATGTACATATATTTGCTTTCATTTCCCTTGCCTTTGGAGATGTGTCTAGCAAGAAGTTGCTATGGCTGAAGTCACAGACATTGCTGCCTTTGTTCTCCTCTAGAATTTTGATGGATTCTTGTCTCACGTTTAGGTCTTCATCCATTTTGAGTTTATCTTTCTGTATGGCATAAGAAAATGGTCCACTTCATTCTTCTACATGTGGCTGTCCAATTTTCCCAGCACCATTTTGTTGAAGAGACTCTTTTCCTTTCGATATTCTTTCCAGTTGTCAAAGATTAGTTGACCATAGAGTTGAGGATCTATTTCTGGCCTCTCTATTCTGTTCCATTGATCTATGTGTGTGTCTGTTTTTGTGCCAACACCATACTGTCTTGATGAGTTCAGCTTTGTAATACAGCTTGAAGTCTGGCTTTGTGATGCCACCAACTTTGATTTTCTTTTTTAACATTCCTCTGGCTATTTGGGGTCTTTTCTGGTTCCATGCAAATTTTCGGATTGATTGTTCCAGCTATGTGAAAAATGTTGATTGTATTTTGATAAGGATTGCATTCAATATGTAGACTGTTCTGGATAGCATAGACATTTTCACAATAATTGTATTTCCAATCCATGACCAACCACGGAACATTTTTTCATTTCATTGTGTCTTCCTCAATTTCTTTTACGAATATTCTATAGTTTTTGGAGTACAGATTCTTTACTTCTTTGATTACATTTATTCCTAAATATCTTATGGTTTTTGGTGCAGTTATAAATGGGGTCAATTCCTTAATTTATTTTTTTTCAGTCTCATTGTCAGTGAATAGAAATGCAGCTGATTTCTGTGCATTGATTTTTATATCCTGACACTTCATTGAATTGCTGTCTGAGTTCTAGCAATTTTAGGGTGGAGTCTTTGGGTTTTCTTTATAAAGTATCATGTCAAGAATGAGAGTTTGACTTCTTTTTTGGCTAATTTAAATGCCTTTTATTTCTTTTTGTTGTCTGATTTCTGAGGCTAGGACTTCTAGTATCATGCTGAACAACAATAGTGAGAGTGGGCATCCCTGCTGTGTTCCTGATCTGGGAATCAGGAAAAAAATGCTGAGAGCTTTTCCATTGAGAATGATATTTGCCATGGGCTTTTCATAGATGGCTTTTATGATATTGAGGTATGTTCCCTCTATCCCTACACTTTGGAGAGGTTTAATTAAGAAAGGATGCTGTGCTTTGTCAAATGCTTTTTCTGCATCAATTGAGAGGATTATATATTTCTTGTCCTTTCTTTTATTAATGTAATGTACCACGTTGACTGATTTGCAATGTTGAACCACCCCTGCAGCCCAGGAATAAATCCCACTTGGTCGTGGTGAATAATCCTTTTAATGTACTGTTGGATCCTATTGGCTAGTATTTTGGTGAGAATTTTGGCATCCATGTTCATCAGGGATATTGGTCTGTGATTCTCCTTTTTGAGGGAGTCTTTGTCTGGTTTGGGGATCAAAGTATTGATAGCCTCATACAGTGAGTTTGGAAGTTTTCCTTCCACTTCTTCTTTTTTTTTTTTTTTAAACAGTTTCAGAAGAACAGGTATTAGTTCTTTAAATATTTGGTAGAATTCCCCTGGGAAGCCATCCGGCCCTGGACTCTTGTTTGTTAGGAGATTTTTGATTATTGCTTCAGTTTCCTTGCTGGTATGGGTCTGTTCAGGTTTTCTATTTCTTCCTGTTTCAGTTCTGGTAGTTTATACTTTTCTAGGGATACAACCATTTCTTCCCGATGGCCTAATTTATTGGCATATAGTTGCCCATAATATGTTTTTATAATTATATTACTTTGGTGTTGGTCATGATCTCTCCCCTTTCATTCATAATTTTATTAATTTCGGTCCTTTATCTGTTCTTTTTGAGAAGCCTGGCTTGGGTTTATCAATTTTATTAATTCTTTTAAAGAACCAGCTCTATTTTGTTGATCTGTTCTACTGTCTTTTGATTTCCATTTCATTAATTTCTGCTCTAATCTTTATTATTTCTCTTCTCCTGCTTGGCTCAGGCTCTATTTGCTCTTCTTCCTCATGCTTCTTTGGGTGTAAGGTTATGTTGTGTATTTGAGACTTTTCTGGTTTCTTAGGGAAGGCATATGCTATTTACTTCCCTCTTAGGACTGCCTTTTCATTTGTTTACATTATTTTTTTTAAAATCTGCTTTAATTTCCTGGTTGACCCATTCATTCTTTAGTAGGATGCTCTTTAACCTCCAAGTATTTGAGTTCCTTCCCAATTTACTATTGTGATTGAGGTCCAGTATCAAGGCACTGTGGCCAAAAATATGTGTGGAATAATCCCAGTCTCTTGGTGGTGGTTAAGACCTGATTTGTGACCCAGTGTGTGATCTACTCCGGAGAATGCTCCATGTGCACTTGAGAAGAATGTGTATTCTGTTGCTTTGAGATGGAATGATCTGAATTTATCTGTGAAGTCCATCTGGTCCACTGTGTCATTCAAAGGCCTGTTTCCTTGTTGATCTGCTTAGATGATCTGTCTATTGCTGTTGAGTTGGTTGTTAAAGTCCCCTACTATTATTATATTATTATCAATGTGTTTCTTTAATTTTATTAATTGGTTTTTATAATTGCTTGCTCCCAGATGGGAGCATAAATATTTATAATTGTTAGATCTTGTTGGATAGACCCTTTAATTATGATATAGTGACCTTCCTCATCACTTATTACAGTCTTTGGTTTAAAATCTAATTTGTCTGATATAAGGATTGCCACCCCAGCTTTCTTTTGATGACCATTAGCATGATAAATGGCTCTCCACACCCTCACTTTCAATCTGGAGGTGTCTTTAGGTCTCAAATGAGTCTCTTGCAGACAGCTTATTGATGGGTCTTGCTTTTTTATCTAATCTGATACTCTGTTTTTTTTTTTTTATTGGAACATTTAGCCTATTTACATTCAGAGTAACTTTTAAAATATATGAATTTGTATTGGCTATAAAATCACTGTTTCTGTGTATTGACTCTCCCTTTCTGGTCTATGTTACTTTTCGACTCTTTCTTCACTTCCAGGATACCCTTTAATATTTCTTGTAGCATTGGTTTGGTGATCACAAGTTCTTTTAGTTTCCATTTGTTCTGAAAGGCTTATATCTCTCCTTCTATTTTGAATGATATTCTAGCTGTAATAAAGTGTTCTTGGCTGCATATTTTTCTCATTTAGCACCCTAAATATATCATGTCAGGCCTATCAGGTCTCTGTGGATAGGTCAGCTGCCAATCTAATGTTTCTACCTTTGTAGGTTACTGACATCTTGTCCCATTGCTTTCAGAATTTTCTCTTTGTCGCTGAGATTTGTAAGTTTCACTATTATTTGTTGGGATGTTGACCTATTTTTATTGATATTGAGGGGGATTCTCTGTGCCTTCTGAATTTTGATGCCTGGTTCCCTCACCATGTTAGGGTTGTTCTTTGCTGTAATTTGCTCCAGTATACCTACTGCATCTGTCTCTTTCCTTTTCTTCTGAGATCCCAATTATTCTAATATTGTTTCACATTATGGTATCACACATCTCTCAAATTCTCCCCATCTGACCCAGTTGTTGTTTATCTTTCTTTTTTTCAGCTTTCTTATTCTCCATCATTTGGTATTCTATATCACTAATTCTCTCTTCTGCCTCATTTATCCTAGCAGTTAGAGCCTCCATTTTGATTGTTCTCCTAAATAATATTTGAGTTGGTTAGATTTTAGTTCTTTTATTTCTCCAAAAAGGGATTCCCCACTATCTTCTATGCTTTTTTTCCCCAAGCTCAGCTAGTATCTTTATAATCATTATTCTGAACTCTAGTTCCAACATCTTATGTCCATACTGATTGGGTCCCTGGCAGTCAGTACTGCCACTTGTTCTCTTTTTTGAGGAAGGGTTTTCCATCTTGTCATTCTGTCCAGGGAAGAATATATGAATGAGAGAACAAAATACTGGGAACAATGACCCCCAGAGAAATATACAGTAAACAAATTAGATGAGACCTGAAACTGGGGAAAAGGAAAAAAAAAAAGAGAAAGAGAGAGAGCAGAACAGAGTAATACACTGGATTCTGTGTGTATTTTGGTCTGTTTTTTTAGAAAACTAGATCACAAAATTTTAAAGAAAGAAAGACTTATATGGGTATAAAAATAAAGTTAAATACAGTGGAAGGATAGAATGTAACTGTAAAAATGGAAATTAAAAGACCAAAAAAAAAGAAGAGATATAAAAAAACAGATGAACAGAACAGAGCAATACACTATCTTCTGAGTGTATTTTGCCAGTTTGTTAGAAGACACTACATCTCAAAATCGTAAAGAAAAACTTATTAAATACATTGAAAGGATAGAATGTAACTATAAAGATGAAAATTAAGAAACTTTAACTTTAACAAAACAAACAAAAAAGTCCAAAAAACAAAAATAAACCAAAACAAACAAACTGAAAAAGGAAGAAGAAAAAGAAAAACAACAAAAACAAAAAAAGAGAATATAATCAGACAGGTGAATAGAAAACAGAGCCATACACTAGATTTTGGGTGTATTTGGGTCTGTTAGTAGAAGCTGCATCCCAAAATTGTAAAGAAAGAATACCTGATATATGTATACACACACACACACACACACACACACACACACACATACGTACGTACATATATATGATCAAATACAATGAAGGGATAGAGTATAATTGGAAAAATGAAAATAAAAAAGAATTTAAAAAAGAAGTTGATAAAATAAGAAATTGGTTGAAAAGGAAAGAAAAGAATTTTAAAAAACATTAAGGTTGAAAGACTAAAGAATCATGGGGAAAAAGCCATGAATTCTATGAGCTGTATTCCCTCAGTGTTGGAGTTTTGCAGTTCCCATTGATTGGTAAACTCTGTCTTGCCTGGATACTCTTGCTGTTCTTCTGGGAGAGGGGCCTGGTGCATTGATTCTCAAGAGTCTTTGCCCCAGGTGGAATTGTACCACCCTTGCCAGAGGGCCAGGCTAAATAATCTGCTCCAGTTTGTTCTATGTGGCTTTGTTCTTGAAGACTTTCTTAGCACCTATAGAGGATGAGAATGAAAATGGCAATTTCCTGATATCTGTCCTCAGAGCCGAAAGCTCAGGGCCTCACTCCTCAGTGATCCCTCAGAGAAAAGCAATCAATCACTCCTGTCTCCCTGGTCTCTAGCCACACTCTGTGCTCACTCAGTCTGTGACTCAGCATTTCTTTCTCAGGCACATGGCCCACTTTTGAGTTATGAAACCTGTAGATTCCTGTGGTTCACTCCTGTGCCACTCCTCCCAGGGAGGAAGGGGGTTCTTGCCGGTTCTGCCACTTGTTGAGCCTCTGGTCAGATAGCAGTGGCCCAACTGTGCTGTGGTTTCTGGTTTATGGCAACCCTGAGCTGAGAGCTCACTTCTGGGCTCAGTCTTTGCAGCTGGCTTCTCCGTTCTGATGCCTGGGAGCTCTGCTGCACTTAGGCACCCCTGGTCTAGGGGGTTCGGCCTATGGTTCGAACAGGCTAGGGTTTGGCCCCACTTAGCAGCGTGAACAACGTCCCTCACTGGAGCAGACTTCTAAAAGTTCTGATTTTGTATTCCACTGCTGTATCACTTGCTAGTACCAGCTGACAGAGGCTCCCTGCCCCTGTGGTTTATTGTCCCATAAATCGCCTCAGATTCACTTCTCTACACCTTCTACCTTGCAGAAAGTGGTCGCTTTTCTATTCATAGAGTTGCAGGTGTTCAGAATGTCTTGATAGCTATCTAGCTGAATTCCTGGGACCAGAAGAAATTAAGACTTCCTACTCTTCTGTCATCTGGGACTCTCTCCAAGTAACTGGAATTTAAATAAAAACTTGAAAAAAAAATAATCTTCAGGAAATCCTATTGGCTACAATTTCAAAATAAACCTGGCATCTGACTACTTCTGTCTTACAGTGTACATTTGTGGAATGAGCCATCATCAGAATTGGCCTGAATTAGTGAACTTGCTGCTTATCTGGCCTCCTAGCTTCTATCCTTGCCTTTTCCAACAGGAGCAGTAAGAGCTGTTCTAATGCTATCCTCTACTCAAAACTCACCCTAACCACTTCACTCAGAAGAGAAAGACGTGTGCTGGTGTGTCTTACAGGGCCCTGTAGGATTTATGCCCCACCTACAGTTGCTTATCATCCCAACCACTTTCCACCTTACTCCACTTTAGTTCTAGGAGTTGTTTGAATATCATCAAGCAGCAGCCACCTAAGGGCCTCCTCACTGGCTGTTCTCTCTGTGTTTTGCTTTTCCCAGAGGTACACATGGATGCTCCCATGTATTCCTTTAAGTCTTTGGTCAAAAGTCCTGTTCTCAGTAAGACCTATTCTTAACATCATATTTAAAATGAAAACTCTGGCAATCCCACTATCTCTTACTTACCTTGATTTTTTTTTCTTTAAACTTATTGTAAATTACCATTTTGTTTATGTTTAATTGTCTGCATTTTCTGTGAGAATGTAAATACTGTGAGGGAGACAATTGTTGATTTCATTCACCAATGCAACTCCAATGTAGTTCAGTAAATGAAGCATTTAATTTTATTTTATTCCACTATTGGTCATAGTTTGAGCCCTATACACTCCCTTCCCTTTTACCTCAAGGGGAGCTCCTTTACATGTGGTCACACACACATCATTAGTAAAGAGATCAGGCTAGATCTCCTCCCAAATCATCTTAGGATTTAGCTCCTTGCCAGGCCTCCAGGAAAAACATCAAAAATAATTCTGTCTCCAGGAATAGACCCATTAGGGGGTGCCAAGATTTCAGCCTTCTCAGGTGAACTACAACACATCACCATTGCTTGAGATATTACCCCCTTCATCTTTGCAGGTTTCAGGTTAGAAAGTAAATTCACCATCCAATTTTGCATCTATTCAAGAGGAACATGATTCACCAGGCCACTGACAACTGTTCTTGGGGCTGTTTCTCCAACATCTACTTCTTCTACATATAAAGAATCTGTATCAGGATGTTTTCTGGCAGTGATGATATAACCAACTCAAAGATCCAGATGAGAAACATCTACTGGCTTAGAGTCAGTGCTTCCTGCTCCTGAGAATGTGCACTACATGTGTAGCCTAGTGTCTCTCTCTCTCTTTTTTTTTTTTTTTAAGAAAACACCATTAGCCTTTCTTAATATATTGAAATATGTACTGAAAATTTGTTTTTCTTTTCATTATTTTCTGACACACTGATCTACTTTAATTCATTTTAAGTAATGTGGAAAAATTAAATTGTTATAAATTTTTATTTATTAATCTACACTTCTTAATAGACTTCTTTTGTCATAGAAATACTAGGTCTAGATCTATTGGCAGTTCTCAAGAAGACTGATTTATATTTCCAAAGTGTCTATCAAAAATGTATGCTTATTTACATTTTTTAAAGATTTTGTTTATTTGACAGAGAGTGCATGAGTAGGGGTGAGGGTAAGAGTGGCAGAGAGAATTCCAAGCAGATTCCTAGCTGAGTGTAGAGCCCAACTCTGTGGGCATAGTCTGACAACACTGAGATCATGACCTGAGCCAAAACCAAGAGTCTGACACTTAATCAACTGAGTCTCCTAGGTGCCCCCTGATATATATTTACAGTGAGGGAAGCAGTATTCCACAGCTTAAGAATATAGATTCTAGAGCCCATGCACCTGGGTTAGAACATCAACTCTGCTACTGACAGTATGTGTGTCCAAACATATTAGCCTCAGTCTCCTCATTTATACACTGGTAATGATGGTGTTTCTTTCACTAGACTTTTGTGAAGATTAATTGAAAGAATCAACTTGATATAGTACTGGCATAAAGAAAGCCCTGAAGAGACATCAAGTGTTATTTAAATTTATATTATTTTTATTATGAGATTAACTATTTTCATTAGACCTGACCATGAGTTTGATGTATTTATTCCACATCTGATATGTGAATAAAGATATGCCTTGGGGCACCTGGGTGGCTCAGTTGGTTAAGCGACTGCCTTCGGCTCAGGTCATGATCCCGGAGTCCTGGGATCAAAACCCGCATCGGGCTCCCTGCTTGGCAGGGAGTCTGCTTCTCCCTCCGACCCTTTCCCCTCTCATGCTCTCTCACTCTCTCTCTCCTCTCTCAAGTAAAAAAAAATAAATAAATAAAAAATAAAAAAAAAAAGATTAAAAAAAAAAAAGATATGCCTTGTTAAGTTTTATTTAACCAGGTCAATTTTTAATGTTTATTGGCCTATTAGTCTTCTTCCTTTTAAAAAATAATTTTCTTAAATTCTTTCCTTTTCTCTCTCTTCAAGTTTGCCTCACTTATTGATTTATAAATACTTTTTCTATATTAAAGATATTAGGGTTTTATCATCAAGGTTAAAATAGCCACACTGGAACTTTGTATGGATTAGAAAAAAAAGTGCTTCCAGGGCACAAACCCAGGCTCATTTAGGATATACTGTTTGTTGGAAGGGTGGGGCACCGGCTGAATATCAGCTCCCATACACCCTTTGGCCAGTAGGTCTAGAGCACTTAAAGTCTATACAACTCTATGTAGTGACTTTGGGGGTCACAATATTGGAGACAGAGTTAACAAGTTTGTAGTTGGATTTAAATTCTATTGTGTTGCTTCCTAAAATACAAAGTTGTTTGTTTGTTTTTTTTTCACATATTTTTGTGTATTTTGCTTTCTGAATTCTTCTATTACTGACTTTATATTTATGGTATTGGTCAGGATTTTCAGGTAAGAGAAACGGAGAGAGAAAGATGAGACAGTGACAGAAATAAAGAGACAGAGGATGAATGAGAGAGAGGGAGAGAGATAGAGAGAAAGAGAGAGAGAGAGAGATTTAATACAAGTAATGGCTCATTGTCTTTCAGAGCCTGGCAAGTTTAGAATCTAAATCTACAATGTGGACTGGAAGGCTGGAGTCCCGGGAGGGTTGATGGTACAGATGAAATTCAAAGACAGCCTCCTAGAGAGTTCTTTCTTGCTTGGGAAGACTGGTCTTTTTCTCCTCTTCAGAACTTCAGCTGATTGGGGAAGGCCCACCTACATCATGCAGGGCAATCTGTTTTACTCGGAATTCATCAACTTCTGTGGTAATTTGATTCAACAACATTCCTCCAAATTGACACATAATATTAATCACCGTGTTTAGGAAATATTCTCCTAACTCCAAACTAAATATTGACTCTGTTTGTTATCAGAAGCTTCTCAACAATTCTTGGCTTTACATAGTATATTTGTACCTGAATAATAACTGTATATCAAGAACAAATTAAATTGATGCATATAGGTTACTTCTTTTTAAAAATATTTTATTTATTTATTTGACAGAGAGAGAAAGATTACAAATAGGCAGAGAGGCAGGCAGAGAGGCAAGCAGAGAGAAAGGGGAAGCAGGCTCCCTCTGAGCAGTGAGCCTGAAGCAAGGCTTGATCCCAGGACCCTGAGATCATGACCTGAGCAGAAGGCAGAGGCTTAATCCACTGAGCCACCCAGGCGCCCCAACATATAGGTTATTCTACAGTTTTTCTTCAGCAATAATTATTTGTGTGTTTTCAAAAGAGAAACAAACTTAGAAAAGCTTTGTGATTCCCTTTAAGTGAAACACAATTATCTAAAGCCAATATAGAAAATGAGACTTTTTACTAAGATGCTGTCTTGTTAGTGAAATCCCTTATAAATTGGGTTGTGCTTATACACCTAATGTGGAATTGAATGTCATGCGAATTGTTGTAAATGTGATTATCATTCATCAGAAAATTCTGGGATATTTGTAATCAAGCATACAACCATTAGCAAAAGAAGCCTGAATTAACCTCAAATGATTTGGGGAGGTAAGTGGGATAACAATTATAAATAGTGTGAAAAGTAACCCAGAGACCAGGAGATTTCATTATTCATGAACATATAAATATGGAGAAAGCAAATATTTTGACACATAAAAATCTGATGTTCCAACATGTTGTGCTTTATCAAAATTACATAAAATAATGTGCAGGATTGGCAGATTTTCAGTATATTTTTAAAATGTAACTTGTTAATTTTATTATCTAGAGGAAAGAAAGGCACATTTTACAGTCTATTAACCTGACGAGGATATATATTATCCTGCTTAAACTATTAAAATAATTGCACCTGTGTTTATATAGAACCTGATGTCTTTAAATCTTTCTTCCCTGTCACTTGGGGAAATGAACATGACTTATTAGCACAAATTTCCACTTGAAAATATTCCCCAAGCTCCATTTTGGTAATTGGCCATCAATGTCCCATCTTTAAGGGATTATTAATTTGATGGAAGAGAGGATATAAATATTTATATCTAAAGTCCAAAGAAGACTCAAATCTGAAGCTCTTCAGCTTCTTAAAGTGATGCTTTTCTGGAATTATTTTCCAGGAGGAGGAGAAAGAGAAAGAGATTATTAAATCTTCTATAGGATAAAAAATATGTATGTTTTCAGAAGCTCCATTCAGGTATAGTAGATTTGAAAAAAAAGTTGAGGGATCGGCAGCACCAGCGGTGAACATCTAACCCCAGGTTAGTAAACAGCCTTTGATACACATTTAGTGAATTTGTGTCGGAACATACAAGTCAACCAGAGACTAATTCATTCCATTATTTTTTTACATTAAAATTGTTGGAGGAAATAATATTAACTTGTCAGTTAAAATCAAATTTTGTCATTGTTGTATTTGTTTCCCAAGTAGCATTTGTAGGTATACAAAATCAACTTCATTGTTTCTGATTATAAATTTAGGATTTAACAATCTTTAAAATGTCTTTGAAAATCACAGCGTGTTCTCTGAAATCAGAGCCCTATTTAAGTTTATTTATTCCACTATTTTTAGCATCCATTTTCAAAAATGTTTTATTGATATATAATTTACGTACCAAAAACTCCACTTATTTCCAGGGTACAATTCAATGGTTATTAGTATATTTACAGAGTTGTGCAACCATCACCAATATCCAATTTCAGAGCATCTTTGATTCAATAACAAGTTAAACATTTCTTTATTTTTGTTTTCCAAGTTTTCCATTTGGGAAATCTCTAGAAAACCCGTTTATGTTTTAGGTTTATATGTGAAAATTCTTATGGCCTTTGAGCAAAAACATGTCAATAAAAGAGTGGCCATTGTGGTCTGTAATATGTATGTTAGCTAATATCAGTGCCATCTAATTAAGTCTGTGAGGAGATCCTGAATTGTCTTCAGCAGTGTTTAACTTCAGATATATAATCCCATTTTAAAGAGGGGTAGCACCTATTCCTAAAAATTCTTGCAATTAAATCTTTTAATATAATCCATTTATAAAAGTTCAAGAGGAACAAGAGAATCTGAGTCTCTGTTATCCTTACAAAAACCTGGTTGAGACTGGTGCTATTCAAGTGGACTAAAACAGGTACAATAACCATAGAATTCCTCTGGATTTTTAATTCTATCACAATATCATGTTCACATCATTAGAATATT
The DNA here is from genome assembly GCF_963455335.1 of Martes martes. Lineage (NCBI taxonomy): Eukaryota > Metazoa > Chordata > Mammalia > Carnivora > Mustelidae > Martes > Martes martes. Next base: position 51,808,112 of record NC_137894.1, on the reverse strand, counting down.
TCAGATCTGGAACATGTAACTTTACCTCCCTTTAAGTAGCCTTACCAAACTATTATTTCATGTTATAGTCTTCAATTTCGGAAAGGGCCAACATAATAAAAGTTCATACAAAGGACAGTTCTGCATCATTTGTGAAATTACTCATGAAGAGTTCTGGTCAATGTCTTTATAAAGATCTTTATACAAGGGGCACCTGGGTGGCTTAGTGGGTTGAGGCCTCTGCCTTCCGCTCGGGTCGTGGTCTCAGGGTCCTGGGATCGAGCCCCGCATTGGGCTCTCTTCTCAGCAGGGAGCCTGCTTCCCCTTCTCTCTCTGCCTGCCTTTCTGCCTACTTGTGATCTCTCTCTGTCAAAATAAATTTTTAAAAAAATTTTATACAATGTCTTCCTCTTAGTGAGACAACTGGGGTACCACCTCATTACTCATGATAAACTGATAATGTGACCTATCCATCCCAAACCAGTTCTTCTGCAAGTTCAGAACTACATTCTTATTCAAATGCTGAACTTATCAGTACTCATGTACACTGTGAAAGCTACCCCCTCCCTCAAATTATTGCATAGGTTTTATGCTCTGGTTCATGTTGAGAGGTCTTGGAAAATGTTTCTTTAATTGAAGCCATTCTAAAATCTTCAATAAGTAGTCAATTTATACACAATAAATACAAATGAATTGGATCATTGGCTTTTTAATCCCAAACCCAGATGATTAATAGAGATGACAAGAGCAGTAATAAAATGTGGGATCAGGGGAAGTGTATGAACCTTAGGTTAATTGACTTATTTCCTTTTTCATTTATTTATTTATTTATTTATTTATTATTAATTTTATTTATTTTTTTTATTTCATATCAGTGTAACAGAATTCATTGTTTATTCACTACACCCAGTGCTCCAGGCAATTCGTGCCCTCCATAATACCCACCACCTGGCTCCCCCAACCTCCCACCCCCCGCCCCTTCAAAACTCTCAGATTGTTTTTCAGAGTCCATAGTCTCTCATCGTTCATCTCTCCTTCCAATTTCCAACTCCCTTCTATACTATTGCTTTATTAACTGAAGAGAGAATGGGAAACTCCACGTTACATAGCCATGGTCTGAATGCGTGAGCTTCTGAGTGAGCAAATGAATATGGAAGGAAGAGATAATTTTATTACTACCAGGAAAAGTCCCTGAAGGAGTCTGGATTGTCTAGATTTCAAAGCACGCATTGTAGAGAAGCCTGCAAAAGTCCATCAATTTGTTTAAAATTCATTATGTTTCACACTTAAAATGGGTGAATTTTGGTAGGTAGGTACATTTTATCTTAAGTGGATTTAAAAAAAAAATTTAAAAGGAAGATTCTAAACAGCCTAAATATGGAGACAAGCAAACTCTATTGTTGGACTTGGATTTAATCATCTCTATATTGTATTTTATATTTTGTCTTTCAAATTAAAATTACATTCAGATAAAATTAGGTGATCACTTTCATGTGCCTGATAGTTGGAAGGCCCTTTCATGTCCACCTCTTTTCTTTATAGATTCAGGACAAAATCTGAAACTTGAGATAATGGAGCTGCAGAATTACTCCCTTGTGTCAGAATTTGTGTTGTATGGACTCTGCACTTCACAACACCTCCAACACTTTCTCTTTATATTTTTCTCTGGGATCTATATGGCCACTGTGCTGGGTAACCTCATCATTGTGGTCACTGTAATTTCTGACTCCCACTTGCACTCCTCTCCTATGTACTTCCTGCTGGGAAATCTATCTTTCTTAGATATATGGCTAGCCTCATTTGCCACCCCCAAGATGATCAGGGACTTTCTTAGTGATCGAAAGCTCATCTCCTTTGGAGGATGTATGGCTCAAATCTTCTTCTTGCACTTTATCGGTGGGGCTGAGATGGTACTTCTGGTTTCTATGGCCTATGATAGATATGTGGCTATATGCAAACCTTTGCATTACATGACCATGATGAGCCGGCAGACTTGCGTGGGGCTGGTGTTGGTTTCATGGGTCATTGGATTTGTGCACTCCATCAGTCAAGTAGCCTTTACTGTGAATTTACCTTACTGTGGCCCCAATGAGGTGGACAGCTTCTTCTGTGATCTTCCTCTTGTGATCAAGCTTGCCTGCATGGACACCTATGTCCTGGGTATACTTATGATCTCTGACAGTGGGTTGCTCTCCATGAGCTGTTTTCTGCTCCTCTTGGTGTCTTACACTGTTATCCTCATCACTGTCCGAAAGCGTGCTGCTGGTGGGGTATCCAAAGCACTCTCTACATGCTCTGCACACATCATGGTAGTCACACTCTTCTTTGGGCCCTGCATTTTCATTTATGTGTGGCCTTTCAGTCGGTTCTCTGTGGACAAGCTCCTGTCTGTGTTTTATACCATTTTTACTCCACTCTTGAACCCTCTTATCTACACATTGAGAAATACAGAGATGAAAACAGCTATGAGGAAACTATGTAACCAACGTGTGACTTCTCACTGAATTCCAGCTTTCCTTAGACCTACGTGTTCTTACTCATTCAGGGGATATTCTTTCTTTAATAGGATTCTGCATAAATATTTCATCCTGATGTTTTATTGGTATAATTTGTATTGTATTATATTACAGAGAAATAGTTGTGGATTACAACAAAAATCATGTATGTAAATTTATTCTATATAATTTCATACTTTAAATAAAATTTTATAATATCACTTTATGGTATCACTATCTTATACTCTAAGATTTATAATACATTATAACAATTATTATAATTTTATTATATAATTTTGTATTATAAATACAATTTATAAGTATAATATAACTGCATTGTAATGTAATATTAGAATTGTATAGTAATTACTATGTAATGTAACTTTATGTAAACAGATATACATGTACATACACTTTCAACCCACACATTCACTTTGGAATGGACTTGGTGATTTTCTTTGTTAAACCAGATTTCTTTTCATAGTTTATTTTCTTTACAATATTTATAGAAAGTGATTTTAATCTCCTAATTTTGTTCAATATACTAAGAGCTGTCAGTTTGTAAGCATTCAAGACATGAAACATTCAGCAGAAGGAAGGTATGTGAGAATAAAATGTTCTATTGATCTTTATCCTGGTTTTTAAAGCCTGAGAGGAGGGAAAAGACACTATTTCAAAATCTTATTGACATAAAAGGAAACTTTTTCTTGGGAATGTGTATTATGCTTAAACTTTATATTGAAAAAAAATGAATGTATGTCAGTGAAATTCAATTACAGAAGTTAATCTTCACACAGGGTAAATCAAGGTATTTTACCAGAAAGTAATTTTCACACAGGGTATTTTATGGGTTAATATTTTATGGTGTAAAATAAGCTATTGTGTTACTATTTAAAATTCACTGGAGTAGGAAATTAATAAATTTTAACCCACAGACTTTAAATAAACCATACATCTACATTGTTTCTTATTGAGTTGATTCTGTCCCTTGGGGTGGAATCTATTAGGAAGGGTGTTTGAGTACCACAGAGTCAGATCTTATGCTGAGTTTTTAAATGCCTTTGGATCCTAAAAAGACAATTATAAGCAAGGGTTAACATTTGTATTAACTGAACTAATTGTCAAAGAATTCAATCAATATTCTTGTATGTTGATTCTGAAACATCAAACGAAAGGAGAGAATTGGCCAATGACTGGATTACTTGAGAAACTGGATGAAATTTCTAATAATTTTGGACAGTGTTTTCAATAAAGAGAAATATGTTCCTGGGTACTTGTGGCTTCTCCTATGGCTATAGTCTCGCACATTTTCATAAACACTAAAAGAATATAGTTTGAAAACTGCCTTGGGATAAATTTCTCAGGAATCTTCTTGTTTGCTACTGTAGTAATACTATGTTTTGGAATTCCATAAGACTTCGGCCGTGTCAATTTTTAGGACCAATTATACCCCGTATGTGAACAATTAAAGAGCTTCAAAGCTCCACTCTTTTTTCATTACAGCATTATTTAAAATAAACAATATATGGAAGTAACCAGTGTCTATGCAAAGATGAACGGATAATACAGAATATAAATCAGCCATTAAAAAAGAATGATGTGGGGCACCTGGGTGACTCAGTGGGTTAAGCTTCTGCCTTCAGCTCAGGTCATGATCTCAGGGTCCTGGGATCGAGTCCTGCATTGGGCTCTCTGCTCAGCAGGGAGCCTGCTTCCTCCTCTCTCTCTGCCTGCCTCTCTGCCTACTTGTGATCTCTGTCAAATAAATAAAATCTTAAAAAAAAAACCAAAAGAATGAAGTGTTACCCCTTAGACAAAATGGCTGGACCTGGAGGGTATCATGGTAAGTGAAATAAGTTAGAGGAGGACAAATACCTTATGATTCTTATATGTGGAGACCAAAAAACAAAGCAAACAAACTGAAGAGAAACAGATGACAGAGAAGAAACTGGCAGTTGTCAGATGGGAGGAAGGTGGAGCTGGGCAAAGTAGTTGAAGGGCATTAAGAGATACAAACTTTCAGTTATAAAATAAATAAGTCAGGGATATGATACATAGGGAATATAGTCAATAACATAGTAATAACCTTATAAGTTGACAGTAACTAGACTTCCTGAGGGGAACATTTCATAAAGTATAAAAATATTGAATCAATCTGATACATACTTCAATAGAATATTGTATGTCAATTATATTTCAATTAAAATAAAGAAAGAGTGGATACCAACATAGCTTTTAGGACAATGATACCTTTTTCGTATATTGTTGAAGAGAGCAAAAGCAGGGTTAAAATCTGAAAGTGAAAAGTTTTATTTATAAACATGCTAGAATACATTGAAATAAAAAAGGAAGAAAACATATTGTGTCTTTAGAGGTTAAATCCCATTATAAATGAACATTGTGTCTATGGGAGTCTATTTCATGTTTTTCTCTTAATGCCTTTATTTAAAAATTTTGCGGAGCATTTGAGTTTCCCTCTGAACAAACGGGAAAAGAAGTGTTGGTTATCCCAACCCCCGACCCCTCCCTCCTGCCAAATAAGGCCCAGCTGGGAGGGCATTTCTGTTGCCTCTGAAATCTTGAAATAAACATCAGAAGAAACAGCATCAAGTGTCAATGCTGCACTAAGGCAGGCAGTGGATCCTAGAAACCTGTCTGCCAGAGCATCATCACCCAGTCTGCATCGCAAGAACACGCAGGGGCTCCAGGCTGTGGTGGAGCCTGGGGTGAGCCAGGTGCGGGCGCAGCAGGGAGTCCGGGCCAGGGCCACGGGGGCTGACGGGAGGGCCACCAATAAAGCGTTCAGGAGGTGGTGCAGCGCTGGCGTGCCTTCCTTCAGGCCTCTGGGCTTGCATGTCTCCTGCTCTACCCGGCTGAGGCGGCTGGTGTTGGCCAGAGGGCCTCGGGGCAGGGTCAGTCACTGGTCGAGCACACACCCGGGCCAGGCCTGGCCGCCTGTGTGAGGCCTCAGGTGTGCCTTACTAGCTCCTTGAAGGGCAGAGAGGCCTTCCTGACAAACGTGGGTGTGCTTGCCAGCGGAGACTCCTGCAAGACATGGCCTGATTCCTGTTGCGGACTCCGTAGATGTCAACGGCCATTTGTGGGGGACGCTGGATCTCCATCAGGTAGGTGAGCTGTCAGCACGCCAGGGTGGAGGTGGCCCCAGGTGGTGTTGAAGATCCGGATCGCGTCTTCGTTCTGGCCGGGTCGCCTTGTGGAAGATCATGCCCCAGGTGTTGTCCTCCTGCAGTGCCCCTCTATGTGTGATGTTCCTGCAAGGCTCCTTCTTGATGGGCCCCACATAATGGCCCATCTTGAGTGTTCACCAGATAGGCTTCTGGTATAGCCCTCCTTCCTCGGGCCCTGTAGCTGGGGCCTGTATTGTGGTGATGTTGTCACAGCATATGCAAACAGGGAATGAGAACTTTGGATTCCAGAACTTTGTCCCGACCTTGGGCAACCATCTGTGGGGGATGGGGCCGTGATTTCAGAGTTGTGTGGGTCAGACAGCAGTTGTGGTCAGTCTGGTCCCAAAACTGACTGGGAAAATAAGTTGTGGTTGTTTCAGGGAGGGGGTGATGAGTGCTATTTTACAGGTCATCTTAATTAAAATGCCAAAATGGAGGGCTTCCGGAGGGTTCCTGAGAACAAGACTCAGAGAAGGGGCTAGTCTTTTAGTGTCTACCATTTCAATTGAGACTACATTCTTTAGGGAGGAGAATCCCGTCATCACCATTTCAGATTCTGCAGTGCTTCCATTGTGCGGTAACATGGGAAAAAAAAAAATAAGTAGAGAATAGAGAGAAGTTAAAAGGAAATCTATCTGCCTTGGGATTAATTTCCTTAGTTATTATTGATGTAATAATGATTATTGACTTTGTAGATTATAGAGATAGCCACTTTTTTCCAAGATATGTCTACTATTTATACATTTGTTCAGTTAATGTCAGGCACCACTATGTTTCAGATTAGATCACACATTCTCAGTGTATTGGAATAAAAACAAGGAAACGGTCACGAAATATGCTGTCATGTGAGGTCTATGATAGTGATAAACATGGTATTTGAGTGCAGGAGAGGGAAATTTAATCCAGTCCTCATGGTTAGGAAACACTTCCCTTATTAACTCAATTTTTCTCTGATTTCCAAGGATTTTGTATTTTCTCTTATTACTACACACACACAGGGTGCTTTGCACAGAGCCAGTCCTCTAGTAAATGCTGATAGATACTAGATTACACAGGTGTTCATGATTTTGTAGATCTATCCAGTGACTCTTTTTTATTTTGTATTTATTTTTTATTTTTATTTAAACCAAGTGGCTCTTATCTGCAATCTGTGCCCAGCTCTTTATCTTGCTTTGACCAAATCCGTGAAGATAGTGTGAACTCTTGCACCCTCATTTTACATGCAGAAATCCCTGGATTTTAGTTGTCTGTACGGGAGGAGATTCCTGCTTGAATTGTTAGTGAAACTTGAGCGAGCAAAATCACCAGTTTTCCCCCAACTATGGGCTTTTGTAGGGAATTTGTCATTGTCCGTGCACAGGGAAGGGCAGATTGGATGTTTGTTTGTTTTTTAAATTAAATTCTGGTTACTTAATGTGCTTGGATGGCTCAGTGGCTTAATCATCTGCCTTCAGCTCAGGTCATGATCCCAGGGTCCTTGAATGGAGCCCCACATCTGGCTCTCTGCTCAGCAGAGAGCCTGCTTCCCCCTTCTCTCTCTGGCTGCCTCTCTGCCTACTTCTGATCTCACTCTTTGTCAAATAAATAAACAAAATCTTTAAAAATAAATAAATAAATGCTAAATGCTCAAAGAGGAGCCCTTAAATGTAAGGATTTCCATTTGAAGTAAAATTCCATTCCTATACATGGGGAGATGAGTTTTTCTTCATTCCTCTGTCTTCTTCCTTGAACAGATGCAGCTTGAAGAAGAAAAGGTTAGGAAGAATTTCATAGAAAGAAATATGTGTCCAGCCATTGGGTTTCCTGGTATTGCCTCCTTCCTCCATTAGGAGGGCCCAGAGGATCTTGCCCAAGGAAGGGGCAAGCTGTGTGATTCTATGCTCCTGTTTAAGAAACACTTCCTCCATAGGTTTGAATATTTGATAAAGGAAATCAACTTTCATTTTTCATGGGCCCTCCTTCTGTGCTCCCAGGGAAGCTATACTTTAACATTTATCAAGATTAGAATGGCTCAACCAGGCTTCAGAGTGTAGACTGTTTCTGTCCCAGCATACTTTGCACTTCTGCTTCAGTATCAGATAAACTAAAAGAAATACTTCAAACTAAAGGTAAGAATAAAAATCTCCCTAAGTTCTGATTCCATACATCCAAAGCCCTATATGTATAAAAAGCAGAAGATAAAGTTTATAATTTTCTGGTGTCCTTTCTCATGATGATTTGCAACACTTTTCTTTGTTAAGAGTTATTTATTTTTAGAGAGAGTATGGGTGTGTGTATGCATGCATGGGAGCATGAGGATTTGGAAGGTGGAAGGGTGGGGCAGACAGAGAGGGGGAGAGAGAGAATTTCAAGCCAACTCGCCTCTGAGCATGAAGCCCAACATGGGGCTAGATCTCATGACTCTGAGATTATGACCTGAGCCAAAATCAAGAGTCAGACCCTCAACTGACTGAGCCACCCGGCAACCAGATTTTTAACTCCTGATGTAACAAAAAGCATATATAACTCCATAAAATTAAACATTCCTTCTCCTGAGCACACTCTTTGTAAAGATTGTATATCTCAGGCACCAGTCCTAACCTGGATTCCAATGAAACTTTCTCTTTCTGAAGTTCTAAAAGATTCGTTTATTTTTGTTGACATATCTAGAGTCAGACTTTCTAGGATTAAAACCCTGGTGTTATATAATTTTGATACTACATCTGTTTTCAATGAACGATTAAATCTGAAGTTTTCAGGTCTATCTTAGTTAAATTCAGTCCATTTCCATTTTTATCTAGATTCTTCAAATGTAGGTATTTTGAAAATTAGAGACTATGACAATTATCTGAGTATGCAAGTCTTTCCTCTTTGAGACTGTGGTGTGAAGGCTAGCTTTCTTGGGCATACCAGTTTCTCAGCTTTATCTCCTCAACTAAGGAAGTTCATCAGACTCCATCTGGGTTTCTTTTCTCTGTGCTGCAGCCTTGAATCTCTCACAGCAAAAAAGCCTGGACACTTGTAGGACTCCATTTATTTGTTTCCTGTCTCAGGGACTACTGTATCCTTCATTGCCTGAAGTCCAGGATTCTGAGAATGGTTATTTCATGTTTTTAAGTTGTCTCAGATAGGAGAGTAAGTCCAGTCTGTGTTACTCCATGTTAGGCAGAAGCAGAAGACATGGGCCATGTGAGAGATAGAAAATTTCTTTTCCTGAAAATAAGCCTAGATATAAGTGAGATAAATGGAGTGTAAGATTCTAGTGATAACTATTAGAGATGCTGGGTGGAAATTAGAGGTTCATCATGAGGTTGAAAGAGTAAGAAAACTCAAAGTTTATACTCTTGAATTCACAGCTTTTCTCAATCATAAACTAAAAACAGTAACCTGAAATAGTAGAGAGTAGCTCCATTGCCAATTCCTGAGACCTAGCAATTGAATAATTTCTTTGCATTCTGTCAAATGATTTTTTTCTGCATGCATTAAAATAAAAGAGTTTTTCTTTAATCTATTAGAGTTTTTCTTTAATCTATTAGTATTACGCTGGGAATTTCTGTAAAATTGATCCATCTTTTCATAAATCATCCTGGCATTAAACCCAATTGATTTGGGAATGCTCAAATACAGTATTGGTTTGAATTTGTAAAGTGTTAATTTTTTTGCAACTGTTATAGTAATTAGTGAGGTTGGTTTATAATTTTATTTTGATGTTCTTTTCTTCTTTGGCATCTTATGATAAGTTTGAGAACTTACTTTTTCCTGAAATACTTCTTTGGAAGGGAAGACATTTATTTTCCAGAAAATTTATCAAGATCTTTTATAAAGTTTTTACAGCCTGGTACATTGGGGAAGGATTAAGCAGGGGAAAGTATTGCTACCAAAATCCAGTTTCTTTTGGCATTTTTGTTTGGATCCTGCCAGAAGTATATTTTATAGTTATTGAAATTAATAACACTTTATCTTTCTACCATTAATATGTAAACATTTTTACTGAAGAATTACATGCATTCAGAAGAGTACACAAATAATAGTTTTATGACTCAGTAAAATTTCAAAATGTGAACACAGTTGTGTTACCATCACCCGCATGGAGAAACACTGTCAGTACACCATAAAGCTCCTTCACTTCTCCTTTTATTTTCTACTACTAAGGGTATGGTTATGACTTTTTATGCAAGCATTATTTTTTTCTTTTCTTGAACTTATAGAAATTAAATTATGCAGTACCTGCACTTGTAGCACAGTAATCTGTAAATGACTATTCTTTTTGTTTTCAAAATGTATGGTTTTGAGTTTCTTTTTCTTGTTCCCAGATCAGAACTCTGGGAAAATGTGACATAAGCTGTTATACTGGGAACCCTGGGCTCATTTCCAGTATCACAGGAAAAACTTTGTTTTTTTTGTAATTTTTTAAATTATTTTTTTCAGTGTTCCAGGATTCATTGTTTATGCATCACACCCAGTGCTCCATGTAATAATACATGCCCTCCTTAATACCCACCACCACGCTCACCCAGCCCCCCACCCCCCTCGGTTTGTTTCTCAGAGTCCATAGTCTCTCATGGTTTTTCTCCCCCTCCAATTTCCCCCAACTCACTTCCCCTCTCCTCACAATGTATTCCGTGTTATTCCTTATGCTCCACAAGTGAGACCATATGATAACTGACTCTCTCTGCTTGACTTATTTCACTGAGCATAATCTCCAGTCCCATCCATGTTGATGCAAAAGTTGAGTATTCGTCCTTTCTAATGGAGGCATAATACTCCATGTTATACATTCGTCTGTTGAAAGGCATCTTAGCTCTTTCCACAGTTTGGTGATTATGGCATTGCTGCTATGAACATTGGGGTACAGACAGCCCTTCTTTTCACTGCATCTGTATCTTTGGGATAAATACACAGTAGTGCATCTTCAAGGTCATAGGGTAGCTCTATTTTTTCTTAAGGAATCTCCAAGTTGTTTTCCAAAGCAGCTGCACCAACTTGCATTCCCATCAACAATGTTAGAGGGTTCCCCTTTCTCCACATCCTCTCCAACACGTGTTGTTTACTATCTTATTAATTTTGGCCATTCTAACTGGTTTAAGGTGGTATCTCAGTGTGGTTTTGATTTGAATCTCCTTGCTGGCTAGTGATGATGAACATTTTTTCATGTGTCTGTTAGCCATTTGTATGTCTTCTTTGGAGAAGTGTCTGTTCATGTCTTCTGCCCATTTTTGGATATGATTATCTGTTTTGTGTGTGTGGGAATTTGAGGAGTTCTTTATAGATCTTGGATATCAGCCTTTTGTTTGTAAAGTGATTTGCGAATGTCTTCTCCCATTCCATGGGTTGCCTCTTTGTTTTGTTGACTGTTTCCTTTGTTGTACAGAAGCTTTTGATCTTGATGAAGCCCTAAAAGTTCATTTTCACTTTTGTTTCCTTTGCCTTGGAGACATGTTTTGTTTTTTTTTTTTTAATTTTTAATTTATTTGACAGACAGAGATCACAAGTAGGCAGAGAGGCAGGCAGAGAGAGAGAAGAGGAAGCAGGCTCCCCACCGAGCAGAGAGCCCGATGCGGGACTTGATCCCAGGACCCTGAGATCATGACCTGAGCTGAAGGCAGAGGCTTAACCCACTGAGCCACCCAGGCGCCCCCTTGGAGACATGTTTTGAAAGAAGTTGCTGTGGCCGATGTTGAAGAGATTACTGCCTAAGTTCTCCTCTAGAATTTTGATAGATTCCTGCCTCACATTGAGGTCTTTTATCCATTTCAAGTTTATCTTTGTGTGTGGTATAAGAGAATGGTTTCGTTCTTCTACACGTAGCTATCCTATTTTCCCAGCACGATTTATTGAAGAGACTGTCTTTTTTCCACAGTATACTTTTTCCTGATTTGTTGAAGATTAGTTGACCATAGAGTTGAGGGTCCATATCTGGGCTCTCTACTCTGTTCCACTGGTCAATGTGTCTGTTTTTGTGCCAGTACCATGCTGTGTTGGTGACCACAGCTTTGTAGTTAAAGCTTGAAATTAGGCAAAATGATGCCCCCAGTTTTGTTTTTCTTTTTCAACATTTCCTTAGCAATTCGGAGTCTCTTCTAGTTCCATACAAATTTTAGGGTTGTTTGTTCCAGCTCTTTGAAAAATGCCAGTGGAATTTTAATTGGGATGGTATTGAAAGTATAGATTGCTCTAGGGAGTATAGACATTTTAATAATATTTATTCTTCCAATCCATGAGCATGGAATGGTCTTTCATCTTTTTGTGTCTTCTTCAATTTCTTTCTTGAGTGTTCTGTAGTTCCTCAAGTACAGATTCTTTACCACTTTGGTTAGGTTTATTCCCAGGTGTCTTATGGTTCTTGGTGCTATAGTAAATGGAGTCGATTCTCTAATATCCCTTTCTATATTTTCATTGTTAGTGTATAAGAAAGCAACTGATTTCTGTACATTGATTTTTAATCCTGCCAAATTACCAAATTGCTGTATGAGTTCTAGTAGTTGGGGTGGAGTCTTTTGGGTTTTCCATATAAAGTATCGTGTCATCTGTGAAGAGAGAGAGTTTGACTTCTTCTTTGCCAGTTTGAATACCTTTTATTTCTTTTTGTTGATGGGAAAAGCTTTTAAAAAATTCACATGAAGGGGCACCTGGATAGCTCAGTTGGTTAAGCAGCTGACTGTTGATTTTGGCTCAGGTCAAGATCTCAGGGTTCTGGGATGGAGCCCCACATCAGGCTCTGCACTCAGCAGGGAAACTGCTTGAGAATCTCTCTCTCCCTCTCCTTTTGCCCCTACCCCACCTCCCTGCATTTGCTCTCTCTCAAATAAATAAATCTTTAAAAAGTACTAAAAAAATAAAAATTCACATAAAGTAGGGTGTTTCCAGTAGGTCTTTGTCAATATCCTTTCTAAAATTAAGGAATTTCCTACTATTTTCATTCTCCTTGGGATTTTCATCATAAGTGGGTAATGAGTTTTGTCCAATATCCTACATTTGTTGAATTAAATAAACAGCTATTTTTATCTTTTACAACTTCTTTTGCTGTTGGTTCTATTCCATGCATCATAGTTTTAGTGCTTTGCTTTTAATAACATTTTCAATTTTTGTATTGCCAGTATATAGAAATATATTTCTATAGTAGACTTTTAAAACTTCATATTTTTAAATACAGATTTAGAAGTATTGTAAATATGGTGCAGAAGGGTCCTTTGTGCTTTTTATCTGATTTCTTTCAAGGCTTATATTCTATATGCTTATCATATAGGATCAAATTCAGGAAATTGACATCAGAGCAATATATATGCTTGATTCTAAGTCATTTTGTCACTTGTTAGGTTCATGTAACCACGAGGCCAGTTAAGATATAGAATTATTCCATCACCACAGTTCTCTCTTGTGCCCATTCTTCCCATCATCTTTAACCCCTGGCAACAACTAATCTGTTTTCAATCTCTATAATTTTGTCATTTGTAAAATGTTATGTAAGTGAAATCAAACAATATGGTGTCTCTTGAGATTGAGTTTTTCTCATTTAGAATAATGCTCTTGCAATCCACTCAAGTTGTTGCAGTGTCAATGGTCTATTCTTTTTTTATTGCTGAGTAATATCCCATGGTTTGGGTATTGTACAGTTTATTTAATCACACACTTATTGGGGAACATTTTGGTTGTTTCAAGTTGTTGATTTTTACAAGTAAAGGTGCCAAACATTTGTGTCCAGTTTGTTGATATAAATTGTTGTTCTCTGAGATAAATGTCCAGGCGTGCTGTTGCTGGGATAAATGGCAACTGTGTGCGTAGTCATTTCAGAAACTGTCAACTTATTTTGGAGAGGGGCTGGACCATTTTACATTTCCATTGAAATGTATGAGAAATCCAATTCATCCACATCTTCACCAGTATTTAGTATTCTCATTATTTTTTAAATTTTAGCTGTTTTAGTAGGCATGTAGTAATATCCCAACATGGTCTTAGTATGAATTTCCCTCAAGACTAGTGATGCTGAACATCTTTTCAAGTATTTGCTACCGATGTATATACTTTAGTGAGATATTTCTATTCAGTTTCTAATTGGATTTTTTTTTCCCTTGTGGAGCTGTGAGAATTCTGTACCCATTCCAGAGATAGGTAATTTTTCAGATCTGTGTCTTAGAATTTCCTTGAGAATGTAGGGCTATTTAGATTAACTATTTTATGTTGGGTGAGTTAGGCTAGTTTGTGCATTATGATAACAAAGACCATTTTGTTTAAGTTGCCAAATGTATATGTGTAGATTTATTGGCAGTATTCTCTTATTTTATTGATATCTGCAAGTTATATGGTGGTATTCCATTTTATTCCTGACATTGGTGACTTATGTCTTCTTTTATTTTTTCAGTCTTGCTAGGGATTTATTTATTTTATTGATCTTTTCAAAGAGGCAGATTTTTATATGATGATTTTCTGTTTTTGTTTTTGTTGTTGTTGTCGTCGTCATCATTGTTTTCAATCCCTTTGATTCCTGCTCTTCTCTCTATAATGTATTTTCGCTTGCCTTGGATTTATTTTCTTATGTTTCCAGGTTCTTGATGTGAGAACTTATATAACTGATTTGAGACTTTCCTTTTTTCTAATATAAGCATTTCATGGTATAAAAAGCCCTTTCAGTGTTCATTTAACTTTGTCCCATGAATTTAGATATATTGTATTTTCATCTTCATTCAATCCATTACATGTTTTTTCCAGTCCAATATATTTTTTATTGTCCTTGAAATTCCTGCTGTGACTCATGGATTATTTAAAAGTGTTTTGTTTCCAACTGTTTGGAAATACCCAGTTATCTTTATATTCCTGCTTTCCAGTTTGAATGAACCATAGTTAGAGAAAAACCTTTGTACAACTTTAATTGTTTTAAATTTTTCGAGGTTATTTTATGGCCCAAGATACAGTCTGTTTTGGTAATTTTGTGAATATTTGAAAAAACTTTTCTCTTGTAGTTGGATGGTGTATTAAAGAAATGTCGATTAGGTTTTGTCAGTTGGTGGTATAGTCAAATTCTTCTTTATACTTGCTGAATTTCTGTCTAGTTCTGTGAGTTGTTGAGGAAAGGGGCATTGAAGTCTCTAAAATAAAATTGTGAATTTGTCTGTTTTTCGTTCCAGCCCTATCAGTTTTTCCTTCACAAACTTTGCAGTTCTCTTGTTTGGTGTATATATATTTTGGGTAGCTATTCTTATTGGCCTATCCCCTTTTTCACTGTGTAATGTCCTTCTCTGTATCTGGTAATTTTCTTTTGCTCTGAATGTTTCTGATATTAATAGAGTTGTTCTAGCTTCTTCGGTGTTTGCTTCATATATCTAATTTTCAACTACTGTATCATTATGTTTGAATTCAGTTTCATAAAGATGGCATTAAAGGGTCATTTTTCCATTTTTGCCAATATCTGTCCTTAAATTGGTGAATTTAAACTTTTTAATGAAATGCTAATATGTTAATGCTGATATGGAGTCTCCCTATGTATTTTTTTTTATTTTATGTTTGTTTCCTCATTTTTCATTGCTCTCTCTCTCTTTTTTTTTTTTTTTTCTCTGCTGTCCTGGACTTACTTGAATATTTAGAATTTTATTGTGATCTATCTGTAGAGGCTTTAGTGTATCTCTTTTTTTCCAGCTTTATTGAGATATAACTAACATACAATGTGTAAATTTTAGCTATAAAATGTTTTGATTTTATACACATAATTTTCAAAATGATTATCACTATAGTGTTAACACCTTCATCAAATCACACAATTACTTTTTTGTGGTTAGAATGTTTAATATTACACTCTCAACAATCTTAAAATATATAATACATTATTATTAAATATAATCTCAGGCTGTACATATGGTCTCCAAAACTTATTGGTCCTATAGCTGGAAGTTAAACCCTGTAACTGACTTTTCTGAGTTCTCCCATATACCAAGCCCTGGTAATAACATTGTTTTTTTTACCTTCTGTAAGCTAACATTTTTAGATTCCACATATAAATAATATCATACAGCATTTGTCTTTCTCTGACTTATTTCACTCAGTATAGCGCCCTCAAGATCCATCCATATTGTCACAAATGGCATAATTTCCTTTATTCTCATGGCTGAATAATATTCCTCTGTGTGTGTGTGTGTGTGTGTGTGTGTGTGTGTATCTATAACTGTATGTCACATTTTCTTTATTGAGTTACCTATTGACAGATATTTAGGTTGTTTCCATGTCTTGGCAATTGTGAACAATGCTGTATTGAACATGGGAGTGCAGGTATCTCTTTGAGATCCTTTTTAAAGAAAATATATACCAAGAGGGGTTGCTGGATTATATGGTAGTTCCCATTTGTAATTTTTTTACTCCTTTCCTTAGTGGCTGCACCAGTTCATATTCCCACAACAGTGCACAAGGATTTCTTTTTCTTTATATCCTTATCAATACTCATCCCTTATCTTTTTTGATGACCATCATTCTAACATGTGTGAGGTGATAATTCATTGTGATTTTAATTTACATTTCCATGATTATTAGTGACATGGGGGTACCATTTTAGGTACCTGCTGGCCAGATGAATGTCTTCATTGGAAACTGCCTATTCTGAGTTAGATTGTTTGTTGATTAATGGATTAATTGCTATTGAGTTGTATGAGTTCCTTATATGTTTTGGATTTAACTTCTTTTTTTTTTAAAAGACTTTATTTAAGAGGGAGAGAGAGAGAATAGAGAGTGTATGCTCATGAGCAAGGGGAAGGGCAGAGTGAGAGGGAAAAGCAGATTCCCTGCTGAGCAGGCAGCCTATGGAGAGCTAGACCCCAAGACCCAGAGATCATGACCTGAGCTGAAGGCAGGTGCTTAACCGGCTGAGCTATCCAGGTGCTCCTTGGATATTAACTTCTCAACAGATAAATTATTTGCAAATATTTTGTCCTATCCTGTAGTTGCTTCCATATTTTGTTGTGCAAAAGCTGTTTGATGATGTCCCACATTTTGATTTTAACTTTTGCAGCTTATGCTTTTGGTAACCTATCCAAAAACTTGTTGCTAGGACCAGTATCAAGGGATTTTTTCCTGTTTACTTCTAGGAATTTTATGGATTCAGGCATTATGTTTAAGTCTTTAATCCATTTCAAGTTAATTTTGTGTGAGTGTTTTAAGACAGGGATCTAATTCTTAAAGACAGGATCTTATTCTTCTGTATGTGGTTATCCAGTTTTCTAGCACCATTTATTGAAGGGACTGTTCTTTTTGCCATTGAGTATTGTTTATTCTCTTGTCAAATACTAGTTGACTGTATATGTGAGGGTTTATTTCTTGAGTTTCAATTGGTCTGTATATCTGTTTTTATGCCAATAACCCTTCTTTTTTTTAAGATTTTACTTATTTCTTTGACAGACAGAGATCACAAGTAGGCAGAGAGGCAGGCAGCGAGAGGGGAGGAAGGGAAGCAGGCTCCCTGCTGAGCAGAGACCCAATGTGGGGCTCGATCCCAGGACCCTGGGACCATGACCCGAGCTAAAGGCAGAGGCTTTAACCGACTGAGCCACCCAGGCATCCCTGCCAATAACCCTTCTGCTTTGATTACTACACCTTTGAGTCAGGAGGTACAATTCCTCCAGTGTTGCTTTTCTTTTTTAGAATTTCAGAAATATTGGCTATTCACAGTCTTCTGTGGTTTCATACAAATTTTGTGTTTGTTTTTTCAATTCTTTGAAAAATTGCTATTGTAATATTTATAGGAATTACATTAAATATATAGAAGTCTTTGGATGGTATGGACATTTTAACAATGTTAATTCTTCCATTCTGTGAACAGATTTAAGATTTTATTAATTTATTTGATAGGGAGGGGGAGAGAGAGAGCACAAGTAGTGGGAATGGCAGAGGGAGAGGGAGAAGCAGACTTCCCACTGAGCAGGGAGCTTGGTGTGGGGCTCATCCAAGGACCCTAAGATCATGATCTTAGCCAAAGCAGAGGCTTAACCAACTGAGCCACCCAGGTGTCCCTCAAATGCTTTTCTGCATCAATGGGGAAGAGCATATGATTTTTATCTATGATTTTGTTTAGTTGGCGTATCATATTGATAGATTTACATATGTTGAAACATTTCATCCCAGGGATAAGTCCTGTTTGCTCATGGTATATGATCCTTTTAGTGTGGAGTTGAGTGGGATTTGCTAATGTTTTGTTGACATTTCTCACATATCTTCAGGGATACAGGCTTGTACTCTATTTTTCTTACAGTGTAATTATTTAGCTATGGTACCAAGTTAATTCTGAAATTGTAAAATAAGGTAGAATTGTTCCTTCCTGTTCATTTCCCCTCCTTTGGAAAATTTCAAGAAGAATTGCTATCATTTACCTTTCAGTGTTTAGTAGAATTTGCCAGTGACACCAGCTGGTGCTGGACTTCATGACTTAGTCTTGGTAGGTTGTACGTTTCTAGGAATTTATCCATTTCTTCCAGGTTTATCTAATTTGTTGGTGAATAATTGTTAATAAAATTTTATGATTCTTTGTATTTCTTTGGAATCCATTGTAATATCTCTGCTTTCATTTCTTATTTTGAGTCTTATTTTCTTAGTCTTGTGAAAACTATCAGTTTGGTTATATTATTTAAAAACCAGCTTTTAGTAGAAGGTATACAGAAAAGAACATTTATGCCATCTTGTTTCAGAGCTGGGACTCTACAGTTGATTTTACAATAAAATACTGACTTTGCATCCTATGATTGTGTTAAACTCATTTATTAATTTGAGTTTTTGTAGATTCCTTTTGAATTTTCCATATACATACATTATGTCATCTATGAATAGTGAGTATTTAGTTTTTTTCCCCTTCCAAATCTTACTCCATTTTATTTCTTTTTCTTGCCTCATTATACCATCTGATTCTCAAAAACAGTGTTGAGTTAAAGTGATAATACTGCTGTATTACTTTCATTCTGATGTATTTTCCATTGTCAAGGTGAAAGTTTTTAATACTGCAAAAGTGAACACAATATTTATTTTATGTATTTGTGTAAATACTCTTTATCAGATTAAGTATTTCCTAGTATAAGGTTTTATGTTGTTGGTAGTTTACAATTTTTTTAATGAATTGGTGTTGAATTTTATCAAAGGTTTTACTACATCTACCCATATATAAACATGGTTAATAATGTAAATTGATTTTTGAATATCAAACCAGCCTTTCATACCTGGAATAATACAAGTTAGATTCATTTTGCTAATATTTTACTGAAGATTGTTACTTTCATGTTCATAGGTGAAATTAATTTTATTATAACCTCATTGTCGTGTTTTGGAACTAAAGACAAGTTGGTGGCATAAAAAGACTTGAAACTTGTTTTCCATTTTTCGCAGGTAGTTTCTTCCTTATGTGTTTGAAGAATTCACTAATGTGAATTTTCTTTTTGGGAATGATTTTAAGAATAGATTTAATATTTTTAATAGAGCTCAGCTTAGTGTCTTGAATAGTTTGAATAAAATGGGAAATTTTATTCAAATAATTGAACTTTTTTGTATAATTGAATTGACCATTGTTGTAAGTGGAGATTCAGGAGGTAGTGTGAAATTCACCACATGCCTTTTCCCTACCCTAGTAGTAATAGAATCCCTAGTGGAGGTGGAGCTGAGACCAACTGCTTATCTGCACCCATATCTGTAGATTGGTAGGAATGAAGAATAAATACTTGTTGTTAGGAGAGTGACGTTTAAGGGATCTAAATGATTTCATTATAAACTGAACAATACTGTCAACTTGGGTTAGAATGATTATTTTTTTAAAAGATTTTATTTATTTATTTGTCAGAGAGAGTGAGTACAGGCAGACAGAGAGGCAGAGAGGCAGGCAGAGGCAGAGGGAGAAGCAGGCTCCCTGCTGAGCAAGGAGCCTGATGTGGGACTCGATCCCAGGACCCTGGGATCATGACCTGAGCCAAAGGCAGCTGCTTAACCAACTGAGCCACCCAGGCGTCCCTAGAATTATTTTTATTATTGAAGTATAACATACACTGTTATGGTGGTTTCAGGTTTACAATATAATAGTTCTATAATTGTATGCATTACTCAGTGCTCATAAGTATTTGTGTACTCTTAATCCTATCTATTTCACCCATCCCCGACCCATCCTCCCTCTGGCAATCACCTGTTTCCTGTATTTAGAAGCCTGGTTTTTTACTATTTTTTTTTCCTTTGTTTTGTTTTTTAAATCCCACATATGAGTGAAATGTGGTATTGGTCTTTGTCTGACTCACTTCACTCACAATTATACCCTCTAGATCCATCCATCTGGTTCCATATGACAAGCTCTCATTCTATTTTATGGCTAATATTCCATTGTGTGTGTGTGCCCCCCCCACACACATACCTTCATTATCCATTCATCTATGGATGGATATATTTAGGTTGCTTCTGTATCTTGGCTGTTGTAAATAATGCTGCAGTAAGTATATGGGTGCATATATATTTTTAAATTAGTGATTCTTTTCTTTGAGTAACCTGAAAAGACCCTGAGTCACCAAAGCAATTTTGAGAGAGAAATGCAAAGCTGGACATATCACAACCCCAGATTTCAAGATATACCACAAAGGTATAGTAACCAAAACAGTATAGGACTTGCACAAAAATAAACACATACATCAATGGAACAGAATAGAGTCCAGAAATAAACCCACACATTTTTGGTCAATTAATCTTGGACAAAGGAAGCAAGAATATCCAATGGGAAAAACCATCTTTACAACAAATGGTACTGGAAAAAATGAACAGCTCCATGCAAAAGAATGAAATTGGACCACTTTCTCATACCATACACAAAAATAAATGGACTAAGGACCTAAATGTGAGACCTGAAACCATAAAAATCTCAGGAGAGAACACAGGTTGTAATTTCTCTGACACTGGCTATAGCAACATTTTTCTAGATATGTCTCCAAAGGCAAGGGAAACAAGAGCAAAATTAAACTATTAGGACTACATCAAACAAAAAGTTTTTGTACAGTGAAGGAAACTATCAACAAAACAAAAAGGCAAGCTACACAACAGGAGAAGATATTTTTGAATGATATATCTGATAAGGGGTTGATATCCAAAATACATAAATAACTTATACAATCCAAAACCAAAAAAAAAGCAAAAAAATAATCCCATTAAAAATGGGCAGAGGACCATTTTTTCAAAGACTACATACAGATGGCGAGCAGTGACATGAAAAAATGCTCAATCACTCATCATTGAGGAAATGCAGATCAGTACCACAATGAGGTATCACCTCACACCTGTCAGAATGGCTAAATTCAAAAGACACAAAATAACATGTGTTGATGAAGATACAGAGAAAAAGGAGCCCTCATGCACTGTTGGTGGGAATGCAGATTATATAGTGACTGGAGAGAACAGTGTGGAGGTTCCTCAAAAAATTAAAATAGAATTACCACGTGACACAATAATTCCACTACTGGGTAAGAATTTTTGTTTCAAATCTGAGGTTTCATATTTTATTAAATAAGAGCATTAAATATTGAGTTTGAGATTTAAATGTATCAGTCATTGGATAGGTTTCTCATAGAGTTTAATGTTATGTTGAAATGAAAGCAGTCTGGGGCGCCTAGGTGGCTCAGTGGGTTAAGCCTCTGCCTTCAGCTCAGGTAATGATCTCAGGGTCCTGGGATTGAGTCCCACATCGGTCTCTCTGCTCAGTGGGGAGCCTGCTTCCCTTCCTCTCTCTCTCTGCCTGCCTCTCTGCCTACTTGTGATCTCTTTCAAACAAATAAATAAAATATTTTAAAAAAATAAAATAAAAATAAAAATAAAGAAATAAAAGCAATCTTTGAAAAGGATAAGGAAAGAAGCAATTTAAAATTGCTTATATATGGTGAAGAATTTGAGTATTTATTTATATACACAGAAGCAATCCTTCTTTCTAATATTTCTGTTTGCTTTAATTTCTAGGGAACTTTATAATTAGATACCTATTTTCATTTATCCTATAGAATTTAGTTATGTCTCTTCTTTATATTTTCTCACAATGCTGATTTTAACTTAATTTTTATCTTCTCCTTCTACTATAAAATATTGAATAGTTTTCTAAATTCCCAAGTATCACTTTTTCCATGTATCACTTATTGTTGATCAGTGGGAAATTTCTAGCAGCATCTGAGAGCCTCTTTAACCTCTAGTAAAAATTAAACTGGATTGTGTCATTATGATTGCCTCAGTTTTGCTGAATTTTGACCTTCAAATACCTCCTCTGTTGGTATTATTGTTATTGAAGTACTAAGAATTCAAATATAGACTTTTCTGATTCCATAGTCCTTATCGATAGATGAAATCACATGATGTATAGTTGTTTGTG
Organism: Martes martes; assembly: GCF_963455335.1. Classification (NCBI taxonomy): domain Eukaryota; kingdom Metazoa; phylum Chordata; class Mammalia; order Carnivora; family Mustelidae; genus Martes; species Martes martes. The sequence goes on along the minus strand of NC_137894.1, from coordinate 51,786,132 downwards.
TTGTGACTATAGGTGTCACAACATAGGTGTGTTTGTGTGTGTCTAGGTGTTTTGATGTGTCTATTTTTTTTTATTAAATATTGCTTCTGTGACAACTCTCAAAGTATTTCCTACTTCTTGATGAAAAATTTACAAACTATCTTTCCAAGTATGAAGAAAGCAAACAGCTCTGAAATATCTCTTCCTTAAACTTTACCACATTGATCATAGAACATATAAAAACCTTCGTTTATCAAATATGTTTTTATTGAATCTGTTTTATTTTAGGCATTTTAAAAAGCTTTGGGATGTAAAGGTAACAAAGACAAAACTTCAGTCTCCAGTGAATTTATCTATCATTCTTGGCTTTTGTCTCTGTCACACAAATTAGTTGCTGAAATTGCTTCTATAATTCACTTACTTTAAAAAATAGTAGAAATATGGCACCTGGGTGGCACTGCCAATTAAGCCTCTGACTCTTGGTTTCAGCTCTAATGATGATCTCAGGATCCTGAGGTCGAACCCTGCAGTAGCTTCTGCACCCAGTGTGGAGTCTGCTTGAGATTCTCCTGCTCCCACTGCTCCTCTCACTAGTGCTCACTCGAGTGAAATAAATAAATGTTTAAAAATTTTAAAAAAATTAAAAGCTGTAAAAATAAAAAATGCTTCATTGTCCATTTATATTTTGTGTCTAGTTAGTTTTTAAATGTCAATTCAATTTTCCTATCTTTGATTATAAAATTTTAATAAGGATTGCAAAATCTTATGAAGTAGTCTTAATATAATTCTGAGGATAACAAATACCAATGAGGGTGTTTTTTGTGATAATGGTGATAGTATTAAATTATAAAGTGTGCCCAAATGGATAAAGATGAAAATGTCATGGCTCATTTCTGAGTACTTTCTAGCGTCTTCCCTAAACTGGTTATGGTAGATCATACTGTTGTTTCATTAAGGGAAATCAACCAGTTTAAATGTTCACCATATGTATCTTTCTGTCATTGAAAAAAAATCTAATGAATAAATAATAGTGAAGTCCTGTTATGAGTTAAGCACCAGACTAAACCTATTCCCATCTGTTGCCCTTTTTAGCTCTCACCAGGGCACTGAGAGGTAAACATCATTCTGTGTATGCTACAGCTAAGGAAAGTAAGGTTGCAATAATTTAAATGACTTGCCTAAGATTCACTTGATTTGTAATTCAAAGAAAGTTAGTTGAACCTGCACTATTAGGCAATTGCTCTCTGAATTGCACTACTATATGGTAGTTGTGATGAATGATGAAGCCAACTAATATATCCCATTAGCTTGTTGTTACACAGTTATATAAAATGAATTTACTCTAATTCATCTGATAACTCTCTAAATAGTTTGTGAGTGTAATAAACACATATACATTTCTTACTCAGTTCATTACAGACATCTGGTTAGATTGTGAAAATTGAGGAGACAATAAAACCAGATACAAGATGGAGATAAAAGTTGTGAGAGTTTGGAAGGGGTGGTTTGTACCAGTGTGTGGCATCAAACTAAATGAAAAGAATGGGTGGAATAAGGTTTGATCAGATGAGTGGGTAGAATGGAAGAATACAAAAAACAGCGAACAGATGCTTCAGAGAAGAAAAAGAAGGCAGAAGATAGAATAATTCACTATGAAAAGAGTTTTTCTGAGTTTCATTATGGTGCCATTAATAGGAGTAATAGTATTTAATGGAAGAAAACTGAACAATTAGGCTATTCTCTCGTAACTCGTTTGTGTAAAAGTAATTATTTTAACCTCAGATTCTCTGCCCTCAAAATATCACTCTAACTGCTTGTGTCTCCTGCTTTCCTGCTTTTTCCAAGTAAGTCCACTTCTGTCCCACAGTTTCCGCATGGCCGACTTGACCTCTTTGTTCCGAAGTGTATAGATGAGGGGATTCAGCATGGGGGTAATAACGTTGTAGAGTACAGACACCATCTTGTCCACAGAAAATGTGGAGAAGGGACGAGCATAGATGAAAATACAGGGTCCAAAGAAGAGTGTTACCACCATAAGGTGGGAGCCACAGGTGGAGAGTGCCTTTCGCCTTCCCTCCTTGGAGCGAATCTTGACCAGAATAGTGGAATAGGAAGAAACCAACACCACAAAGGAGCTGGTAGAAATCAGCCCACTGTTAGATACCATTAGCAATTCAATGACAAATGTGTCTGCACAAGCGAGTTTGATGACAGGGGGAACATCACAAAAGAAGTTGTCCACCTCGTTTGGTCCACAGAAAGGTAGACGGATAGTGAGAATGGTCTGGACAGTAGAGTGCACAAACCCTCCCATCCAGGAGGCAGCTACCAACACACAGCATAATCCTCGACTCATGATAGTGGTATAGTGCAGGGGGCGACAAATTGCAACATAGCGATCATAAGCCATCACTGTGAGCAGGAACATCTCAGCTGCCCCTACAAAATGCAGAAAGAAGAGCTGCACAATGCATTGGTCATAGGGAATGAGTTTGTCTTTATCAAGAAAGTCAGCCAGAAGCTTAGGGGTAGTTACTGTCGAATAACATAAGTCCAGGAAAGAGAGGTTGCCAAGAAGGAAATACATGGGTGATGAATTCAGATAGTTATCAGAAGCTACTGTGACCATGATGAGGACATTCCCTATCCAAGTGGACACATAGAAGAAAAGAAATAGTACAAATAACCCTGTCTCAATAGATGGGTTCTGTGAGAAGCCTGCCAGAACAAAGTCTCTCACCGCCTCTGTTTGGTTTTCATCCATTTGACCTGGCTCCTTGATCAAAGAAATTAAACAAGGGGCATTAGTAACATTGGAAATGATATTTCATACAAAATGCAAGAATCTTCCCATTTCAAAGGAAATGTTTCTCTCTAGGATATATATCCTTGTTCATTAGTTGAAAGAAATTATTTTCTCCTCAGTTGATACTGAATATATATTCAGTAAATTCTAAAGTTCCTTTAACTTTAACTTGATGCATCTCTATTTTCCATCAATCAGTATTTTCTTTCTCTGTTCATTTTTACATTCAGTCTCAAGACTTAAGTTGTATTTCTCTGAGATACTAGGTTTTTTTCCCATTCATTTTTTAACTAACATATAATGTATTATTAGCCCCAGGGCTACATGTCTGTGAATCACACCAGGTTTACACACTTCACAGCACTCACCATAGCACATACCTTCCCCAATGTCCATAAGCCCACCACCCTCTCCCAACCCACCCCCCACCAGCAACCTTCAGTTTGTTTTGTGAGATTGAGAGTCTCTTATGGTTTGTCTCCCTCCTGATCCCATCTTGTTTCATTTATTCTTTTCCTACTCCCCCAAACCCTCACGTTGCATGAGATACTAGTTTTTTTAATAAAAATCTTCAGGAGAAAACCTCAAAGGTAGAATTTAAGATTCTGTGGAATAGTCATTAGAATCTGTAGAAGTTTTCCTTGGGATGGGAAATTGCCTTTTGTAGATGATTAGGCTGCTATAGTAACCCTGTGCCCTTTTCTATCACCATAACTCTTGTGGGGCTCTCCCTTTTGCACATGGTTGGAGGAAGGATCACATTCCACTTAGAGCTTATTGCTAGTTCAATAGGCTCAATAGTGCTAGTTGCTAAGGTTCCCAAATGTCTGCCCATCTGGAATACATTTCTGTCTGGCTTATTGTGTATAATAAGTTTCTCATCTTCAGTACCAGCTATGGACATATGGATACATTATGTTGTTAATGACAAAAGCAGAAAGATAAAAGGCTTATTTATGCATTCAGGTGACTTCCTTTTTTAATCCTATTAAATTGAATAAAAAGAAATTATTTCTCTGAGATAAAAGAATCAGCATTCCATAATACCCACCACCAGACTCACCCAAACTCCCACCCCACTCCCCTCCAAAACCCTCATTTTGTTTAGGGCACGTATTGCATGGAGCACTGTGTGTGGTGCATAAACATTGAATTCTGGAACACCAAAAAGAAATTTTTAAAAGTAAATAAAAATTTAAAAAAAGAATTAGCATTCCAGGGAGTATATATGTGATTGTATTTTTATGCATTCATATGAGTAGTGGCTGGAAGGTTCTTCCGTATGAGATGAAATAGTGATAGTCCCATGAGGAATTGGGGGCTCATGATAGCTGCTGTTGACTCAAATTCTATGGTTCTGTTCTGCACAGAGCAGTATTTTGAGCAATTAAGAGATATAGTAATTTAAAGTTTTAATACTGGTGAATTTTCTTTATCTCATCATAGTTTATGCCACCTCTATAAACTGAATATATTTAAGAAATTCAACAAGAATAAAAGTTTTAAAAAAGAAAATTAATTTTAAAATATATAAATTTCATTTTAAATAAAACAATAAAATTTATGTATGTCAATAGAAATGTGCTAACAATTGTAAATAATAAGAGATAATATGAAGAAAAATCCCAAAATGGAAATATTATTTTGTTAAAATGATGTTTCCAGAAAGATTCATTAACCTGAGAAAATGGTTATGTAATAAAGGGAAAAAGACACCAAACTACATTTAAAATATGACAAAATCTATATACCCAGAAAAGAATAATTATAATCAGCTAGATTAAAGGTCAAGGCAACAGTCTTCATAAATGTTGACTTTACAATTGGGATTTTGTTTTTATTTACTAATAGCTTCAAATTTGCTATAGTGAACTCTTATATTTATGATAAATACCTGAACTTTCTGTGACATTGTGTGGTTATGCATATCCACAGGTCCTAGGACTATTTTACTTTTATATGAAAAATTTGATATTTGAAATCTGCTCTTTTTCTGCAACTTAGTTATTAATTTACAGTTATTAAATTTCAGCTAAAAATTACCCTTAATTATAATCCATGTAGCTTTTTTTTTTACAGTAATGATTGTTGTTTATGTGTACACCAAACCTTAGATTTATGGAAAAGCGAGTTTTCAATAATGGATTTGGTTTGCAAGAAGTATTTTTACTGTTTAAGTTTTAATGTTTAATTTTTTTTTCTGATTACAAAAAAAATCATTGCTTTTTGATGAAATTTAGAAACATGAAAAACATGAAGAAAGTAGTCATCCAACACCAAAACAGAGACACTGTTAACCTTAACTAGTCATAAAACTGTTAAAACTGTTGTTAAACACATCACTTAATTTATATAATTGACAATGCTGTCATATACACATTGTGATATATTACTGAACAATACCATAATTACCATTAAATAGTGATTTTGCAAGTGGGTACAGATGAGAGAAACGTGAAAAAAGGCCTTCAGTATAATGGATCTTCAGTCCAATTACACACCTGTCTGTAAAGTATAGATTTTTAGGTCTTGCAGTCACACAGGTCTGGCATGCTAACAAAGCAGAGCCATTCTAGACACTGTAGAACCAAGACTATAAATAAATTTGATGGAACCCCTTGTTTGCACTGGCCATTGTTAGGAAATTTTGATGTTTAGGGATTTAGGGATTCAGATACTTGCCGTCAGATCACCAAGGGAATCATTAAAAAATGTAATCACAACCTTTTGCCAGAAATTATGGAACACAGAAATGTGTGTGTGTGGAGGTCGTAGTTGGATGTGAGGGTAAAGGGCAATGGATAGGAAAGAGGATAAAAAAGAAGAAAAGATAATAGTTGAAATAATGTCAGTTGGGTTATATTGAGAATTATGTGTTGCGTACGCTGAAGTTTTCCATTTGACAAGAAGGATATTGAAACACCAAGCAAAGATTGGCTGTAGGTGCCTTGCTGAAAACAGTATACCTTTGCTTTTATGACTTTCTCCATATGGAGCGCCTTCTCTAATCAGAATTTTTGACTTCAGATTTTATTTTTCCAAATTACAGGAATATGTAAAAGCAAAAATCTCCCCTTTCTTTCACTGCCACCTCTATACCACTGTGTGGGGAGAGGAAAAGAGGGAGAGAGAAGAGATTCATGGATGTGCTTCCATGTTCTATATGTAGCTCTAACTCCTTTTCAGCTGATACATGATATTTTTAAAACATGGTATGCTATAATAAAGTACTCTCTTGATAGTATGTAGATCATCTATTTATTATTTTTACAAATAGTATTATATTAAACAATATTGAATTTTGAATTTTGTTCATAGTTCTTTAGACATTTATTATTTATAAGGGATAGTGGCCTGAAAATAAATTTCTGAGGCAGATGTTGACAGAATTTTTCTCCAAAAGTAGCTATGCTACCTTATGCACCCATGAATAATATACATGGCACTAACTTCACACTGTTTTCCACACTGGATAATATCAGCCATTATTGTTATTTAATTTTAATTTTCCAAGCGTGTCGGGAAAAATGATACCTTGTTATCTTAATTTGCATTTGCCTTATCAGCAGTGTGAATGAACATTTTTCAAGATTTTTATTAGTTACATATTCTGAAGATTTCATGTTCATCTTGTCACTTTACATACTATGTTTTTATTTTTAATATACAGAAGTTTTCTAGATTTCAGATATTGCATGATGCCGATGTTTGAAATATTTACTTTTAGTTCAAATCTACAATCAGTTGAATTTTTACTTATGTAAACTTCCAATCAAATAGAGAAATAGAACAGTAGTACATCAAAGAGGCATCCTCATGCCACCCTCTCAGTCAGTAATCCCTACAGTTAACTTTTTTTATGATGTCTATCACCTTTGATTAATTTTGAACTTCATCTAAGTGGGATTATATGATATATGAGCTCCATATATTTGATTACTTGACACTATGTAAAATTTACCCAAACCATTATGTTGGTCAGTACTTGTATATTTTTATTGCCAATGAGTTGTATTATTGCTTCTATTGTATGAACTTATCAAATTTACTTATACATGACACTGTTGGACTTTTGGGAAGCTTCTCATTTTTGTAAAATACAAATACAACTATTATGAGCATTCCTATACATGTTTATTAATGGATGTTGTTGGATGTTATATTAAGTAGGACTTTTTAATCCTAGAGTAGATATAGATTTAATGTTAGAAACTGTCAGACACTCTTCAGATGTGATTGTACTAATTTACAATCTCCCAGCATTGTAATAAGAGAGTTTCTGTGGCTTCACATCTTCAACACTTGTATTTATCCATCTTTTAAAAATATATGTATTTTAGAGGCTCCTGGGTGGTATAGTCAGATCAGCATCCAGCTCTTGGATCTGGCTCAGGTCACTATTTCAGTGTCATGGGATTGAGCCCCATGTGGGTCTGCTTAAAATTCTCTTTCCCTCTGCCTCTTATGTACTCTCCCTCTTGCTCTCTCTAAAATAAATAAATCTTTAAAAAATACATATACATATATATTTTAGCCATTCTGCTGGTTGTGTATCTGTGCTTTAATTTGCATATTCCTGATAGGTAATGATAGTGAACACATTTTTCATGTTGAAGTTTTTTTCAGTCAAAATTTTTATTGAAATTTTTTTATTTGAATATAATTGACATACAATGTTACAATAATTTCAGGTGTATAGTATCCTGGCTCAGCTAGTCTATATGTTGTGCTAGGGTCACCACAAGTGTAGCTACTATCTATCACCATAATTATGCTACTACAATACCATTGACTATTTTCCCTATGCTATACCTTACATCCCCATGACTTATTCATTCCATAACTGGAAGCCTGTGTCTCCCATTCCCTATTCATCCATTTTGCCTGTCCCCCCATTCTCCTCCCATCTGCAACTGTGTTTGCTCTCTCTATTTATGGCTCTTTTTCTGCTTTTTATTTGGAAATCTTTTCCATGGACACCAGATTGTTTGCTCAGTTGCTAGTTGAATCATGTGTATTATTTAATTGACTTATACACATTTTTATATAACATATGTAATGATCTAATCTTTTTAATGACTTTCCTTTTCTCTCTTAGCGGTGTATTTTTTTAAAAATGTTTTATTTATCCACTTGACACAGAGAGATCACAAGTAGGCAGAGAGGGAGGGAGGGAGGGAGGGAGGGAGAAAGGGAAGCAGACTCCCTGCCAAGCAGAGAGCCTTATGCGGGGCTTGATCCCAGTGGGATCATGATCTGAGCCGAAGGCAGAGGCTTTAACCCACTGAGCCACCCAGGCGCCCCGTGCGGTGTATTTTAGTAAACGATTTCTTTGTCGATGTCAGGTTATTTAATATATGGTTAAGGTCACTTCTGTTTTAAGAAATCATCTCCAGGCGCCTGGGTGGCTCAGTGGGTTAAAACCTCTGCCTTTGGCTCAGGTCATGATCCCAGAGTCCTGGGATTGAGCCCTGCATCAGGTTCTCTGCTCAGCAGGGAGCCTGCTTCCTCCTCTCTCTCTGCCTGCCTCTCTGCCTACTTGTGATCTCTGTCAAATAATAAATAAAATCTTAAAAAAAAAGAAATCATCTCTCTGAAAGTTGTGAAAATATTCTCTTATAAACTAGATGCCTAAATAACTTTCACATTTGGGATTATGATCTATTTTAAATTAAACTTTGTGTGTGGTGTGAGGTAGGGCATCAAGTTTTGTTTTCTTTATGGATGTTCAGATGACCTAAATACACTTATTAAAAAGACCATTAATACACCATTGGATTGCAATGGAGGCCATGTGATAAATAACATGAGTGTATAAGTATGGCCCTCCATTTTGATCTATTACATTATATTTCTGTTCTTTTGTTAATAAGTACTGTCCTAAACATGCTAGACTTTATATGAAATCTTGATAGCTGATAGTGTAAATCTTACCCCTTTATTCATTCATGTTGCTTTGTGTATTCTAGGTCCTGTGCATTTTCACCTACATTTTAGAATCAACATCTCAATTTCTTTAAACATGCTTATGAGGATATTGGCTGGGATTTTAATATATCAATAGATCAGTTTGGGGACAATTGCCATATAGCACTGAGTGTTGTGATACATGAGCATGATAAATCTCTTCATTTAATTTCTTTCAGTTATGTGTGTTAGTATGAAGAGGAAAGGTCTTATAACATTTTTTGTTAGACTTTTTCTCATCCTTATGAAATTTTTGAACAATTGTGAATTTTTTCCTTTAGTTTTATTTTCTAGATTGGTTGTAGCAATTGTACTAAATTCACATAGCATAGATATTACGTTGAATCTGCAGATCACTGTTAGTAGTATGGACATCTTAACAATATTAAGTCTTCCAATCCATAAATGCAGGATGTATTTACATTTATTCATTTCTATATTTATTTTATCAATGTTGATAGTTTTTAGTGTTCAAGTCTTTTATTTCTTTGGTTAGACATATTCCTAATTTTTGATGCTATTTTAAATGAAATTTATTTTTATTGTTATTTTTATGTTCAGTTAGCCAAAATATACTACATCATTAGTTTTTGATGTGGTGGTCAATGATTCATTAATTGTGTGTAACACCCAGTGCTCATCACAAGTGCCCTCCTTAATATTCATCACCCAGCTACATCATCCCCCCACCCCCCTCCCTTCTGGAACCCTCAGTTTGTTTCCTGGAGTCCAGAGTCTCTCATGGTTTGTCTCCCTCTCTGATTTCTTCCCTTTCAGTTTTCCCTCTTTCCCTATGATCCTCTGTGCTGTTCCTTATGTTCCACATATGAGTGAAACCATATGATAATTGTTTGAAATTGATTTCTTGATTTCCCTTTTGGACTCTTTATTGTTAGTATATAGAAATGAAAGTGATTTTTTTAATAGTTTTTATTGAAATTCCAGTGAGTTAACATACAGTGTAATATTAATTTCAGGTGTAAAATTTATTGTTTCAACACTTACATACATCACCTAGTACTTATCACAACAAGTGCAACTGATTTTTGTATGTTGATTTTCTGTCCTTCAACTTTACTGAATTTATTTTTTAGTTCCAAAAATTCTTTTGTTGATATCTTTATGATTTTCTGCCTATAAGATCAGGGTGGTCTACAACCATATAATTTTATTTCTTCCTTTCCTATATAGATACATTTTATCTCTCCTTGCATAATTGCTTTGGATTGTACTTCCAATGTTGTATTGAATAAAAGTGGTGGGAATCGGCATTTTTGCCTTATTCCTGATCTAGAGAAAAAGCTTTCATTGTTTCACCACTGTAATGTTAACTGTGGCTTTTCATAAATGTTATGTTGAGGTACTTTGCTTCTTCAATTCTTTGCTTTTGTTTTTAATTTTAATTTTTATTATTTATGTATAATTGACACACAATGTTATATTGCTGTCAGATTACAATGTTTTAATTCAACAATTCTATATATTAGTGCTTACCACAATAAATGTAGTCACCATCTTTCACCATACATTATTACAATATTATTGACTATATTCCTTAAGCTATAATTCTCATCCTCATCACATTTATTTTATAACTGACAGTTTCGACCTCTTAATCTCCTTCATCTATTTCACCTTTCCTCTCATCTACTTCCCCTCTGGCAATCATTAGTTTGTTTTCCGTATTTAAGAGTCTGTTTTTTTGGTCCATTTCTGTGTTTTTTTAAGATTTCACATATAAGTGAAATCATATGATATTTGTCTTTGACTTATTTCACTTAGCATAATACCTTCTGAGTCCACCCATGTTGTCACAAATGGTGATATTTCATTCCTTTTTATGGCTAAGTAATATTGTTATATAGCTAGCTAGCTAGCTAGATACATACATACATACAGAGATACGTACTTACATACTTGGGATAATTCCATATCTTGGCTATTATAAAGAATACATAAGTGAATGTCAGGGTACCTGTATCTTTTCAAATTAGTGTTTTTATTTTCTTTGGGTAAATACCCAGAAGTGGAATTACTGGATCATATGGTAGTTCTGTTTTTAATTTTGTGAGGAAACTCCATCCTGTTTTCCATGGTTGCTGCACTAATTTACTTTCCCCATCAACAGTGCATGAGAACTCCCTTTTCTCCATACCTTCTCCAACACTTGTTATTCTTATCTTTTTTATACTAGCCATTCCAGCAAGTGTGAGGTGGTATCTCATTGTAGTTTTGATTTGCATTTCACTGATGATTAGTAATGTTGACCATCTTTTCCTCTGTCTTTTGGCCATCTATATGTCTTCTCTGGAGAAATGTTTATTCAGGTCCTCTGCCTCTTTATTGTTTTTGTTGTTACTTGTTATTGAGTGGTATGTGTTCTTTATATATTTTGGATATCAACCCCTTATTATACATATATCGTTTTATAAATATCTTCTTCCATTCTGGAGCTTGCCTTGTCATTGTGTTAGTGGTTTTCTTCATTGTACAGAAGACTTAATTTGAGGTAGTCCCAATTTTTTTCTTAATTTTGCTTTTGTTACCCTGGCCTGGAAAGATAGATCTAAAAAAATTTTGCTAAGACTGATGTCAAGGTGCATACTGCCCATGTTTTCTTTAGTTTTATGATTTCAAGGCTTTCATTTAAGTCTTTAGTGCTTTTGAGTTAATTTTTGTATATGCTGTAAGTCATTCAATTTTGTTCTTTTGCATGTAGCTGTCTAGTTTTTTTAAACACTATTTATTGAAGACTGCCTTTTACCAGTTGTATGTACTTGTCTCCTTTAGGTGCTCTATTCTGTTCCCTTGATGTATGTGTCTACTGTTGTGCCAGTACCTTACTGTTTAATTACTACATCTTGGTAGTTTATTTTGAAATTTGGGATTGTGATACCTCCAGCTTTGTTCTTTATCAAGATTGGCTATTCAGAGTCTATGGTTCCTGACAAATTTTAATTTTATTTGTTCTATTTTTGTGAAAAATTCCACTGGTATTTTGATAGAGATTGCATTGAATCTGTAGATTGCATTAGGTAGTATAGACATTTTAACAATATTATTCTTCTAATCCATGAACACAATACATCTTTCCATTTATTTGTGTCATCTTCAGTATCCTTCATCAGTGTCTTACAGTTTTCAGAGTACAGGTGTTTCAACTCCTTGGCTAAATTTATTCTTAAATATTTTATTCTTTCTGATTTGCATTTTATGTGGGGTTATATTTTTTATTTTTTTTCTGATAGGTTGTTATTAGTCTACAGAAACAACAGTCTTCTGTGTATTAATGTTGTATACTGCATTCATTCATTAGTTCTAATAAGTTTTTTGTGGAGTCTTTAGGGTTTTTCTAAACATAGTATTATGCCATCTACAAGTAGTGACAGCTTTACTACTTTCCAATTTGGATGTCTTTTATTTCTTTTTCTTCCCTAATTGCTGTGGCTAGGATTTTCGATATTGTGTTACATAGAATGGTGAGAGTGAATATCCTTATTTTATTCCTGATCTTAGAGGAAAAGCTGAACTGTTGAGTATGATGTTACCTGTAGGTTTGTCATATGTGGCCCTTATCCATTTGTAGGTTGTCTAATTTGTTGGTGTATAAGTGTTTATAGTATTCTCTGATGATTCTTTGTATTTCTGTGGAATCATTTGCAATTTTTTCTTTCACTTATTTTTTTCATATGTATATATATTTTTTAAAATTTCTTTTCGGTGATCCAGAATTCATTGTTTAAGCACCACACCCAGTGCTCCATGCAATATGTGCCTCCATAATACCCACCACCAGGCTCACCCAACCCACCATCCACCTCCCCTCCAAAACCCTTAGTTTGTTTCTCAGAGTCCACAGTCTCTCATGGTTCGTTTCCCCCTCCAATTTCCCCTAACTCCCTTTTCCTCTCCATCTCCCCATGTCCTCTGTGTTATTCCATATGCTCCACAAGTAAGTGAGACCATATAATAATTGGCTCTCTCTGCTTGACTTATTTCACTTAGTTTAATCTCTTCCAGTCCCATCCATGTTAATACAAATGTTTGGTATTCATCCTTTCTGATGGAGGCATAATACTCCATAGTATATATGGACCATATCTTCTTTATCCATTCGTCCATTGAAGGGCATCTTGGTTCTTTCCACAGTTTGGTGACTGTAGCCATTGCTGCTATGAACATTGGGGTACAGATGGCCCTTCTTTTCACTACATCTATATCTTTGGAGTAAATACCCAATATTGCAATTGCAGGGTCATAGGGAAGTTCTATTTTTAATTTCTTAAGGAATCTCTACACTGTTTTCCAAAGTGGCTGCACCAACTTGCATTCCCACCAACAGTGTAAGAGCGTTCCCTTTTCTCCAATCCTCTCCAAAACATGTTGTTTCCTGTCTTGCTGATTTTGGCCATTCTAACTGGTGTAAGGTAGTATCTCAGTGTGGCTTTTCTTACATTTCTGACTTTTTTTTTCTTGATGAGTTAGGCTAAATTTTTATCTTTGCACTTTATTTTTATTTATGTATTTTTCAAAATTAACATATAATGTATTATTAGCCCTAGGGGTACAGGTCTGTGAATCGCCAGGTTTACACACTTCACAACACTCATCATAGCACATACCCTCCCCAATGTCCATAACCCAACCACCCTCTTCCTGCACCCCTCCCCCCAGCAACCCTCAGTTTGTTTTGTGAGATAGAGTTTCTTATGGTTTGTCTCCCTCCCGATCCCATCTCATTTCATTTATTCTTTCTCTACCCCCCAAACCCTTCACATTGCATCTCCACTTTCTCATATCAGGGAGATCATATGATAGTTGTCTGTCTCCAATTGACTTATTTCATTCAGCATAATACCCTCTAGTTCCATCCACGTCGTTGCAAATGGGAAGATTTCATTTCTTTTGATGCCTGCATAGTAATCCATTGTATATATATACCACTTCTTCTTTATCCATTCATCTGTTGATGGACATCTAGGTTCTTTCCATAGTTTGGCTATTGTGGACATTGCTGCTAGAAATATTCGGGTGCACGTGCCCTTTCAGATCACTACATTTGTGTCTTTAGGGTAAATACCTAGTAGTGCAATTGCTGGGTTGTAGGGTTGCTCTATTTTCAACTTTTTGAGGAACCTCCATGCTGTTTTCCAGAGTGGTTGCACCAGCTTGCATTCTCTACAACAGTGTAGGAGGGTACCCCTTTTTCCGCATCCTTGCCTGCATCTGTCATTTCCTGACTTGTTAATTTTAGCCATTCTGACTGGTGTGAGGTGGTATCTCATTGTGGTTTTGATTTGTATTTCCCTGATGCCTAATGATGTGGAGCATTTTTTCATGTGTCTGTTGGCCATCTGGATGTCTTCTTTGCAGAAATGTCTGTTCATGTCCTCTGCCCATTTCTTGATTGGATTATTTGTTCTTTGGTTGTTGAGTTTGATAAGTTCTTTCTTTCTTTTTTTTTTTATTTGTTAATTTTCTGGATACTCTTTTTTTTTTTTTTTTTTTTTTTTTATTTTCAGCGTAACAGTATTCATTGTTTTTTCACCACACCCAGTGCTCCATGCAATCTGTGCCCTCCCTAATACCCACCACCTGGTTCCCCCACCCTCCCACCCCCGCCCCTTCAAAACCCTCAGGAATCTTTGACAAAACAGGAAAAAATATCCAGTGGAAAAAAGACAGTCTCTTCAATAAATGGTGCTGGGAAAACTGGACAGCTATATGTAGAAGAATGAAACTTGACCATTCTCTTACACCGTACACAAAGATAAACTCGAAATGGATAAAAGACCTCAACGTGAGACAGGAATCCATCAGAATCCTCGAGGAGAACATAGGGAGTAACCTCTTTGATATCAGCCACAGCAACTTCTTTCAAGATATGTCTCCAAAGGCGAAGGAAACAAAGGCAAAGATGAACTTCTGGGACTTCATCAAGATCAAAAGCTTCTGCACAGCAAAAGAAACAGTCATCAAAACAAAGAGGCAACCCACGGAATGGGAGAAGATATTTGCAAATGACAGTACAGATAAAAGGTTGATATCCAGGATCTATAAAGAACTCCTCAAACTCAACACACACAAAACAGATAATCATATTAAAAAATGGGCAGAAGATATGAACAGACACTTCTCCAATGAAGACATACAAATGGCTACCAGACACATGGATACTCTTTTTTTATTAAATTTTTTATTTATTTTCAGCATAACAGTATTCATTGTTTTTTCACCACACCCAGTGCTCCATGCAATCTATGCACTCCCTAATACCCACCCCCTGGTTCCCCCAACCTCCCACCCTCCGCCCCTTCAAAACCCTCAGGTTGTTTTTCAGAGTCCATAGTCTCTCATGGTTCACTTCCCCTTCCAATTTCCCTCAACTCCCTTCTCCTCTCCATCTACCCTTGTCCTCTATATTATTTGTTATGCTCCACAAATAAGTGAAACCATATGATACTTGACTCTCTCTGCTTGACTTATATCACTCAGCATAATCTCTTCCAGTCCTGTCCACGTTGCTACAAAAGTTAGGTATTCGTCCTTTCTGATGGAGGCATAATACTCCATAGTGTATATGGACCACATCTTCCTTATCCATTCATCTGTTGAAGGGCATCTTGGTTCTTTCCACAGTTTGGCGACCGTCGCCATTACTGCTATAAGTTCTTTCTTGATATTGGATACTAGCCCTTTATCTGATATGTCATTTGCAAATATCTCCTCCCATTCTGTCAGTTGTCTTTTGGTTTTGTTAACTGTTTCCTTTGCTGTGCAAAAGCTTTTGATCTTGATGAAATCCCAATAGTTCATTTTTGCCCTTGCTTCCCTTGCCTTTGGCGAGGTTCCTAGGAAGAAGTTGCTGCGGTTGAGGTCAGAGAGGTTGCTGCCTGCATTCTCCTTAAGGATTTTGATGGATTCCTTTCTCACATTGAGGTCCTTCATCCATTTTGAGTCTATTTTCGTGTGTGGTGTAAGGAAATGGTCCAGTTCCATTTTTCTGCATGTGGCTGTCCAATTTTCCCAACACCATGTGTTGAAGAGGATGTCTTTTTTTCATTGGACATTCTTTCCTGCTTTGTTGAAGATTAGTTGACCATAGAGTTGAGGGTCTATTTATGGGCTCTCTCTTCTGTTCCATTGGTCTGTGTGTCTGTTTTTGTGCCAGTACCATACTGTCTTGATGATGACAGCTTTGTCATAGAGCTTGAAGTCTGGAATTCTGATGCCACCAACTTTGGCTTTCTTTTTCAACATTCCTCTGGCTATTCGAGGTCCTTCCTGGTTCCATAGAAATTTTAGGATTATTTGTTCCATTTCTTTGAAAAAGATGGATGGGATTTTGATAGGGATTGCATTAAATGTGTAGATAGCTTTAGGTAGCATAGACATTTTCACAATATTCGTTCTTCCAATCCATGAGCATGGAACATTTTTCCATTTCGTTGTGTCTTCCTCAACTTCTTTCATGAGTATTTTAAAGTTTTCTGAGTACAGATTCTTTGCCTCTTTGGTTAGGTTTATTCCTAGATATCTTATGGTTTTGGGTGCAATTGTAAATGGGACTGACTCCTTCATTTCTCTTTCTTCTGTCTTATTTTTGGGGTATAGAAATGCAATTGATTTCTGTGCATTGATTGTATATCCTGACACTTTACTGAATTCCTGTACAAGTTCTAGCAGATTTGGAGTGGAGTCTTTTGGGTTTTCCACATATAGTATCATATCATCTGCCAAGAATGAGGGTTTGACTTCTCCTTTGCCAATTTGGATTTCTTTAACTTCTTTTTGTTGTCTGATTGCTGAGGCTAGGACTTGTAGTACTATGCTGAATAACGATGGTGATAATGGACATCCCTGCAGTGTTCCTGCCCTTAGTGGAAAAGCTCTCAGTTGTTTTTCAATGCTTTTAAGATATAAGCTTTCTTGTTCAAATAGCTAAAGTGCAATGAAATTACTTCAAGAAAGTCTTCAGAATATTTGGATACTTTCTCAAATGCATCACAGTATTTCCTATTTTACCTAGACTCTAATGTCATTTATTTTCCATATTTCATAGAGAGCTAATATACAGGATTACAATGTCAAATCATACTTATATGAATTTTTGATATTATCCATTATAAGCTTTTATTAAATAATTATGAGTTATAGGTAATTAAGGGTTTCAGAAAACAACAACAACAACAACAACAACAACAGGTAAGTTTCTAGGACATTGAGGCCAGTTCCCCAGGTCCTTCCTTAGTGGAAAACTAATTGCTCTGGTCAAAACTCAGAAAACCTCCTCCAGATCAGCATAGATTAAATTTCAAAATTAATTTCACAGGGTTCTTCATACAACTAGAACCATTTAAATTGTGAAACATTTCCATTCTATGTTATCAAGAGTATTCATATAACTTACATGACATTTCTTAGAGAACCATGCCTCAGAAATTCTGGATTCTATTTACAATGGGTAATATTTTATCTGCAACATTCTGATAAAGGAATTTAAGAAATAAAGTTTATTTCTTCTAGTAAATATCTTTAGTTGATTTTCCTCAAGTCCATTCAAGATGCAAATCAATGTGGTTCCCTGTCTTCTTTCTTTTACCCCAGGGGATTTCTTCATGGTGAAGAGAAGGAAGGGATAGCAGACAAGCTGATTTAATTCATCCTCTCACACACTGGTACACACATGATTTGAAACAACTTGGCCACCATCAAAGCTACCCCTATCATAACATTTTAGTTGTACCATAATATTAAAAAATTAACAAAATACCTAAAACTATAATAATGTGAAAAATAACAGTCAATTAAATAAATTCACTAAGATGGTGTTCAATAAAAGTTCTGAAGATACCAAAGCTTAAACATAGTTTTTTTCTATACCCTTTTTGTTTTCTCTGTAATGTATTTAAATAAGTTTATTATATGTTGTTATAATTATTATAATAATTTCATTAATTCCATCCTTTGTATTCCATGTCCCCAAATTTGCCTATTTCTTGTTTCCTGTTTTCAACATTTCTCTTTTGTTACTCCTACCGTAAACCATGCTTTAAATGCTGCCAAGAGATACCATGTGATCATAAATTATGTCAAGAATTTATTTTAAAAAGATTTGTTCAAGATTTGACAAAACCAAACATTCCTATTAAAAATCTGTGATAGGAGATCATCTATTCAGGGATATCAAAATTATAAAACAAAAAAATGATTATGCTTTGACTTATATGACCCTGTTAACCATCAAAGGAGTGATTTGGAGCTTGCATTTGATTCCTCTCTTAATAAATTCCTATAAAATAACCAAGTGAATACAAAAGTTGGAAAAAATAATCTGCAACAAAACATAAAAATATAAGTAAATATAGTAATAAGTTTTGTGAACATGGATTAGGTCATGACATAATATTATATATATGTAATATCAATATCCCAAGTAATATCAATAACATGAGTAACAAAAGTAAAAAGTAGATAAATTGGACTACACCAAAAGCCAAAATTTTGGACACAATTAAGAATATAAAAAGGCAGGGGTGCCTAGGTAGCTCAGTGGGTTAAAGCCTCTGCCTTCGGCTCAGGTCAGCATTCTAGGGTCCTGGGATCGAGCCCCACATCAGGCTCTCTGCTCAGCAGGGAGCCTGATTCCCTTCTTCTCTCTCTGCCTGCCTCTCTGCCTACTTGTGATCTCTGTCTGTCAAATAAATAAATAAAATCTTTTAAAAAAAAGAATGTAAAAAGGCAGCTCATAGATTAAAAGAAATATTTTCAAATTATATATCTGATAACGGACTCATATCCAGAATATATAAAGATCTCTACAACTGTAGAAAGATGAAAAACTCAATATATGTTCAAGGATCAGAATATATAGTTCTCCAATGAAGATATACAAGTTGCCAATAAGCACATGAAAACATACTCAAGATCATTAGTACAATGTAAATGGAAACCACCACAGAATACCACATCATATGAATCTACAAAGATGGCTAAAGTGTTTAAAAAAAAAGTTAAGGAAAAAAAAAAACCCCACAAGTTTTGATGAGGACACAGAAAAATTGAAATGCCCATACATTGTATCCTGGGTTGGTATGATAGTAAGATGGTGCAGCCACTTTGGGAAAATGCCAGCCATTCTTCAAAATGTTAAATACAGAGTTCACATATGATCTAGCAATTCTACTTCTAGGGATATAACTTAGAAAAGTGAAAACATATATTCACACAAAAACTTGTTAATGCATAACTCATAATAGACCAAAAATGGGAACAACACAAATGTCCAACAGCTACAGAATAGATAAATACAAGGTGGCATATCCATACAAAGGAATGTTACTCAGCCATAAAAATAAATGAATTACTGATACATGTTACAACATAAATGATCCTTCTACACATTAGGCTATGTGAAAGAAGCCAGTCATAAAAGGCATATATTCTGTGATTCCATTTATATGAAATGTCCAGAATAAGCCAGTCTACAGAAACAGAAAGTATATTAATGGTTTCCAGGGTGTAAAGAGATGTGAGATTGGAAAGTGATAGTCTATGGGTCCAGCCTCTCTTTGTGGGATGAATAAAATTCTGCTTAAGAGTATGAGATACTAGTGTCCTTGACATAACTGGTAGAAGCAAATCTAACAATTTCAATAATTGTAACAGAATCTGGGAGTCACTGGTGATTGTCTCTAAACTGTTTACCCTTACACAGTTCTCTAATACAGTCTTAAGTGAGGTATTTGAAAAGAAACAATCCATGGTTTATCCAAAATAGAGCTCTTAAAAAATAGTTCTTGAAAGTGTATATAATGGAAAAATTATTGGTAGTCATCTGGATCTACATACTAAGAATATTTTAACTAAATCTTGGTGAGAAAATGGAAAGAAATATAATTATAAGTTAACATTCATAAGAAGGTGAGTGAATCTTATGTTTTTTAATAATGACACAGGGATTAAAATCAAATGTTGCTTTGTAAATTTAGCATATGGTACTTTCATTCATTGGAAAAATACTTCTAAAATGTAAAATACATTACAGATTGATATTTGTGTATACATCTATAATACTGACAGCAAAATTTTAACTAGTATTAAATCTAAATGTGAGAAAGATCATTTTTTCTTCATTTGAAAATTTTAAGTCCAATGTAAATTTTTCTCTAATAGTAACAAAATGGATGGCGAGTTAACTTAATAATTTTTTTAAGATTTTATTTATTTATTTGACAGACACAGATTACAAGTAGGCAGAGAGAGAGAGAGGAGGAAGCAGGCTCCCTGAGGAGCAGAGAGCCCAATGTGGGGCTCAGTCCCAGGACCGTGGGATCATGACCTGAGCCGAAGGCAGAGGCTTAACTCACTGAGCTGCCCAGGCACCCCTAACTTAATAGCTTTTAATTATATTTGAATATGTTCCTCTTCTCCCCAAAAGACATTTTCATAATTCAATTAATACAACTCAATATCAACCTTTTAATTACATATTTCCAATATAGTATTTCAGTTGTAAACAAACTTCTTCAAAGATTTCTTCCATGCCTCTAACTAAATCTCACAATTTTAAATAACTTTCTCAGAGCTGCCTTCATCTCTTTATTTCGAAGACTATAGATCAAAGGGTTGGAAAGTGGAGTTAACACAGAATAAAACAAAGTCACATATTTCTGCATCCCGGCTGGATTGCCTGATGTTGGGCTTACATATACAACCATGATAGAGCCATAGAATAGGGACACTACAGCCAGATGGGAGCCACACGTGGAGAAGGCCTTATGCCGCCCTTCTCCTGAGGGGACCCTCAGCACAGCTCTGATCACCAAGGTATAGGAGGTGGTAATGAAGAATAAGGTGGAGAAAATGAGGACTGAGTTATAGATGGCACAGATTATCTCAGTTGCTGGAGCTGGCATACAGGACAGCTTTATAAGAGGCCCTGGGTCACACAGGAAGTGATCGATCTTATTGGAACAACAAAATGGGAGTTGAGAGATGAGGTAAATAGGCAAAAGGAAGTATAGGAAACCACACACCCAGCACCCAGCTCCTATTTGATGCAGCGCTGAACAGTCATGACAGTGGGATAGTGCAGGGGCCTGCAGATAGCAAGATACCTGTCAAAGGCCATGGCAGACAAGAAGAAGGTCTCAGTGGTACCCATGGAGAAGAAGAAGTAGAACTGGAGGAAGCAGCCATAGAAAGAGATGGTGCTGGTCTCAGAGAGCAAGTTGGCCAGCATATTGGGGACAGTGGAGGTGATAAACCAGATCTCCAGGAAGGAAAAACTAGCCAGCAGGATGTACATTGGAGTTTGCAGTCGATGGTCCCACCTCACAGCACAGATAATGCACAGATTTCCAGTTACTGTCAGAATATAAGTCCCAGAGAAGACTGAAAAGAGGAGAACCTGAATTTCCCAGGTATAAGGGAAACCCAAGAAAATGAATATACTCACAGAGCTAGAGCAATTATTTATATTGGAAAATCCATTTGTTTTTAAAGCTGCAAAAAAAAAAAAAAAACAAACATTTCCATATTACAAGTAGCCTTAAAATATTACTCATTAGGGCAGATCCTTTCCATATGGTTAAATCATTCTGTGTATCAGGAAATAACAAAGTACCATAATCCATGCAGTGGTATTCCCATGACTGTCATATATTCATAATTCTGTTCTGAATACAGTGAATAAAAATGAAAATTCTTTTGTCATCCTAAGGTTTTCATTCAAAGTTACTTGGTATTGACAATATTCAAGTGTGCCCCAGGACCTACAACTATTAGGTTAAGCAGTGAAAGAAGAAGGACTGAATAAACAGAGATAAAAAATTGCAGCCTACAAAGATACTGATAATATTAATACTTAATATTCTTTGATCAATTTGTGAGAGAAATATGTTGAGCTGATTTGAGGACAATATTGATTTAAATGTTTGTAACTTACCTGATTTTAATTTTATTGTATTACATTATGTGAAATGTTCCCATATTCATTTAGAATATTAAAATAAAATCTATTAAAATAAAAATCTATTAGAAGGTTTCTCATTTTTATCCCTCTCTTCAGTAAAAATACACTAAAAAAGAGTTACAGGCAATCTGTCTTATTTTACAAAGAAACATAAGGAACCAAGTTCTATAATATTGTGCTCATATCAAATATTGCTGTAAAAATTACAATCAATTCTTAATCTAAGTCAAGATTTTCACTAAGATCACCATTGATATGAAATACTTTAGTAGACATTGAAGTCCATATATATCATTTATAAAGATATGTCAAGGTTGGCTGTGCTCACAAAGGCTATTCCTCAAATCTTGCAATCTCAAGCAGGAATAAAACTTCCCTTTCTTCTACTCCCTAAAAGTAACTGAAAGTAACACGATAGGCAGTCTATCACTTGAAGCTTCACTGAAGGAAGGTGTATTCATATTCACTTACTGGAACTTTCCCTGACCCAGGGCCCCAACTCCTACATAGAGCAATACAAATGGGGAATTGAAAAACTACTCTAAGAGTTCTAATACATTTTTGAAGTAACATCTGTTTATAAATTCTCAGGGAAAAACCTGACCTTGATTCTGGAGAAGGAATTCTTTCATAATTCATACATTAAGCAGTATTTAAAATAATATAAAACCAGGAGGGTCGAAAGGAGGAAATAAAGGAGCTTGGAGTCATGTGATCTTTATCTTACCTGAAGATACAAAATTGGTATCATAGAAATCTGTATGGTTGAACACCATCTTCTATATCACAGTGAAAACTCTAGTCTCAGACCTCAGAAAAAGAACAAATATAATAGTGTTCCATACATTACTGTGGGGACTCATAGAACTGCGGATGCTTTTAGGAGAAGAACATTACAAAATCAGTCATGGACCTCTTCAGGCTTGCCCTCATACTTCTCTTGCTTACATAAACTGACAAAGCAACAGGAAACTTGACACTTGAAAGAGAATCATAGTCTAATGATCTATACAGAACCCACTGAACAATTGATATAGGAAGCCCTTTTACTTTCTGCGAAGA
Organism: Martes martes; assembly: GCF_963455335.1. NCBI lineage: Eukaryota > Metazoa > Chordata > Mammalia > Carnivora > Mustelidae > Martes > Martes martes. The sequence continues at coordinate 51,763,342 of NC_137894.1, read as the reverse complement.
TCATCTTTGGGGAGTGGCTCTCTAGAGAGGGAATTTATAACACAATGGCCCCACTGAACCTGGTTTCCTATTCTGCTCTTTACTCAGCATGCTGGAATTTGTTTCAAATTCAAACACATTTCCTACTTTAAGTCAAGGTTTTTTATTTGGAATAATAAGAGAAATACAAACATAAAATGATTTATGCAGGTATAAGCTTGTTGGTTAACTGTGATCAGCAGTGACCTTCTCTCTGATAATAAAGGAAAAGTTGTGGTTCTGGCAACCTCATTCCAAGCTTAGAGAAAAGTCTATGGAATACAGGTTAACACAGAGATAAGAAGGCTGTGCACTTAAATATATTAAAGATTCTTTTCTTTTGTTTATCTATCTTTTGTTTAAAGACTATTTATCATCTTAATTCCAACTTGCTTGTCCCACACCACGCTCACCACTTTGAGATATGCATTCTTTAACTATGAGTATTTTTTTTTTTAATAAGAAAGACATCTATGAGAACTTCCCATGTAGTTAACACTTCGATAATACCTTTTAACGGTTCCATACTAAAGCAGTTGCATTATATGGATATACAATATTTTACATAATTACTCCCTAATTGTTGAGCCTTTGGGTATTATAAAAAGACTTCCAAATATTTTTAATATAAACTAAACCATATTCTATGATACAAATTTTCCAATTAATACAATATGATTTAGTAATGTTTATTTCTTTAATGGTCCAGCACTATGGGATAATGTGAAAGTGATGTATTGAAATAACATATTTATCAATTAATAGAGAAAAATATAAAGGCCCCTGGGTGGCTCAGTTGGTAAAGCATCCAACTGTTGGTTTTAGCTCAGGTCATGATCACAGTGTTGTGAGATCAAGCCCTGTGTCAGGATACTTGCTCAGCACAGAGTATGCTGAAGATTCTCTCCCTCTACCTGTCCCTCTATTACTCCCCTCAATCACTCACTCACTTTTCTCTCTCTAAAATAAATAAATATTTTTTTAAATAGAGAAAAACATAGGAACACTTAATAAATATAGTAATGATAATAGATAAAACTGAACTCCATTCTTGATAAAATAAACCAGAAACAAAAGGAATTTCTTAACTTGGTAAAGAATCTCTTTATTAGAAAAGATTGGCAAAATCATTTCCCCATAATAAAACACAAAAAAACATTTTACAAACAGAAAAAGGAGATGAATGAATGTCTCTGAGCAAGAGTTTGAAGCTGTCAAAGTGGCAATTATCTGAGGGGAATGATACTGAAAGAGGAGGAAACTGAAAAGAAAAAGCCCAAAATCTATGTAAAAGTTGAAAATAATCCAGAAAATGTAATTAATGGATAAAAACTGTTCAAAACCACAATAAAACAATCATGTGACTTATGTGTAAGATTAAAATATTTGATGAAGAAAGTGTAAGTGGGGGGCCACTGGGTGGCTCAGTGGGTTAAAGCCTCTGCCTTCGGCTCAGGTCATGATCCCAGGGTCCTGGGATCGAGCCCCACATCGGGCTCTCTGCTCGGCAGGGAGCCTGTCCCCCCCCTCTCTCTGCCTGCCTCTCTGCCTATTTATGATCCCTCTCTGTCAAATAAATAAATAAATCTTTAAAAAAAAAAAAGAAAGTGTAAGTGGAAAAATAGAATCAAGCGACCCTGTTCTTTTTCAATTGTTTAGGAAGTTTTAAATAAAGTTTTAAGTAAACTGTAATAAATTCAATATGTGGAATGCACTAAAATAAAATTAAAAAAAATAAAATATAGGAAAATTATGTTTAAACTAATAAAGAACCCCCAAAGGGAAGTCACACTGAAAGCCACCAAAACTGGAGTTAAGCAGTGCACTAGAGCTACAGTTCCAAATACCAACGCTAGAGGGAAAAAAATACCACAAAATGTTTGAAAAGCCCTAGACCCTCCGATCATGTTGCTTGGTGGAGATCTCCCCTTGAAAAAATGGTGGTTTTTTTTCAACTGCTCAATCAAATTCCAGCCTAAAAATCATAAGCCATACAAAGGAACAAGGAAACATGACCCAATCAAAATGACATAAAACCCTACAACTAACCCTAAAAAAAGCATACCTATGAATTGCCTGTAAGAATTTTAAAGAGCTAAAAAAAAAAAAAAAAGAATTTAATAGCTGTCATAAAGATGCTCAATGAACTAAAGGAAAATGAAGATACACAAATGAAATCAGGAAAATGATGCATGGACAAAATGAGAATATGAACAAAGAGAAAGAAAATTTAAAAGACAACCAACAAAAATTCTGGAGCTGAAAAATATAATAACTAAGGGTGACTGTGTGGTTCAGTCAGTTAGGTGTCCAACTCCTGATTTTGACTCACGTCATGTCCTCAGGATTGTGATACTGAGCCCCGTGTTGGGCTCTTCATTGGGCATGCAGCCCACTTAAGATTCTCTCTCTCTCTCTCCCTCTTCCCCCACACCTGCTTACACTCTCCCTCCCTCTCTCTCTCAAAAAGAAAAAATATATAGAGAGGAGTCAAGATGGCGGAGAAGTAGCAGGCTGAGACGACATCGGGTAGCAGGAGATCAGCTAGATAGCTTATCTAACCATTGTGAACACCTACAAATCCAACGGGAAATCAAAGAGAAGAAGAGCAACAATTCTAGAAACAGAAAATCAACCACTTTCTGAAAGGTAGGACCTGCGGAGAAGTGAATCCAAAGCGATGGGAAGACAGACCGTGGGGGGAGGGGATGGCTCCGGCATGCGGTGGAGCAACGGAGCACAAAATTGGGGCTCTTAAAAGTCTGCTCCACTGGGAGACATCGCTCCAGAGGCTAAACCGGGGCAAAACACAGGTGGGGTCAGCATAACCCCAGGTCCGGCGGGGTCACAGAAGGACTGGGGGTGTCTGAGTGCTGCAGAGCTCACAGGTATTAGAGCAGGGAAGCTGGCTACAGTGACAAAGCCGAGGAAGTGAGCTCTCAGCCTGGGGTTACCTTGTGCCGGTCACAGGCTGGGTGGGCTCGGAGCGTGGCGGAGGCCACGGAAACGGAAGCGACTGGGCACTTTTCTCCAGGTTCCAGCAATTGACTGCTTTCCTCAAGGTGCGACCACAGGCCGGGGGGGCGGGGCTGTTGGGTGCTTTTCTCTAAGGACGCACTGAGGAGAGGAACCCCAAGCTCTCGGCTCCCCCGGGCCAAGAGATTGGGAGGCCGCCATCTTCATTCCCGTCCTCCGGAACTCTACAGAAAGCGCTGAGGGAACAAAACCTCCCGAAAGCAAACCCGAGCGGATTACTTAGCCCGGCCCCTGGCAAAGGCGGTGCAATTCCGCCTGTGGCAAAGACACTTGAGAATCACCACAACAGGCCCCTCCCCCAGAAGAGCAACAAGAAACCCAGTCAAGACCAACTTCACTCACCAAGAACAGCGGAATTCTAGAGGAGGAGAAAGCAAATCTTATCTGGACAAAATGACAAGGTGGAAAAACTCACCACAAAAAAAAGAACAAGAGGCCATACCAAAGGCTGGAAACCTAATCAATACGGATATTGGTAACATGACAGATCTAGAGTTCAGAATGACAATTCTCAAGGTTCTAGCCGGGCTTGAAAAAGGCATAGAAGATATTAGAGAAACCCTCTCCGGAGAGATAAAAGCCCTTTCTGGAGAAATAAAAGAACTAAAATCTAACCAAGTTGAAATCAAAAAAGCTATTAATGAGGTGCAATCAAATATGGAAGCTCTCACTGCCAGGATAAATGAGGCAGAAGAAAGAATTAGTGACATAGAAGACCAAATGACAGAGAATAAAGAAGCTGAGCAAAAGAGAGACAAACAAATACTGGACCACGAGGAGAGAATTCGAGAGATAAGTGACACCATAAGACGACACAACATTAGAATAATTGGGATTCCAGAAGAAGAAGAAAGAGAGAGGGGAGCAGAAGGTATATTGGAGACAGTTATTGGAGAGAATTTCCCTAATATGGCAAAGGGAACATACATCAAAATCCAGGAGATGCTAAGAATGCCCCTCAAAATCAATAAAAATAGGTCCACACCTCATCATCTGATAGTAAAATTTACAAGTCTTAGTGACAAAGAGAAAATCCTGAAAGCAGCCCTGGAAAAGAAGTCTGTAACATACAAGGGTAAAAACATTAGATTGTCAGTGGACCTATCCACAGAGACCTGGCAGGCCAGAAAGAACTGGCATGATATATTCAGAGCACTAAATGAGAAAAACATGCAGCCAAGAATACTATATCTGGCTAGGCTATCATTGAAAATAGAAGGAGAGATAAAGAGCTTCCAGGACAAACAAAAGCTGAAAGAATTTGCAAACACCAAACCAGCTCTACAGGAAATATTGAAAGGGGTCCTCTAAGCAAAGAGAGACCCTAAAAGTAGTAGATCAGAAAGAAACAGAGACAATATACAGTACCAGTAACCTTACAGGCAATACAATGGCACTAAATTCATATCTCTCAATAGTTACCCTGAATGTTAATGGGCTCAATGCCCCAATCAAAAGGCACAGGGTATCAGAATGGGTAAAAAAACAAAACCCATCAATATGCTGCCTACAAGAAACTCATGTTAGACCCGAAGACACCTGCAGATTTAAAGTGAGGGGTTGGAAAACAATGTACCATGCTAATGGACATCAGAAGAAAGCTGGGGTGGCAATCCTTATATCAGATCAATTAGATTTTAAGCCAAAGACTATAATAAGAGATGACGAAGGACACTATCTCATACTCAAAGGGTCTTTCCAACAAGAAGAGCTAACAATGCTCCCTAACATGGGAGCAGCCAACTATATAAACCAATTAATAACAAAATCAATGAAATACATCAACAGTAATACAATAATAGCAGGGGACTTTAACACTCCCCACACTGAAATGGACAGATCATCTAAGCAAAAGATCAACCAGGAAATAAAGGCCTTAAATGACACACTGGACCAGATGGACATCACAGATATATTCAGAACATTCCATCCCAAAGCAACAGAATATATATTCTTCTCTAGTGCACATGGAACATTCTCCAGAATAGACCACATCCTGGGTCATAAATCAGGTCTCAGTCGGTACCAAAAGATTGAGATCATTCCCTGCATATTTTCAGACCACAATGCTCTGAAGCTAGAACTCAATCACAAGAGGAAATTTGGAAAGAACGTAAATACATGGAGACTAAAAAGCATCCTTCTAAAAAATGAATGGGTCAACCAGGAAATTAAAGAAGAACTGAAAAAAATCATGGAAACAAATGATAATGAAAACACAATGGTTCAAAATCTGTGGGACACAACAAAGGCAGTCCTGAGAGGAAAATAGATAGCGGTGCAAGCCTTTCTCAAGAAACAAGAAAGGTCTCAAATACACGACCTAACCCTACACCTAAAGGAGCTGGAGAGAGAACAACAAAGAAGCCTAAACCCAACAGGAGAAGAGAAATCATAAAGATCAGAGCAGAAATCAATGAAATAGAAACTAAAAAAACAATAGAACAAATCAACAAAACTAGGAGCTGGTTCTTTGAAAGAATTAATAAGATTGATAAGCCCCTGGCCAGACTTATCAAAAAGAAAAGAGAAAGGACCCAAATAAATAAAATCATGAATGAAAGAGGAGAGATCACAACCAACACCAAGGAAATACAAACAATTATAAGAACATACTTTGAGCAACTCTACACCAAAAATTTGACAATCTGGAAGAAATGGATACATTTCTAGAGACATATAAACTACCACAACTGAACCAGGAAGAAATAGAAAGCCTGAACAGACCCATAACCAGTAAGGAGATTGAAACAGTCATCAAAAATCTCCAAACAAACAAAAGTCCAGGACCAGAGGGCTTCCCAGGGGAATTCTACCAAACATTTAAAGAAGAATTAATTCCTATTCTCCTGAAACTGTTCTAAAAATAGAAATGGAAGGAAAACTTCCAAACTCATTCTATGAGGCCAGCATCACCTTGATCCCAAAACCAGACAAGGATCCCACCAAAAAAGAGAATTATAGACCATTATCCTTGATGAAAATTCTCACCAAAATACTGGCCAATAGGATCCAACAGTACATTAAAAGGATTATTCACCACGACCAAGTGGGATTTATTCTTGGGCTGCAAGGTTGGTTCAACATTTGCAAATCCATCAATGTGATACAATACATTAATAAAAGAAAGAGTAAGAACCATATGATACTCTCAATAGATTCTGAAAAAGCATTTGACAAAGTGCAGCATCCCTTCCTGATTAAAACTCTTCAAAGTGTAGGGATAGAAGGCACATACCTCAATATTATCAAAGCCATCTTTGAAAAACCCACTGCAAATATCATTCTCAATGGAGAAAAACTGAAAGCTTTTCCGCTGAGGTCAGGAACACGGCAGGGATGTCCGTTATCACCACTGCTGTTCAACATAGTACTAGAAGTCCTAGCCTCAGCAATCAGACAACAAGAAGAAATTAAAGGCATACAAATTGGCAAAGAAGAAGTCAAACTACCACTCTTTGCAGATGATATGATACTATATGTGGAAAACCCAAAAGGCTCCACTCCAAAATTGCTAGAACTTGTACAGGAATTCAATAATGTGTCAGGATATAAAGTCAATGCACAGAAATCAGTCGCATTTCTTTACACTAACAACAAGACAGAAGAAGAGAAATTGAGGAGTCAGTTCCATTTACAATTGTACCCAAACCATAAGATACCTAGGAATAAATCTAACCAAAGAGGCAAAGAATCTATACTCAGAAAACTATAAAGTACTCTTGAAAGAAATTGAGGAAGACACAAAGAAATGGAAAAATGTTCCATGCTCATGGATTGGAAGAACAAATATTGTGAAAATGTCTGTTGTACCTAAAGCAATCTACACATTAAATGCAATCCTTATCAAAATCCCATCCATTTTTTTAAAGAAATAGAACAAATAATCCTAAAATTTATATGGAACCAGAAAAGACCTCGAATAGCCAAAGGAATATTGAAAAAGAAAGCCAAAGTCGGTGGCATCACAATTCCAGACTTCAAGCTCTATTACAAAGCTGTCATCATCAAGACAGTATGGTACTGGCACAAAAACAGACATATAGACCAATGGAACAGAATAGAGAGCCCAGAAATAGACCCTCAACTCTATGGTCAACTAATCTTTGACAAAGCAGGAAGGAATGTCCAATGAAAAAAAGACAGCCTCTTCAACTAATGGTGCTGGGAAAATTGGACAGCCACATGCAGAAAAATGGAACTGGACTATTTCCTTACACCACACATGAAAGTAGACTCAAAATGGATGAAGGACCTCAATGTGAGAAAGGAATCCATCAAAATCCTTGAGGAGAACGCAGGCAGCAACCTCTTTGACCTCAACCGCAGCAACTTCTTCCTAGGAACATCACCAAAGGCAACAGAAGAAAGGGCAAAAATGAACTATTGGGATTTCATCAAGATCAAAAGCTTTTGCACAGCAAAGGGAACACTCAACAAAAGCAAAAGACAACTGACAGAATGGGAGAATATATTTTCAAACGACATATCAGATAAAGGGCTAGTATCCAAAATCAAGAAAGAACTTATCAAACTCAACAACCAAAGAACAAATAATCCAATCGAGAAATGGGCAGAGGACATGAACAGACATTTCTGCAAAGAAGACATCCAGATGGCCAACAGACACGTGAAAAAGTGCTCCACTTCACTTGGCATCAGGGAAATACAAATCAAAACCACAATGAGTTACCACCTCACACCAGTCAGAATGGCTAAAATTAACAAGTCAGGAAATGACAGGGAATGCGACCCAGCAATCACACTACTGGGTACTTACCCTAAAGATACAAATGTAGTGATTGAAAGGGGCACATGCACCTGAATGTTTATAGCAGCAATGTCCACAATAGCCAAACTATGGAAAGAATCTTGATGTCCATCAACAGATGAATGGACAAAGATGATGTGAGATATAGATATAGATATAGATATAGATATATATATATATATATATATATATATATCTCATATATTACACACACACACACACAGACACACACACACACACACAGACACCCACACACACACACACACACAATGGAATACTATGCAGCCATCGAAAGAAATGAAATCTTGCCATTTGCGATGATGTGTGTGGAACTAGAGGGTACTATGCTGAGCGAAATAAGTCAAGCAGAGAAAGACAATTATCATATGATCTCCCTGATAAGAAGTCTAGAGGCAATGTGGGGTGGTTGGGAGGGAGGAAAGGAATAAATGAAACAAGATGGGATCGGAAGGGAGACAAACCATAAGAGACTCTTAATCTCACAAAACAAACTGAGGGTTGCCTGAGGGAGGGGGGTAGGGAGAGGGTGGTTTGGTTATGGACATTGGGGAAGGTATGTGCTATGGTGAGTGCTGTGAAGTGTGTAAACCTGGCGATTCACAATCCTGTACCCCTAGGGCTAATAATACATTATATGTTAATTAAAAAATAAAAAAATATTAAAAAAGAAAAAGAAGAATGTCTTAAACATTAATAAGAGGAAGATAAAATATAAATAATGTACATATAATATCCTGATATGAGACATCCAATATAAATTTACTAGATATGTGTACAGTCAGGAAAATAAGAGTCAAACAGGAGGAAAAAATTAGTCAATAATATAGCTGTGATACAAATTATGGAATGGAAGAGACAGTGTTAAAAAATCTATTATCAGTTTACTTAAAGATCTGGAGTAAAATATAAGTTCAATCAGAGAAGATTAAAAACCCTAAACATTCATGTTCAAGCATGAGTTTCAGATTCTTAAAGCAAAATTTAGAGAAGTGTAAGGGGAAGTAGATCAACTCACAGTTTCAATCAGAGATTTCAGTAGCCCTCTCTTTTTCATGAAATACAGACTTACAGATCAGTGGAACAGAATAGAGAGCCTAGAAATAAATGCACGCTCAGAGTCAACTAACCTTTGACAAGGGTGCCAAGAGTACACAAAGGGAAAAGACAGTATCTTCAATAAATGGTGTTGATGAATTGGATATCCACATCTAAAGAATGGAACTGGATTCTTGTCTACCACCACAGAGAAAAATCAACTCAAAATGGATTAATGACTTAAATATAAGACCTGAAACTGAAACTGTAGGGCTCCTGGAAGAGAACATAGGAGAAAAGCTTCTTGACATTGTTTTTGGCAATAATTTCTTGACTATGACACCAAAAGAACAGGCAACAAAAGAAAAAAAATAGACAAGGGGGGTATATCAAACTAAATAGCTTCTACACAGCAAAGGAAACAATCAATGAAATGAAAAAATCAACCTGCAGAATGGCAGAAAATATTTACAAACCATGTATATGATAAGAGTTAATGTCCAAAATATATAAGGAACTCTTATAGCTCAATAACAAAAAAATAGTCCATTTAGAGAGAAAATGAAACAAGATGGGATCAGGAGGGAGACAAACCGTAAGAGACCTTTAATCTTATGAAACAAACTGAGGGTTGCTGTGCGGGGGGGATAGGGATAGGGTGGCTGGGTTATGGACATTGGGGGTGGTATGTTATATGAGTGCTGTGAATTGTGTAAGACTGATGATTCAGAGACCTGTACCCCTAGGGCAAATAATACATTATATGTTAATAAAAAATAACAGAAAACAATCCATTTAAAAATAAAGTATTGAATAGATATTTTCCCAAAAATATATACAAATGGTGAATGAGTGTGTGATGAGATGCTCAACACCACTGATCATCTGGGAAATGCACAACCAGCCACAATGAGATATCACTGCACACCTGTTAGGATGGTTACTATCAAAAAACCAAAACCAAAACCAAAACCAAAAACCAAAAACCAAAAACCAAAAACCAAAACCAAAACCACCCCCACCCCGAAAAAAACAAACAAACAAAGATAACAAATGTTGAGGATGTGGAGAAAAGGGATCCCTTGTACCCCATTGATAGGAATATAGATTGGTATAGGCACTATGGAAAACAGTATTGAGGGTCTTCAAAAAATTTAAAAGAGAACTACCATATTAGCCAGCAAACCAGCTTCTGGGTATGTATCTAAGAGTTGAAATCAGAATCCCAAAGAGATCTCAAAAGGCTACCTGAATTTTACTGTTTACTTCAGCCTTATTCATAAAATCCAGGACATGTAAGTAAGCTAAATATCCATCAATGGATGAGAGGATAAGGATAAAGATAAAGATAAAGATAAAGATAAAGATAAAGATAAAGATAGATAAAGAAAATGTGTTATATATATATATATATATATATATATATATATATATGTTTATATATATATATATATATATATATATATATATTTCAGCCTTAAGAAGGAAGAAACCCTGACATTTGTGACAACATTGGATGAATCTGGAAGAAATAATGCTAAATGAAATAAACCAGATACAAGAGGACTAATTCTATATGATACCACTTAGATGAAGAATTTAAAATAGTCAAACCCATAGAAACAAACAATAGAACAGTGGTTGCCTGGGGCTTGGAGAAGAGAGAACAGGTATGAATCAAGGCATACAAAGTTTCAGTTATATAAGATGACTTATTGTCATCTTAGAGGACTATAGTACATCATGGTGTCTATATTAATAATACTGTATTGTATACTTAAAAATTGCTAAGAGGGTATATCTTATGTTAACTTTCCTTAACCCCCCCAACACACAGAAAAGTAATAGAGTGAGACGAATCTTTGAGGGTAATGGATATGTTCAGGGAATAGATTGTGGTGATGATTCCGTGGATGTAAACTTATCATCAAACATCAAGTTGTACACATTAAATATGCACAGCTTCTTTTTTTCCAGTCATACCTCAGTAAAGTGATTTTTTTTAAAGGTAAAAAGAAAAATAGTTTGGGTTTACATAGCATATTGAAAAGTGTATCTCCAACGTTTTAGGTTGAGACTCTGAGCAAGCAATATGTTATTCCTTGTTTCACTTTACTTCATTGAATCTTTACAACCAATTGTAGTTTTCTTGAGATTAAAGGTATCCAGTAACCTCAATGCAATACAGCTAGTAAGTGGTTGAATGGAGATCACATACAAGGACTTCAACATGGAACCAAATGCTTAAACATGACATGATAAGCTGCTCCCACCAACTCCTTGGATTTAAGGAAAGTATTTTTTTTTTCAGGGGGGGGTGGTGCCTTTTTTTGACAAATGTAATTATATGCTTAGTTTATAATATGAAATGTTTTGATATACTTACACATTACAAAATGATTACCAAGATGAAGATAATTAACACAGCCATTACTTTCAGAGTTAACAAAGGTAACTATTTTTTTTAATTAAATTTTTTATTTATTTTCAGCGTAACAGTATACATTGTTTTTTCACCACACCCAGTGCTCCATGCAATCTGTGCCCTCCCTAATACCCACCACCTGGTTCCCCCAACCCCCCACCCCCCACCCCTTCAAAACCCCCAGGTTGTTTTTCAGAGTCTGTAGTCTCTCATGGTTCACCTCCCCCTCCAATTTCCCTCAACTCCCTTCTCCTCTCCTTCTCCCCTTGTCCTCTATATTATTTGTTATGCTCCACAAATAAGTGAAACCATATGATACTTGACTCTCTCTGCTTGACTTATTTCACTCAGCATAATCTCCTCCAGTACCATCCATGTTGCTACAAAAGTTGGGTATTCGCCCTTTCTGATGGAGGCATAATACTCCATAGTGTATATGGACCACATCTTCCTTATCCATTCATCCGTTGAAGGGCATCTTGGTTCTTTCCACAATTTGGCGACTGTGGCCATTGCTGCTATAAACATTGGGGTACAGATGGCCCTTCTTTTCACTACATCTGTAGCTTTGGGGTAAATACCAAGTAGTGCAATTGCAGGGTCATAGGGAAGCTCTATTTTTAATTCCTGAGGAATCTCCACACTGTTCTCCAAAGTGGCTGCACCAGTTTGCATTCCCACCAACAGTGTAAGAGGGTTCCCCTTTCTCCACATCCTCTCCAACACACGTTGTTTCCTGTCTTGCTAATTTTGGCCATTCTAACTGGTGTAAGGTGGTATCTCAATGTGGTTTTGATTTGAATCTCCCTCATGGCTAGTGATGATGAACTTTTTTTCATGTGTCTGATAGCCATTTGTATGTCTTCATTGGAGAAGTGTCTGTTCATATCTTCTGCCCATTTTTTAATATTATTGTCTGTTTTGTGTGTGTTGAGTTTGAGGAATTCTTTATAGATCCTGGATATCAACCTTTTATCTGTACTGTCATTTGCAAATATCTTCTCCCATTCCGTGGGTTGCCTCTTTGTTTTGTTGACTGTTTCCTTCGCTGTGCAGAAGCTTTTGATCTTGACGAAGTCCCAAAAGTTCATTTTTGCTTTTGTTTCCTTCGCCTTTGGAGACATATCTTGAAAGAAGTTGCTGTGGCTGATATCAAAGAGGTTACTCCCTATGTTCTCCTCGAGGATTCCTGATTAAAACGCTTCAAAGTATAGGGATAGAGGGAACATTCCTGAACTTCATCAAATCTATCTATGAAAAACCCACAGCAAATATCATCCTCAATGGGAAAAAGCTTGCACCCTTCCCATTGAGATCAGGAACACGACAAGGAGGCCCACTCTCACCACTCTTGTTCAACATAGTATTAGAAGTCCTAGCAACAGCAATCAGACAACAAAGAGAAATAAAAGGTATCCAAATTGGCAAGGAAGAAGTCAAACTCTCTCTCTTCGCAGATGACATGATTCTTTATATGGAAAACCGAAAGACTCCACTTCCAAACTACTAGAACTCATACAGCAATTCAGTAATGTAGCAGGATACAAAGTCAATGTCCAGGTGTTATTTCTTATTTGAAAGTTTGATAGAATTCCCCAGGGAATCCGTCGGGTCCTGGGCTCTTGTTTTTTGGGAGGTTTTTGATCACTGCTTCAATCTCATTACTAGATATCGGTCTATTCAGGTTGTCAATTTCTTCCTGGCTCAATTTTGGGAGTTTATAGTTTTCCAGGAATGCATCCATTTCATCTAGTTTGCTTAACTTATTGGCATATAACTGTTGATAATAACTTCTGATGATTGTTTCTACTTCCTTGGTGTTAGTTGTGATCTCTCCCTTTTCATTCATAATTTTATTAATTTGAGCTTTCTCTCTTTTCTTTTGGATTAGTGTGGCCAATGGTTTATCGATCTTATTGATTCTTTCTTAAAACCAGCTTCTAGTTTCATTGATACATTCTACTGTATCTCTGGTTTCTACCTCATTGATCTCTGCTCTAATCTTGATTATTTCCCTTCTTACGTGTGTAGTTGGTTTGATTTGTTGTTGATTCTCCAGTTCTTTAAGGTGTAGGGACAGCTGGTGTATTTTTTTTTTCAATTTTTTTAGGGAGGCTTGGATGGCTATGTATTTCCCACTTAGCACCACCTTTGCTGTATCCCATAGGTTTTGGAGTGAAGTGTCTTCATTCTCATTGGTTTCCATAAATTGTTGAAGTTCTTCTTTGATCTCCTGGTTGATCCAAGCATTCTTAAGCAAGGTGGTCTTTAGCTTCCAGGTGTTTGAGTTCCTTCTGAACTTTTCCTTGTGATTGAGCTCCAGTTTCAAAGCACTGTGATCTGAGAATATGCAGGGAATAATCTCAGTCTTTTGGTATCGGTTGAGCCCTGATTTGTGACCTAGTATGTGGTCTATTCTTCATAGAAGGTTCCATGTGCACTTGAGAAGAATGAGTATTCTTTTGTTTTAGGGTGGAATGTTCTGTATATATCTATGAGGTCCATCTGGTCCAATGTGTCATTCAATGCTCTTATTTCTTTATGGATTTTCTGCTTCAATGATCTGTCTATTTCTGAGAGAGGCATGTTAAGATCTCCTACTATTAATGTATTCATATCAATATGACTCTTTATCTTGATTAATAGTTTTCTTATGTAATTGGCTGCTCCCATATTGGGGGCATAGATATTTACAATTGTTAGGTCATCTTGGTGGATAGTCCCTTTAAGAATTATGTAGTGTCCTTCTGTATCTCTGACTACAGTCTTTAGTTTAAAATCTAATTTATCTGATATGAGAATCGCTACCCCAGCCTTCTTTTGAGGCCCATTGGCATGAAAGATGCTTCTCCTTCCCTTCACTTTCAGTCTGGGTGTATCTTTAGGTTCAAAATGGGTCTCTTGTAGACAACATATGGATGGGTCCTGTCGTTTTATCCAAACTGCAACCCTGTGTCATTTTATGGGCGCATTTAGGCTATTCACATTGAGAGTGATTATTGAGAGATACGTTTTTATTGACATTGTGTTATCTTTGAAGTCTTTCTTTCTGTCGATTGTCTCTATATTTCTGTTCCATGCTATTCTTAGGGTTTTTCCTCTTTTATAGAACCCCCCTTAATATTTCCTGCAGTGTCGGCTTGGTGATTGCATAGTCTTTTAAGCCTTGCCAGTCTTGGAAACTCTATCTCTCCATCCATTTTGAATGTCAGTCTTGCTGGATAAAGTATTCTTGGCTGCATGTTCTTCTCATTTAGTGCCCTGAATATATCTTGCCAGCCCTTTCTGGCTTGCCAGGTCTCTGTGGACAGGTCTGACGTTATTCTGATGGGCTTTCCTCTGTATGTAAGGAGCTTCTTTGTCCTAACGGCTTTCAAGAGATTGTATCTACAATTATGATTCCTCAATTTTACTATGAGGTGCCTGGATTTTTTTTTGGAATTTATAATCTTGGGTGGAGACCTTTCTGCTTCTAGTACATGAACACTTGTTCCATTCGCAAGATTGGGAAAATTTTCATGAAGAACTTGTTCCACTATATCTTCTAGACTTCTTTCTTTCTCCTCCCCTTCAGGGATTCCAATAATTCTGACATTGGAATGTTTCATGGCATCATTTATTTCCCTGATTCTGTTTCCGTGGCTTCTAAGCTGTTTGTTCCAGGCTTCCTCCTGATCCTTTCTCTCTATCTGTTTGTCCTCCAGATCACTAATTCTATCTTCTGCCTCAGTTACCCTAGCTTTTAGAGAATTTAGATTAGATTGGAACTCATTGAGAGCATTGTGAACCTCATCCCTGGTGGCCTTCAGCTCTGCCCTAACATTATGAACATCATCCCTGGTCGCTTTCAATTCTGCCTTAATCCATTCCGTTTGGTCACCCATGACTTTCTCCAACCTAGCTATTGCCTGGATAATTGTTAGCCTGAATTCTCTTTCCGACATATTGTCTATGTTGATAGCCATTAGCTCTGTTGCCGAAGGCCCATCCTCTGTATTTTTCTTCTGTTGGGGATTCCTCCTCCTAGTCATTTTGGTGAGAGATGACTGGACAGATGTAGCTGGATGTATCAACTGTGGTGCCGTCAAGGTGCACCCTGGAATACTTCTGAGCACTCAGGATTCCCCACCCAAACGAGAGAAAAAGAAAAGAAAAAGAAAAAAGAGAGAGAGAGAGAGAGACAGGAAAAAAAGGGAATATAAAAGAGAAGGTTCAGCCCAAATGGGCCCCAGGGTAAGATTTATGATGTATACAAACAAAAACAGACAAACAAAAAGACTGATAAAAGTATATGACGAGAGAAAAAAATATATATATATAGGCAAAAAAAGTAAGAACCTCGTCAAAAAGAACCCCAAGTATAATATTTATATACTATCAGGACAAACATAAATACACAGAGACACTGGCAGAAGAAAAAAGATGGGAGCATGGTTATAGATTCTCAGTGTGGGCAAGGAAGGTTATTTTGATTCTTCCTGGATGTTATCTTGATATCTTTGTTAAAGGACTCAACTTTCCTAAGATAAAAGGGGGATAAAAATTGGTTTGCCTATAGGGGTAGCATTGATTGGAGAAAGGGGGTTACCTTGAAGTTTAACTCTATATGAATATTAGAAAATAAAAATAAAAAAAGGAATAAACTGGAGTAAACTAAACTAAATTTTTTAAAAAAAATTAAAAAAATAAAAAAGCAAAAGAAAACATGTGTATGTATCAAAAAATTCAGGTTAGAAGTTTATTATGGAATTTGATGTACTGGACATCTCACTGTGAAGGTAAATAGGTTAAAAAATTATCTATATAAAAAAAGAAAAAAAAAAAGAACCAGAATAGTGGGAATGAGTTAAAAGTAAATGTTGTATCTATGAAGTAGTGGTGGTTGTTCTCTTGTAGTCTTTTTTTTTTTTTTCTTTCCTGATTTGTTTTCTGGGGGAGGGGGCTGCCACGTGGGTTTTCAGTCAGTGATTTTCCCTGAGTTAAGTCCTCCAGCCCCCCTCAAGGGGGTGGGCTCTGAGGAAAACAGTTTTTTCAGGCTTTTGTTCTCTGGAGGTTTTTATGTTTGTTCACTTCTTTTCTCTCGCCTTGACAGCTTTTGATGGTTTTTGGAGGTTTAGAGGAAAACAAACTGCACCCCGACCTCCCTCTCAGAGAGAAGCCTCAGTCTGCTCCCCTGCAGGTGCTGCAGCCGCTGGGCCGCTGGCAGAGCAGGTTCTGAGTCGCGGTCCCTGGGGACGCAGGATATCCTGCCTGTATGCAAAACCAGGGCAGCGGTGGCTGTCTGGGCAGCTCCAGACAGCCAGAGAGGTTCCAAGCAGTGATCGCACACTGAGATTTTCCCGCTGGCCGGGGCTGGGACTGCCTGGTCTTTCCAGGTCTAAGGGTGCAGGGCTTGTGCGCACCTCTCCCAGGGGAGGTTGTGGGGTGCAGGTGTCTCCAGCTCTAGGACGGCGTGGGTCCCAGAACACCAGGCTGGGCGTTCGCGCACCTCTCTCAGGGGAGAGTGAGGCGCGCGCGTATCTCAGGCAAGGTGCACTTTCTGCCATCTGGTGTGGCTCCCAGACCCTCACAGGAGCCGGACTCCACTCGTTCTTGGGAGCGCTAGCGGCTCAGGGACCAAGACCTGGTTTCTCCTCCGCACTCTCTGGCTCAGTGCCAGGGGAGGCTGTCCTGGGTCTGGGGACTTAAGCCCCTGTCCCTAGCCGCCCTGATTCCCACAATTTCCCCCCGAGATCCTTTGCTCTTTTGAGTGTTTTCAACCAGACTCCAAGTTAATGCTGGTCCCCAGACGCGGGGCACTCTTGTATTGGGGTATTATTTTCCAATTGGTCGCCTCTGGTGGCTTCCTCCCCCTTTTGTTTATCTTCCGATATCAGTCCGACATTCCCACTCCACTTTACCTGCCCACTGGCGTCTTCTGGCCCCCGTAGAGATCCAGACGTGTATAATTCTGATCTCAGGCTGATTTCATGGGTGATCGGAGTTCTTTGGTAGGTAATCAGCTCACTTTAGGGTACAGGTTGAAAAGGCACCTCCTCCCACTTCCCCGCCATCTTGTCTCCTCCCACAAAGGTAACTATTTTTGTGTATGTATGAAGAATGCTGAAGACATACTCTTGACATATTATTGACCATAGTCACGATGCTGTATGTTAGATCCTCAGAACTTATTCTCCTTATAACTGCCCTTTGATCTACATCACACCATATCCACCGACCCCCTGGCAGCCAGTATTCTATTTTCCTTCTCTAAAATTGACCCAGATTGCATATATGACCCAGATTCCTTCTATAAAATTTTGACCCAGATTGCATTGAATGTGTGGTTTTTTAGTGGTTTTCACAGTATTAATTCCAGTATTTTATAATATTCTTTCAGTCCTATAATACAGGATATATTTTCATTTTTGTGTGTCTTCTTCAGTCTCTTTAATCAGTATCTTATAGTTTTCAGTGTATAGGTCTTTCATCTTCTTGGTTAAATTTATAAACAAGTGTTTTATAGTTTTCAGTGCTGTTATAATTCGGATAAGTTTTTTTTTTAATCTCCTTCAGATGGTACATTATTAGTGTATAGAAACACAACTGAGTTTTGTATGTTGATTCTGTATCTTGCAATCTACTGAATTCATTTATTAGTTCTAACTTCTTTTTTGCTGGAGTCTATATATATATAATTATATATATGTATTTACATATATAGTATGCAATGTGAAATGTTTTGTAAACATATATACATATATATGTATATATATGTATATAGTCATGTCATCTATAAACAGATACAGTTTTACTTCTTCCTTTCCTATTTGGATGCCTTTTACTTCTTTTTCCTTTCTAATTGCTCTGGATGGGATTTCCAGTTCTATGTTGAATAGTAGTGATGACAGTAGGCACCCTTGTTTTGTTCCTGATCTTAGCAGAGAAGCTTTCTATCTTTCATCCTTGAGTATGATATTTGCTGTGGGTTTGTCATTTGTGCACTTTATTAGATTGTGGTTCATTGTTTCTATACACAAATTACTGAATTTTTAGCTGGAAAAGATGTTGTCTTTTGTAAATACGTTTTGAGCTGATCATTTGACTTTTATCTATCATTTTATTAATGTGGTGTATCATTTATTGAACATATATGTTGAACCACCCTTGCATATCAGGGATAAATCCTTGATCATGATGTACAATTGGTTTATTGTACTTGAGAGTTATTCTGCTAGTATTTTGTTAGGATTTTTGCACCTATATTCATCAGAGATGTTGGCCTGTAGTTTTTTTTTTTTTTTTTCTTTGTGGCATACCTGTGTGATTTTGGTATCAGGATAATGCTAGTTTTTGTAAAGTGGATTTCAGTATAACTTCCTCTTGAGTTTTTAAAAGAGTTTGAGAAGAATCGATGTCAGTTATTTTTTGAAATTTATTTTAATACCAGTATAGTTAACATTCCATGTTATATCCATTTCAGATGAACAATATAGTGATTCAGCAATTATATACTTTTATATTACTTCAGTGCTTATCATGATAAGTGTACTCTTAATCCTCCTCACCTCTTTCACCAATCCCCACTCACCTCCCCTCTGGTAGCTCTCAGTTTGTTCCATACAGTTAAGAGTCTGTTTCTTGGTTTGTCACTTTTTTTCTTTGTTCATTTGCTTATTAAATTCTGCAAATGAGTGGAATCATATAGTATTTGTCTTTCTCTGACATTTTTCACTTAGCATTATACCTTCTAGATCCATCCATGTTGTTGCAAATGGCAAAGATTTCATTTCTTTTTCTGGCTGAGGAATAATATTGCATTAAATATATATACCACATCTTCTTTATCAATTCATCTAGCGACAGATATGGATTGCTTCCATATCTTCACTAACATAAATAATGCACAGTAAACATAGGGGTGCATATACCTTTTTGAATTAGTATTTGCATATTCTTTAGGTAAATTCTAAGTAGTCAAATTAATGAAACACATGGTAATTATGTCTTTAATTTTTTGAGAAAGCCTCATGCTGTTTTCCACAATGGCTGCACTGGTTTGCGTTCCCATCAGTAATACAAGATGGTTGCTTTTTCTCCACATCCTTCCTCATATTTGTTGTTTTTGTGTGTGTGTTTTTGCATTAGTCATTCTGACAGGTATGAGGTGATACCTCATTGTGGTTTTGATTTGCATTTCCCTAATGATGACTGCTGTTGGGCATCTTTTCATATGTCTGTTGGCCATCTGTGGCCATCTGTATGTCATCTTTGGAGAAATGTCTTTTCATGCCTTCTGCCAATTTTTAAGGGTTATTTGTGGGGTTTTTTGGTGTTGAGTTGTATGAATTCTTTATATATTTTGGATACTTACCCTTTATTGGATATGTCATGTGCAAATATCATCTCTCTTTCAGCAGGTTTTTCTTCCCGGATTTTTTCTTGTGGTTGATTTCTAGTTTCATAATGTTGTGGTCAGAAATGATACATGTCATAACTTCAGTCTTTTTAAGTTTTCTGAGACTTGTTTTGTGGTCCAGTATGTATTGTATTCTGGAGAATGTTCCATGTACACTTGAAAAAAAATGTGTATTCTGCTGTTTTAGACTAGAATGCTCTGAATACATTTGTTAGATCCATCTGGTCTGGGGTGTCATTCAACATGTGTTTCCACAGTTTTGATCTATTGATGTAAGTGGGATATTAAAAGTCCTCTACTGTTATCCTGCTGATTACTTCCCTTATGTTTGTTCTTAGCTGCCTGTGTATTTGGGTGCTCCTATGTTGGGTGCATGAATATTTGCAATTGTGATACTTCTTGTTGGATTATTCCCTTTATGATTGTTTAGTATCCCTCTTTGTCTCTTGTTACAGTTTTGGTTTTGAAGTCTATTTTGTCTGATAAAAGTATTGGTACCCCTGCTTTTCACTTCCATTTGCTTGCTAAATGGTTTTCTATCCCTTCACTTTCAAACTGCATGTGTCTTTAGGTCTGAAATGAATCACTTAGGCGACATATAAATAGAGGTTGTTGTTTTATTTTTAACCCATTCAGTCACACTGTGTCTTTTGATTAGAGCATTTAGTCCATTTACACTCACCGTAATTATTGGTAGGTATGCACTTAACTGCCATTTTGTTACTCGTTTTTATGATTTTTTTTTTCTGTTCCTTTCTTCTCTTGCTCTCTTCTCTTGTGATTTGCTGGCTTTCTTTAGTGATATACTTAGATTTCCTTCTCTCTCTGTCTTTCTCTCTCTCTCTCTCTCATTTGCATATCTCTTACTTTTTATTTGTGCTTACTATTAGATTCATGTATTATATCTTATGCACATAGCAGTCTATATTAAGTTGATTGCTGCTTAAGTTTGGGCCCTTCTTTACTCCTCTCCACCCCACATGTGAAGTATTTGGTATCATACTTACACATCCTTTTACATTGTGAATCCCTTGGCTGATTTTTATAAATATACTTATTTTTACTGCTTTTGTGTTTTCTACTTTTCCTACTCCTACTTATGGTCTTTCCCCTCAAAGACTCCTCTTTGCCATTTCTCATAGGCTTGATTCTGTTATGATGAGTTCTTTTAACATTTGTTAGTCTGGGAAACTCTCTCTTCCTCTGTGTGTGTCTCTCTCTGGCTCAAACCAAGACATTTGTTGTCTCAGAGTTCTGGGGGGCTGCAAGTCCAAAATGAATGTGTCCACAAGGTTGGTCCCTTCTGAGGGATCTAAGGGGGAATCTGTTCCAGGCCTCTCCCCTGGCTTCAGGTGTTTTTTAGCTTATAGATGTCTGTCCTCTCCCTCTGTCCTCATACTATCTTTCTTCTCTGTATGTCTGCCTCTGTGTCCAAATTTCCCCCTGTTTAAACAAAAAGTTATTTAAATTCAATTTAGTTAGCATATAATGTATTATTAGTTTCAGGGGTATAATTTAGCGATTCATCAGTTGCATATAACACCCAGTGCAGATTACAAGTGCCCTCCTCAGTGCCCATCACTCACTCCATTCCGCTACCCACCCCCCCACACACAGCAACCCTGTTTGTTTCTATTAGTTAAGAGTCGCTTATGGTTTGCCCCCCTCCTTATTTTTTATCTTATTTTATTTTTTCCTTCCCTTCCCTATGTTCATCTGTTTTGTTTCTTAAATTCCACATATGGGTGAAATCATATGTTACTTGTCTTTCTCTGACTGACTTATTTTGCTTAACATCTAGTTCCATCCACATGGTTGCAAATGGCAAGATTTCATTCTTTTTGATGACTGAGTATTATCCCATTGTATGTGTGCTTACATATACACACATAAATACCATATCATCTTTATCTTTTATCTTTTATGAAAGCATCTGTTAATGGACATCTGGACTCTTTGCATAGTTTGGCTATTTCAGATATTGCTGTTATAACCATTGGGATGCACATGCCCCTTCCAATCACTGTGTTTATATCTTTTGGATAAATACCTAGTAGTACAATTTCTGGGTCATAAGATAGCTCTATTTTTAACTTCCTGAGGAATCTTCATGCTGTTTTATAGAGTGGCTATACCAGCTTGCATTCCCACTGATGTAAGAGGATTCCCCTTTCTATATATTTCAGCTAACATATGTTGTTTCCTGACTTGTTAATTTTAGTCATTCTGACTGGTGTGAGGTGGTATCTCATTGTGGTTTTGATTTGTATTTCCTTGATGTCAAGTGCAGTTGAGCATTATTTCATGTGTCTGTTAGCCATTTACATGTCTTTTCTGGAGAAACATCTGTTCATGTCTTTTGCCCATTTCTTTCTTTCTTTCTTTCTTTTTTTTTTTTTTTTTTTACGATTTCATTCATTTATTTGACAAAGACAATGAGAAAGAGAGAGAGAGAGAGAGAATGAACACAAGCAGGTGGAGTGGGAGAAGGAGAAGCAGGTTTCCCGCCAAGCAGGGAGCCCAATGCAAGGCTCTATCCCAGGACCCTGGGGTCACGACCTGAGCTGTAGACAGAGGCCCAACCAACTGAGCCACCCAGGAACCCCTCTTTTGCCCATTTCTTGACTGAATTTTTTTTTTTTTTAGGTGTTGAGTTTGATAAGTTCTTTAAAGATTTTTGAATACTGGCCCTTTATCTGATACGTCTTTTGTGAATATTTTTTTCCTATTCCTTAAGTTGCCTTTTAGTTTTGTTGATTGTTTCTTTTGCTGTGCAAAAGCTTTTTATCCTGATGAAGGCTCAGTAGTTCATATTTGTTTTTGTTTCCCTTGCCTCTAGAGACATGTCTAGAAAGAAGTTGCTGTGGCCAAAGTCAAAGAAGTTGCTACCTGTGTTCTCCTCTAGGATTTTGATGGATTCCTGTATCACATTGTCCTAAATGATAGCTTTGCTGGAAAGAGTATTCTTGGTTGCAATTTTTTTTCCTTCAGTACTTTGAATATATCATGCCATTCTCTTCTGGCCTCTAACATTTCTGCTGAAAATCAGCTGATAGAGTTATGCAGTTTCCCTTGTATGTAGCTGTTTTCTTTTCTCTTGCTGCTTTTAAAATGTTCTCTTTATCAT
Source organism: Martes martes (assembly GCF_963455335.1). Lineage (NCBI taxonomy): Eukaryota > Metazoa > Chordata > Mammalia > Carnivora > Mustelidae > Martes > Martes martes. The sequence goes on along the minus strand of NC_137894.1, from coordinate 51,740,511 downwards.
TACTTCTTGTCGTTAATTACTATGTGTCTTGGTGTAGACCTCCTTGGGTAATTTGGTTGGGGGCTCTCTGTTCTTCCTGGATCTGAATTCCCCAAATTCAGGAAATTTTTAGGTATTTCTTCAAGTTTTCTGATCCTTCTCTCTCACTCCTGGGAGCTCTACAATGTGAATATTACTGTTCTTGATGATGTCACTGAATTGTTAGTCCGTTTTAACTCTTTATTATTATTTTTTCTCTCTGTTGTTCAGCTTTATTGCTTTCCATTACCTGTCCTCCAGGTCACTGCTCCACTCTTCTGGTTCTTCTAGTCTACCACTTATTCCCTATAGTGTATTTTCAATTTCAGTTATTGAGTTTTTCATCTCTGTTTGGTTATTTTTTTATGTTTTCTGTCTGTTTGTTGAGCATCTCACAGAGGTCCTTCACTATTTTCTCAAATCTAGTGAGTATCTTTATGACCATTACTTTAAATTCTCTATAAGATATATTACTTATATCAGTTTCATTTACGAGTCTTGCTGTGATTTTGTCCTATTCTTTCATTTGGAACATATTTCTCTCATTTTGTCTAACTCTCTGTGTCTGTGTCTCTATGCTAGGAAAATCAGCTATATCTCCTGCTCTTGAAAGTAGAGGTGTTACGAAGAAGAGGTGCTGGGATGCTCTGTAATGTATTGCCCCCTATATTGTGGGCAAGTGTTTCCTATTGTGTTGCATGTGCCCTGCTGTTGTGGCTGAGCTACTTTTACCTTTAGTCCAGTTGTCTGCAGTGTTTCTTTTGCCTCTTGTGGGCAGGGTTTGACTGTTATGTTGTTAGTGGGTTGCCTTGGGCTTAAGTTAAGGCAGACTGGGTATTTATCAGAGATACAGTAATTGTGAACTGTGTTATCCCTTGAGAAGTTTTCACTGGGAACTATTGACAGACCTGATTTCTGCCTCAAGGCCTGTGGTATGGCCACAGTTAGACTGATCTGTGTGTGGTTATCTTCCTCTCTTTGGGGCAGGAGTCACTCTCAAGTGGTCCTGGCCTCTGTCAGGGCTACTTACATATTGTCAGGCTTGTGGCACAGCTTTGGATGGGCTCTTGACAAGGGCATATTGGAGGGTGCAGGTCCGCAGGAGAACACAGAGATGAGTCATGTGGTGCTAGCAAGGTCCACAGTGATCAGCTGTGTGAGTGGACATGTAGCCACCTGGAAAAAACTTCTACCAAGGCCAGCTGGATTGGAGGGGGCAGATCTGCAGACATGCACTGGGGTGTGGCATGCTGTTAGCAAGGTAAGGAGGAGTGTTGGCACTGTGCTGATTACTATAGTTGTCCTTGTATCTAGGCTAGGATGTAGGGGAAGTAAATGGTGCCAGCCCACTCTTTGGTGCTTGAAGAAGTCTCCCAAAGATCCCCCGCCCCTCCAATACTTGCTCTTAGATTAGTAATAAATCTTTCCATATATCCCAGGCAATTTTGAAACTGCTGCTTCCATGTTGTATCTCAGTGGGGCTATTTGTTCTGCTGTCCCTTTAAGTGTGGGGGGTCTCCACCCTCCCAACTCTCTCAGAGCCAAGAACACTTATTTTTAGTTCTAGATGTTAAGCCCTATTGATTGTTAGGCTTCTTTGGTTTTCAAAGCCAAATGTTCTGGGAATATGTCTTCTCTGTGTGGTTCCCTTTTGCCTAGTGTGCCCAGTATGGGGCCTGGTCCTCTCTCTTCTCCACACTTGCCAGGTTATCCCCTCCAGCAGACAGTCCCATGGATCATTTTGGCTTCCAGTCTTGTCTCTGCCCTTCCTACTCTCTTCTACATGGCTTCGTTTCTATAGTTAGTTGTGGAGAGTCTCTTCTGCCAGTCTTCAGGTCAGTTTCTGGGATATTTTTACACTGATGTGTGTTTTACCTATTTCCATCCATAGGATGAGGTAAATTTAAGATTATTCTACTCCACCAACTTCCCTGGAAATCTGTAAATTCTTTTTTAATATTTGGTAGTGTTTACCAGTGAAACCATCTCACTCTGGGTTTTTCTTTGTTGGAACTTGTTTGTTTATCGATGCAATCTCTTCACTTGTTTTTGGTATATTCAGGTTTTCTATTTCTTCATGATTCAGTGTTGATGAGTTGTAGTTTTTCCAGGAATTTATCCATTTCTTTTAGGATAGCCAGTTTTATGGCATATAATTATTCAGAGTAGTCTGTTATGACTTCTTTTAAATCTCTGTTGTATCATTTATAATGTCTCCCCTTTTATTTCAGATTTCATTTGAGTCTTCTCTCTTTTTCTTAGTCTAGTGAAAGCTTTGCCAGTTTTCTTTAACTTTAAAAAAAAGTTCTTAGTTTTGTTGATCATTTCTATTGGGTTTCTGTTTTCTTTTTCACTTGATTCTGCTTTGACTTGTTGTTTCCTTCTTTTGTTAACCTCGCACTTAGATTATGTTTTTTCTAGTTCCTTAAGGTGTAAAATCTTGCTTTTTATTTGATATCTTTCTTCTTAATGTATGCCTTTTTCACTGTAAACTTACCTTTTAGAATTGCTTTTGCTGTTTCCCTTAAGTTTTTTTTTTTGCTGCCATTTATTTATTAATTTACCCTCTTTTATTTACATTTAGTGAGCTGATTTTTTTGATTACTATTTTTAAATTATTTTTATTAACATATGATGTATTATTTGCCCCAGAGGTGCAGGTGTGTGAATCATCAGGTTTACACATTTCACAGCACTTTCCCATAATATGTTGTGTTCACATTTTCATTTATTTTAGTTATTTTTTTAATTTATATTATGGGGGGTGAGAGAACATGGTGGGCTCAGTCTCACAACCCTGAGGTCATGACATGATCAGAAATCAAGAGTTGGATTCTTAACTGACAGAGCCACCTAGGTACCCCTGTTTCAGTTATTTTTTGTTTCCCTTTTGATTTCTTCTTTGACCCATTGGTTGTTTAGGAGTGTGTTGTTTAATTTCCACACATTTGTGAATTTTCTAGTTTTCTTCCTATTATTCATTTCTAGTTTCATGTCATTATGGTTGGAAAAAATAGTATTATTTCAGTCTTCTTACCTATTTTAAGGCTTGTTTTGTGACTTCACATATGCTCTGGAAAATGATCTTGGATGCCTGAGAAGAATGTATATTCTGCTAGGGTTGGATAGAATAATCATATAAATATTTTCCATGAATATTTGAAAGCACTCATCAATGAAACCTTTTGGACCTAGAGTTTTTCAGAGATGGTGTTAATGACTCATTAGCATTAATATACTTGATATTGTTAAAATTTTCTGTATTTAATGGTTGTCGTTTTGGTGTATTCTGCATTTCAGTCTTTCTATCCATTGTCTAAAATCTTTCAAATTCATATAAAAATAAACGAAAAATCACTAATCTTTCTGACACTTAGATTTGATACTAATTAAAATTTTGCTGCTAATTTCAAACACACATGCATACATGCAGTCAACCCAACCTTTATTTTACATTTGTTGCTAAAATTTTCTCAAGTGAGTCAAAAGTTATGTATGCTGAATTTAGAATTAATATTTGTGTCAGTAGGGGTGCCTGGGTGGCTCAGCAGGTTAAAGCCTCTGCCTTCCGCTCAGGTCATGATCCCAGAGTCCTGGGATCAAGCCTCACATCTGGCTCTCTGCTCGGCAGGGATCCTGCTTCCTTCTCTCTCTGCTTCACTCTGTACCTACTTGTGATCTCTGTCTGTCAAATAAATGAATAAAATCTTAAAAAAAATTTGTGTCAGAGGAGTCAAGATGGCGGAGAAGTAGCAGGCTGAGATGACATTGGGTAGCAGGAGATCAGCTAGATAGCTTATCTAACCATTGTGAACACCTACAAATCCAATGGGAAATCGAAGAGAAGAAGAGCAACAATTCTAGAAACAGAAAATCGATCACTTTCTGAAAGGTAGGACCTGCGGAGAAGTGAATCCAAAGCGATGGGAAGATAAACCCCGGGGGGAGGGGCAGGCTCCCGGCAAGTGGTGGAGCAATGGAGCACAAAATCGGGACTTTTAAAAGTCTGCTCCACTGGGAGACATCACTCCAGAGGCTAAACCGGGGCAAAACACAGGCCGGGTCAGCATAACCCCAGGTCTGGCAGGGTCACAGAAGGACTGGGGGTGTCTGAGGGCCACAGAGCTCGCAGGTATTAGAGCAGGGAAGCCGGCTACAGTGATAAAGCTGAGGAAGTGAGCTCTCAGCCTGGGGTTACCAGGTCACAGGCTGGGTGGGCTCGGAGCATGGCCAGAGGCCACGGAGACAGAAGCAACTGGGTGCTTTTCACCAGGTACCAGCAATTGACTGCTTTCCTCAAGGCGCGACCACAGGCCAGGGGGGTGGGGCGGTTGGGCACTTTTCTCTAAGGGTGCACTCAGGAGAGGAACCCCAAGTTCTCAGCTCCTCTGGGCCAGATTTTGGGAGGCCGTCATTTTCATTCCTGTCCTCCAGAACTCTACGGAAAGCACTCAGGGAACAAAAGCTCCAGAAAGCAAACCCAAGGGGATTACTTAGCCCGGCCCCTGGCAAGGGCGGTGCAATTCCACGTGTGGCAAAGACACTTGAGAATCACCACAACAGGCCCCTCCCCCAGAAGATCAACAAGAAACCCATCCAAAACCAACTTCAGTCACCAAGAACAGCTGAATTCCACAGCAGGAGAAAGCAAATCTTATCTGGACAAAATGACAAGGTGGAAAAACTCACCAAAAAAAAAAGAACAAGAGGCCATACCAAAGGCTGGAGACCTAATCAATATGGACATTGGTAACATGACAGATCTAGAGTTCAGGATGACAATTCTCAAGGTTCTAGCCGGGCTTGAAAAAGGCATAGAAGATATTAGAGAAACCCTCTCCAGAGAGATAAAAGCCCTTTCTGGAGAAATAAAAGAACTAAAATCTAACCAAGTTGAAATCAAAAAAGCTATTAATGAGGTGCAATAAAAAATGGAAGCTCTCACTGCTAGGATAAATGAGGCAGAAGAAAGAATTAGTGACATAGAAGACCAAATGACAGAGAATAAAGAAGCTGAGCAAAAGAGAGACAAACAAACACTGGACCACGAGGAAAGAATTCCAGAGATAAGCGACACCATAAGACGACACAACATTAGAATAATTGGGATTCCAGAAGAAGAAGAAAGAGAGAGGGGAGCAGAAGGTATATTGGAGACAATTATTGGAGAGAATTTCCCTAATATGGCAAAGGGAACAAACATCAAAATCCAGGAGATGCTAAGAACGCCCCTCAGAATCAATAAAAATAGGTCTACACCTCATCACCTGATAGTAAAATTTACAAGTCTTAGCGACAAAGAGAAAATCCTGAAAGCAGCCGGGGAAAAGAAGTCTGTAACATACAAGGGTAAAAACATTAGATTGTCAGCGGACCTATCCACAGAGACCGGGCAGGCCAGAAAGAACTGGCATGATATATTCAGAGAACTAAACGAGAAAAACATGCAGCCGAGAATACTATATCCGGCTAGCTTATCATTGAAAATAGAAGGAGAGATAAAGAGCTTCCAGGACAAACAAAAGCTGAAAGAATTTGCAAACACCAAACCAGCTCTATAGGAAATATTGAAAGGGGTCTTCTAAGCAAAGAGAGACCCTAAAAGGAGTAGATCAGAAAGAAACAGAGACAATATACAGTACCAGTCACCTTATAGGCAATACAATGGCACTAAATTCATATCTCTCAATAGTTACCCTGAATGTTAATGGGCTCAATGCCCCAATCAAAAGACACAGGGTATCAGAATGGGTAAAAAAACAAAACCCATCAATATGCTGCCTACAAGAAACTCATGTTAGACCCGAAGACACCTGCAGATTTAAAGTGAGGGGTTGGAAAACAATGTACCATGCTAATGGACATCAGAAGAAAGCTGGGGTGGCAATCCTTATATCAGATCAATTAGATTTTAAGCCAAAGACTATAATAAGAGATGAGGAAGGACACTATCTCATGCTCAAAGGGTCTTTCCAACAAGAAGACCTAACAATCTTAAATATCTATGCCCCTAACATGGGAGCAGCCAACTATATAAACCAATTAATAACAAAATCAAAGAAATACATCGACAGTAATACAATAATAGTAGGGGATTATAACACTCCCCACACTGAAATGGACAGATCATCTAAGCAAAAGATCAACCAGGAAATAAAGGCCTTAAATGACACACTGGACCAGATGGACATCACAGATATATTCAGAAATTCCATCCCAAAGCAACTGAACATACATTCTTCTCTAGTGCACATGGAACATTCTCCAGAATAGACCACATCCTGGGTCATAAATCAGGTCTCAATCGGTACCAAAAGATTGAGATCATTCCCTGCATATTTTCAGACCACAATGCTCTGAAGCTAGAACTCAATCACAAGAGGAAATTTGGAAAGAACGCAAATACATGGAGACTAAACAGCATCCTTCTAAAAAATGAATGGGTCAACCAGGAAATTAAAGAAGAATTGAAAAAATTCATGGAAACAAATGATAATGAAAACACAACGGTTCAAAATCTGTGGGACACAACAAAGGCAGTCCTGAGAGGAAAATAGATAGCGGTGCAAGCCTTTCTCAAGAAACAAGAAAGGTCTCAAAGACACAACCTAACCCTACACCTAAAGGAGCTGGAGAGAGAACAACAAAGAAAGCCTAAACCCAGCAGGAGAAGAGAAATCATAAAGATCAGAGCAGAAATCAATGAAATAGAAACAAAACAAACAAAAAAAAACAATAGAACAAATCAACAAAACTAGGAGCTGGTTCTTTGAAAGAATTAATAAGATTGACAAACTCCTGGCCAGACTTATCAAAAAAAAAAAAAAGAGAGAAAGGATGCAAATAAATAAAATCATGAATGAAAGAGGAGAGATCACAACCAACACCAAAGAAATACAAACAATTAAAGAACATACTACGAACAACTCTATGCCAACAAATATGACAATCCGGAAGAAATGAATACATTTCTAGAGACATATAAACTACCACAACTGAACCAGGAAGAAATAGAAAGCCTGAACAGACCCATAACCAGTAAGGAGATTGAAACAGTCATCAAAAATCTCCAAACAAACAAAAGTCCAGGACCAGAGGGCTTCCCAGGGGAATTCTACCAAACATTTAAAGAAGAATTAATTCCTATTCTCCTGAAACTGTTCCAAAAAATAGAAATGGAAGGAAAACTTCCAAACTCATTCTATGAGGCCAGCATCACCTTGATCCCAAAACCAGACAAGGATCCCACCAAAAAAGAGAATTACAGACCCATATCCTTGTTGAACACAGATGTGAAAATTCTCACCAAAATACTGGCCAATAGGATCCAACAGTACATTAAAAGGATTATTCACCACAACCAAGTGGGATTTATTCCAGGGCTGCAAGGTTGGTTCAACATCTGCAAATCCATCAATGTGATACAATACATTAATAAAAGAAAGAGTAAGAACCATATGATACTCTCAATAGATGCTGAAAAAGCATTTGACAAAGTGCAGCGTCCCTTCCTGATTAAAACTCTTCAAAGTGTAGGGATAGAAGGCACGTACCTCAATATTATCAAAGCCATCTATGAAAAACCCACCGCAAATATCATTCTCAATGGAGAAAAACTTAACGCTTTTCCGCTAAGGTCAGGAACACGGCAGGGATGTCCGTTATCACCACTGCTGTTCAACATAGTACTAGAAGTCCTAGCCTCAGCAATCAGACAACAAGAAGAAATTAAAGGCATCCAAATTGGCAAAGAAGAAGTCAAACTATCACTCTTTGCAGATGATATGATACTATATATGGAAAACCCAAAAGGCTCCACTCCAAAACTGCTAGAACTTATACAGGAATTCAGTGTCAGGATATAAAGTCAATGCACAGAAATCAGTCGCATTTTTTTACACTAACAACAAGACAGAAGAAAGAGAAATTGAAGAGTCAGTCCCATTTACAATCGCACCCAAAACCATAACTAGGAATAAATCTAACCAAAGAGGCAAAGAAACTGTACTCAGAAAACTTTAAAGTACTCATGAAAGAAATTGAGGAAGACACAAAGAAATGGAAAAATATTCCATGCTCATGGATTGGAAGAACAAATATTGTGAAAATGTCTATTCTACCTAAAGCAATCTACACATTTAATGCAATCCCTATCAAAATCCCATCCATTTTTTTAAAGAAATAGAACAAATAATCCTAAAGTTTATACGGAACCAGAAAAGACCTCGAATAGCCAAAGAATATTGAAAAAGAACGCCAAGGTCGGTGGCATCACAATTCCAAACTTCAAGCTCTATTACAAAGCTGTCATCATCAAGACAGTATGGTACTGGCACCAAAACAGACATATAGACCAATGGAACAGAATACAGAGACCAGAATTAGACCCTCAACTCTATGGTCAACTAATCTTTGACAAAGTAGGAAGGAATGTGCAATGGAAAAAAGACAGCCTCTTCAACAAATGGTGCTGGGAAAATTGGATAGCCACATGCAGAAAAATGAAATTGGACCATTTCCTTACACCATACATGAAAATAAACTCAAAATGGATGAAGGACCTCAATGTGAGAAAGGAATCCATCAAAATCCTTGAGGAGAATGCAGGCAGCAACCTCTTTGACCTCAACTGCAGCTACTTCTTCCTAGGAACATCACCAAAGGCAACAGAAGCAAGGGCAAAAATGAACTATTGGGATTTCATCGAGATCAAAAGCTTTTGCACAGCAAAGGAAACAGTTAACAAAACCAAAAGACAACTGACAGAATGGGAGACGATATTTGCAAATGACATATCAGATAAAGGGCTAGTATCCAAAATCTATAAAGAGCTTAGCAAACTCAATACCCAAAGTACAAATAATCCAGTCAAGAAATGGGTAGAGGACATGAACAGACATTTCTTCAAAGAAGACATCCAGATGGCCAACAGACACATGAAAAAATGCTCCACATCACTCGGCATCAGGGAAATACAAATCAAAACCACAATGAGAAACCACCTCACACCAGTCAGAATGGCTAAAATTAACAAGTCAAGAAATGACAGATGCTGGCGAGGATACGGAGAGAGGGGAACCCTCCTACACTGCTGGTGGGAATGCAAGCTGGTGCAACCACTCTGGAAAACAGTGTGGAGGTTCCTCAAAAAACTGGAAATAGAGCTACCCTATGACCCAGCAATTGCACTACTGGGTATATATCCTAAAGATACAAACGTGGTGCTCCGAAGGGGCACGTGCACCCAAATGTTTATAGCAGCAATGTCCACAATAGCCAAACTGTGGAAAGAGCCTAGATGTCCATCAACAGATGAATGGATAAAGAAGAAGTGGTATATATACAGAATGGAATACTATGCAGCCATCAAAAGACATGAAATCTTGCCATTTGTGATGACGTGGATGGAACTAGAGGGTATCATGCTTAGCGAAATAAGTCAGTCGGAGAAAGACAACTATGATATGATCTCTTTGATATGAGGAAGTGGAGATGCAATGTGGGGGGGTTGGGGGAAGTAGGAAAAGAAAAAATGAAAAGATGGGATAGGGAGGGAGACAAATCATAAAAGACTCAATCTCAAAAAACAGACTGAGGGTTGCTGGGGGGAGGGGGGATGGGAGAGGGTGGTGGGGAAATGGACATTGGGGAGGGTATGTGCTATGATGAGTGCTGTGAAATGTGTAAACCTGGCCATTCACAGACCTGTACCCCTGGGGATAAAAATACATTATATTTTTATTAAAATAAATAAATAAATAAATAAATAAAGTTTATGTGGAGAGGCAAAAGAGCAGGGTAGCCAATTCAATACTAAAGGAAAAGAAAAAAGTCAGAGGACTACCTGACTTAAAGCTTTCAATGTAGCTGCAGTCATCAAGATGGTGTGGTATTAGTGAAAGAGTAGACAAATAGTTGATGAAACACAATAAAGAGCCCCAAAACAGATCCACATACATACAGTCAACTAATCTTTGACCAAAGTGTAAAGGCAATATAATGGAGAAAAAGACAGTCTTTTCAACATCTGGTGCTGGAACAACTGAATGTCTATAAGCAAAAAAAAAAAAGAAAAAAAAAAGAATGTGGACACAAGCCTTACATCCTTCATAAAAATTAACTCAAAGTGGATCACAGACCTAAATGTAAAATCAAAATTATAAAACTGCTAGAAGATAACATAGGAGAAAACCTAGGTTACTTTAACTACGGCAATGAGTTTTAGATATAAAACCAAAGGCCTGGTTAATAAAATCAAGAATTGATAAGCTGGACTTTATTAAAATAAAAAACTTCTACTCTGTAAAAGAGAATCTCGAGAGAATGAGAATATAAGTCACAAATTAGGAGAAAATATTTGCAAAAGACACAGCTGATAAAGAGCTGTTATTCAAAATATACAAAGAACACTTAAAATTCAACAATAAAATAATCTGATTAAAAATGAGCAAAAGACCTGAACAGACAACTTTACCAAGAAGATAAGCAAATGACAAGTAAGCACATGAAAAGATAGTCAACATCATAGGTCACTGGGGAATTGTAAATGTATACAATAATGAGATCCCAATACATACCTATTAAAATGACTAAAATCTAATAAAAAAATTTGTGTCAATACTAAAAACAGGGCAAGATATATTCTTATGAAAGGTGATTCACCATTGATTATAAGTACATTTCTTCCTATTTTCTCACCAGGTTTTAATGAAAATACTCTGAATATTTAGATCCAGATGTTGCCATTATTTTTTTTTTTCCTTTATATATTTACTTCTAAGAATTGTTTTTGAAAAGAGCTCTGTTTAGGATGAACCATGATTTGCTTTTTCCAAATATGCCATTTTTGCCTACTTTAAGTTGGGTGTATTGAGTGGTAACCACCAGGTACTACTTCAGTTGCTGGAGTTACTAGATGTACCTCTGCTCACAGCCCCAAGAACAGAATATCATGTATTCTCAGCTAGAATTTTCCTTGTCATACAAAGAAAGCCTGTATGCAGTGACTCTCCCTATACCTTACTCTCCCTTCTCTCAAATTCTCACAGCCACTTTCCATTTTACTTACCTATTCTGGACATCATAAAATGAAATCCTACAATATGTGGCCTTTTGAGAGTGGCTTCTTTCTTTCCCTTAGGATAATGTTTACAAGGTTCATTTATGCTGCAGCATGTATCAGTACTTCGTTTCTTTTTATGGCTGTGTAGCATTCTGTCTTTTGAATATAAAGCATTTTCTTTATCCATTCAACACCTGGACATTAGAGTAGTTTCTCTTTTCTGGCTATTATTAGTAATGCTGCTGTGAACAGTCATGATCTTTATTTGAACATTTTTTCACTTCTGTAGGGTATATCCCTGTGGGTAGAATTGCTGGATCATAAGCTAACTGTCAATTGAACATTGTGAGGAACTGTCAGACTATTTTCCAAAGAGGCTACAACACTTTTATATTACACCCTCAATCTATGTGATATGGATTTCAACTTTCTATGTATTCTCTTTTCTTTCTTTTTCTTTCTTTCTTTCTTTCTTTCTTTCTTTCTTTCTTTCTTTCTTATCTTTCTTTCTTTCTTTCTTTCTTTCATTTTTTCTTTTTGCATCAAAAACTAATGATGTATTTTATGGTGACCAACATAACACAATAAAAAAATAAAATTTTGTTAATTTATTTGTCAGAGAGAGAGTACGCACAAGCAAGGGGAGCAACAGATAGAGGGAAAGGCAGGCAGAGAGAGCATCAGGCAAAGGGAGAAGCAGGTTTCTCCACAAATCTGGAAGCCTGAGGCAGGACTCGATCCCAGGACTCTGGGATCATGACCTGAACCAAAGCAGTTGCTTAACCAACTGATACACCCAGGCATCCCCAACTTGCTATACATTTTCACCAATATCTGTTATTTTTTTTCCTTTTTTGACTTGAGTCATCCTTCCAGGTATGAAGGGGTATCTTTATTTTTATTAGTGCTTTCCCTAATGTTATTGGCCGTTGTTTCATGTGCTCATTTTGGCCATTTGTTTGTCTTCCTTAGGGAAATATATGTTCAAATCCTTTGAGCACTTTTAAAATGGGTTATTTGTCTTTTTATTGTTGAATTGTAGAACGTATTAATAATATATTTTGGACATAAGTCCATTAACAGATATGTAATCTGCAATTATTTTCTCCTAATCTATAGGCTGTCTTTTTACTTTCCTGAATATATCCTTTGAAGTTTTTACTTTTATTGTAGTTTTTAAATATATTTTTAATTTTCTTTTTATTTAAATTCAAGTTAGTTAACCTGTAGTGTATTATTAGTTTTAGGGTAGAGTTTAGTGATTCATCAGATGCGTATAACACCCAGTGCTCATTGCATCAGTTGCCCTCCTTAATGCCCATCAGCCAATTATCTTATCCCCCCACCAACATTCCCTACAACACCTCTCAGTGTGTTCTCTATAGTTAAGAATCTCTTTGGTTTGCCTCTCTGTTTTTACCTTATTTTATTTTTCCTTCCCTTCTCCTATGTTCATCTGTTTTGTTTCTTAAATTCCACACATGAGTGAAATCATATAGTAGCTGTCTTTTTCTGAATGACTTATTTCACTTCGCATAATACCCTCTAGTTCCATCCATGTTGTTGCAAATGGCAAGATTTCATTCTTTTTGATGGCTGAGTAAAATATTCCATTGTGTATATATGCCACATCTTCTTTATCCATTTATCCATCAGTGGACATCTGGTCTCTTTCCATATTTAGGCAATTGAGGACATTGCTGCTATAAACATTGGGGTGCATGTGCCCCTTTGAATCACTATTTTTGTGTCCTTTGGATTATTGCTTTTGGTGTCAAGTTAAGAGACCATCGTCCAATCCATGGTCACAAAAATTACTCCTCTGGGTATTTATATTATTATTTTTCAGTGCAGATTGTGTTTGCAACTTCTGAATTTACTTGGACATTTTAATAGGAATTTGTTAAGACCGAAATAATATGCAAGTTCCAAATAATGACTTTGAAGTAAAAGCTTCCCAAACACTATTTGGTGTATTCAGGTGTGTTTCACAGTTTATAAGGCCATATAAGGCATGCCCAATCATTTGTATCTTTGTTTGCAAATTTGGTATTTTTGAAGAGACTATCCCACATTTTCATGTGAAACCTATTTGATTATTTCTTTCAGGTTGCTAAGTCTTGATATAATCTTTTAAAACTAAATTATTTGTAACATTTATGGTCAAATATTACTTCTCTGAGACATTTGAAACATTGGTTCATGGTCAGAGAATAGAATGAGAAGTAAACTGTTGAAAAAAAAGAAAAGCAGGCTAATTGTGGAATATGGCATAAAAGGAAGGATAAAGTTAATAGAATTATTATAATAATAATGGTGAAATATACTAATGTTCTTTATATAAAAAGAAAACAAGAGATGGGTAAAAAAAAAAAAAGGCCTTATTGTGTCTAAACTGTTTTCAAAGCTTTTGGTTCATTTTGCTTCCATTGCTATATGAGAAATTATTTTCACTCTTTCATATGTAGTTGTTTGAAAACCATATTTTAATGATTTGATATAATTTGATACAATTTGATAAACTATATTTTAATGATCTGATACAATTTGATACAATTTGTCATCCTTTATTTTTTAGCATTAATATTCTAGTTTTTAAATTTTGACATAAAAGTAAAGTTAAAATTTTATAAGAGCATTCCTGATGGTGGCCATCTTGCAGAATATCACATGTTCATTGCTGTTTGAGGAAGGAATTAAAGCAGCTGTTCACTTCACCCACCTGACATTCCTTGGGATAAAGGGTGATGACTTCATGGATTTAGACTTGTTTCTGACATCGAGAAAGATACACATTAAATATGGATAACTTTTTAAGTTTTTATTTTAATTCCTGTTATCATACAGTGTAGTATAAATTTCAGGTGTACAATATAGTGATTTACCACTTCCATAGAATACCTGGTTCTCATCACAAGTGTCCTCCTTAATCCCCATCAAATTTTGTGTGCCAGTTGTACCTCAGTAAAGCTGTTTTTGGAAAAGGAAAACAAAGGAAAATGGATTAGGTATACATAGCATCTGAAAAAAGTATCTCTAACATTTTTAGGCTGTGACACTGCCAGCATTATGCTTATTGCTTGTTCCACATTATACCATGGACTCTTTTTTCTTTAAGTATAATTGATGCACATTGTTACATTAGTTTCAGGTGCACAACATAGTGATTTGACAAGTGTATACACTGTGCTACACTACACCACAAATGGTAACCACCATATGTTACCATACAGTGTTATAATACTGCTGAGCGTATTTCCCATGCTGTATCTTTTATCCTCATGACTTAACTCATTCCATAAATGGAAACTTCCATAACTGGAAACCCACTTCCCTTCACCCATTTAGCCCTTCTACCCATATCCCTTCCCTGGCTACTGTCAGATTTTTCTCTGTATTTATGGGTTTCTGCTTTTTTTTTTTTTTTTGCTTGTTTATTTGTCTTTTATATTCCACATATAAGTGGAATCATATGGTACTTGACTTTCTCCATTCGATTATGTCACTTAGCATAATACCTCTAGCCCATCTAGTTGCTTCAAATGGCAAGATCTTATCCTTTCTTATGGCTGTATAATATTCCATTATATCATATGTATTATATCACCCTGTGTGTATGTACATGTATGTATGTATATCATCTCTTTTTTATCCATTTATCCATGAACACTTAAATTTCTTCCATATCTTGGCTATTGTAAGTACTTCTGCAATAAACATAGGGGTGCATATATCTTTTTCAATTAGTGTTTTCAGTGTTTTTTGATGTGGGGATGGGAGGGAGTGAATATCCAGTAGTGGAATTACTGGACTCTATGTTATTTCTTTCATTTTCTGAGCATCTTCCATACTATTTCCACAATGGCTACACCAATTTACATTCCTATTATCAGTGTCCAAGTGTTCCTTTCTTTCTACATTCTACATTCTTTCTACATTCTCATCAACACTTATTATTGTCTTTTTTATTCTAGCCATTCTGACAGTAATGTGATACCTCATTGTGGCTTTGATTTCTTTCCTTTCTCATGTGTCTATTGGCCATCTGTACACCCTCTTTGGAAAAAATACGTATTCTAACCCTCCATTTTAAATCAAATTATTTGGGAGTTTTTTTGGGTGGTCATTGTCTAAATTTTCACTCAGTTTGGATATTAACCCCTTATCAGATATATCTCTTACAGATGTCTTCTCTCATTTAATAGGTTGCCTTTTCACTTTGTTGATTGTTTCCTTTGTGAAGCAAAACCTTCTTATTTAGTTATAGACCTAATAGTTTATTTTTGCTTTTGTTTCGCTTCCCTGAGGGGACAAACCTAGAAAAACGTTGCTGTGGTGAATGGGAAAGGGATTAGTGTCAATGTTTTCTTCTAGGAGTTTTATGGTTTCTGGTCTCACTTGAAGGTCTTAGATCCATTTTAAGTTTGTTTTTGGGTATGGTGTAAGAAAAGGGTCTAGTTTTACATATAACTGTCCAGTTTTCCCAGCCCCACTTATTGAAGAGACTGTTTTTCCCCCCACTGTATATTCTTGACTTCTTCATCATAGATTGATTATATAAGCATGGTTTTATTGCTAAGCTCTTTATCCTTCCTCCTTGGTGTGTGTGTGCATGCATGCACGGGCATGGGTGTGTGTGCATGCATGCGTGCATGCGTACATGCATGTGGGCCAATACCATACCGGTTTGATTACTACAGCTTTGTAATATATCTTGAAATCTGAAATTGTGGTGCCTCCAGCTTTTTTCTTCTTTCTCAAAATTGCTTTGGCTATTTAAGGTCTTTTGTAGTTCCATGTAAATTTTATTATTTTTCTATTTTTGTAAGAAAAAATGCTACTGGTATTTTGATAGAGATTGCATTAACTCTGTAGATTGCTTTGGGTATTAGGGACATTTTAATAGTATTCTCCCAATCCATGAGCACAGAATATCTTTCCATTTCTTTGTATCATCTTCAGTTGCTTTCATCAGTGTTTTATAGTTTTTGGAGTACAGGTCTTTCACCTCCTTTGTTAAGTTTATTTCTAGGTATTTTATTCTTTGCAGTGCAATTGTAAATGGAATTGTTCTTTTAATTTTCTGTTATTTCATTATTAATGTATAGAAATGCAGCCAATTTTTGTGCATAAATTTTGTATCCTGCAACTTTGGAGAATTCATTTATTATTTCTAATAGTTTTTTGCTGTCGTTTTTAGGGTTTTCTATGTATAACATCATGTCATTTGAAAATAGTGATAATTCAACTTTTTCCTTACCAATATGGTTGCTTTTTTTTTTTTTTTTCTGATTGCTATGGGTAGGGCTTCCAGTTCTATGATGAATAAAAGTGATGAAAGCAAACATTGTTGTCTTGTTCCTTATCTTAAAGGAAAAGTTCTCAGTTTTTCACAGTTGAGTAGCATGTTAGCTATGGATTTTTCATTATGACCTTTATTATGTTGAGGTATGATCCCTCTAAACTCACTTCACTGAGAGTTTTATTTTAAAGATTTGTTTTCTTTATGAGAGAGAGAGAAAGAGAATGGAGGGAGGGGTGAAGGGAGAGAGAATCCTGAAGCGTACTCCCTGCCGAGCATAGAACTGGACTTGGGGCTTGATCTCAGGACCCTGAGATCAGGACCTGAGCCAAAACCAAGAGGCAGACATCCAACTGACTGACCCACCCAAGCGCCCCATTGAGGATTTTTATCATGAAATGGATGTTGTACTTTGTCATGTTCTTTTTCTGCCTCCATTGTGATGATTATATGATTCTTATCCTTCCTTTCTTGATATGCTGTGTCATGTTGATTGATTTGCAAATACTAAACCATCCTTGTCTCACCAGAATAAATCTACCTGATCATGGTAAATGAATTTTTTTAATGTATTGTTGGATTTCATTTACTAATATTTTGTTAAGGATTGTTACATCTCTGCTAATGAGGGATTTTGTCCTGTAGTTTGCTTTTTTTTTGGTAGTTTCTGTGTCTAGTTTGGCCCAGTGGAATGTTTTTGGAAATTTTCCTTCTTCTTCTTTTTTCTTTTTTTTTTTTAATAGCTTGAGGAGAATAGGTATTAATTCTTCATTTTTTCTTATTATTTTTTAATTCCAGTATAATTAACATAAGTGTTATTTTAGTTTCAGGTATATAATATAGTGATTCAACATTCTCTGCATTACTCAGTGTTCATGATAAGTGTGCTCTTAATCTTTACCTATTTTACTCATTGCTCCCACCCACCTCTCCTCTGGTAACCATTGGCTTCTCTGTATTTATGAATCTGGTTTTTGTTTGTATCTTTTTTCCTTTGCTCATTTGTTTGGTTCCTTTTGGTAGAGTCTTTAGGGTTTTCTATATATACATATATAGATCATGTCATCTTCAAATAGTGATAGTTGAACTTCTTTACCAATATGGTAGCCTTTTTTTTTTTTTCTTGTGTGATTGCTTTGGCTATGGCTTCCAGTTCTATGATGAATAAACATGTTGAAAGCAAATGTCCGTGTCTTATTCCTGATCTTAGAGGAAGAGCTCTCCTTTTTCTACCATTGAGTGTGATGTTAGATGTGGGTTTTTCATAATGGCCCTTATTATGTTGAAGTATGTTAACTCTAAACCTACTTTGTTGAGGGTTTTTATCATGAATGGATGTTGTACTTTGTCAAATGCTTTTTCTCCATCTATTGAAATGATCATAGGATTTTTATCATTTCTCTTGTTGATGTGATGTATCATGTATTAACTGTTCCTTATTCTTTTATTATTTTTTAGAAAGGGGGAGGGGCAGAGGGAGAGGAGAAGAGAGCATCTTAAGCAAGTACCATGTGCAGTGTGGAGCCCAGTGTGGGCTCCATCTCACATCTCATAACCCTGAGATCATGACCTGAGCCAAAATCAAGTTGGATGCTTAACTGACTCAGCCACCCAGGTGTCTCAGTGTTAACTGTTCTTTAAATATTTGTTAGAATTTCCCTGTGAATCCATCCAGTCCTGGGCTTTTATTTGTTGGGAATTTTTGGGTTGTTGATTCAATTTTGTTACTACTAATTGGTTTGTTCTGGTGTAGAATCTCTTCCTGATTCATCTTTGGAAGATGTTTTTAGGATGTTAGATGTATGTTTTTTTGGAATACATCCATTTATTCTAGTTGGTCCAATTTGTTGCATATAATTTTTCATAGTATTCTCTTATAATCCTTTGTATTTCTGTAGTATCAGTTGATATTGCTCTTTCATTTCAGATTTAATTTATTTGTGTCCTCTCTTTTTTCTTGATTATCTGGCTATATATTTATCAATTTTCTTTTCGAAGAACTAGCTCTTGGTTTCATTGAATCTTTCTACTTTTTTTGTCTCTATTTCATTTATTTCCACTCTGATCTTTATTATTTCATTTATTCTGCTCACTTTGGTCTTTGTTGTATTCTTCTTTTTATTTGTTTGACATTTTTCTTATTTCTATATGTAGCCCTGAATCACTATACATCTCCTCTTAGAATTGTTTTTGTCTTTAGATCCATAATAAGTTGGTACCCTCTGGCTCAAAAATGAGAACTTATTTTCTCTTTCAGTAATAACAGAGAATTCCCTTAAGATATTCTAACATTTGGGATCTAACAATTGGGATCTAGGTAACATTATAACAGAATGTGAACTAGAACACAGTAGAAAAATACAGGAAAAACTTGAATACAATGGAAGAGTAAAAGCCTAAAATAACCTATAGTGAGGATTCCTAGAAAAAATCTCATTTTCATAAGTGATCAGGAAGGATTAAGTTCATGGCTACCCCAAAGTTCTTGAAATAGTGTTTTATCATTTTCTGGACCTGCATTATGCAATATAAAAATAAAATTTTAACTAAGTCCACATAGAAAAATGATTATTTCTAACAACAATTAATATGTAAAATACTACCTTATCTGAGAAGACAAGAATTATGAAGACCTACGGAGAGAGAGTGTGTTTTATATGAGCTTTCAGACTCCCATAATCATGATGACAAGCGGTAAAGAATTATAACTCAACTATGAAATTCTCCAGATTATTTTATCAGTGTTAACAGAAATTAAGGGGTGCCTGGGTGGCTCAGTCAGTTAGGCATTTGCCTTTGGCTCAGGTCATGATTCTGGGGTCCTGGAATTGAGCCTTGAAATAGGGTTCCCTGCTCAGCAGAGATTTTGCTTCTCCCCTTTTCTCACCCTCTGCCTTTCCTCCTGCTCATGCTGGACTCTCTCTCTCTCAAATAAATAAATGCAATCTTTTTATAAAAATAAACAGAAACTACCCCAACTAAATGCAACACACTCTGGTGAATAAGTTTATTCAGCAAGTTGTTTTCCATGAATAATATGTATTAAGCAACAACATTGAAGAAGGATTTGTTAAAGTGTTGACTATAAATGCCTTTGCTGTATAGCCTTGCTATTTTATGTGTTCCTGTACCATTAACATCAATCATAGCATTATCTCCATGTGTTATCAGTACCTATCTCTGTGAAATAAAGTCTTATTTAGGTGTATCCTGTATATGTAAATCTATTTTCTCTATTGTATAGAGAAATATACCTATTAGTACATAATTGACATCTGAGCAGTACTGTTTTGAGAGGAAGAGGTACAGCTTATTTATTGCATATGAGTAAATGCCATTTCTGAATGTACTCAAAAGCTATATATTAAAAATTTTTAAATAAAAAAGGAGGAAATAGAAACAAAAAAGAACACAATAAGGGAAGAGAATTTAAATATCAGTAAGGTTCATTCTTTGGAATTATTATAATTTTATTATAATTATGCATTCAATCAAATTAATCTACCCTTCCCACTGGTCAAAATGATCTACTTTTATATCATAGTGATTCCATTTGTAATTGTCTAAGAATAAAGCTACAGTAGTTACAGTTGTGTAAGTTTACTTTGTTTCCCAGAAAAGAACATTTCTTATGACTGTAGAAACCTGACCAGGCTTCAGGTACTGACTCTTCAGTTTTGACATAGCCGCCTTCACTTCTTTGTTCCTCAGAGTGTAAATAACTGGGTTTAAGATGGGAGTAAAGATGGTGTAAAACACAGCAAGGACTTTGTCAACAGAATAACTGCTGAAGGGCCACACGTAGATGAAGATGCATGGTCCAAAGAACAATATGACCACAGTGATATGAGCAGTCAGTGTGGAGCGGGCCTTTGCCATGCTGGCAGAGGAGCGGTTCCTGACGGTGATAAGTATCACAGTGTAGGAGACAACCAAGAGGAGAAAGGAGCTCATAGAAAGAAAGCCACTGTCTGCAACTATAAGTAGGCTGACAACATAAGTGTCTATGCAGGCCAGCTTTGTCACTAGAGGGAGGTCACAGAAAAAACTGTCTACCTGATTTGGGCCACAAAAAGGCAAGTTAACAGTAAATGCCAACTGGCTAGTAGTGTGGATGAAACCCACAAGCCAGGGGATGAGAACAAGAATAATACACACATGGCGACTCATTATTGTCATGTAGTGGAGAGGTTTGCATATAGCAACGTAACGGTCATAAGCCATGGATACAAGGAGTACCATTTCACTGCCAGCAAAAAGGTGAACACAGAAAATCTGGGCCAGGCAGGCATCAAAAGAAATAGTCTTGTGCTCAACCAGAAAGTCTGCAATCATTTTGGGGGTAGCAAAAGAGGCAACACATATATCTATAAAAGAGAGGTTCGCAAGCAGAAAGTACATGGGGGTATGAAGGCGGGAATCTGAGGTTACAGTGAGGATGATAAGAAAGTTTCCCAGAAGTATTGCTAGGTAAAGTAGTGAAAATATGAGAAACAAGAAAGGCTGGAGCTCCTGTGAATTAGAGAGCCCCAGCAACACAAACTCCGTCACCCGGGAATGATTTATGTCATTCATTGACTTTTAGAGGAACTTATCTTGTTACCTGAATAGGAGAGAAACAGAGATCAATCAGCAAGCATGGGTTTCATTTCCCATTTCCACTTCCTTCCTTAGAGATTCTAATTTCTACTTATATTTATGTAACTGAATTTTCATGAATCATTAAAAAGGATATAAACAATATAATAACAATAAAGTGGGATGGAGGGGAGAGTTTTGAGATGTTTGACATTGTCATGTCCAGTTATATGAATTTTTTTTTTATTTATTTTTTTAATTTAAATTTTGAGGGTTAATGTACAGTAACATTCTTTTTTTTTTAATTTTTTATTTATTTTCAGCGTAACAGTATTCATTGTTTTTTCACCACACCCAGTGCTCCATGCAATCTGTGCCCTCCCTAATACCCACCACCTGGTTCCCCCACCCTCCCACCCCGCCCCTTCAAAACCCTCAGGTTGTTTTTCAGAGTCCATAGTCTCTCATGGTTCACCTCCCCTTCCAATTTCCCTCAACTCCCTTCTCCTCTCCATCTACCCTTGTCCTCTATATTATTTGTTATGCTCCACCAATAAGTGAAACCATATGATACTTGACTTTCTCTGTTTGACTTATTTCACTCAACATAATCTCTTCCAGTCCTGTCCATGTTGCTACAAAAGTTGGGTATTCGTCCTTTCTGATGGAGGCCTAATACTCCATAGTGTATATGGACCACATCTTCCTTATCCATTCATCCGTTGAAGGGCATCTTGGTTCTTTCCACAGTTTGGCGACCGTGGCCATTGCTGCTATAAACATTGGGGTACAGATGGCCCTTCTTTTCACTACATCTGTATCTTTGGGGTAAATACCCAGCAGTGCAATTGCAGGGTCATAGGGAAGATCTATTTTTAATTTCCTGAGGAATCTCCACACTGTTCTCCAAAGTGGCTGCACCAGTTTGCATTCCCACCAACAGTGTAAGAGGGTTCCCCTTTCTCCACATCCTCTCCAACACACGTTGTTTCCTGTCTTGCTAATTTTGGCCATTCTAACTGGTGTAAGGTGGTATCTCAATGTGGTTTTGATTTGAATCTCCCTGATGGCTAGTGATGATGAACATTTTTTCATGTGCAGATAAAAGGTTGATATCCAGGATCTATAAAGAACTCCTCAAACTCAACACACACAAAACAGATAATCATATCAAAAAATGGGCAGAAGATATGAACAGACACTTCTCCAATGAAGACATACAAATGGCTACCAGTTATATGAATTTGAGGAATGTAAGCTACTTACTTTACAAATGAAATTGAAAATCTGAAATGTTTTCTTGACATTACAGAAATCTAGTCTAAGAAGTTACAGAGACAAAATTTGAATAGTTTTTTCTATAACAAATTATATAACATTTTTTTAAATGGCTAACACAGGAAGACAGTTTCACAATGTTGACCCCAAAAGTGAGACACAAAAGTATGTATACTATATGAACCTATTTAAATAAAGTTCAAAAATAGGCTACACCGATCTATGATATTAACAAAGCTCCTGGAGGGGTTTTCCTGGAAGGGCGATAGGAACAGGAAGGTGACAGGAAGGGCTTCTGAAGTGCTGGTAATGTTCTGTTTCTTGATGTGATTGATAGGTACAAGTGTTTGCTTTGTGAAATCTTACAAGATGTACAGGATCTGCCAGGTGTAGTTTTGTGCATATTTTATTTGTTAATAAAAAATCCAAGAGGTAAAGAGACACCATTATCTGGTGTGAGAACTCATAGGCAGAATCATTGCCTTGAATGATTAGGTCTTATTCCCTTCTCTATTCATTTACAAATTTTATGAACTAAAATACAAAACCTAACAAAACCCAAAGATCTAGAGTTCATTGGAACTCTTCCTGGAGTTGTGACTCATCTCTTCCTGGAGTTCTGTTCTATGAAGGAATCCAGTGTATTTGTTCTTTTCAATTATTTCCTGATGTTAAGCTTCATTAACCTCAGCTATTTTTACTAATAGCCAAAGACATAATATTGAATTATAACTGATATTTAATTTGGTGGGGTTTTTAAAAATTATAGTTATATTGTACAGTAGTATTCATAGTAAGAAATCCAGACCGTGAAAAAACAATGTTTCTTATTTTTGTTCAGTTATTACATACTCTATTTTATCAACACTTTCTCCCTTTTATGTTATTTATACTTTTATAAGCTATCTAGAACTTGAAAACATTGTATAGTGAATAAGAAAAAGAAAATGTGAAATATAAAGAAATATCTCTCTCTACATTTAAATCACTTCTTTGGAAGGGAGTGTTTTTTATTTTACTGATTTCTAATTATTTGCAGTTTTTTTATATTAATGTCTTCTTAAATCTAATTGCAAATTGCCTAGTGTTTCCTTGAGTTTCACTGGAGGATTTACACATAAAGATAGGGCATGTGATGAATAATTTTAACTCCCAGGAACCAAATTCAGGGACTCACCCCTATATTTCAAATCTCCAGTTGTCTTGAAAATTCCCTGAAATAATTCACATATCATCACCAATTATATCAAAACTATGTCTCATGGATGTTCAGAAAAGACTACCAGCAGAGTCTGATGTCAAAAGAGCTGGAGGTAAAATTATGCAGTGGAGTAAGTTTGTTTCTGAGAAGCCACCACATTCTTCTTCTGTGTTTCTCCCTTCCTCATCATTTCATAGTAGCCAGTTTTTGAGTTAACTCCAGGTACACAGCATGGCCTATCCTCCCTGGGAAACACCTTGACTCAGACTCCTTGACACAAATACTGTAATGAATGCCTAGAAGCAAGCAAGGAAATGATACCCAAAAAGACCAACTAATAGGGGCTCTTATGTGTCCTATCAGAAACAGCAAAGCCTTAAATTAAGCACAGGGAATGAATCTCCCTCCCAGGGAGACCTTCTAGAGATACAGCAGAAAAGAGTGGCAGAGAAGACTTTCTGGTACCTTACAAATAAAATATATAATCCACTTATGTGAGAAAATCACAGGAATCATCCTCCCAATAAATATTCTGCAAAGTTGTATGTTTCCATGTCAGGGCTTCTTGGGTGGCCCCCACCCCACTCATAAACACTGTCGCCCTCAAAAATAAATAAATAAATAAATAAAATAGGAGCACCTAGGTGGCTTAGATGGTAAACCATCTGCCTTCAGTTCAGGTCA
Source organism: Martes martes (assembly GCF_963455335.1). NCBI lineage: Eukaryota > Metazoa > Chordata > Mammalia > Carnivora > Mustelidae > Martes > Martes martes. The sequence continues at coordinate 51,716,388 of NC_137894.1, read as the reverse complement.
TGATCCCGGGGTCCAGGGATTAAGCCCCAAGTCGGGCTTCCTCCTTAGCGGAGACCCCGCTTCTCCCTCTCCCTCTTCTGCTTCCCTTACTTGTGCTCTCTCGCTCTCTCTCTGTCAAATAAACAAATCTTCAAAAATAATAATGTATTTTTTCAAATCAGAGTATTTTCTGATAATTTTATATGCTCAAAGTTAGTTGATATGACCTGACTCACCTAAGAATGAGTTTCTAATTAGTACATGTGTTTTTAAAAGATCGATCTTTCATTTCTTGTACTATTTTAAAGTAAATTAATGCATATATACAGGGTTGCATTAGGTAATTCTCAGTTATCTTCTTTTTGGAATTCTGTCAGATATTTTCTTACTACTTTTATCTTGGATATTATGACTGGTAGATTAAGTGAAGTAAATAAAAATATTGGTTACAAGAGGCCAGCAAACACTCTTAGGTCAAAGATCCATCTTTCACAAGTTTTCCAGTATTGCCACCGCCTTTACCCTCTCTAAATCCTGATCAGAGATATAACAGTCACTGGAGACAAACGCTAAAGTGTGGTCTTTGTAAGGATACTGACAAAACACTTTCACTTACCTAAGATGAAATGGGGTGTCTGTGATATATCCTATAATTTGTAGTCATTAACACTTGGTAAGAATTTTGTTACTTCCACATCTCCTAAGAAAATAGACCTGGCTCTGTAGAGATGAACCATAAAGTTTTCTTTTAAATAAGAAGGAAATAGACTGAGGGTGTCTGTAGCCAGGATGGACTGTCTTCATAGAGATGAGAGAAGGCTGAATGCAGTATTTGAATTTAGGTCTAGAGTAGCTGGGGTAGTACTTGGAGCCTTCAGGAATCTAAGAGACAAAGGAGTAGACAAAAAGGAAGACATGCTAAAGCAATATTTCCTGTTTCATGTTTTGCAAAGAATTCGGCCTGACTGTAGCTATCTTGCTTCTGTTTTTGATAGCAGTAAACTATATGATTACAAATAACTTTCAGAGACCTCTAGAAATCAATACCAATCATTGGCAACTCAGGATTACATGAAAAGGATTATTTCTTAGTCTCCACTGCAGCTTCAAATATAGCGTATTTGCCCTCATATGTTAGGAAAATGTTTTTTTTTTTTTTTCAACTTAACCTCTTCTGACAAGTCCAGAAGAATGGATGAAATTCTTCAGAGATTTAGACATTGTTCATAAGGGGAAGTTTCAGCAACAATCAACAACACTTTCATATAAGTTTTCATTTAAAGATCAGCAAGAATATTTTTTAGAAAGTATCACTTGGGATAGTAATTGTTACATGATCTGGAGTCTGTAAAGAGAGGTATCAGAATATTGTATCATTTTATCAAAACCATGTTTAGGTAATATTTAGGCTTTTTCTTCTCTTCATCTCAATTCCCCTTCATTCAAAGTACAGATAACTTTGTTCCCTGCTTCTCAGATATGTGTTATATATGATCATCAGATAACAGAATCAAACATTTTGTGTAATAGCAATATAAAGAATTCACCATAGTATTAATAAGATTATAAAAGAGAGTAATCATATATGGTCTATCCTCTTTTTTTCTTACAAGTATAATATGTATCAAGCAAGATATTTGGGTTTTCATGTTATTTGTATTTTCTAGTCATGAATTAACAAAATAGCCTGATGTCCAGATCAATAGATGATGTTCAAAGACATTGTGGACTATAAGAGAAGTAGTAGCCTGAGTTATACAAAATACCTATTCAAATTCTGCCTCTCAATAAATAAATTCACAATTTTAGGCAAATCACATACCGTTCACAGTGCTCTTTGTCTCTTCAAAAAAAGAGAGAAGAAGTCTCCCTCCTAATTTTAATATTCTTTAATCCTCTGGCTTTTGAAAGCATGACCCATCCCTAAATGTTAATTCAATGATAAAATTATAAAAGGTTGAATTTAAATAAAATTATATTCAATTAAAAGGCTAAACCCATCCTGGTTTTAGCAAAAAAAAAAAAAAAAGGCATTCAGTCGCTTCTCAGACTTAGATACTTGGGCAGCTAAAAGGCACAATTGATGTAAAATATTCAAAGATTAATTGAAAGGGTGAGGGCTAATCGTCTGTCTCCTGTTCTCTGTTGTGGCTGAATTAGGAGGCTACAGAACAACAGGACTCTTCTTGTCCCTAGTCTTATATTGCACCAACTGAGAGGAACAACATTCTTCAGGATCCACTGGGTAGGGTGCAAATGTAGGGGAACACATGTCTTTCCAGACTTTAATCTCCATCATTTATATCTTGAAGCATCCTCAGCACATAGATCTAAGAAAAGCCATTAAAATTTTTAGAAGTTAGTTATATGACATCACTGGATTGCAGTGTAGTATTGGTGATAGAGGAGGGTTGTGGTAGTAGAAATAACCTGCATTAGGGCTAATTATGTGAGAGATTTGTGCACAGAGATACAGTGCATCACCCTGAGGATTTTACAAATGGAGACAGGAGCAGGACTAGTGGAAATGCTTTGTCCTGTTGGAGAAAAATTTAACATGGTGGGAAAAAAAGCAGTGAATAGTTCTGTTGGTTATTCCTTTCTGTTTCAGGAGAGGTTTAGCACCATTTATGTCCCAGGAGAGTAAAAAATTGATTAGAAGATATTTGTGCCTTTGCATGATACACAGCAATGCCAACATCTTGGTATTTTAATCATTCTAAAAGAGCTACATGCTTAGTTTCCAAGGCAAGGTTTCTAGTGTAGGGCAGTGAGAGCCATTTTACAGTAGAAATAACTATATCCTATAGAGTAGGTTCTAGTGAAGTGAATTATCTCCAAAATTTAAATTTTTTAGTTGAAATTTTTAGGAAAAAAAATGGCTGTCACATGAAGCTCTGATCTTCTCCTTCCCTGAGGTTAGTTTATATTGAAGACCAGAATATAAAAGGATAAAGAAAGTTTTCTTTTTCTCACATAGAATTTTGATGCTGATATGAACACTATAAATCAGCTAGTCCAACATTCTAAATAGTTAAGTTGGATGAGTTCTTGAGGAATTAGTTTCTTTACTCAGATTGTACTTTCCAGTGTAGGGATGTATCTTCTAATATTTTGTCTAACACCTCTCCTGCTCTCCCTTGATGCATCTTCCACAAGTTGGAACATTTTGAGTTTATGATTAGAGCTAAACTGAATCTCTATGTTTTCCCAAACACATGAATTTAGAGTACTCCTAAATGACTCTTTGGCGGTTACTCCCAGGACTCTTCCTTGTTACCTATTCTTTCTACTGCCCTTTTCTTGTAGGTAATCCCTAAAAGTCTGTCTTTTGGAATTTCTTTTCTCCTTAGGATCTCCTTTTTTGAGATTAAATACATTCAAATGACTTTACATCTTTATGAGAAAGAGCCCAAGTGTACACCTCTACTTCTAAGATTTCATATGTATCAGATAACATCAGTGCACCACAAATGTAATATCCCCCAAATCAATACATTTTCTTTTATTGTAAATACCAACTCTGCTAATGTCATCATTTTCATACTCTGAAACATCCAGGCTTAAATCAATATGATAGATGATGTCTAGCTCTCTCATATCCCTACATTTAATTCCCAAATTTATCTAATATATGGGTTCACACTGTTTATTTAGATTTTTTAATGTCCATTTTCTCTAAACATGAATAATGAACATTTTTTCTCATTGTCACATATAACTTGTAGCCTTGATTTTAAATGGTTGCATTATGTTCCAGTTTATCAATAAAATACTTATTCCCACATTGTAGAATTTTTTCCCAGTTGAGAATAAGTACGATTTAAAATAACTTATATAAAAGTCATCTTTAATAATTCTAATTGAGTTCAGGATAATTTCTTGAAGGTAAAATTATTGGAATTAAGCCTGTGAACATTTATGAGTCTCTGGATTCATAACACAGAACTCCTGACTCTAGTACCCTACAGTTCAATCACCATAAAAAGTTCCTTTTGTATTTGACCACTTCTCCCTCCACAAACCCCTAGCAATCACTAATGTGTCCTCTATGTCCATAGATTTTCCTTTTCCAGACATCATATGTTTAGTGTGTAGCAAGTGTAGCTTTTTCAAATATCTTCTTTCATTTGGCAAGTGTAGCCTCTTCAAATATCTTCTTTCATTTGGTGATACGTATTTAAGATGACTCCATTTGGTTAAATGGATTAGAAGCTCAGTCTTTTATATTATGGTATAGTATCCCATGGTATGGATGTACCTCAGCTCATTTTCCAATTTATCTCTTGAAAGACATCCTAGTTGTTTCTTTTTTGTTTGTTTTGGCAGTGATGAATAGTTTCCATAAACATTTATATGTAGGGTTTTGTGTAGATAGCTTTCAAATCAGTTGCAAAATCTAATTTGATCAGAAATGGTTTGCCTCCATATATTTTAAAGCTTGGATATTAGGTACAAACAGATTAAGATTTGAACACCTTTTTTTTTAAGATTTTATTTATTTATTTGACAGACTAAGAGAGATCACAAGTAGGTAGAGAGGCAGGCAGAGAGAGAGAGGAGGAAGCAGGTTCCCTGCTGAGCAGAGAGCCCCATGTGGGGCTCAATCCCAGGACCCTGAGATCACGACCTGAGCCAAAGGCAGAGGCTTAACCCACTGAGCCACCCAGGTACCCCTGAACATCTTCTTGAAGGATTAAGCTCTTTAGCATTATTACATGTCTCTCTTTATTTTTGATGATTTGTTGATCTGAAGTCTTCAGAGTCAAATATTGATGTGAATGCCTGAGTTCCCTTATTAATTATGGTTTGCATTGTTTATCTTTCCTCCATCCTTGTACTTTGGCAGTTTGTGTCTTTAAAGTGGATTCCTTGTGGAGAGCAAATATTTGGGTCTTGCTTGTGCTTCATTCTGGCAATATCTGCCTTTTAGTAGAGTCCTTAGATCATTTATAGGTAATGTAATTATTTAATTTGATGTACAGCTACCATCCTGTTATGTTTTTCTATTTTATCTATTTCTGCTCCTTTCCCATCACATAATATGTTGATTCTTGCCCTCTGTTGGAAATTTTTTCTTAGTCCCTCATTTCATTTCCACCCATGATTGTGTTTTACTTTTTAAAATTGCTGTATAACCTTTATTTTCCATTTTATTAAACTGTATGGTAACATTTCCCATATAAATAGTATTTTTATATTTAAAACGTTTTTATGCAAAATATTTATTAAATATAATATCATTTTTGAGACAATAATTACAATAAATGTCCTTCAATTTATTTTGACAGGCTCTAAGCTTTTGTTAAATATGGGACTTTAATCTTTAAATTTAATTTATGAAACTTGATGAGTCTGGGGGTAATATATCACCCATGAAACAATCACAACAATCTGTGCCATAAATGTATCTGTTAACTCCAGAAGTTTCTTCCTACCCAACTTTATTTATTATCACTTTTCATGGTAAGAACCCTCAACATAGGACTACTCTTAGCAATATTTAAATATACTCTGTGGTATTGTTGACTATAGGTACTAGCTATACAGTAGATCTCTAGGACCTATTCATCTTATATAACTGAAACTTTGCTTTTTCACTTATAAGTTTCACTACTTTTTACCAATTTTATTAAAATAAAATTTATAATTTTTTGAATTTAAAGTATACATGGTGATGATTTTAATGTATAAAATGATTGCCACAATAAAGTTAGTTAATCTCTATCACCTCACAAAGTTACCATTTTGTGGATGTATGGTGAGAGTATTTAAAATTTACTCTCTAAGCAGATTTCAAGGTACAAGACATCATTGTTAACAGTAGTTGTTATGACATACATTTGAACTCCAGAAATTATTTATCTTATAACTGAAACTTTATAACCTTTGATTAGACTAATACTTCCCTATTCCCCCAGCCCCCAATATCCTGCAACCACCATTCTACTTTCTTCTTCTATGATTTTGACTAGTTTAGATTCCTCATATAAGTGGTATCAGGTCATACTTGTCCTCTGTCTTTGGTTTATTTCACTTCATATAATATCCTCCAGGTTCATCGATGTTATGGCAAAGAGCAGGATTTCTTTTTTTCTTTAAGGTTGAATATTATCTCTTGTTTGTATATAGCACATATTCTTTATTCAGTGGATATTTAGGCCCCTCTTGGTTATTGTGAATAGTGCTATAGTGAACATTGGAGTACACATATCTCTTCAGGATTTTGATTTCAATTCCTTTGGATATATACTCAGAAGTAGGTTCCTGAATCATATGTTAGTTATACCTTTTAATTTTCTTGGGAAGAGGGGAGGAGTCAAGATGGCCGAGAAGTAGCAGGCTGAGACAACATCGGGTAGCAGGAGACCAGCTAGATAGCTTTTCTAACCATTGTGAACACCTACAAATCCAAAGGAAAATTGAAGAGAAGAAGAGCAACAATTCTAGAAACAGAAAATCGATCACTTTCTGAAAGGTAGGACCTGCGGAGAAGTAAATCCAAAGCCACAGGAAGATAGAGCCCAGGGGGAGGGGCTGGCTCCCGGTAAGTGGCGGAGCAATTGAGCACAAAATCGGGACTTTTAAAAGTCTGCTCCACTGGAAGACATCACTCCAGGGGCTAAACTGGGGGTAAACCAGGTGGGGTCAGCATAACCCCAGGTCCCACGGGTTCACGGAAGGACCAGGGGTGTCTGAGGGCTGCAGAGCTCCCAGGTATTGGAGTGGAAGATGGCTACAGTGACAGAGCTGAGGACTGAGCTCTCAGCCCGGGGTTACCTTGTGCCGGTTGCAGGCTGGGTGGGTTCAGAACGTGGCCAGAGGCCACGGAAACGGAAGCGACCGGGTGCTTTTCTCCAGGTTCCAGCAATTGAATGCTTTCCTCAAGGTGCAAACACAGGCCAGGGAGGCGGGGCGTTTGGGCGCTTTCCTCTCAGGGCACACTGAGGAGCGGAACCTCAAGCTCTCGTCTCCTCTGGGCCAAGAGATTGGGAGGCCGCCATCTTCATTCCCATCCTCCGGAACTCTACGGAAAGCGCTCAGGGAACAAAAGCTCCCGAAAGCAAACCCGAGCTTATTACTTAGCCCGGCCCCTAGCAAGAGTGGTGCAATTCCACCTGTGGCAAAGACACTTGAGAATCACTACAACAGGCTCCTCCCCCAGAAGATCAACAAGAAACCCATCCAAAACCAACTTCAGTCACCAAGAACAGCTGAATTCCACAACAGGAGAAAGCAAATCTTATCTGGACAAAATGACGAGGTGGAAAAACTCACCTCAAAAAAAAAGAACAAGAGGCCATACCGAAGGCTGGAGACCTAATCAATACGGATATTGGTAACATGACAGATCTAGAGTTCAGAATGACAATTCTCAAGGTTCTAGCTGGGCTTGAAAAAGGCATAGAAGGTATTAGAGAAACCCTCTCTGGAGAGATAAAAGCCCCTTCTGGAGAAATAAAAGAACTAAAATCTAACCAAGTTGAAATAAAAAAAGCTATTAATGAGGTGCAATAAAAAATGGAAGCTCTCACTGCTAGGATAAATGAGGCAGAAGAAAGAATTAGTGAGATAGAAGACCAAATGACAGAGAATAAAGAAGCTGAGCAAAAGAGAGACAAACAAATACTAGACCACGATGAGAGAATTCGAGAGATAAGGAACACCATAAGATGACACAACTTAGAATAATTGGGATTCCAGAAGAAGAAGAAAGAGAGAGGGGAGCAGAAGGTATATTGGAGACAATTATTGGAGAGAATTTCCCTAATATGGCAAAGGGAACAAACATCAAAATCCAGGAGATGCTAAGAACGCCCCTCAGAATCAATAAAAATAGGTCTACACCTCATCACCTGATAGTAAAATTTACAAGTCTTAGCAACAAAGAGAAAATCCTGAGAGCAGCCCGGGAAAAGAAGTCTGTAACATACAAGGGTAAAAACATTAGATTGTCAGTGGACCTATCCACAGAGACCTGGCAGGCCAGAAAGAACTGGCATGATATATTCAGAGAACTAAACGAGAAAAACATGCAGCCGAGAATACTATATCCGGCTAGCTTATCATTGAAAATAGAAGGAGAGATAAAGAGCTTCCAGGACAAATAAAAGCTGAAAGAATTTGCAAACACCAAACCAGCTCTACAGGAAATATTGAAAGGGGTCTTCTAAGCAAAGAGAGACCCTAAAAGGAGTAGATCAGAAAGAAACAGAGACAATATACAGTACCAGTCACCTTATAGGCAATACAATGGCACTAAATTCATATCTCTCAATAGTTACCCTGAATGTTAATGGGCTCAATGCCCCAATCAAAAGACACAGGGTATCAGAATGGGTAAAAAAACAAAACCCATCAATATGCTGCCTACAAGAAACTCATGTTAGACCCGAAGACACCTGCAGATTTAAAGTGAGGGGTTGGAAAACAATGTACCATGCTAATGGACATCAGAAGAAAGCTGGGGTGGCAATCCTTCTATCAGATCAATTAGATTTCAAGCCAAAGACTATAATAAGAGATGAGGAAGGACACTATATCATGCTCAAAGGGTCTTTCCAACAAGAAGACCTAACAATCTTAAATATCTATGCCCCTAACATGGGAGCAGCCAACTATATAAACCAATTAATAACAAAATCAAAGAAATACATCGACAGTAATACAATAATAGTAGGGGATTATAACACTCCCCACACTGAAATGGACAGATCATCTAAGCAAAAGATCAACCAGGAAATAAAGGCCTTAAATGACACACTGGACCAGATGGACATCACAGATATATTCAGAAATTCCATCCCAAAGCAACAGAATATATATTCTTCTCTAGTGCACATGGAACATTCTCCAGAATAGACCACATCCTGGGTCATAAATCAGGTCTCAGTCGGTACCAAAAGTTCGAGATCATTCCCTGCATATTTTCAGACCACAATGCTCTGAAGCTAGAACTCAATCACAAGAGAAAATTTGGAAAGAACGCAAATACATGGAGACTAAACAGCATCCTTCTAAAAAATGAATGGGTCAACCAGGAAATTAAAGAAGAATTGAAAAAATTCATGGAAACAAATGATAATGAAAACACAATGGTTCAAAATCTGTGGGACACAACAAAGGCAGTCCTGAGAGGAAAATAGATAGTGGTACAAGCCTTTCTCAAGAAACAAGAAAGGTCTCAAATACACGACCTAACCCTACACCTAAAGGAGCTGGAGAGAGAACAACAAAGAAAGCCTAAACCCAGCAGGAGAAGAGAAATCATAAAGATCAGAGCAGAAATCAATGAAATAGAAACTAAAAAAACAATAGAACAAATCAACAAAACTAGGAGCTGGTTCTTTGAAAGAATTAATAAGATTGACATACCCCTGGCCAGACTTATCAAAAAGAAAAGAGAAAGGACCCAAATAAATAAAATCATGAATGAAAGAGGAGAGATCACAACCAACACCAAAGAAATACAAACAATTAAAGAACATACTACGAGCAACTCTATGCCAACAAATTTGACAATCTGGAAGAAATGGATACATTTCTAGAGACATATAAACTACCACAACTGAACCAGGAAGAAATAGAAAGCCTGAACAGACCCATAACCAGTAAGGAGATTGAAACAGTCATCAAAAATCTCCAAACAAACAAAAGTCCAGGACCAGAGGGCTTCCCAGGGGAATTCTACCAAACATTTAAAGAAGAATTAATTCCTATTCTCCTGAAACTGTTCCAAAAAATAGAAATGGAAGGAAAACTTCCAAACTCATTCTATGAGGCCAGCATCACCTTGATCCCAAAACCAGACAAGGATCCCATCAAAAAAGAGAATAACAGACCCATATCCTTGTTGAACACAGATGCGAACATTCTCACCAAAATACTAGCCAATAGGATCCAGCAGTACATTAAAAGGATTATTCACCAGAACCAAGTGGGATTTATTCCAGGGCTGCAAGGTTGGTTCAACATCCACAAATCCATCAATGTGATACAATACATTAATAAAAGAAAGAGTAAGATCCATATGATACTCTCAATAGCTGCTGAAATAGCATTTGACAAAGTGCAGCATCCCTTCCTGATTAAAACTCTTCAAAGTGTAGGGATAGAAGGCACATACCTCAATATTATCAAAGCCATCTATGAAAAACCCACCGCAAATATCATTCTCAATGGAGAAAAACTGAACGCTTTTCTGCTAAGGTCAAGAACACAGCAGGGATGTCCGTTATCACCACTGCTGTTCAACATAGTACTAGAAGTCCTAGCCTCAGCAATCAGACAACAAGAAGAAATTAAAGGCATCCAAATTGTCAAAGAAGAAGTCAAACTATCACTCTTTGCAGATGATATGATACTATATGTGGAAAACCCAAAAGGCTCCACTCCAAAACTGCTATAACTTGTACAGGAATTCAGTAATGTGTCAGGATATAAAGTCAATCCACAGAAATCAGTCGCATTTCTTTACACTAACAACAAGACAGAAGAAAGAGAAATTGAGGAGTCAGTCCCATTTACAATCGCACCCAAAACCATAAGATACCTAGGAATAAATCTAACCAAAGAGGCAAAGAAACTGTACTTAGAAAACTTTAAAGTACTCATGAAAGAAATTGAGGAAGACACAAAGAAATGGAAAAATGATCCATGCTCATGGGTTGGAGGAACAAATATTGTGAAAATGTCTATTCTACCTAAAGCAATATACACATTTAATGCAATCCCTATCAAAATCCCATCCATTTTTTAAAGAAATAGAACAAATAATCCTAAAATTTATATGGAACCAGAAAAGACCTCGAATAGCCAAAGGAATATTGAAAAAGAAAGCCAAGGTCGGTGGCATCACAATTCCAGACTTCAAGCTGTATTGCAAGCTGTCATCATCAAGACAGTATGGTACTGGCACAAAAACAGACATATAGACCAATGGAACAGAATAGAGAGCCTAGAAATAGACCCTCAACTCTATGGTCAACTAATCTTCGACAAAGCAGGAAAGAATATCCAATGGGAAAAAGACAGCCTCTTCAACAAATGGTGCTGGGAAAATTGGACAGCCACATGCAGAAAAATGAAATTGGACTATTTCCTTACACCACACACGAAAATAGACTCAAAATGGATGAAGGACCTCAATGTGAGAAAGGAATCCATCAAAATCCTTGAGGAGAATGCAGGCAGCTACCTCTTTGACCTCAACCGAAGCAACTTCTTCCTAGGAACATTGCCAAAGGCAACAGAAGCAAGGGCAAAAATGAACTATTGGGATTTCATCGAGATCAAAAGCTTTAGTACAGCAAAGGAAACAGTTAACAAAACCAAAAGACAACTGACAGAATGGGAGAAGATATTTGCAAACGACATATCAGATAAAGGGCTAGTATCCAAAATCTATAAAGAGCTTATCAAACTCAATACCCAAAGAACAAATAATCCAGTCAAGAAATGGGCAGAGAACATGAACAGACATTTCTGCAAAGAAGACATCCAGATGGCCAACAGACACATGAAAAAATGCTCCACATCACTCGGCATCAGGGAAATACAAATCAAAACCACAATGAGATACCACCTCACACCAGTCAGAATGGCTAAAATCAACAAGTCAAGAAATGACAGATGCTGGCGAGGATACGGAGAGAGGGGAACCCTCCTACACTGCTGGTGGGAATGCAAGCTGGTGCAACCACTCTGGAAAACAGCATGGAGGTTCCTCAAAAAACTGGAAATAGAGCTACCCTATGACCCAGCAATTGCACTACTGGGTATATAGCCTAAAGATACAAACGTGGTTCTCTGAAGGGGCACGCACACCCGAATGTTTATAGCAGCAATGTCCACAATAGCCAAACTCTGGAAAGAACCTAGATGTCCATCAACAGATGAATGGATAAAGAAGAAGTGGTATATATACACAATGGAATAGTATGCAGCCATCAAAAGACATGAAATCTTGCCATTTGCGATGACGTGGATGGAACTAGAGGGTATCATGCTTAGCGAAATAAGTCAGTCGGAGAAAGACAACTATCATATTATCTCTTTGATATGAGGAAGTGGAGATGCAATGCGGGGGGTTTGGGGGGAGGTAGGAAAAGAAAAAATGAAAAGATGGGATTGGGAGGGAGACAAACCATAAAAGACTCAATCTCAAAAAACAGACTGAGGGTTGCTGGGGGGGCGGGGGGATGGGAGAGGGTGGTGGGGAAATGGACATTGGGGAGGGTATATGCTATGATGAGTGCTGTGAAATGTGTAAACCTGGCGATTCACAGACCTGTACCCCTGGGGATAAAAATACATTATATGTTTATTAAAATTAAAAAAAAAAATTCCTTGGGAAACATACTGTTTTTCATAGTGGTGCTACCAATTTATATTCCCACCAACAGTGTACAAGGGTTCATTTTCTCCACATCCACTACTGGTTTTATTTAGTCATTTTAATACCTGCTTTTTAATCCAGTCTGATAATTTGAAATTTAATAAGTGTGTTTAGACTGTTTTCACTTAATGTGAAGGTTGATTTGGTTAGATTTGAGTTCATCATCTTCTTATTTTTTATTCCATCTTTTTCTTATTTCCTTTTCTCTTTCTCTCTCTCTTTCTTTCTCTTTCTTTTTTTGACCTCCTCTTGATTTTTGAATATGTCTTTTATCCTAATTTATCTCCTTAGTTAGCTTATTATATTTGTTTATTTTGTTAGTCTATAATGTTTCTAACTGAACACATTTACCTTTAAGTAGTATTATGCCACTTCACATATAGTATATGAACCTTAAAATATTATATGTACTCCTTTTTCCTATACAAGCATTCGTGTATTATTGTGCATTTTACTTTTTCATATGTTGAAGTCCTATATTACCTTGTTACTGTTTTTGCTTTAAACGTTCAGTTATCTTTTAAAAAACTTGAAAATATAAAAAGTTTTATGTTTGCCCTCATATTTCTCCAGTGCCCTCTACTGTTTAATGTAAATCCTGATTTCCACAAATGGTATCATTTTTCTTTTCCTTCAAGGATTTCCTTAAACTTGCTTATATTGCATGTCTAATTTTGTATTAGGTACAAATATTACAAATACAATATTGTATTGTATGTCTAGTTTTGGAATTTCTGAAAAAGACAGTATTTTGCTCTTGGAATATCTTGGATGTATATAGGATTCTAAGGTGGCATTCTTTTTGTCTGCAGTTCTTTAAATATATTCCTTGACTATCTTCTGCTTGCATTACTTCCAATGACAATATCAGTTACCATTCTTAAATTTATTTTTCTAAACATTATATTTTTTCCTCCACCTTTTTTTAAAAAATTTTATTTAAATTCCATTAACCAGCATATAATACATCGTTAGTTTCAGATGTAGTATTCAATAATTTATCAGTTGAATATAATACACAGTGTTCATCACATCATGTGCCCTCCTTAATGCCCATCACCCAATTACCCCATTCCCCACCCACCTCCCCTCCAGCCACCCTCAGTTTGTTTACTATCATTAAGAGTTTCTCATGGTTTTTGTCCCTCCCTGTTGACTTCCTGTTCAGTTTTCCCTTCCTTCCCCTATGATCTGTTGCCCTGTTTTTTATATTCCACATATGAGTGAAACCGTGTAATTGTCTTCCTCTGATGGACTTATTTCACTTAGCATAATACCCTCTAGTTCTATCCATGTGGATGTAAATGGTAAGTAGTCATCCTTTCTGATGGCTAAGTAATATTCCATTGTATAAATATACACCATCTTCTTTATCCATCCATCTGTTGATGGACATCTCAGCTCTTTCTACAGTTTGGCTATTATGGACATTGCTGCGATAAACACTGGGGTGCAGGTGCCCCTTTGGGTCACTACATTTGTATCTTTGGGTAAATACCAAGTAGTGCAATTGCTGGGTCCTAGGGTAGCTCTATTTTTAACTCATTAAAGAACCTCCATACTGTTCTACAGAGTGGTTATACCAGCTTGCATTCCCACCAACAGTGTAGGAGGGTTCCACTTTCTCTGCATCCTCACCAACATTTGTTGTTTCCTGTCTTGTTACTTTCAGCCATTCTGAAATGTGTAAGTTGTAAGATTGTACTTTGTTCTCGTTTTCATTTCTAGTTCCCTGACACCAAGTGTTCTTTTGTACTTTTCCATGTGTTGGCCATTTGAATGTCTTCTTTGGAGAAATATCTGTTCATGTCTTCTGCCCATTTCTTGACTGGATTATTTGTTCTTTTGGTGTTGAGTTTAATAAGTTCTTTTTTTTCATTTTTTAATTATTATTTTTTTAATTTCTTTTCAGTGTAACAGAATTCATTGTTTATGCACCACACCCAGTGCTCCATGCAATACATGCCGTCCCTAATACCCACCACCAGACTCACCCAACCTCATAACACCTGCCCCTTCAAAACCCTCAGATTGTTTTTCAGAGTCCATAGTCTCTCATGGTTCATCTCCCCCTCCAACTTCCCTCAACTCCCTTCTCCTCTCCATCTCCCTTTGTCCTCCATGTTATTTGTTATGCTCCACAAATAAGCAAAACCATATAGTAACTGACTCTCTCTGCTTGACCTATTTCACTCAGCATAATCTCTTCCAGTCCCATCCATGTTGATACAAAAATTGGGTATGCATCCTTTCTGATGGAGGCATAATGCTCCATAGTGTATATGGACCACATCTTCCTTATCCATTCATCCGTTGAAGGGCACCTTGGTTCTTTCCACAGTTTGATGACCATGGCCATTGCTGCTATGAATATTGGGGTGCAGATGGCCCTTCTTTTCACTACATCTGTATCTTTGGTATGAATACCCAGTAGTGCAATTGCAGGGCCATAGGGAAGCTTTATTTTTTTAATTTCTTAAGGAATCTCCACAGTGTTCTCCAAAGTGGCTGCACTAACTTGCATTCCCACCAACAGTGTAAGAGGGTTCCCCTTTCTCCACATCCTCTCCAACACACGTTGTTTCCTGTCTTGTTAATTTTGGCCATTCTAACTGGTGTAAGGTGGTATCTCAGTGTGGTTTTAATTTGAATCTCCCTGATGGCTAGTGATGATGAACATTTTTTCATGTGTCTGATAGCCATTTGTACATCTTCATTGGAGAAGTGTCTGTTCATGTCTTCTGCCCCTTTTTTTCACATGATTATCTGTATTGTGTGTGTTGAGTTTGAGAAGTTCTTTATAGATCCTGGATATCAGCCTTTTGTCTGTACTTTCATTTGCAAATATCTTCTCCCATTCCATGGGTTGCCTCTTTGTTTTGTTGACTGTTTCTTTTGCTGTGCAGAAGCTTTTGATCTTGATGAAGTCCCAAAAATTCATTTTCACTTTTGTTTCCTTTACCTTTGGAGACATATCTTGAAAGAAGTTGCTGTGGCAGATATCTAAGAGGTTACTGCCTGTGTTCTCCTCTATGATTCTGATGGATTCCTGTCTCACATTGAGGTCTTTTATCCATTTCGAGTTTATCTTTGTGTATAGTGTAAGAGAATGGTCGAGTTTCATTCTTCTACACATAGCTGTCCAATTTTCCCAGCACCATTTATTGAAGAGACTGTCTTTTTTCCACTGGATATTTTTTTCCTGCTTTGTTGGAGATTATTTGACCATAGAGTTGAGGGTCCATATCTGGGCTCTCTACTCGATTCCACTGGTCTATGTGTCTGTTTTTATGCCAGTACCATGCTGTCTTGGTGACCACAGCTTTGTAGTAAAGCTTGAAATCAGGCAACATGATGCCACCAGTTTTGTTTTTCTTTTTCAAAATTTCCTTAGCAATTTGTGCTCTCTTCTGATTTCATATAAATTTTAGGATTATTTGCTCCAGCTCTTTGAAAACTACTGGTGGAATTTTGATCGGAATGGCATTAAAAGCATGGATTTCTCTAGGCAGTATAGACATTTTAACAATGTTTATTCTTCTGATCGAAGAGCATGGAAAGGTCTTCCATCTTTTTGTGTCTTCTTCGATTTCTTTTTTTTTTTTTAAGATTTTACTTATTTATTTGACAGAGAGCGAGGTCACAAGTAGGCAGAGAGGCAGGCAGAGAGAGAGGGAAGCAGGCTCCCCACTGAACAGAGAGCCCAATGCGGGGCTCGATCCCCAGACCCTGAGATCATGACCTGAGCCGAAGGCAGAGGCTTAACCCACTGAACCACCCAGGCGCCCATCTTCTTTGATTTCTTTCATGAGTGTTCTGTAGTTCCTCGAGTACAGATCCTTTACCTTTTTGGTTAGGTTTATTCCCAGGTATATTATGGTGCTATAGTAAATGGAATTGATTCTCTAATTTCCCTTTCTGTGTTTTCATTGTTAGTGTATAACAAAGCAACTGATTTCTATATATTGACTTTGTATCCTGCCACATTACTGAATTGCTGTATGAGTTCTTGTAGTTTGGGGGTGGAGTCTTTTGGGTTTTCCATATAAAGTATAATGTCATTTGCAAAGAGGAGAGAGTTTGACTTCTTCATTGCCAATTTGGATACCTTTTATTTCTCTTTGGTCTGATTGTTGTTGCTAGGACTTCTAATACTATGTTGAACAAGAGTAGTGAGAGTGGGCATCCTTTTCATGTTCCTGATCTCAACAGGAAGGCTGTGAGCTTTTTCCCATTGAGGATGATATTTGCTGTGGGTTTTTCGTAGATAGATTTTATGAAGTTCAGGAATGTTCCCTCTATCCCTATACTTTGAAGCATTTTAATCAGGAACGGATGCTGGATTTTGTCAAAAGCTTTTTCTGCATCAATTGAGAGGATCATGTAGTTCTCTTCTCTTCTCTTATTGATTTGTTCTATCACATTGATTGATTTGCGAATGTTGAACCATCCTTGTAACCCAGGGATGAATCCCACCTGGTCATGGTGGATAAACTTTTTAATATGCTGTTGACTCCTGTTTGCTAGGATCTTGTTGAGAATCTTAGCATCCATATTCATCAGTGATATTGGTCTGAAATTCTCCTTTTTGGTAGGGTCTTTGCCTGGTTTGGGGATCAGGATAATGCTGGCTTCATAAAAAGAGTCTGGAAGTTTTCCTTCTGCTTCAATTTTTTGAAACAGCTTCAGGAGAATAGGTGTTATTTCTTATTTGAAAGTTTGGTAGAATTCCCCAGGGAATCCGTCAGGTCCTGGGCTCTTGTTTTTTGGGAGGTTTTTGATCACTGCTTCAATCTTGTTACTAGATATCGGTCTATTCAGGTTGTCCATTTCTTTGTGGTTCAATTTTGGGAGTTTATAGTTTTCCAGGAATGCATCTATTTCATCTAGGTTGCTTAGCTTATTGGGATATAACTGTTGATAATAACTTCTGATGATTGTTTCTACTTCCTTGGTGTTAGTTGTGATCTCTCCCCCTTTTTTTTTTTAAAGATTTTATTTTATTTGACAGAGAGAGATCACAAGTAGGCAGAGAGGCAGGCAGGGAGTGAGAGAGGAGGAAGCAGGCTCCCCGCTGAGTGGAGAGCCCGATGCGGGGCTCGATCCCAGGACCCTGGGATCATGACCTGAGCCGAAGGCAGAGGCTTTAACCCACTGAGCCACCCAGGCGCCCCGATCTCTCCCTTTTCATTCATAATTTTATTAATTTGGGCTTTCTCTCTTTTCTTTTGGATTAGTGTGGCCAATGGTTTATTGATCTTACTGATTCTTTAAAAAAAAAAACAGCTTGTAGTTTCATTGATACGTTCTACTGTATCTCTGGTTTCTACCTCATTGATCTCTGCTCTAATCTTGATTATTTCCCTTCTTACATGTGGAGTTGGTTTGATTTGTTGTTGATTCTCCAGTTCTTTAAGGTGTAGGGACAGCTGGTGTATTCTGGATTTTTCCATTTTTTTGAGGGAGGCTTGGATGGCTATGTATTTCCCCCTTAGGACCACCTTTGCTGTATCCCATAGGTTTTGGACCGAAGTGTCTTCATTCTCATTGGTTTCCATGAATTGTTTAAGTTCTTCTTTGATCTGCTGGGTGATCCAAGCATTCTTAAGCAAGGTTGTCTTTAGCTTCCAGGTGTTTGAGTTCCTTCTGAAAGTTTCCTTGTAATTGAGCTCCAGTTTCAAAGCATTGTGGAATATGCAGGGAATAATCTCAGTCTTTTGGTATCAGTTGAGTCCTGATTTGTGACCCAGTATGTGGTCTATTCTTCATAGAAGGTTCCATGTGCACTTGAGAAGAATGAGTATTCTGTTGTTTTAGGGTGGAATGTTCTGTATATATCTATGAGGTCTATCTGGTCTAATGTGTTATTCAATGCTCTTGTTTTATTATTGATTTTCTGCTTGGATGATCTGTCTATTACTGAGAGAGGCGTGTTAAGATCTCCTACTATTTATGTATTCATATCAGTATGACTCTTTATCTTGATTAATAGTTTTCTTATGTATTTGGCTGCTCCCATATTGGGAGCATAGATATTTACAATTGTTAGATCATCTTGGTGGATAGTCCCTTTAAGAATGATGTAGTGTCCTTCTGTATCTCTGACTACCGTCTTTAGTTTAAAATCTATGAGATATAGACTCACTACCCCGGCTTTCTTTCTTTTTTCTTTTTTTCTTTAATTTTCAGCATAACAGTATTCATTGTTTTTGTACCACACCCAGTGCTCCATACAATACGTGCCCTCCCTAATACCCACCACCTGGTTCCCCCAACCTCCCACCCCAGCCTCTTCAAATCCCTCAGGTTGTTTTTCAGAGTCCATAGTCTCTCATGGTTCACCTCCCCTTCCAATTTCCCTCAACTCCCTTCTCCTCTCCATCTCCCCATTTTTGAGGCCCATTGGCATGAAAGATGTTTCTCCATCCCTTCACTTTCAGTCTGGGTGTATCCTTAGGTTCAAAATGGGTCTCTTGTAGACAACATATGGATGGGTGCTGTCATTTTATCCAATCTGCAACCCTGTGTCATTTTATGGGTGCATTTAGACCATTCATGTTGAGAATGATTATTGAGAGATATGTTTTTATGGACATTGTGTTACCTGTGAAGTCTTTGTTTCTATAGAGTGTCTCCATATATTTCTGTTCAATGATATTCTTAGGATTTTTCCTCTTTTATAGAACCCCCCTCAATATCTCCTGCAGTGTCAGCTTGGTGGTCACATACTCTTTTAAACCTTGCTGGTCTTGGAAGCTCTTTATCTCTCCATCCATTTTGAATAATGTCAGTCTTTCTGGATAAAGTATTCTTGGCTGCATGTTCTTCTCATTTAGTGCCGTGAATCTTGCCAGCCCTTTCTGGCTTGCTGGGTTTCTGTGGACAGGTCTGACGTTATTCTGATGGGCTTTCCTCTGTACGTAAGGGATTCCTTTGCCCTAGCTGCTTTCAAGAGCTCCTATCTACAATTATGATTCATCATTTTCACTATCAGGTGTCTTGAGGTATTTCTAGATTCTATGATCTTGGGAGCAGGCCTTTCTGACTCTAGTACACGAAAGCTGGTTCCTTTCACCAGATTGGGAA
Source organism: Martes martes (assembly GCF_963455335.1). NCBI lineage: Eukaryota > Metazoa > Chordata > Mammalia > Carnivora > Mustelidae > Martes > Martes martes. The sequence goes on along the minus strand of NC_137894.1, from coordinate 51,696,926 downwards.
AATTTTCATAGAGAATTTGGTCAACTATATCTCCTAGTCTTCTTTCTTTCCTCTCTCCCTCAGGGATTCCAATAATTCTGATGTTGGAACGTTTCATGGTGTCATTTATTTCCCTAATTATGTTCTCATGACTTCTAAGCTGTTTGTTCTAGGCTTCCTCCTGACCCTTTTTTTCTATCTGTTTGTCCTCCAGATCTCTAATTCTATCTTCTGCCTCAGTTACCCTAGCTTTTAGAGAATTTAGATTAGATTGGAACTCATTGTGAACATTGTAAACATCATCCCTGGTGGCTTTCTCTTCTGCCCTAATCAATTCCATTTTGTCATCCATGGCTTTCTCCAACCTAGCTATTGCCTGGGTAATTGTTAGCCTGAATTCCCTTTCTGACATACTGTCTATGTCCATATCCAATAGCTTTGATGCAGAAGGCCCAGTCTCTGAATTTTTCTTCGGTTGGGCATTTCTCTTCCTAGTCATTTTGGTGAGAGGTGGCTGAATGGATGTGTAGCTGAATGTATTGACTGTGGTGCAGGGAAGGTGCACCCTGGAATGCTTCTGAACAATCAAGAGTCCCCACACAAAAGAAAGAAAAAAAAAGAAAAAAAAAACAGAGAGAGAGAGAGAGAGAGAGGAAAAAAAGAAAGATAAAATAAAATTGAAGGCCCAGTGCAAATGGGCCCCAAGGTAAGATTTATGAAGTATACAAACAAAAACAGACAAACAAAAAGACGGACAAAAATAGATGACAAGGGAAAAGAAAATTAATAAATAAAAACAAAAAAAGGGCCTTGTCAACAAGAATCCCAAGTATAAGATTTATATACTACCAGGACAAAAACAAATACACAGAAACACTGGCAGAAGAAAAAGATGGGAGAATGGTTATGGATTTCAGTGTGGGCGAGGAAGGTTATTTTGATTCTAACTGGATGTATCTTGATATCTTTGTTAAAGCACTCAACTTTCCTAAGATAAAGGGGGATTAAAAACTGGTTTACCTATAGGGGTAGCATTGATTGGGGAAAGGAGATTACCTTGAAGCTTATCTCTATATGAATATTTAAAAAGAAGAATAAACTAACATAAAATTAAATTAAAAAATTTAAAAAAATAGAAAAGCAAAAGAAAAACACAGGTATATGTATCAAAAAGTTCAGGTTAAAATGTTATTATGGAATTTGATATACTGGATATCTCACTGTGATGGTAAATAGATTAAAAAGTTGTATATAAAAAAATGAACCAGAATAGTGGGAACGAATTAAAAATAAAAGTTGTATCTATGAAGTAATGGTGGTTGTCCTCTTGTATTTTTGGGGGGGGGGTTGGCTTTCTGGGGGAGGGGACTGCCACATGGGTTTTCAGAGAGTCTTGCTAGAATTAAGTCCTCCTGCCCCGATCAAGGGGGTGGGCTCTGAGGAAACTGGTTTTTCAGGCTTTTGATCTCTGAAGGTTTTTTGTTTGTTTGTTCATTTGTTTTCTCTCCCCTTGGAGGCTTTTGGTGGTTTTTGGAGGTTTAGAGGAAAGCAGCCTCAGTCTGTTCCGCTCTGGGTGCTCCAGAGCACATAAATTCCCCCTCTGCCACTGGCAGAGCACATCTCCAGTCATGGTCTCTGGGGTCACAGGAACTCCCGCTTGTACCCAAAACCAAGATAGCTTTGGCTGTCTGGGTAGCTCCAGATGGCCAGAGATGTCCTGAGCAGCGATCGCACACTGAGATTTTCCCTCTGGCCCAGGCTGGGAGTGCTCAAACTCTCCAGTGTCCGAGAGAGCTCAGGCTGGCACCTGCATGCACCTCTTTCAGGGGAGGGTGTGGGGCGTGACTCAGACTCTGGTCGTGTGGCGCGTGCATGGAGAGTGCAAAAGGCTGTGGTTCTGCTGGCTGGCAAGGCTCCCTCACCCTCACGGGAGCCACCACCCGACACTCTCAGGTGTGCCGATGACTCAGGGACCGAGACCTGGATTCTTTGCTGCACTCTCTCTGGCTCAGCACCAGCAGTGGCTTTCCTGGGTCGGCGGACTTAAGCCCCTGTCCCTAACCACCCAGATTCCCACAATTTCCCCCCACGATCCTTTGTTCTTTTTGGGTGCTTTCAACCAGATTCCAAGTTAATGCTGGTCCCCAATCGCAGGGCACTCTTTTGTTGGGGTATTAATTTCCAATGGGTTGCTTCTGGTGGTTTCCTCCCCCTTTTATTTATCTTCCAATATCAGTCCCACATTCCCACTCCACTTTACCTGCCTGCTGGCATCTTCTCCTCCTGTAGAGATCTAGAAGTGTATAATTCTAATCTCAGGCTGTTTTCATGGGTGATCAGAGTTCCTTGGTAGGTAATCAGCTCACTTTAGGGTACAGGTTGAAACGGTGCCTCCCCCTACTTCCCCACCATCTTGTCTCCCCTGATGAGTTCTTTATAGATCTTGGATACTAGCCTTTTATCCAATAAGATATTTGCAAATATCTTCTCCCATTCTGTAGGTGGCCTTTTAGATTTGTTGACTGTTTTATTTGCTGTGCAGAAGCTTTTTATCTTGATGAAGTCCCAAGAGTTCATTTTTACCTTTGTTTCCCTTGCCTCTGAAGATGTTTCTAGGAAGGAGTTGCTGCAGCTGAGGTTAACGAGGTTGCTGACTGTGTTCTCCTCTAGGATTTGGATGGATTCCTGTCTCCCTTTAGGTCTTTCATCCATTTTGAGTGTGTGTGTGGTGTAAGAAAATGGCCCAGTTTTATTTTAATAAATGTGGCTCTCCAATTTTCACAGCACCATTTATTGAAAAGACTGTCTTTTTTCCACTGAATACTCTTTCCTGCTTTGTTGAAGATAGTTAACCCTAGAATTGGGGGTCCATTTCTGATTTCTCTATTCTGTTCCATTGATATTGTGTCTGGTTTTGTGCCAATACCTTACTGTCTTGATGATTAAAGCTTTGTGATAGAGCATGAAATATGGCATTGTGATGCTACCAGCTTTGGTTTCCTTTCAAGTTTGATTATTTCTATTCAAGTCTTTTATCTTTCTATACAAATTTTAGGATTATTTGTTCCAGATCTGTGAAAAATCTTGATGGTATTTTGTTAGGAATTACGTTGAATGTGTAGATTGCTCCAGATAGTGTAGACATTTTAATGCTATTTATTCTTCCAATCCATGATCATGGAATATTTTTCCATTTCTTTGTGTCTTCCTCAATTTCTTTCAAAGTGTTCTATAGCTATTAGAGTACAGATCCTTTACATCTTTGGTTAGGTTTATTCCTAGCAATCTTACAATTTTTGGTGCAGTTGTAAGTGGAATTGAATCCTTAATTTCTTTTTTTTTTCCTTGTCTTGTTGCTAATGTATAGAAATGCTACTGGTTTATGTGCATTGATTTTATATCCTGCCATTTCTCTGAATTACTGTCTGAGTTCTAGCAATTTTGGGGTGTAGTCTTTTGGTTTTCCACATAAAGTATCATGTCATCTGCAAAGAGTGAGAGTTTGACCTCTTCACCAGCTTGAATGTCTTTTATTTCTTTTTATTGTCTTATTACTGAGATACTAGAAGTCCTATTACTAGGACTTCTAGTAGTGCTGATCAACAATGGTGGATATGCCTGTTGTGATCCTGACCTTATGAGAAAAGTTCTTAGTTTTTCCTCATTGAGAATAATATTCACTGTGGGCTTTTTGTAGGTGGGTTTCATGATATTGAGATATGTTCCCTCTTTCCCTGAACTCTGTAGAGTTTTAATCAAGATAGGATACAGTATTTTGTCAAATGCTTTTTCTGCATTGACTGAGAGACTCATATGGTTCTTGTCCTTTCTTTTATTAATATGATGTACCATATTGATTGATTTGCAAATGTTGAACCAACCTTACAGCCAGAAATAAATCCTACTTGGTCATGGTGAATATCCTTTTAATGTACTGTTGAATCCTAGTGGGTAGTATCTTGGTGAGGATTTTGGCATTCATGTTCATCAGGGATACTGCTCTGTAATTCTCCTTTTTGGTGGGGTCTTTGTTTTTGGAATTAAGGTAATGCTGGCCTCATAGAATGAGTTTGGAAGCTTTCTTTACATTTCTAGTTTTCTGAAACAGCTTCAGAAGAATAGGTATTACTTCATTAAATGTTTGGTAGAATTTCCCTGGGAAGCAATCTCTCATTTGTTGGGAAATTTTTGGTTACTGGTTCAGTTTCCTTGGTGGTTATTGGTCTGTTCAGGTTTTCTATTTCTTTCTGTTTCAGTTCTGGTAGTTTATACTTTTCTAGGGTTGCATCCATTTCTTCCAGATTGCCTAACTTTCTGACATTTATTTTCTCATAATATATTCTTATAATTGCATTTCTTTGGTGTTGGTCTTGATGTTTCCTCTTTCATTCATGATTTTATTAATTTAGGTCCTGTCTCTTTTCTTGTTGAGAAGTCTGGTGGGAGGTTGTAAGTGTTATTAATTTTTTCAAAGAACCACCTAGTTTCATTGATCTGTTCTACTGTTCTTCTGGTTTCTATTTCATTGATTTTGCTCTAATGTTTATTATTTCTTTTCTCCTTCTTAATTTAGCCCTTATTTTCTGTTTTTTTCCCCAGCTCCTTTACATGTAAGGTTAGCTTGTGTATTTGAGATTTTTCTAATTTTCTGAGAAAGGCTTGTATTACAATGTACCTCCCTCATAGGACCGCCTCTGTTGTATCCCAAAGGTTTGAATAGTTGTGTTTTCATTTTCATTCATTTCCATGAATTATTTTTAGTACTTCTTTTTCTGTTGACCCATTCATTCTTTAGTAGGATGCTCTTTAACCTCCAAGTATTTGTGTTCCTTCCAAGTTTTCTCTTGTGATTGAGTTCAAGTTTCAAAACATTGTGGTCTGAAAATATGAAGGCAGTAATCTCAATATTTTGGTACTGGTTGAAACCTGATTCATGACCCTGACATGATCTATTCTGGAGAATGTTCCATGTGCACTCAAGAAGAATGTGTATTCTCTTCCATTGACTTGGAATGTTCTGTCTATATCTATGAAGTCCATCTAGCCCAGTGTGTCATTCCAAACACTCGTTTCCTGGTTGATCTTCTGTTTCAATGATCTGTCCATTGTTGTGAGTGGGGTGATAAAGTCCCCTACTATTATGGTATTATTATTAATGTGTTTCTTTAATTTGGTTATTAATTGGTTTATATAATTGGCTGCTCTCAATTTAGGAGCATAAATATTTATAATTCTTAGATCTTCTTGCTGGACAAACCCTTTAAGTATGATATAGTGTTCCTCTTCATCCCTTACTAATGTCTTTGGTTTAATCTAATTTGTCTGTTATGAGGATTAGTACTCCAGCTTTCTTTTGTGGTCCATTAGTATGATGAATGATTCTCTACCTCCTCACTTTCAATCTGGACTTTTCTTTAGTTCTAAAATGAGTCTCTTGTACATAACTTATGGATGGGTCTTACTTTTTATCCAATGTGATAACCTTTGTTCTTTGATTAGATCATATAACTCATTGACATTCAGAGTAACTATTGAAAGATATGAGTTTAGTATCATTGCATTATGTGTGAAGTCCCTGTTTCTGGAGATTGTCACTGTTTCTCTGGTCTTTGTTACTTTTGGGCTCTCCCTTCACTTACAGGATCCTCCTAAATATTTTTTGTAGGGTGGTTTAGTGGTCACATATTCTTTGAGTTTCTTTCTGTCCTGGAAGCTTTTTATCTCTCCTTCCATTCTGATTGACAGCCTTACTGGATAAAGTGTTCTTGGCTGCGTGTTTCTCTCATTTAGTACTGGAAATAGATCATTCCAGCTCTTTCTGGCCTGCCAGTTCTCTGTGGATAGGTGTGTTGCCGGTCTAATGTTCTCACCGATGTAGGTTAAGAACCTCTTGTCTCCCACTGCCTTCAGGATTTTCTCTTTATTTCTGAAATTTGCAAGCGTCACTATTATATGTCGGGGTGTATCTATTTTTATTGGTTTGGGGAGGGGTCCTCTCTACCTCTTGGACTTGAACACCTGTTTCCTTCCCCAGATTAGGGAAGTTCTGAGCTATGACTTGCACAAATATACCTCCTCTCTCTTTCTTTCTCTCTCTCTCCTTGGGGACCACAGTAATTCTAATACTGTTTCATTTTATGGCATCACTGATTACTCAAAGCCTCCCCTCATGGTCTGTCAATTGTTTTTCTCTTTTCCTCAGCTTCCTTCCTTTCCATCAACTTGTGTTCTATTTCACTGACTCTGTCTTTTTCATTTACCGTAGCTGTCAGAGCATCCAATTTAGACTGCATCTCAGATAGAGCATTTTTTATTTCGGCCTGATTATATTTAATTTCTACACCAAGAGATTTGCTAGTGCTTTTATGCTTTTTTCAAGCCCAGCTAGTTGCCTTTATAATTGTTATCCTGAATTCCAGCTCTGACATCTTATATCCATATCGATTAGATCTGTGGGAGAGGATATTACCTCTGGTTCTTTTGTTGTGAATTCCTACTAGTCATTTTACAGGTACAGAGAATAATGGATGGAGGAGAGACTGTGATCTCACAGGGTGGACAAAACAGGGTGATCCACTCGGTCCTGAGTGTCTTTTGGTCTGTGTGTTAGAAGACACTAAATCCCAAAATTGTAAAAAAAAAAGAAAAGAAAAAAAAAGCAGAACTTAAATATGTACAAAAGTAAAACTGAATACAGTGAAAGGAAGCCAGAAATTATATATATATATATATATATATATATATATATATATATACCTGTAAAATGTAGAAGTAAAAAAAAAAAACGAAAGTTTAAAAAAGTTTTAAAAAGACTTAAAATCAAAGAAGTTAGTTGAACAGGAAAAAAGGGAGAAAAAAGAAATGGAAAAATTTAAATGGAAAGAAAAATGAATCATAAGAAAAACCTCAAATTCTATATACTATTTTCACCTAGCTCTGCAGTTTTGCAGTCCTGTTTGGTCCATTAACTTGCTGTTGTCCTGTTCTTCCAGCTGGTGTTCCAGGGGAGGATCCTGCTATGCTGATTCTCAGGTATCTTTGCTTGGGTGGAGTTGCACCACCCCTTGCCAGGGAGTGGGGCCAGGCTCAATATAAGTCGGTTGCTCTGCTTGGCTTTTGTTCCCTGATGTCTTTCCACACCTCTTTAGAGGATGAAAATTAAAATGGCCAGCTCGAGCTCTAACCCTGGAACTGAAAGATCACAGTGTGTACCAAACTCTGCAGACTCCTGCAGTGTGCACCCACACATATCTTCCCTGAGGGAGGTGCAGGGGGTCATCCTGTTCCTGCAATTTGCTGGGCCCCCCACATGGACAGCAGTCACCTGATCAGGCCTCAGTTCACAGTGGGTGCTGAACTGAGCTGAGAGCCTCCTTCAGGACTCATTAAGCCTGACAAGATTCCCCACTCCAGTGCTTGGGAACTCTACTGGATCAGACACCACTGTTCTTCCTGTGATTCTGGGGTTCTTGAGACCACACTGTCCCACCTGGGATACTATTTCTCTTTACCACCTTTCAGGCAGGGCCATCTCTCACTGAGGCAGGTTTCTAAAGGTTTGGATTTTGCTCCCAGAGCTGTATCATTTTCTGGTAGCATGCTGACGTAGGCTCCCTCCCCCCACCATTTGTCTTCCCATATCTCCACTCAGTTCACTTCTTCACACTCCTGCTTTGCAAAAAGTGGTCGCTTTTCTAGTTGTAGAATTTCAGCCATTCTTTTCTTACATCTCAGGTGGACTTCTTAGGCATTCAGGATGATATGATAGTTCTCTAGCTAAATTTAGGGCACCAGATGAAACGAAGTCCCCCATTCTTCCTCCCTCTTATCTGTTATATGAGTATTTTTGTATAATACTGTCTATATCCTATCATGTTCTGTTAATAAGTAAAACAACTGGCAATATAGGATGATGCAATCTGATTTAGATGAAAAGATACAGATAAGCTGAGTGATAGCTTTCAAATTTTTGAAAATGATATGTGGTGAACGTAATCAAAGGAATCCATAAAATTTAATATTTTCATTAAACCAGATATACAGAGCTCTGGCATAGACCGATTATTACCAACACTTTCCCACCCTCCACTCTGTGTGTCTAGGGAGAAAGCCACCTTGTCTCAATTATTCTGTCCTGGAGTCCAGTGCTTGACTGAGCTGCTCAGTAAATACCTCTCAAAATACTGCACTTGGGAGAGACCTGTTTTTTCGTAGATTTCCTAGAAGACACTACCCCCCAAGAAAAAACATTGAATTTTACAGCATCATTTTATTTATTTATTTATTTATTTATTTATTTTTTCAGTGTGACAGAATTCATTGTTTATGCACCACACCCAGTGCTCCATGCAATACGTGCCCTCCGCAATACCCACCACCTGGCTCCCCCAACCTCCCACCCCCGCCCCTTCAAAACCCTCAGATTGTTTTTCAGAGTCCATAGTCTCTCATGGTTCATCTCCCCCTCCAATCTCCCTCAACTCCCTTCTCCTTTCCATCTACCCATGTCCTCCATGTTATTTGTTATGCTCCACAGAACAGTTTTTGATCTGCCTTGTTTTCCTTGAAGATGTTCTGGGTTGAATGTGGCTTCTTTTGCTAAGGGATCTGGGAGCCCCGCAGCACTCCTGCAATGTCTCCTGTGGCCACCAGAGGGCTCGTGACAAGGACCTTTCTCCACCTCAACAGAAGATGCAAGTTCATCTCCTTAAGGGCTTGTTTTACAATTTTAGTGAAACGCCTTAAGGATTATTTATTCTTCCATTTCTTTGGGACCTATTGACAGTTCCCTACAAGTAACAACCTACAGTACTACACGGACTCACAGATGTCCCTTCTTACACATGCAGATACATAAAATTATAAATGACTGAATGAAGGTAGACCCTCACCTCATATGAGACAGAAAATGAACCCTAAAAGGATCAAAGAGCTAAATTGAAGAGCTAAACTATAAATCTCACAGAAGAAATCCAGAAGAAGAAATATTCCTGACCTTAGGTTTGGCATCTGTTTCTTAAGGATGACACCAAAATCAACAAGTGGAAAACAACTACAAGGATAAATGGGTCACCAACATGACTGCCTTTCCACTTGGTTCCCTCATGTGCTCCAGGCACCAGGCTTCCCACAACCCACTGAGCGGCACTGGTTACATTCTCCAATTCAGAGATGGAGTCCAGAGGTTCAGAGCCCTGCCTGGGGTCACCCAGCTACAAGGAGGCTAAGCAGGGGCTAGAACTGCTATCCTGCTGCCACTGGACTCTGTACTCCATCCACACGGCTCCTCCCTGGAACTCAGAGGTGTGCAACTGCTCCACATCCAAATCCAACTGCTCCACATCCAAACCCCCAAAACTCACTGAACTCTGGGGGCAGTGGTGCCCCTTACAACGGGGGCTTGGCCAGAGTCTGTTGTCTGACAATGGCAGGCCTTGGGTTCTCCCTACCAGCCAACCTTTATCTGGGAAGAAGGAGGTTTCTCCCTGGGTACCAGTAACAAAGGTTCATGTAACCCAAGAGCTGAGAAGTCCTTTCTGCAGCATCTGGATGCAGCCTTCTTATCAGGTGGGGCCCACAGGGGTGGCAAGTCTGGATTCAACTCCTTCCTCTGTTTCAGTGTGGGAAAAGGAAGGGGCAGTTTCTTAAAGCCTCAGTTTCCTCATTAGTCAAACAGGGACAGCACTTCGGCCTTCCTCATGGAATTATTACAGGGATTGAGTGATATGATCCATGTTCCTAAAAGACACTCAGTAATCCTTAGGTGTACCTGCTTAAGGTAGCCCACTGTGAGCCCACTACTGTCATGGGCTCTGCGTCTCTGCCATACTCTTTCCAGAACCTCAGTCTGGCAATCTTGGCTTCCTCTGACTCCATTGTCCTGCCAGAAAGCCTTCATCACCTCCAGTATGGGTGACCTGTCCTTCAGCTGGGTTCCCACAACACTGGTTCTCACCCATCAGACCCTCACCAGCCCTGGAACTCAACATCACTCAGAGCTTGTGTCTGTGGCCCCTGGACCATCCTCAGTGTTGAGACCAGTACTCCATAGGTCCCTGAAATTTTGGCTATTCTTAGGACCCGATGTTGGGATGCCCGGGGACCAGGACTCTTTCCCTCCAAAGCTGGCAAAGTGAGCTGCCCTCAACTCCATCATGCCTGTCACCCCTCTCCTCTGTGTAATCATTGGTACCGAGCATCTTAGGGCTCCTTGGCTGTCAGGATCCCAGTGCCTTTTTGTGGTTGGTGTCAAAAGTATTTTCTGAAGGTGAACATGGTTTTTGATGGAAACATTGATAGGATGAAGCTTGGCCACTTGCTACAAACCCACACAGAACCTGTGTCCTTGACCAATATGGCATGTCCCAGCCCATGACAGTCCTTCCCCTAGTGCTTGGAGCTCTCCTCTCTCACCTGATCTCCATTCAGTGGTGTTTCTCTCTCTTGCAGGGAGAGCCCAAAATGTCCTCTCTCTGATGATCTATTTTCTCTGCCTGGGGAGCTTCATCTTGTGGCAGAGTGGACAGGGATGGCTGAGCATGGCCTCTCTTACAGCTTCAGATCAAGTGGACTCCTCCAGCTGACTTTTGAGAAGAGAAGGGGTCTCTCCCTTCTCTTCACTTATGTCTTGAGCAGAAAGCATAGCCCCCTCTTTCTGAACTTGAGGGATATCAAGGTTGGGGCTGGCAGGAGCAGGGGAGGGGTCACTTCTGGAGGAGCCTGAGGGGTGTGGAGGGGTTATGCTCAGTGCCAAAACCCCTGGCTGAGGCTCTGTCCATCCTGCAGCTTCCATGAGCACCCAATGTGCTTTGTAAAGATCTCTCTTGCTCATGGAGGTTCAAGTGGTTCTTGCTGTTGTCATTAAATGTACATCTGGATGAATACATCCAGGTCATGTCTGTAATGCCCTGACCTGTGCTACCATTAGAGGTTCATTCTTGAGAAGAAAGGGCCCAACCAGGATGGACAGGGAGCAAGCAGACAGGTGTGGCCCAGCCAACACCCCTCTGCTGGCCTGGATAGAGGGCCTGGTTGCTCTAGTTAGAGGCTGAGTTATGGAGCAGGAGGGCCTGGAGTGGCTGGGGTGTGTCCCGGGATGGGACCTGGATGAGGTTGTTCCAGGACACGGTGCAAGGATGCTTGTCAGGGGATGACCCATGAGGTGGGTATGGGCAGGCTCTTCCCTGCTCCATGGGTCACTCCCAGGTACCCTGATGGTCTCCCTGCTTGTTTGTCCTCCTCATCATTTCAGGGCTCATCTGTCATCTCTGAGGTACCTCCTTTCCTGAACAAGGCTCCTCTTAAATAAAGAGAGCATAGATAGAGGATCCTGCAGCCAGTACTCCCAACAATGTGAGTAAAGTGTGTTCCAGAAATTGTGCTTATAGGAATCAGTCCTAAAGAAAAAGAGATTTATGGCAAAGATGTACTTTTCACTTTATGAGACTCAAATAATTAAAAATGTCCAATTGTTTAATAGGTGGTGCTGCTGAGTAAATGATGTGTGGTCACTGAAAATGTCCAAGGGGACAGGAGCAGCAGTGCATGTCCACTGTGGGTACCTCAGGCAGAATAAGAACCTAGCTGTGGAACCCTCCCTTCCCCACCCTGTCACACACACACACACACACTGCACTTAGAGGGAAAGGACTAGAAGAGGGACACCATGTGTTATGAGTAATCATTTCTTGGTAGAAGAAATGTATCTTCTTTTCTTCATGTTTAAATCATTAGTGTACTAAATAAACATAATGTGGCTAAAACCTTAACTATTTACTTTATTACCTGGTATGTTTGTAATAAATGGGAAGATTTAATATGTAATCTTAATGTTTTTATAATATGCACGTTAGCATAATTTAGAGTTGAACTCACCTGGGACTTGGAGAACCCATTTTCAAGATGGCTTCTTCACTCAAATATTTGTCTAGCATATCTACGGTAAATCCTGACAAGGGGAGACATGGTCATAGTATAGAAGAATATGTAGAATGGAAGATTTTGATTTTAAACATCTTTGGAAAATAAGGTCTGCTATAAGAAGACAGGCTTGATTGTGGCCTGATATTTTGCTTACATTGTATCATATGGGTGAAGCCTACTGAAGCAGAAGAATGATAGGGAATATCATTAATAAATAGATGGAAAAAAAAACAGTAACAGAAACGAAACATTCTCTAGGAGGGCTCAACTGCAGTTTTGGTTGTTAGAAGCAAGTATCAGTGAACTTGAGGACAGTTGATTGAGATTCTCCAATCTGAGGAACAGAAAGAAAAACTGAATCCAGAGTAAAGAACTGGGATTTAGAGATCTGTGGGGCACCATAGAAAGTAGCATAGAAGTTATACACATACATATATTTGTATATATAATGTATATATGTGTTTTATATATGTATATAAAATATATTCAAATTTACCCTTTCAGTTTTCCTCCCAATCTGTCTACAAATACGGTTTTTATGATCTTATATTAAGGCAACTTTATCCTTGGAGTTTCTTAGGCTACAATCCTTGGAATCATGTTTGACTTCTCTATTATAATTGCAACCTATAATAATCTTCAGGAAGTCCTTAGCTCTAACTTCAGAATGTATCTGGAGTCTGACTGCTTCTGTCTTATAGTGTACATTTGTGGAATGAGTTGTTATCAGAGCTGTCTGAATTAGTGAACTTGCTCCTTATCTGGCCTCCTAGCTTCCATCCTTGTGTTTTCCAACATTAGCAGTTAGAGCTGTTCTAATGCCTGTCCTCTACCCAAAACTCACACTCACCACTTCACTCAGAAGAGAAAGCCATGTGTTGGTAGTGTCTTACAGGGCCTTATAAGACTTATGCCCTACACACAATTGCTTATCATCCCAACCACTCTCCATCTTACTCCACTTCAGTCCCAGAAGTTGTTTAACAACCTCAGGCAGCAGCCACCTGAGTTCTCTGCATTGGCTGTTCTCTCTGTGTTTTGCTTTCCCCAGATGTACACATGGATGCTCCCATGTCCTCCTTTAAGTATGTGGTCAAAAGTCACCTTCTCAATGAAACCTATTCTTAACATCCCTTTTAAAAAGAAAACTCTGGCATTCCCACTATCTCTTATCCTGCTTGATTTTTTCCATAGCCTTATTGTAAATTACTGTCTTGTTTTTGTTTATGTATCTGCATTTCTGTGAGAATGTAGATACTGTGAGGGAGACAATGGTCAATTTCATTCACCAGTGCTTTGGAGAATGTGCACTACATGTATAGCTTGGTGTCCTTTTTAAAAAAATAAAACACCATGAACTTTTATTAATATATTGAAATATGTGTTGAAAATATTATTTTTGTTATTATATTCTATCACACTGATCATTAATTCATTTTATGTATTTGGGCAAAATGAAATGGTTATATTTTTCATAAATTAACCCAGCTCTATCATAGACATTTTATATCACAGAAATACTAGGTAGAGGTCTATTGGTATTTTTCAGGGAACCTGATTTATATTTCCCAAGTGTCTATCTAAAAGTTGTACTGACTTAACATTCTTCTTAACAGTGAGGGAGGTGGCCTTACACAGCTTAAGAATATAGATTCTAGAGCCCATGCACCTGGGTTAGAACATCAACTCTGCTACTGACAGTATGTGTGTCCAGACACATTAGCCTCAGTCTCCTCATTTATAAACCGGTAATGATGGTGTTTCTCTCATTAGACTGTTGTGAAGATTAATTGAAAGAATCAACCTGATATAGCACTGGCATAAGGAAAGTCCTCAAGAGATGTCAGGTGTTATTTACATTTGTATTGTTACTTTTATTACAAAATTATTCATTTTCATGAGACCTGACTATGAGTTTGATGTATTTATTCCAAATCTGATATGTGGATAAAAGTATGCCTTGTTAAGTTTTGCTTATTGAGGATAACTTTCTAATGCTTATTGGCCTATTTGTCCTCCTCCTTTTAAAAAAATTATTTTCCTAAATTCTTTCCTCTTCTTTCCCTTCAGGTTTCCTTCACTTACTGATTTATAAATACTTTTTCTATGTTAAGGATATTAGGGCTTTGTCATAGGGCTAAAATAATCACAATGGAACTTTATGTGAATGAGGAAAAAGGATTTCTAAGGGAAAAACCCATGCCTGGTTAGGATATATTGTTTCTTGGATGGGTGGAGCACAGGGTGGATGTCAGCCCTAACTGACCCTTTGGTCAGTTGGCCTTGAACACTTAAGGTCTGCACGATTCCATATAGTGATTTTGTGGGTCATAAGATTGGAAATTGAGTTTACAGGCTTATATTTGGATTTACGTTTTATTGCGGTGCTTCCTAAAATACAAAGGTTTTAAAAATGTTTATATATTTTTGTATTTTGTTATTTTGCTTTCTGAATTTTTCTATTACTGGCTTGATATTTACGGTGTAAGTCAGGGTTTTCAGGGAAGAGAAGAGGACAGGGACAGACAGAGACATAGAAAGAGAGATATTTATTACAAGGAATGGCTCACGTGTTTTTCAGGGCATGCAAATCTGAACTCTACTGTTGGACTGAAGGGCTGGAGTCCCAGAAGAACTGATGGTATAGATGAAATCAAAGACCGTGTACTGAAGAGTTCTTTCTTGCTTGGGAAGGTGAGTCTTTTTGGTCTATTCAGGCCTTCAGCTGATTGGATAAGGCCCACCTACCTTATGGAGGAAAATATGTTTTATTCAGAGTTCATCTCATTCAGTGTTAATTTCATCCAAAAACACTCTCCCAAATTGACACATAAAATAAGTCATCATGTTTAGCAACATTTCCCTACCTCCATGCAAATATTCACTTGTTTTAGCTGTCATAAGCTTCTCCATTATTCTTGGCTTAACATAGTGTATTTGTACCTAAATAATGACTACATATCAAAAACAAATGACATTGATGCACAAAGTTTACTTCTACACTTTTCTTTATCGTTTATAACTTGTGTGCTTTAAGTAGAGAAACAAACTTAGAAAGATTTTGTGATTCCTTTTAAGTGAAATACAACTACCTGAAGCCAAGATAAAAGGTGATACTTTATACTATACCCAAATACTGAATTGGCAGTGAAATGTCTTATAAATGCAATTGTGCTTATATACCTAATATGGAATTGATGTTATGTGAATACTTGTAAATGTGATTATCATTCATCAGAACATCCAAGATATTTGTAATTACCATGAAGACTTTAGCAGAAGATCCTGAATTAACTTAAAATGATTTGGTGAGGGAGGTAAGTGGATAACAATTATAAATAATGTGCAAAGTAGCCCAGATACCAGAAGATTTCATTATTCGTGACTATATGAATCTGAAGAAAGCAAATATTTTGGCACCTACAAATGTGATGTTCCAAAGTATTGTGCTTGATCAAAGGTACATAAAATAATATGCAACATTGGCAGATTTTCAGTATATTTTAAAATATAACTTGTTGGGATGCCTGGGTGACTCAGTTGGTTAAGTGTCTGCCTTTGGCTCAGGTCATGTTCACAGGGTCCTGGGATGGAGCCGTGTTGGGCTCCCTGCTCAGTGGGGAGCCTGCTTCTCCCTCTCCCTGCTGCTTCCCCCTAATTATACTCTCTCTCTCTAATAAATAAATAAAATCTTTAAAACAAATGTGACTTGTTAATTTTATTATCTAAAGGAAAGGCACATTTTTTGGTGTATTAACTGCATACATATACATATTATCCTGCTTAAGCTATTAAAATAATTGTACCTGTGTTCATAGAATCTGACATCTTTAAAATCTTTCTTCCTCTGTCGCTTGAGTAAGTGAACATGACTTATTAGCACAAATTTCCACTTGTAGATAGTTTATTCCCTAAGCTCCATTCTGGTAATTGTCCATCAATGTCCCATCTTTAAGAGATTATTAATTTGATGGGAGAGAGGATATAGATACTTATATCTAAAGTCCAAAGAAGACTCAAATCTGAAGTCCTCTAACTTCTTAAAGTGGTGCTTTTCTGGAATTATTTTCTAGGAGGAGCAGAAAGAGCTTATCAAATCCTCTATAGATTAAAAAAATATGTATGTTTTCAGAAGTTCTGTTCAGGCATAGTAGATTTGAAATACAGGTTGAGGGATTGGCAGCACCAGCAGTGAACATCTAACTCTGGGTAGTAAACGGCCTTTGATAGACATTTAGTGAATGTGTGTCTGAACATACAAATCAACCAGAGACTAATTCATTCGTTATTTTTTACATTGAAATTGTTGGAGGAAATAATACTAACTTGTCAGTTAAAATCAATTTTGTCATTGTTATATTTGTTTCCTAAGTAACATTCGTAGGTATACAAAATCAACCTCATTTGTTTCCAATTATAAATTTAACATTTAATAATCTTTAAATGCCTTTGTAAATGATAAAGTGTTCTCTGAAATCAGAACCCTATTTAAGTTCATTTATTCCTCTTATTTTAGCATCCATTTTTAAAAGAGCTTTATTGACATATAATTTACATACCATAAAGGTCACTCGTTTCCAGTATACAATTCAATGGTTTTTAGTACATTTACAAAATTGTGCAACTGTCACCAATATCTAATTCCAGAGCATCTTTACTTCAATAGCAAGTTAAACATTTTTTCCTGAATTTTCCATTTGATTATTTTGACTTTCAACTCACCTAATCTCTAAAACACACTAACTGAAACCCAGTTATATTTTATGCTTTCATGTGAAAATTTTCATAGCCACAGAGCAAAAGCATACCAATAAAAGAATGCCCATCATGGTCTGTATTATGTATGCTAGCTGGTGTTAGTGTCATCTAAGAAAACTTGTGAAGAGATTCTGAATTGTGATTATTTCCATCTTGTCCACAGCAATGTTTAACATCAGATGTATAAGCCCATTCTAAAGAAGGGTAACACCTATTCCTAAAGAGTCTTGCAATTAAATTTTTTAATATACTTCACTAGAAAACTTCAAGAGGAACAAAAGAGTCTGAGTCCCTGTTATCACAAAAACCTGACTGAGACTGGTGTTATTTGAGGAGATTAAAACAGATATAATAACCATGAATTCCTTTAGATTTTAAAATTCTATCACAGTGCCATGTTTACATCATTAGAATATTTCAGATCTGGAACATGTAACTTTAGATCCACATAATAGTCCTTACCAAACTATTAGTTCATGTTATACTCTTCAATTTTATAAAGGGCCAACATAATAAAAGTTGTTACAAAGGACAGTTCTGCATCATTTGTGAAATTACTCATGAAGAATTCAGTTAGTGTTTTTATCAAAACGTTTATATAATATCTTCCTCTTAGTGAGAGAACTTAAGTACCACCTCATTACTCATGATAAACTGATAATGAGACCTATCCATCCCAACCCAGTTCTTCTGGAAGTTCAGAACTACATTCTTACTCAAATGCTGAACTTATCAATACTCATGTGTACTGTGAAAGCTATGCCTCTCCCCAATTATTGCATAGTTTTATGCTGTGGTCCTTGTTGAAAGATCTTGAAAATATTTCTTTCATTGAAGCCATTCTAAAATCTTGTCATAAGTAGTTTATACACAGTAAATCTGCAAATGAGTTGGATCATTGACCTTTTAATCCCAAACCCAACTGATCAATAGAGATGACAGCTGTAATAAAATGTGGGATCGAGGGTACTGTATAAACCTTAGGTTAATTGATTTATTTTCTTTTATACTGATTGCTTTATTAACTAAATTGAGAATGGGAACTATCAGTGTTACATAGACATGGTCTGAATGAGTGAACATGTGAATGAGCAAATGAATACAGAAGATAAGGTAGTTCCACTACTACTACGACCAGAAGTACCTGAAGTTCCTGGATTGTCTAGGCTTCAAAGCAAGCATTGTGGAGAAGGCTGCATAACTCCATAAATTTGTTTAAAAATCATTATGTTTCATACTTAAAATGTGACTTTTTGGTAGTGAATTTTGGTAGGTAGGTACATTTTATCCTAATAAATAGCTTTAAAAAAATAAAAACAGGAAGATTTTAAGCAGCCTTTACATGGGAGACAAGCAAACTCTATTGTTGGACTTGGATTTAATCATCTCTATATTGTATTTTACATTTTGTCTTTCAAATTAAAATTACATTCAGATAAAATTAGGTGATCACTTTCACGTGCCTGATAGTTGGCAGGCCCTTTCATTTATATAGATTCTTTATATATCCTTTCTTTATATAGATTCAGGGCACAATCTGAAACTTGAGATAATGGAGCTGCAGAATTATTCCTTGTGTCAGAATTTGTGTTGTATGGACTCTGCACTTCACAACACCTCCAGCATTTTTTCTTTATATTTTTCTCTGGGATCTGTGTGGCCACTGTGCTGGGTAACCTCATCATTGTGGTCACTGTAATTTCTGACTCCCACTTGCACTCCTCTCCTATGTACTTCCTGCTGGGAAATCTATCTTTCTTAGATATATGGCTAGCCTCATTTCCCACCCCCAAGATGATCAGAGACTTTCTTAGTGATCAAAAGCTCATCTCCTTTGGAGGATGTATGGCTCAAATCTTCTTTCACTTTATCAGTGGGACTGAGATGGTACTTCTGGTTTCCATGGCCTATGACAGATATGTGGCTATATGCAAACCTTTGCATTACGTGACCATGATGAACCAGCAGACTTGCATGGGGCTGGTGTTGGTTTCATGGGTCATTGGATTTGTGCACTCCATCAGTCAAGTAGCCTTTACTGTGAATTTACCTTACTGTGGCCCCAATGAGGTGGACAGCTTCTTCTGTGATCTTCCTTTCATGGTCAAGCTTGCCTGCATAGACACCTATGTCTTAGGTATACGTATGATATCAGACAGTGGGTTGCTGTCCATGAACTGTTTTGTGTTCCTCTTGGTCTCTTACACTGTTATCCTCATCACTGTCTGACAGCATGTTGCTGGTGGGGTATACAAAGCACTCTCTACTTGCTTTGCACAACCATGGTAGTCACACTCTTCTTTGGGCTCTGAATTTTCATTGACATGTGGCCTTTTAGTCAGGTCTCTGTGGACAAGTTCCTGTCTATGCTTTAAACCATTTTTACTCCACTTTTGAACCCCTTTATCTACACAATGAGAAATAAAGAGATGAAAACTACTATGAAGAAACTAGGTAACCAACACATGACTTCTCACTGAATTCCAGCTTTCCTTAGACCTACATGTTCTTACTCATTCAGGGGATATCCTTTCTTTAAAAGGATTCTGCATAAAGATTTCATTCTGATGTTTTATTAATATAATTTGTATTGTGTTATATTACAGAGAAATAGTTGTGGATTACAAAAAAAATCATGTATATAGCTTTATTCTATATAATTTTATACTTTAAATAAAATTTTATCATATAACTTTATAATATCACTACATTATAATGTAAGACTTATATCACAGTATAATTTTAATTTTATCATATTTTGTATTACAAATGTAATTTGTAAGTATAATATAACTGCATTATAATTTAATATTAGTAGAATTGTATAGTAATTTCTATGTAATATAATTTTATGTAAAGAGATATAATCTACATACACATTCAACCCACACATTGACTTTGGAATGGACTTAGCAATTTTCTGTCTTTGTTATACCAGATTTCTCTCCCTAGCTTATTTTGTCTACAGTATTTATAGAAAATGAATTTTAATTTCCTAATCATAGTTCAATACAGCAAGACTGTCAGTTTGTAACCATTCAAGACATGAGATATTCAGCAGAAGGAAGCAAGTGTGAGAATAAAATGCTCTATCAGTCTTTCTCCTGGTTTTGAAAGTCGGAGAGAAGGAAAAAGACGCTGTTTCAAAATCCTACTTATTTAAAAGTATACATTTTCCTGGAAATGTGTACTATGCTTAAACTTTTTATTGAAAAAAAAAAAGAATGTATGCCAGTGAAATTCAATTACAGAAGTTAATTTTCACATGGTGAAAATTGCTATTTTATGGCTCAATATTTCATGGTGTAAATTGAGATATTGTGTAATGATTTAAAATGCATTGGAGTAGGAAAATAATAAAATTTAATGCACAGACTTTAAATAAACACTACATCAAATTATATCTTACTGTGTTGATTCCGTCCCTTGGCAAGTCATCTATTAGGAAGTGTGTTTGAGTATAACAGAGTCAAATCTTATGCTGAGTTTTTAAATGTCGTTGGATCCTAAAAAGACTATTATAAGCAAGAGTTAACTTTTGTATTAACTAAACTAATGGTCAAAGAATTCAATTTTCTTGTATGTAGATTCTGAAACATCAAACAAAAGGAGAGAATTGGGCAATGATTGGGTTGCTTGAGTAACCAAATGAAACGTCTAATAATTTTGGACAGTTTTTCAATAAGGAGAAGCATGCTCCTAGGTACTTCTGTCTTCTCTTATGACTGTAATCTCATACATTTTCATGAACACTAGAAGAATACAGATTGAAAACTGCCTTGGGATAAATTTCTCAGGAGTTCTCTTGCTTGTTACTGCAATAATACTGAGTTTTGATTTTATAGACTTTGGAGTTGTCAAATTTTATGACCAATTACACCCCTGTATGTGAACAATTAAAGAGCTTAAGAGCTCCACTCTATTTTCACTACTGCATTATTTACAATAGCCAGTATATGGAAGTAATCTGTGTCCAAGGGGAGATGAATGGATAAAGAACTGGGGTGTGTGTGTGTGTATCTGTATATACGCCTTTGCTGTATCCCAAAGGTTTTGCACAGTTGTGGTTTCATTTTTATTTGTTTCCATGAATTCTTTTAAATTCTTCTCTAATTTTCTGGTTGACTCATTCATTCTTTAGCAGGGTAGGGTGCTCTTTAGCCTCCATGTATTTGAGTTCTCTCCAACTTTCCTAAATATATATATATATATATATATATATATATATATATATATCTGTATATATTATTCAAACATTAAAAAAGAATGAAATGTTACTCTTTAAACAAAATGACTGGACCTAGAGGGTATTATGGTAAGTGAAATAAGTCATAGAAAGACAAATACCATATGATTTTGTATGTGGAGTCTAAAAAAACAAAAGAAACTAAAGAGAAAAAGTCTTAGGGATACAGAGAACAAACTGGTGGTTGTCAGATGTGAGGAGGGTGGACGTGGGCAAAGTAGGTGAAGGGTATTAAGAGACACAAACTTCAGTTATAAAATAAATAAGTCTCAGCGATGTGATGCACAGCATAGGGAATATAGTCAAGAATATAGTAATGACTTTGTAAGCTGACAGTAACTAGACTTCTTGAGGGGATCATTTCATAAAGTATAAAAATATTGAATCAATCTAATACATACTTAAATAGAATGCTGTATGTCAATTATACTTCAATTAAAACTAAATGTGGAGGGTGCCTGGGTGGCTCAGTTGGTTAAGCCACTGCCTTCGGCTCAGGTCATGATCCCGGAATCCCAGGATTAAGTCCCACATTGGGCTCCCAGCTCTGTGGGGAGTCTGCTTCTCCCTCTGACCTTCTCCCTTCTCATGCTCTCTCTCTCTCTCTCAACTAAATGAATAAAATTAAAAAAAAAAAAAAGAGTGGATACCAACATAGATTTTAGGTCGATGATAACTTACTCTTATATTGTTGAAGAGAGCAAAAGCGGGGTTAAAATATGAAAGTGAAAAGTTTTATTTATAAACATGCTAGAATACATTGAAATAAAAAAGGAAGAAAACATATTGTGTCTTTAGAGGTTAAATCCCGTTATAAATGAACATCATGTCTATGGGAATCTATTTCATGTTTTCCTCTTAATGCCTTTATTTTAAAACTTTGCCGAAACATTTGAGTTTCCCTCTGAACAAAGGGGGAAAGAGGTGTTGGTTATCCCAACCCCCGCCCCCTCCCTCCTGCCAAATAAGGCCCAGCTGGGAGGGCATTTCTATTGCCTCTGAAATCTTGAATAAACATCAGAAGAAAGAGCATCAAGTGTCAATGTTGCGCTAAGGCAGACAGTGGATCCTAGAAATCTGTCTGCCAGAGCATCACCCAGTCTGCACTGCAAGAACGCGCAAGGGCTCCAGGCTGTGGTGGAGCCTGGGGTGAGCCAGGTGCGGGCGCAGCAGGGAGTCCGGGCCAGGGCCACGGGGGCTGACGGGAGGGCCACCAATAAAGCGTTCAGGAGGTGGTGCAGCGCTGGCGTGCCTTCCTTCAGGCCTCCGGGCTTGCATGTCTCCTGCTCTACCCGGCTGAGGCGGCTGGTGTTGGCCAGAAGACCTCGGGGCAGGGACGGCCACTGGTCGAGCACACACCGGGGCCAGGCCTGGCTGCCTGTGTGAGGCCTCAGGTGTGCCTTACTAGCTCCCTGAAGGGTAGGGAGACCTTCCTGACAAACGTGGGTGTGCTTGCCAGCGGAGACTCCTGCAAGACATGGCCTGATTCCTGTTGCGGACTCCAAAGATGTCACTGGCCACTTGTCGGGGTCACTGGATCTCCATCAGGTAGGTGAGCTGTCAGCACACCAGGGTGGAGGTGGCGCTGGTCGTGTTGAAGATCCGAATCGCGTCTTCGTTCTGGCCGGGTCGCCTTGTGGAAGATCATGCCCCAGGTGTTGTCCTCCTGCAGTGCCCCCTTTGTGTGATGTTCCTTCAAGGCTCCTTCTTGATGGGCCCCACAAAATGGCCCATCTTGAGTGTTCACCAGATAGGCTTCTGGTATAGCCCTCCTTCCTCCGGCCCTGTAGCTGGGGCCTGTATTGTGGTGATGTTGTCACAGCATATGCAAGTAGGGAATGAGAACTTTGGATTCCAGAACTTTGTCCCGACCTTGGGCAACCATCTGTGGGGGATGGGGCCGTGATTTCAGAGTTGTGTGGGTCAGACAGCAGTTGTGGTCAGTCTGGTCCCAAAACTGACTGGGAAAATAAGTTGTGGTTGTTTCAGGGAGGGGGTGATGAGTGCTGTTTTACAGGTCATCCTAATTAAAATGCCAAAATGGAGGGCTTCCGGAGGGTTCCTGAGAACAAGACTCAGAGAAGGGGCTAGTCTTTTAGTGTCTACCATTTCAATTGAGACTGCATTCTTTAGGGAGGAGAATCCCGTCATCACCATTTCAGATTCTGCAGTGCTTCCATAGTGGGTTAACATGGAATAAAAAAATAATAATAATAAAGTATAGGAGAAGTTAAAAGGAAATCTATCTGCCTTAGGATTTCTTTCCCTTTTTCTTATTGGTGTAATATTGATTTTCGACTTCATAGACTTTAGACGTAGCCACTTTTTATCAAAATATGCCTCATCCTGTTTATACATTTTATTCAATTAATGTCAAGCCCCAGCTGTATTTCAGATTACATGAACAGAGCTTGTAGTGGACATAGAGAATTTAAGAACAGACATTCTTTCTGTAGTGGAATAAAAGCAAGGAAACGGTCACAAAATATGCTGTCAGATGATTGTTATGATCAAGATAAACATAATCTCTGAGAGCATAGGAGAGGGGAACTTAATCCAGTCCTCATGGTTAGGTAAGGCTTCCCTTATTTATTCAGTTTTTCTCTGATTTCTGAGGATGCTGTATTTGTCCTATTATTACACACACACACACACACACACACACACACACACAGCATGTTTAGCACAGAACCAACCAGTCCTGTTGTAAATGCTGAAATAGATGCTAGATACCATAAGTGTTTCTGACTTTTTAGAAGTACCCATGTCTCTTGTCTCATTCCCATTTCTGCTCAGCTCTCTGTCTTGCTCTGGCCAGATCCTTGAGGATGGATGTGAACTCTTGTGCTGGCATTTTAGGAGTTTTGTTGTCTGGAGTGGATAAACATGCCTCCTTGATATGTTAATGAAACTTGAGTGAGTAATGTCACCAGTTTTCTGGGAACTATGAGCTTTTGTAGGTAATTTGTCATTGTCAGTGCACAGGCAGCCATAGATTTTAAATGGAGGAACTTCTTTGAACTTTGAAAAGGTGTTTATGAAACTCATTTTCCTGTTTTGAAATAAGGTAATTAAAATACAGAATAAAGTGTTTTTCAAAGTGTGATTTGAAGACTGCATACCTTAAAATCACTTGGGATGCTTTTCAGAATGCAAAGAACATGGATCCATCATTGCTTTTCTGAATTAGAATTCTGGGAATGAATCCCACAAATGTGCTTTTTACACTAAGCTGCTTCAGGTAATCCTTATTCATAATCATGACTGAGAACCACTGGATTATTGTTGACATTACCTATCTGCAGGTGTAGTTGTTATTAAGGCTTGGTTAGAAGGATTTGCTTATGTGAGGAGTCTCTCTTAATGGACCAGGATGCATTCTCAGAAATACATCATGAGGATATAGTAAATCAAAATCTGTGACCTCATAAAATATGTTGTTTATGGAAAGAAGAGTCGGTTACTGAGAAGTTGCTTTGAAGTTGAAGGCCTCTAAAACATTTATTCTTTACCTACAGTCATTAAGAAATCAGCAGCTTCCTCTTTTATTTCTCTGTGAGATATCAATGTTTTTCTTTAACATGAATATTTAAATAGTTTTTAAATCAAATTATTTTGTGTAAAGAAAATGTTTAATGTAATTTCTAAACACTAAATTCTCAAAGGGGAGCCCCCAAATTTAAGGATTTCCATTTGAAGTAAAATTACATTCCTATAAATGGGGAGATTATTTCTTTCAGTTCTTTCTCTTCCTCTTTGATCTCAGATGCAGTTTGGAGAAGAAGAGCTTAGGGAGACTTTCATAGAAAGAAATGTATATCTCACCATTGGGTTTTCTGGTATTTCCCCCTCTTCTATTAGGAGGGCCCAGAGGATCTTGACTAAGGAAGTGACACTTGCAGTTTTATGGTTCTGCTTAAGAAATACATTCTCCCTAGTTCATTTCTTTAAATCAATTATGAGTTTTGTTTGTATTTAAAGCTGTTATTGTCTAGTTCCACCATTAGCCTGTAAATCTCATGAAGTCAAGATCAGTGTTTTACCTCAGAACTTGACATAGTACTAGGCAAACAGTAGGAGCTTATTAGGAATATTAGTTAAGCTCATTTAGTACATCAGCAGACTGGTTAAGTTAACACATTATTTTTTAAAAACACCTTATGGCTGTTACTGATAATTCCTTCCTAAAATCGGTTTTAATAAAAACTTAAATGTGTGTTTTTAAATAATAATTTTTGATCAATTATTTGTTTATTATTTTGGTTCTTATCTTTTAGGTATCATTAGACAAAGCCAGTATATGGCACAAATTACTCTAAAGGGTCTTAATTTGTATTCCTGGTTCACTATATGTGTAGACCAGTGCAGCATTTTCCCCTTGCTTTCTCTCCTGTGTTTTATGTAAAAATCATTCTGGGAAACCTTGTTGTGTTTACAGTGACCTTTGACCCTCCTTTACATTCCCCCATGTATTTCCTTTTAGCCAGTCTCTCATTTATTGATCTGTGTTTTTCTACCTTAACAGTTCCTAAGATGATTCATGACCTGTTCTCTGGGCACAAAACCATATCCTTTCAGGGATGTGTCATCCAGATATTTGTGCTCCCTGTCCTGGGTGGATCAGAAATGGTGCTGTTCATCACCATGGCCCTGGACCAATATGTAGCCATATGTAAGCCCCTCCACTACCCATCATGAGTCTGCAGATGTGCATTTTACTTCTGTCTGGTGCTTGGGCTATTGGCCTTATTCATTTAATGGCCTTGTTAGCTTTTGTTGGCCGTTTGTCTTTTTGTGGTCCCAATGAGATAGATAGCTTTTACTGTGACCTTCCTTGGTTTATCAAACTGGCATGCACAGATCCTACAGAATGGAATTCATAGTTACTGCCACCAGTGAGTTTGTTTCCATGGGCGTCTTCTCATTGCTTATCTCCTATATCTTCCTCCTGATCACTGTATGGAAACGTCCCTCAGGTAGTTTGTCTAAGGCCTTTTCTACTCTTAGAGCTCATATCACTGTGCTCCTTTTGTTTTTTGGACCATACATCTTTGTTTGTATGTGGCCATTTCCCACCATGTCAGTGGATATGATTTTTTCATTTTGGACCTTAAGATTACACCTATTCTGAATACTTTTATCTATACATCGAGGAAGAAGGACATGAAGATGGCAATGAAGAGACGGAGTTTGAAGATAACTTTCAAAAAGCTCAGGAGAAAACAAGTGTTGCCTTCTGTATGCAATACTATATGCACAAGTATTAAAAGGTTGTATACTGTCTTCAGATAATTTATTTTCTTTATTTAAGCAGCTCAAAAATCTTGGATAATTTATTCCATGTTAATGGCCAATAGTGTGATTATACATGTATTTATTAAAGGCTATTTTGTATTTTTTAAGATTTTAAAATTCTGAAAGTATACTTTTTGTGTGGCTTACATATTGACTAGTCTATAGAATCTTGGAAAGTTTTATGAATTTCAAGGTGTATTTGCAGAGCTACTGGTGTAGCTGATACTTTTCTCTGTCACTGAGTTGAAAAATATTCTCATATAAAGAGAATGATTGGCTCTCTTCTCTGTTCCACTGGTCTATGTGTCTGTTTTTATGCCAGTACCATGCTGTCTTGGTGATCACAGCTTTGTAGTAAAGCTTGAAATCAGGTAACGTGATGCCGCCAGTTTTATTTTTGTTTTTCAACATTTCCTTAGCAATTTGGGGTCTCTTCTGATTCCATACAAATTTTAGGATTATTTGCTCCACCTCTTTGAAAAATACCGGTGGAATTTTGATCGGAATGGCATTAAAAGTATAGATCGCTCTAGGCAGTATAGACATTTTAATAATGTTTATTCTTCTGATCCAAGAGCATGGAATGGTCTTCCATCTTTTTGTGTCTTCTTCAATTTGTTTTAGGAGTGTTCTGTAGTTCCTTGAGTACAGATCCTTAACCTCTTTGGTTAGGTTTATTCGGAGGTATCTTATGGTTCTTGGTGCTATAGTAAATGGAATTGATTCTATAATTTGCCTTTCTGTATTTTCATTGTTAGTGTATAAGAAAGCCACTGATTTCTGTACATTGACTCCGTATCCTGCCACGTTACTGAATTGCTGTATGAGTTCTAGAAGTTTGGGGGTGGAGTCTTTTGGGTTTTCCATATAAAGAATCATGTCATCTGCGAAGAGAGAGAGTTTGACTTCTTCCTTGCCAATTTGGATACCTTTTATTTCTCTTTGTTGTCTGATTGCTGTTGCTAGGACTTCTAATACTATGTTGAACAAGAGTGGTGAGTGTGGGCATCCTTGCCGTGTTCCTGATCTCAACGGGAAGGCTGCAAGCTTTTTCCCATTGAGGATGATATTTGCTGTGGGTCCTTCATAGATAGATTTGATGAAGTTCAGGAATGTTCCCTCTATCCCTATACTTTGAAGGGTTTTAATCAGGAACGGATGCTGGATTTTGTCAAATGCTTTTTCTGCATCAATTGAGAGGACCATGTGGTTCTTCTCTCTTCTCTTATTGATTTGTTCTATCACATTGATTGATATTTGACCATAGAGTGGAGGGTCCATAATCTTCGACAAAACAGGAAAAAATATCCAGTAGAAAAAAGACAGTCTCTTCAATAAATGGTGCTGGGAAAACTGGACAGCTATATGTAGAAGAATGAAACTCGACCATTCTCTTACACCGTACACAAAGATAAACTCAGATAAAAGACCTCAACGTGAGACAGGAATCCATCAGAATCCTAGAGGAGAACATAGGCAGTAACCTCTTTGATATCAGCCACAGCAACTTCTTTCAAGATATGTCTCCAAGGGCGATGGAAACAAAAGCAAAAATGAACTTTTGGGACTTCATCAAGATCAAAAGCTTCTGCACAGTGAAGGAAACAGTCAACAAAACAAAGAGGCAACCCACGGAATGGGAGAAGATATTTGCAAATGACAGTACAGACAAAAGGTTGATATCCAGGATCTATAAAGAACTCCTCAAACCCAACACACACAAAACAGACAATCATATTAAAAAATGGGCAGAAGATATGAACAGACACTTCTCCAATGAAGACATACAAATGGCTATCAGACACATGAAAAAAAGTTCATCATCACTAGCCATCAGGGAGATTCAAATGAAAACCACATTGAGATACCACCTTACACCAGTTAGAATGGCCAAAATTAGCAAGACAGGAAACAACGTGTGTTGGAGAGGATGTGGAGAAAGGGGAACCCTCTTACACTGTTGGTGGGAATGCAAGCTGGTGCAGCCACTTTGGAGAACAGTGTGGAGATTCCTCAGGAAATTAAAAATAGAGCTTCCCTATGACCCTGCAATTGCAGTACTGGGTATTTACCCCAAAGCTACAGATGTAGTGAAAAGAAGGGCCATCTGTACCCCAATGTTTATAGCAGCAATGGCCACGGTCGCCAAACTGTGGACAGAACCAAGATGCCCTTCAACGGATGAATGGATAAGGAAGATGTGGTCCATATACACTATGGAGTATTATGCCTCCATCAGAAAGCGTGAATACCCAACTTTTGTAGCAACATGGACGGGACTGGAAGAGATTTTGCTGAGTGAAACAAGTCTAGCGGAGAGAGTCAAGTATCATATGGTTTCACTTATTTGTGGAGCATAACAAATAACATGGAGGACATAGGGAGATGGAGAGGAGAAGGGAGTTGAGGGAAATTGGAAGGGGAGATGAACCATGAGAGACTATGGACTCTGAAAAACAATCTGAGTGTTTTCAAGGGGCGGGGGGTGGGAGATTGGGGAAGCCAGGTGGTGGGTATTAGGGAGGGTATGTATTGCATGGAGCACTGGGTGTGGTGCATAAACAATGAATTCTGTTACACTGAAAAGAAATAAATAAAAAAAAGTAATGGAGTATAAAGGACACTGGTTGGAATTATTAGTTTGCTCTAAAGATAATTTTGCTGGGCATCAATCAATAAGGAATCAGCGGGCACCTGGGTGGCTCAGTGGGTTAAAGCCTCTGCCTTCGACTCAGGTCATGATCCCAGGGTTCTGGGATCAAGGCCCGCATCGGGCTCTCTGCTCGGCAGGGAGCCTGCTTTCTCCTCTTGCTCTCTGCCTACTTGTGATCTCTGTCTGTCAAAAAAAAAAAAAAAAACTAAAACTGTAACACAAAATCAGTGCATACCTGGCCTCTCCATCTCCTCTTAGCTAATTCTTCCACTCTTACCCCTGACCCTTTGCTTAAAAAAAAAAAAAAAATAAGGAATCAGCTACTAGATACTCCAAAGAAGAACAGAATGGCCAAAATTACAATGAAGGATACAGGATATAAGGATTAAAAGAACCAAGAAAATGAAACCTAATTAAATATGGAGATTTTTTTTTAGAAAGTTGTATAGAACCAGACAAGTGATACTTAGTATTTCTATAATTTGAAAATGAGACAATATAACAGAATTAACATTTCAAACTTTTATTAATGTGTCAAATAAAAGGCTAGAATCTATATAATGAAATAGCTTTCAGTGAACTGGGGATAGTTGGTATGTTTAGTTCCAAGGCATAGCCTAATAACATTTTTACATATTTAAAATATAGTATCTTTTGAGCCTCCCATCAAAATACCTGAACAACCTAAATAGGAGAGCAAATCAGATTGGCATCTGGCTTCTTGATAGTAGTATACAAAGAAAGGTGACAATGGAGCTACATTTCCAAAAGATTCAAGGAAATAAAATCTGATATAAAAATTAATGTATGTTGGACACCTGGGTGGCTCAGTAGGTTAAAACCTCAGCCTTCAGCTCAGGTCATGATCTCAGGGTCCTGGTATTGAGGCCCACATTGGGCTCTCTGCTCAGTGGGGAGACTGCTTTTCCCCTCCCCACCTCTCTCTGCCTGCCTCTCTGCCTACTTGTGATCTCTGTCTGTCAAATAAATAAATAAATAAATCTTTAAAAATCAACATATGTCATCAGAGAGGGGGAAAAAAAAACACGAGAGACTCTTAACTTTAGGAAGCAAACTGAGAGTTGCTGGAGGGGAGGTTGGTGGGGGATGGGATTACCAAGTGATGGACATTAAGAAGGGCATGTGATGTAATGAGCACTGAGTGTTATATACAACTGATGAATTATTGAACTCTATATCTGAAACTAATGAGGTACTATATGTTGACTAGTTGAATTTAAATGGAAAAAAATAATGTATAACCAATCTATTTTTCAAGTATATTAGGGTGAAAGAAAATGATTTTAAGTCTGCAAGCTTTTATAGGATGTTGTATGTATAAGCAGTTCCTGAGATTTCTAGAGGATTCCCCATGCAATTAAGAACTATTAGGAGACCCTTCAGCTATACTGTTGCTTAGAATTTAATACATTGTATTACAAAATTAAGACCTAAAGATGAAACTACACATGAAAAAATAGTATGGAAGGGTTAATTCTCTGATTAAACATTTTTAATGGGGGAGATAGGTAAAAACTGGAATGATTTGTTGACTTTTCTGATCAGCAATAGGTAGGAGTCAGAAAATATAATAGAACAGACAACCCAAAAATTGAAGCCCCTTTTTTTGTGTGTGTGAGGTAACTAAGCGTATTGCAGAAAGATAGATGATAAAAATAAGTTATAAAGTTTTATACCAAAACAATATAAAAATAAATTTCAAAAAATTAAGAATGGCAAGTAAAGGAGACAGTATTGTAGAGGACATGTTAATAATAGCACAAAACAAAGCAAGATAATAAACAAAGTAAGACAAACGCATTGCTTAACAATGCCTATCAGTGTTCAGTGTGAGACAGGTCAAGTGGGAAATCAACAGTTGAAAATAAAAATACTTAAGCCCAAGCATATCATTTATATAAATGGTCTTAATTCATATACCAATTAAAAGGCAGAGATTGCCAGAATGGATAAAATAACATGATCCATGTATAAGCTATAAGAAACTCCCTTCGAATGTCACACTATAGGTTGGCTAAAGTAAAAGAAAAGGAAAGATACATAAAAGAAATGCTATTTTGGTGACTGTTTCCTTTGCTATGAAGAAGCTTTTTATCTTGAAGTCCCAAAAGTTCATTTTCGCTTTTGTTTCCCTTGCCTTTGGAGATGTGTCTTGAAAGAAGTTGTCGTGACTGATGTTAAAGAGTTTACTGTTTATGTTCTCCTTTAGGATTTTGATGGATTCCTGTCTCACACTGAGGTCTTTGATCCATTTTGAGTTTATGTTTGTGTATGGTGTAGGAAAGTGGTTGAGTTTCATTCTTCTGTTGTATGTACCTGTCTAATTTTCCCAGAACCATTTATTGAAGAGACTTTTTTCCATTGAATGTTTTTTCCTGCTTTGTATGAGATTATTTGACCATAAAGTTGAGGGTCCATATCCAGGCTCTCTACTCTGTTCCATTGATCTATGTGTCTGTTTTTGTGCTATTACCATGCTATCTTGGTGATCACAGCTTTGTAATATAGCTTGAAATCAGGCAACGTGATGCTCCCAGCTTTGTTTTTCTTTTTCAGCATTCCCTTGTAAATTCAGGGCCTTTTCTGGTTCCATACACATTTTAGGATTGTTTGTTCCAGCACTTTGAAAAATGCTGATGGTATTTTTTTCTTTTATTTTTTAATTTTTTAAATTTCTTTTCAGCATAACAGTATTCATTGTTTTTTCACCACAACCAGTGCTCCATGCAATCCGTGCCCTCCCTAATACCCACCACCTGGTTCCCCCAACCTCCCACCCCCCCGCCCCTTCAGAACCCTCAGGTTGTTTTTCAGAGCCCATAGTCTCTCATGGTTCACCTCCCCTTCCAATTTCCCTCAACTCCCTTCTCCTCTCCATCTACCCTTGTCCTCCATATTATTTGTTATGATCCACAAATAAGTGAAACCATATGATACTTGACTCTCTCTGTTTGACTTATTTCACTCAGCATAATTTCTTCCAGTCCCGTCCATGTTGCTACAAAAGTTGGGTATTTGTCCTTTCTGATGGAGGCATAATACTCCATAGTGTATATGGACCACATCTTCCTTATCCATTCATCCGTTGAAGGGCATCTTGGTTCTGTCCACAGTTTGGCGACCGTGGCCATTGCTGCTATAAACATTGGGGTACAGATGGCCCTTCTTTTCACTACATCTGTAGCTTTGGGGTAAATACCCAGTACTGCAATTGCAGGGTCATAGGGAAGCTCTATTTTTAATTTCCTGAGGAATCTCCACACTGTTCTCCAAAGTGGCTGCACCAGCTTGCATTCCCACCAACAGTGTAAGAGGGTTCCCCTTTCTCCACATCCTCTCCAACACACGTTGTTTCCTGTCTTGCTAATTTTGGCCATTCTAACTGGTGTAAGGTGGTATCTCAATGTGGTTTTCATTTGAATCTCCCTGATGGCTAGTGATGATGAACTTTTTTTCATGTGTCTGATAGCCATTTGTATGTCTTCATTGGAGAAGTGTCTGTTCATATCTTCTGCCCATTTTTTAATATGATTGTCTGTTTTGTGTGTGTTGGGTTTGAGGAGTTCTTTATAGATCCTGGATATCAACCTTTTGTCTGTACTGTCATTTGCAAATATCTTCTCCCATTCCGTGGGTTGCCTCTTTGTTTTGTTGACTGTTTCCTTCACTGTGCAGAAGCTTTTGATCTTGATGAAGTCCCAAAAGTTCATTTTTGCTTTTGTTTCCATCGCCCTTGGAGACATATCTTGAAAGAAGTTGCTGTGGCTGATATCAAAGAGGTTACTGCCTATGTTCTCCTCTAGGATTCTGATGGATTCCTGTCTCATGTTGAGGTCTTTTATCCGAGTTTATCTTTGTGTACGGTGTAAGAGAATGGTCGAGTTTCATTCTTCTACATATAGCTGTCCAGTTTTCCCAGCACCATTTATTGAAGAGACTGTCTTTTTTCTACTGGATATTTTTTCCTGTTTTGTCAAAGATTGTTTGACCATAGAGTTGAGGGTCCATATCTGGGCTCTCTACTCTGTACCACTGGTCTATGTGTCTGTTTTTATGCCAGTACCACGCTGTCTTGGTGAGGGAGAAGCAGGCTCCCTACTGAGCAGGGAGCCTGACTTAGATTTTTATCCCAGGACCATGGGGTCATGTCTGAAGTGGGAGGCAGACACTTAACTCACTGAGCCACCCAGGTGCCCCAAGAGGATCTTAATTATAATTTTCTTTGCCACTATTCCACATTCTTTTTTCCACAATCTTTTTTTTCTTTAGGCTAAGCATTTCTAAATTTTTAGAGGTGGTCCTCATATAACATAGTTCTGTTTCCTTACTCTCTTTGAATGGACTTCAGATTCTTGGTATGAAGTTTAATACTCTAAATATAATCTGACCAGCACAGAGCCATTAAAGATGGGAAGAGAAGGAAGGAAAAAAAAAGGAGTAGAAGGATTATGAATGAAGGTGTTGTCTGTCTTTCTGAATGACTATAGCATTTATGATTAGAAAATAACCTTATAATCTGCCTTCTGCATTACTGTGTGGAACCAGGTCAGAGGAATGTGTCTGCTTTCCTTTTGCCAAATATTACTTTCAGTATTACATTAAAAGAATTGTTTTGAGATTAGCTTAATGTAATAAGTAAACTATGTTGTGGATTGTTTCATGGAGGCAGCTTTACACTTGTATTTATTCACTTGAGGGTATACATTTTGTTGGTATAGTTAACAGACTTAGAATTTATAAGTATTACAGCTTTATAATAAAGACTATATATAGATATAATCTTTATATAGATGTATATATATAAAATCTTTATTATAAAGCTATAATACACATACCATAAAATTCATCCATTTGTCATGTTTTGCAGAAATTTTGATCATTTTGATATTCCACCAAACATCATACCAGTCTACTACACTGATGTGGTAATTCTGTTTGGACTCAGTGAAAGGAAAAAAATGTAAGTATTGTGGATGCTATAGACCTATCTGAGTAGATACTGGGGAATAAACCACCTCAGTAGAGTTTCTACAGGTCCAGCGGCTAGTATCCCACTGAGCTCTAGTAGTTATTAAATGCCTAAATTTGGGATTCAAGTGACTGTGTGCTTTCTGCTACCCATCATCACAAACTGAATGCTGTCTTATTCTTTAAACCACAAAATTGAGATGCAGAAACAACATGATATCATTATGTGGAAATGGCACATAAGAAGTTGGGCTTAGAAGGTCCAGAGGCCTAAGAAGTTACAGATTAAAGTCCTTTAACAACTACTACTGCCTGATTTCCTTCTCTTCCTCATTATACATCTTTGGCTACATGGGAATTTCCCTAAAACCCATGGACTAAAAATTTAAAAATTTGGACCTAAATATACAGTTGGTTTTGTTTGATATAATTGGCAGCAACTAAAAGTGAAAGCCCGCAGTTTTACTGCCTCAGTTTAGTGGAGTAATACGGTTAGGTATTGGTTAGTTATGGTAGTATTATGATTATGGCCCTGAAGGAGTGTGATGAGGAGAAATTCTCCCATTGGGAAGAATTTCAAGCAGTACCTTTGGTTGTCGACTTTGTTTGATTGGAAGCATGGATATATATTTGTCCATGAATAGTTACTAATGGTGTGATTAGATAGTCAGGGCTTGTAATGAATAGAATTGGAAGTCTACTGACAGAGAATTCCTGGGGGAGAGTTCGGGTGATACATCTCTCAGAATGGGCACAGGTTTTGAAAATATAGATGTCCCATGTGAATATGTACTTCTGGGCATCTACTAGAGAGGAAACTTTAGAAGTAAGGTAGACAAATAACAAATTATGACCACATTAACCTCTTTGTTCAGCCATCTCAGTGCTTGACAAATGAGTTCCTATGCAAAATGACCAGGGTTAGAGATCATTCATTGCTAAACAACCTGGAATTCCTTACAAAGCTTGATCTGGCTGTTAGTATGATTTGCCCCTTTAATGTTGAGCTACTAAGTGACACAATTTACTGTGGGGATCCACCAATGTCCTGGTGGTAAGTTAATTTTATTGAGAGTGTTCCTGGGTGGCTCATTCAGTTAAGCATCTGCCTTGGGCTCAGGTCATGATCCCAGGGTCCTGGGATCGAGTCTTGCATTGGGCTTCTTGCTCAGTGGGGAGCCTCCTTCTCCTTCTCCTTCTGCTGCTCACTGCTTATGCTCTCTCTCTCTGTGTCAAATAAATAACTTCTTTTAAAAAATTGTATTGAGACATTTCCATTGTTGAAGAAGTACAGTTTTGACCACTGAAATGAACATGTATTATGGGTATGCAGTTTTTTCCTAACTAAATATCATAGGCTACTCTACCATCCATAGATTTAAAAATGCTTTATCACAATGGTGGTATTCTGCATAACACTGCATCTGATCAGGGAATTTATTTTATAACCAAACAAGTTCAGCTGTGGTCTCATGACCATGGAATGCACTGATGTTAACACTTGTTCACTCACTAACAAATGGTCTAATAGAATGGTAGAATGGTATACTGAAGACTTTATGGCTCTTTTCGAAGACAAGATCTTTCCCCTCTGAATTTGGGTGTCAAACTGTAGAAATGGTAGATCCTCTCACTGTTACACATAACAACTCACTCAAAAATTTTTGCTTCTCATCTGTATCACTCTAAGCTCTACTGTGTTGGAGGTCTTGGTGCCTAAGGAAGAAATGCTTTCACCAGAGTAGATGATATTTTCATTAAATGGAAATTAAGACTGATTATTGGCCATTTGAGTTTGACTAGAGAGTATGTATAACTACAAGTCCTCTAGATTAATATCTGTGAAGCTGATTCTAATAGAAACCAGTCAGAATTAAGGAGATAAACATGTAAATACTAAACTTGGATAGCATGGAAGAAAGTGACTGAAACATTTGAGTTGAGAGCATATAGATCCTGGATTTTGTTATGGCAGATTATATTCTTAAGCCCTTCTACTTGTGCAATATTAGAAAATCAGTAAAAATCATATTTAACACTCAGGTTGATCTAATAAGGATAGACAGAGAAAAAAAATTCTCAGTATTCTGGGCAGAAAAAAAGATTGCTTAAAACATACAGTGGTGACAGTATAGTGAATGAATGGTGTACTCATGAGAATGAACTGAGGCTACAACCCAAGATAGAAACAACTAAATGGTTGACTCAATACTTTTCTACCATTTGTGTGCGGGCTTGTCTTTAGGTGATGTTTCTCTCAGTCCCAGTTTATATTGTGTGCTCAAATTGATTGCAAATTATGCTATTTCCAATATATTGTTTATTTTGTTAGGTTAATAGAAATACTCTGGTATTCTTGACGTATTTTACTCTTTCACTTTCTTTGTTGGAAATAATTTTCTATCATATTGGGTAGCATTATTTATTAAATGAACAGTCTTGGAATTAAAATTGATCTTTGAATCCTGAGTGAAGAAAAAAATAAGGCTGTGTTATCTTGAGGAACTTTAATTCATATATCTGAGTCTCATTTTCTTAATCATATGTTGGAAATAATAAAAACATTTAAATTAATGCATATAACACAAAGGCATAGGGTAGACATTCAAGGATAAGTGCATTTTTTTGTCAC
Source organism: Martes martes (assembly GCF_963455335.1). Classification (NCBI taxonomy): domain Eukaryota; kingdom Metazoa; phylum Chordata; class Mammalia; order Carnivora; family Mustelidae; genus Martes; species Martes martes. Next base: position 51,660,452 of record NC_137894.1, on the reverse strand, counting down.
TTTGTTGTATTTTGTTTCCATGTTAAGAGAAAAATACCAGTGCATGTATCAAATATTTATTTTATGACTTTTATTGTTGATTTTTAGAAATGAATTTCAATCCACTTAATTTATAATTCTGCAAGAAAGAAGATAAATTTTAGTTGTAAGTTGAAACCTAGGAATTTTTTTAATGACAAAAGACTGCACTTCAGTATGCCATAATCAATACATGTTACGAGTTTTGAATGGAAAAATTGTCCTTTATATGTTCATTAAAATCTATTGTTTACTATATATTAACCCATGTATTAGCTACTGCCATTTCAGGAATTAATCAGGCAAAAGCATGGCTCTTGCCTTGAGCTTACATTTCATGACTTTCACACAAATGGTTAATAACAGTATAAGGCATAATAAATATTAGTTCTTAAGACTAAGATAACCAAGGGAAATATTAGCTTTTACCATTTTTTATGGATACTGAGTTAATGGAAATGAAACACAGAATACCCTCCATTCCTATTCCCTACATATTTTCTGCTTTCATTGCATTATCTCTATTTTTTTTTTCCAATCCTTTCTATTAGTATATGAGTAGGAAGTTAAGTTAAAAAATAATTCAGTTGCCTCTTGACAAGAGGTTAGGCGAAGTTTCAAGGGAAGAAGTCAATGTCAGAGGAATACTTCCCAAATGAAGTTAGGAGAAGGTTTATTAAAATACACTATCAATCAGGATGGGTGGATGGCTTTGTGCAATGAATTTTACGTTCTCATTTAACATAGTTAAAGGCACAGGAAGGCTGATTAGATAATTCCCTCAGAAAGAAGGATCACTAATGTTTGGGTTTTAGGAATATATTTTGGTGGTGTTCTACTGGTTGAGTAAATAAATGTGATTTTTTAAATTATATTAACCCTATTCCTGCTCTTGGAGACAGCCATAACATATAGAAATAAACTGAATTCCTAGATTTTCAACCTATTTTACAAGGTCAATGTATCATCAGTTTGAAGTGCTTACAGTAAGTTTTCTGCATTAAATATTTCCCTTGGAATTCATGTAGTAGTGTCTGAATCTTTTCATGGCATCTTTTATCTCTTTATTTCTCAGGGTATAAATAGCTGGGTTTAGGAGAGGTGTAATAACAGAGTAAAACACAGCAAGAAATTTGTCCACCCAGGTGATGCTGAGTGGCCACACGTAGATGAAGATGCAAGGCCCGAAGAAAAGCACCACCACTGCGATGTGGGCAGTACAGGTAGATAGTGCCTTAGATGCACCAGCTTTAGAGCTTTGGCGGATAGTAAGAAGAATATAGGTATAGGATATCAACAACAGAATAAAGCAGGTCATGGCCAGAACCCCACTGTCAGTGTTCATTAATATTCCCAAATTGTAGGAATCTATGCAGGCAAGCTTGATTACCAGGGGTATATCACAGAAGAAGCTGTCAATTTCCCTGGGGCCACAGAAGGGCAATTGCACAATCACAGCCATTTGACTCATGGCATGCACAAAGCCAATGGTCCAGGAAGTCACCACCAGCCCAGTGCATTTTTGCAGGCTCATAATGGTTGAATAGTGCAGTGGCTTGCAGATGGCTGCAAAGCGGTCATAGGCCATTACCACTAATAGCACCATCTCACCCCCTCCCACAAAATGTACATAGAGGATCTGGCACATACATCCTCCAAAGGAAATAGTCTTGTTCTCCCTAAGAAAGTCTGTGATCATCTTTGGAGTGGTGACTGAAGAAAGCCACATATCAACAAAGGACAGGTTGGCCAACAAGAAGTACATGGGGCAATGAAGATGTGGGTCAGTGATGATTAGGATCATAATGACAATATTTCCAGATATAATAATCAGGTAAAGTATAAAAAATATTATTAAGAATAAGACCTGCATATTCCATGAGTGGCAAAGTCCCAGAAGCACAAATTCTGACACTATAGACACATTTCCTTTATCCATTTTATTCAGTGCGTCCTCTAAAATAACCTAGAGAGAATGATAGATTGTCAGTTAGTGGCATTGGAAAGGGTACTTAATTTTTAGAATTCAGTTGAAATTTAATTTCATTGAAAGTTAAGTTTCATTGAAAATGAGCATTTGTATCTGAAAGTGAAAATATAACTGGGAAGACAAATCTTGGCAAAATATTCATGCCATTATGCCTTTTAAAAGAAGCTAAATGTCTAAGATTGGCTTTCCAAAAAGCAAAGTCTTGAGATGGGATTTTCATGTAAATGATGTATTGAGAGGGTGCTCTTATAAGAAGTGAGTGAGGAAGCAGCACAGCTAAAGAAAATGCTAAAAAAAAAAAAAAAAAGAGGAAGAAGTTGTGGTGTCATCTGGAAATTAGCTTCAGTCCACCACTCCAGTAAAAAGTATCTGAGTGGGCTACTACCGATAACCATTACACGAAATAACTAAAATTTAAGTCATCTATTTAAGAAAATTATAGTGAGCAGGTATCAAATCCAGAGCAATTGACATGGTACGAAGTTACAGTTTCATTGTATTATGAATAATGATTCCTTCAAACCTCAGTTGAACCTCTTTTATAAAATATCTTAAAACTATTTTATTACTATAAAATATACTTTGGAACAATCTGTTGGAGAGAAGTTATATAGAAAGCCTTATAAAATATTGGCATGATAATTCAAATGCAAAATCAGGCACATAATTTATTATTAAGATCACAATTAAATGAAATGCATTTAGTGAACTAAATGTATTAGAAAAAAATTTGGAGAGTTGTATGAGAAAGGGTTTAACCAAAGAGGAAGATAGCTCCGACTCAGAGTCTAAAGTGAAATCTGAATGATAGCAAAGATATAACCAAAATATAATAAGTATTCAAATTTATCAGTATAAGATATTTGTGTTCATTTACAGTTGACTTTTGAACAACACAGGTGTTATGAACAACCCAGGTTAACTGTGCAGGTTTTTTTTAATATGCTGATTTTTTTCAGTAGGTACTGTAAATATATTTTTCTTATGATTTTTTAAATAATGTTTTCCTTTTTCTAGCTTCATTGTGATAATTCAATATATAATACATATACAAAATATTTTTGTTGTCAGTAGTGCTTTTTGGTCAACAGTAGGCTATTAGTTGTTAAATTTTGGATGATTCAAAAGTTGTACACAAATTTTTGACTCCATTTTTCGAGGGTCAGCTATATATTCATGGATGCTAGGAAATCCCTAGGTTTGCAAATAATGCCATACAAGTTTGAAATATCTATGTGTCATTTCTAGGATGTAAATAAATTGTAGACTTGTGGAAGTACAGTACATCTTTGTTAGCATGGAGTGAGCACAAAGATAAAATTTCAGAGATCATCAGTTACATACCTCTAAATATAATATGTAAATATTTATAGTTTCTTTTTTTTAAGATTTTATTTATTTATTTATTTGACAGACAGAGATCACAAGCAGGTAGAGAGGCAGGCAGAGACAGAGAGAGGGGGAAGCAGGCTCCGAGCAGAGAGCCCAATGCCGGGCTCGATCCTAGGATCCTGGGATCCTGACCTGAGCCAAAGGCAGAGGCTTTAACCCACTGAGCCACCCAGGCACCCCAATAAATATTTATAATGTCCTATTTTGTACAAATACTATGTAAGTATAATAATGACATTGTTTATATTCATCCTTAAGCAAACTGAGTCCTTTTCTCATTGGATGACAAAAAGATAATTTTATATCTCTCTTCTCCTTTTACTATTTCTTTCCCTTTCCTTTTTTTTTTTCACTTTTTAATGTGTCTCTTCCATTTTTACCCTTGAAATCTTAAGGGTGGTGCCAAAGAGAGCAGGTGAGTAGTGAAAACCATTACCTCATCATAAGCACTAATTTCCCCTTTCCTTGTACTGAGAACTCAGAAGCATAGGGTAGAAATGAAGAAGATATTCCTAAAGAATAAGGCAAAGCACTCATTTGCTGGGGAAAAGGGGAAATGTGTTAGTATTCTCATGACATAAATAAACGTATCTTCCATAGTAGGGATTTGATTTCTAAAGAAAGTATCCTGATATTACACCTAATATATTTATGTCCCCTGAGAAACTTGAACAATTTCAACTTCACGTTGACACTTAATTTTTGTAAAGACAAATCCCTTTCTGGGATTAGTTGTCAGTAACTAATTCTTTGTGTGTTGTAATAAATGATATAGAAGATAGCTAATAGCAATATGTACATTGCTAGGGAACAACTTACCAATAAAAAATTCCTACTGTTTTTTAATGAGTTTTGAAATTAAAATTCCATAATATTGGTGCATTAATTATAAACATGTTAATATTTATCCAGTAAATAAGACAATTAGTAGAGTGACTATGGACTTTTTAATCAGTCTGATCTGATCTGAAATCTAACTGTAATACTTGTTGACCTTGTGACCTTGAACTAAACCTATTTCTATTTCCATTTCCCCCATCTGTGAAAAGAGAGCACTCAATCTAATAATAGACATGTTATGATGAACATGATAAAGCGGTACAATGTCCAGAGCTTACTGGACAATCTTAGTGAATAGCCAATGACTTTATGTCAATAAAATACTTGGTACCACCTTTTTTTTTTATGTTAGTTACCATATGGTACCACCTTTAAAAAAAAAATACCTACCTCTTAACATTTTTTTCTAAATTAACAAGCATACTCAGCAGGTTATACAGATGTAAAAGAAGTTCAGACCTGCTACCTGCTTTCAGTAGCTTTGTATCTTTTTTACTTTTCACTTCTGCTTTTGTCTGAGAGGGGTTATTCATATTTTAAGAAACCATACATGAGGCAGTAGCACATTTTATTAAAGCACCTTTGAAATTCTTAACTTTAACTTGGAGAATTTTCACAAAGGGAGTAATGATAACCTTGGGATTAGTAAAATTGAGAAATCAGGGAAAGGAGACAAATTGAGCTACTTTTTTAGGAGTATTAAATATGGCAACACATTTTTCATGGTCTTCTAGACTCAATGTTTATCCACTAAGATTTTTTAAACAATAATCATCATAAAACTGAGATTCTCAACATTTATGTTTTTATAAGAGAAACTTGGACTCAAATAATTTAATGAATTGCCTGAGATACACACTGGGTGAGGTGCACAGGGAGAAAGTCCAAGTTCCTTCTACTAGCTTAAGATGACTTCCTTTTCTTTCAGGTTGTAGTTTTATCTTACTTGTCTAGTAACTGAATTATGTCATTTCTCACTGGATATATAACTGTTTTACCTTCTATCTCTATGTTAAAAGTTATCTTAACATATAATACTCTAACCAATATGAAAAACTTAATCCTCTTAAATGGCAATATCCACTTGAGCCAAGATAGCTGGAAGTTGCTAATATCCAGTAGCCATCAAAGAACAGAGATCTAAAGCACACCTGAGAACATCTCTGTGGGGCTGCATGATGGTGGTCTGTACACCTTTGTTAAAGGAACCATAGAAGCTCCCGTAGGAATAGGATGGGAGGAGAAAAACTGTATTACTCTCTTTAAAGGTCAGAAGTTAAACAAGCCACACTCAAGTTGCCATGGGTGGGCATGGGCAATACAGATACATACAGATATTTTAAAAATTAAGGAAGAGAGTCACAAGGAACACGAGATAGCTTACCAAACACAATTTTTTTCTAAGACCAGATTGCTTTTTCCTCTTCTCTTCTGATGTATGCTTGAGATGACATCCACAGTTGGGTGGAGATGGTATCTGTAGAAGCACTTTCCCTCAGCCTGACATATATTCATCACTAGAAGAATCCCTTGGGTGAAATTTTCCTATTCTGTATTCTGGGTAGGACAAGAATTATGAAAATAATTTCTGTTGGACATCTCTTGGGGATGTCCTTGTCAAGAATAACCTTTCCATATTCTAGAAATCAGAACAAGGAGATAATAAAAATCACTTATAAAGCAGCTATGCATTAAACATTAGTGAAGTTTTAAATTTTTATCATTTAACATATAAGTACCAAGAAGACGTCTTCTGCAATCTTAATCTCTAACTAGATTTATGTCATCAAATTCAGTTAAGGTTTTAGTTCTAGTTGCAAGGGAAGTCATATCTTGACCAGTGTGTTCTATAACCACTATCATGGGTGGCTGCAAAATGAGTAGATCTCTGTACCCACTGGCCAAATCTTTAAGTTAATTTAGAGGCCTTAAGTGGGTTCAGCCATGTATACTGTCCAGACAGGGTCAACGCCACATCACTCTCTAAAGGCTGTATCCTTCAGGCAGCTTCTGGGAGCAGGGTAGGCAAGTCAAATGCACATTCCAAGGACAGGGTAAGGAGTGAGAAACCTCCAATTGCCCTGGTCCAGCGCATGGGTCAACTGGTGGTCACATCCTCTGTATGACCTCCCCTTCCAATTTGCTGATTATATTTTAAAAAATTATTTCTCCTTGCAACTCTTTCAGTTTTTGCTTCATATGTATTTAAATTCTGTTATCAGGGACATAAATAATTAAATTGTTACTACTTCTTAATTGACTTCTTTCTCAATATGAAATGACATTTTTTTAAAAGATTTTGTTTATTTGAGAAAGAGAACACATGCAAGAGCCTAAGTGGGGGAGGGGCAAAAGGAGAAGATTCCCTGCTGAGCAGGGGGCCTGGGTGGCAGGGGGAGGTAGCCTCAATCCCAGGATTCTGGGATCTCAACCTGAGCCTACGGGAGACACTGAGCTGACTGAGCCACCCAAGTACCCCATGAAATGACATTCTTATCCGTGGTATTCTTTGCTCTGAAATGTACTTTGATATTAAAATGGCCTCTGATGATTTCTTTTGATCTGTGTTCATATGATACATCTTTTTCTATATTTTTCTGTCCTTTTATTTTTTGAATTTTTTAAAATAGCCTTTTTCTTTAGAATAGTTTTAGATTTACAGCAAAATTTAGTGGAACATACAAAGAGTTTCCATATACCTCCTGAGCACCCCCCCATATGCATAACTTCCCTCATGGTCACATTTGATACCACAGTGATACATCTTTCCAATCAGTAAACCCACAATGACATTCACTATCACTCAAAATCCATTGTTTATATTAGGGTTCACTTTTGATGGTGTATATACTATAGGTTATGACAAATATATAATAACATATATTCACCATTGTAGTATCATAGAGAATAGTTTCACTGCCCTGAAATCATAGGTGCTCTGCCTATTTACTTTCCCCTCTTTCTTAATCCCCGGCAACTACTAATTTTTTTTCTTCAGTGTTCCAGAATTCATTGTTTATGTACCACACCCAGTGCTCCATGCAATATGTGTCCTCCATAATACCCATTACCAGGCTTACCCAACCCCTCACTCACCTCCCCTGCAAAACTCTCAGTTTGTTTCTCAGAGTCCATAGTCTCTCATCTTTCATCTCCCCCTCCAATTTCCCCCAACTCACTTCTCCTCTCCATTTCCCCATGTCCTCCATGTTATTCCTTTGTTCCACAAATAAGCGAAACTATATGATAATTGACTCTCTCTGCTTGACTTATTTCACTTAGCATAATCTCTTCTAGTCCCATCTATGTTGATACAAAAGTTGGGTATTCATCCTTTCTGATGGAGGCATAATACTCCATAGTATATGTGGACCACATCTTCTTTATCCATTCGTCTATTGAAGGGCATCTTCGTTCTTTCCACCATTTGGTGACCGTGGCCATTGCTGCTATGATCATTGGGGTACAGATGGCCCTTCTTTTCACTACATCTGTATCTTTGAGGTAAACACCCAATAGTGCAATCCCTGGCAACTACTAATTTTATGGATTGCCTAGTTTGACCTTTTCCAGAATGGCATATAGTTGGAATCATACAACATACACTGGGCTTTTTCCCTTAGTAATATGCATTTCAGTTTCTTGCATGTCTTTTTGCAGCTGGATAGCTTATTTCCTTTTAGCACTGAATAATATTTCATTGTCTAGACATACCATGGTCTATTTATCCATTCACCTTCTGAAGGAGATCTTGGTTGATTCCAAATCTGGGCAATTATGAAAAACACTGCTGTGAACCTCAGTATAGAGGTTTTTGTTCCAATGGATTTGGGTAAATACTAAGCAGCACAGTTGGTGGACTGAATGGTAAGTGTTTATTTAGTTTTGTAAGCAACTGCCAAATTGTCTTCCAAAGTAGATGTACCATTTTGGTTCCCATCAGGATTAGAGGCCCTGTTCAGCATTTGATGTTATCAATGTTTTAGATTTAGTGAATTTTAGATTTAGTAATCCCAATAAGTTTATAGTGGATCTCATTTTAATTTTTAATTCTTTGATGATACATGATGCTGAACATCTTTTCACATGCTTATTTGCCATCTGCATACATTCTTTTTTTTAAGATTTTATTTATTTATGACAGAGAGATAGCAAGAGAGGGAACAGAAGCACAGGGCAGCTGGAGAGGGAGAAGAAGGCTCCCTGCTGAGCAGGGAGCTCATATGGGACTTGATCCCAAGACCCTGGGATCATAACCTGAGCCAAAGGCAGACGCTTAACTGACTGAGCCACCCAGGCACCCCTATATTCTTTAGTGAGGTTTTTAATCAGGTGTCTTGCTGATTTTTTTAAAATCAGGTTGTTTCTTTGTTGTTGAGTTTAAAGAGATCTTTGAGTATACTGGATAGCAACACTTTATCAGATAGGTCTCTTGTAAATATTTTTTCCCAGAGTGACTTTTCTTTTCATTCTCTTGGCATTGTCATTTGCAGAGAAAATGTTCTTAATTTCCATGCAGTACAGCCTGTCAGTTATTTCTTTCATGGATTGTGCCTTTGGTGGTGTATTTTAAAAGTCACTGCTACACACAAGGTCATCTAGACTTTTTCCTATGTTATCTTCTAGGAGATTTATATTTTTCACTTCACAAAAGGTCTGTGATCCTTTCGGGTTAAATTTTGTGAAAAGTGTAAGGTGTATGTTGGTTTCTCTTTTTCTTTTTCTCTCTTTCCCTTCTCTCTCTCTCTCTCTCTCTCTCTCTATTTTTTGGCACGTGGATGTCCAGTTGCTCAAGTAGCATTTGTGGGAAAGACTGTCTTTGCTCCCCTGCATTACCTTTGCTCCTTTCAAAGATCAGTTGCCTAAATTTATGTGAGCCTATTTCTGGACCTTCTATCTCATCCCATTGATATATGTCAATACCTCATTATCTTTGTTACTGTAGCTTTATAGTTAAGTTCTGAACTTGAGTAGTGTCTGTTCTTTGACTTTGTTCTCCTCCTTCATCCTTACAGATTTAACCTATCTATGTATTTACATTTAAAATGTGTTTCTGTTCTGTAGTATATAGTTGAATGTGCATTGGTGAGAAGTATTGGTCTGTAGGTTTGTGTGTGTGTGTGTGTGTGTGTTTGTGCTGTCTTTGTTTGGCTTTGGTATCAGGGTAAAATTGCCCTCATAGAATGAGTTGTGAAATGTTTCGTATTTCTCCATTTCCTGGAAGAGTTTTTGAGGAATTGGTCCTATTTCTTTAAATATTTGGCAGAATTTATCAATGAAGCCATCAGAGCCTGGAGTTTTCCTTTGGGAAGTTTAAAAAAATACTAACAATGTCTATTTCTTATATGTCTCTTTAGATTTTCTATTATTGTATATTTTTAGGCATTTGTCCCTTTCATACGAGTTATCTAATTTGTTGGTACATAGTTTTCCATAGTATTCCTTTAAAATATATATATTTTTGTTTTTATAGGATCATTAGAGATGTTTCCACTGTGACCCTGATCATTTCAAACAGTAGGCCCTGGACATAGATTTTTTTGCATTGCTCTCCAAATAAAATCACCTTCCTCAGGCAGGGCTTCCATGCTTCTCTTTCCTGCAATGCTCACCCTGGGCAGATCTCCACACCATGGGCAGATCTCCACACTGTGGAGCCAGAGCCAAGCTGGGGAGATGGGAGCCATCAGTTATCATGGCCAGCCTTAGTGCCACCTGGGATCTAATCTCTTTGTCTCAGTTCTGGAGCTTGGAGGGATAATGGGAGCTGCTTTTCCTTATGGGATGCAGCACCTGTGTAGCAGAGAACTTTCACAGCAGAGAGCTGGGAGAATAGGCGCAGACTCTGGCTTAAATGTCAGAGACTTCCCCTGTTATTACTGAGATTCTTGAATAAATATTTCTCAATTTGTTGTATGCCCTCTGGTTATTTTCCTTAGACTTGAAAAAGTTTAAAGGTTTTCTTTTGTTTTGGGTGCTTTTGTCCGAAAACTTTTTTCAGTTTTATTGCTGTTTCTCTTGGAAGATGATTTTCAAATCCTATTTTATTCCTTTTTATTGCTCAACATATGGATATGTCACAGTTTGCTTATCCATTTATGCTTTTACAGATGTTGGGCATTAGGAATTGAGTTTCTATCAACATTTGCAAAGTATTTGTGTGGAATAGAGACAATATAATATTGTTGACCATTAAACAAAGCAGGGATTAAGGGTGCTAACCACCTGCATAGTCAAAAATCCATGTATAACTTTGAGTCTTCCAAAACCTAACAACTAGTAGCCTAGTGTTGACTGGAAGCCTTACCAATAACATAAAATGTTGATTAACATGTATCTTGTATGTCTTGTGCATTATATACTATATTCTTACAATAAAGTAAGCTAAACACAAGAAAATGCCATAAGGAAGAGAACATATATTTATAGTAGCATACTGTATTTTTCAAAAGAAATTGGCATATAGGTGTGCCCAGGCAGTTCAAAGCCATGTTGTTCAAGGGTCAGCTGTAATCAGTACATTTTAATGTGAATGTGCTGAATAGCAGTGCCTGCAGAGTCAGGGATTCTCTCTAGTACCCCAGATATTCACACGCAGTTTCTTAGAGTTAGATCCATTTTCCTGTTACACATATAGAACTTCAAAATTGTTCTCACCTCTTGGCCAGTGCTCTTCAATTCATTATAGTATGAGCAAAGCTTGTCTAAAAAAAGTTAAAAAATATGTAAAATCTTTGTGCTTCCTAGGCCATTTTTCCTGTCTTTCTCTATCTTTTCCTGTCTGTTCTTAGTATCTACCCCCATCAGGCCACCATTTCTGCAAGGGTTTGACCTCAGCTGGTTGTCATAGAAGAGAATAATTAAACTCATTCATGATATGATATGCGTGACTGAAAGCAAGCAAATATGTTACCATTTGTATTTTTGTATATTTAAATAATGAATTTATTAAAAGCAAATTGTTTTATCACTAAAAGAATGAAAAAAAATATAGTGGAATTTCAGGTCATGTGACAAGCTATACTGAGTGAAGATTTTGGGCAAGAGACTCTTTCAGGCCCCATTGAACACATCAGCAAATATGTCTACATTTGTGTGTGTGTGTGTGTCTATGTTTTGTTTTGTTTCATTTTAAAAAAGATAAAGCCAGGGCGCCTGGGTGGCTCTGTGGGTTAAAGCCTCTGCCTTTGGCTCGGGTCATGATCCCAGGGTCCTGGGATCGAGCCCCACCTCGGACTCTCTGCTCATTGGGGAGCCTACTTCACCCCCCGCCCCCCTGCCTGCCTCTCTGCCTACTTGTGATCTCTGTCAAATAAATAAATAAAATCTTAAAAAAAAAAAGATAAAGCCTACTTTTATTGATCCATCAACAGATAGACCTGTGATTTGGAAGGGACAGCAACGTTAATACAATACTCATCATTAACACAACTGAAACACAAAGGGGCCTGATAAGTCTTTACAGTGACATGATGCCTTAATAAGTTAGAGAAATAGACTACTCACTAGCTGTTTTCTCATCTCATGTTCTTCATGAACTCTTCTCCTTTTTTGATGGACACCTTCAGCTTAGAGATGGCTTTGGCTATCATCTTCTCTGGGAAAGGAAAGTGGTGCTGTTGCCTAGACTCTTTTTGATGCCCTTTTCCCCCAGCAGTAATGGTGTGGAGAAATAGGGACACTCCATTTATTGGGACTTAATAAACATTCGACAACTCCTTCCTTTCCATTCATTGCATCCACAAGGGAGAAGACATATTGGGCTCCAGCATACGCCACAGATGGTGTGGTAGAGCCTGCTGCATCTGTGGCCTTTACTACCTTGGTGCTGGCCTCCTGGATCCTCCCAATGACAGCTGTCAGCTGGTCCTGGGGAAGGTCCATTTTTAGAGTGGTTGGGGGATGATGGTTTCTCAGCATGGCCACCAGTGACAGGAACACTGACTGGAATTGGATCTAAAACCCTTCAGTTCTATAATTAGTGTTGGTTCTGACAATGCCCAGGGTTGTCACCAAAGATTTTATTGGGGTTGTATGTTCCATGTTTCTTGAAAATGCTGTTGTGATTGGGATGGTGGAGTTAATTAGATTTGAAGTGGTGCAGATCATGGCCTCAGGCAATGCTGGGCACAGGCAGTAGTCAGGGTAGCCACAACTGTGGCATTGGTCTGGAACAGATATCCTGCCTGGTTTTCTCAAGACTCCTACTGGAATAACTACCACATCACAATCTTTCAGGCAGTCTGGCAACTGTTTAGGTTCAAGGTAGCCTTTCATAGTTGCTTTGGTCTCAATGTGGCTTTAGTCTGTGGCTACTCAGGTACATGAGCAACATTGTAGATGTTCAGGAAGCTTACCAAGGGGATGTTCTTGAGGAGAAGTGAAAGGGGCTGTCCTATTTCTCCGAAAGTCCTAGCACAGCTACTTTACACACTGTTCTTGGCCCAGGTGCTGAAGTTGCTGTGGGAGCAGCGTGGGCAGGCCAGGCAGGGGCACAAACCTGCAGGTGGAGGAGCTGGTGGTAGGCAGGTGACACCAGTGACTGCCACACTGCACAGGGCCTCATGGCTCCACTCCACAATAGAACATAAGGAGATAATCTCTGAGAAATTTGGAATTTATCAGAAATACATTTTGAGACAGTTTGACCATTGTATAATAGACTTAACTATTATAAAGATTGTCTTATTCTCAACTTGACATCATTAAAGTTAAATAAAACATTTGGTTATTGTCATGTTATTCACATTATTAGTTTTCATTGAGTGAATACACAGGGTTATTTTCCTATTTCCTTTTGTCTCTGTAACCACATTTCCTGCCACTACCTTAAATTTCTTCCCCATGATTTCATGTTTTTTTGTAATCATTAAATTCTAGTTTTTGTGATTGTAGTTATATGATATGTAAATTGGAGAAAATTATCTAAAGATACCTATTGATCTTCTTTTGTTGTCAAGACTCTACTTGTGTCTACATTAGACTTGTTGAAAAGATAAAACACAACTTCTTGGGGTACTTGGGTGGCTCAGTTAAGCCACCTTTGATTTAAGCTCTGGTCATGATCTCAGGATCCTGAGAGCAAGCCCTGTTTTGGGCTTTGCACTTAGTGGGAAGTCTGCTTCAGAATTCTCTCTCCCCATCTGCCCTTTTCCTGCCCTCCTCTCTCTCTCAAACAAAAAAACAAGCAAAACTTCTTATAGCCACCTTTTTTTTTTTTTTTAATTTCATGTGTCAATGCATGTTTTACAGAGAGGACTAATGGCAAGTTGTGAATGAATCTATTCAAATTCACAGCTACAGAAACTCCACTGAACTGTGTCTTATCAGTGGGAATTAATAGTGATGTGATGATATCCAAATGTCATTACATTAGTTTCCTGGAGAATGATAACATGCAAAATGTAATTTATTATTTAATATCATATTGTAAATTCAGTTTACTCTTAAGGAAACCATGGATGTATCCTGAATTTGGTAACTTTTTTTTTTTTTTTTGAGTCAGGGACATAGATTCTGAAACTGAGAAATTTTGGAGTGAGAAGATGGAAATAAATTTTAATGATATTAGGAGCCTTAAAAGTATCTATGAAAACTCATTTTGGAGGCACAAGAAAAATGAGTGTACTGTGCCAGTATATCCATAGATACTGAAACTCATAGTTAACTGTTTTCTTAGGAAGCACCACGTGTAAGTGCTGACTCAGACATTAAAATTATTGAGGAGACAGAGAACCAACCTTGGATGCCCAGTAAGTGCCAAACCATTCTGACTATACAGAAAAATGTGGTAGATTTTCTGGAGATTTGTTTTATTTTCCCTTTCAACCAATGCCATTCTAATACCCAAATAAAGCATATATTTGATATGTCTTAAATACAGGTGAGTTTTTTTAAGGTTTTATTGATTTATTTGTCATAGAGAGAGAGAAAGTGAGCAAGCACAAGCAGGGGGAGCAGCAGGCAGAGAGAGAAGCAGGCTCCCCGCCAAGCAGGGAGCCAGATGTGGGACTCGATCTCAGGACCTGAGGATCATGACCTGAGCCAAAGGCAGACACTTAACAGACTGAGCCACCCAGGCATCCCTATGAGTGAATTTTTAATGGAAAATTTTTATAATTAGTTGGAATCATATAAAATATCTAAAGCCATTAATTTATTTTGTTGTTGTTGTTGGTACTAGATTCAAAATATCCTTGAAGTTCTGACTTTTTTAAGTCTTATATACTCTGTATCATATCAATAACAGTTTTTAAAAGATCTGAAGTTCCCTTTAAAAATTAAATTTTAATCTAACTGTTCTCTCTTGAACTCACAAAATCATGACAGAATTTCTTCATTGCTGTCTTCATTTCTTTGTTTCACAGTGTAGATAATTAGGTTCCAGATGGGGTTACAGTGGTGTAAAATACAGCAAGGAACTTATCCACCAAGTGGTTGCTGAAAGGACAGATACAGGTGAAGATACATGGGCCAAGAAAGAGAATTACCACGGTGATGTGATCAAAGTGGAATGAGGTTTGGATTTCTGGTAGAAGAGTGACTCTTAGTGGTTATGAGGAACAGACTGTAGGAGATAAGCACAATCATGAACCAGCTCAGAGAGATCATCCCACTGCTGGCAACAATGACAATCTGTAGATATCTATGCAGGCAGGCTTAGTAACCAGAGGGAGATCACAGGAAATGCTGTCCACCACATTGGGACCACAGAAAGGCAAATTCACAACAGAGTATCTGAAGCCCTAAATGAAGACCTAAGAATCATGAGGTCACTATCAGCAGAACATACACCTTCCTGTTCATGATGGTTGTGCAATGTAGGGGTTTACAAATAGCCACATATCTGTCATGTGTCATGGAGACCAAAAGTTCCATTTCAGTTCCACCCAGTAAGTGAAGGAGAAAGATCCAGCAAAGGGAGTGGTCTTATTTCATTATTTAAATGAAAAAAAGCAAGTTACAATGCACTTTGTGTAGTATAATCTTACTTTGTAGACATTAAGTGTAATTAGAAATATTTACATATAGAATTTTTATAAAATAAAATAAAAATAAAAATAAAAATATATAAAAATATAAATATAAATAAAATAAAATATAACAATTAACACAGATATTTTGGTTGACACATTTTTTTGTATGTGTCCCATATTACCTGTCTATACTCCCTTACCCTAACTGGCTGTCATAGAGGATCGACTTCAAGTGTGGCTGTGCACAGTGACTTCCCTTCTGAAGAGTCTTGGTTCTGCCAACTAGCATGTGCACTTCAAAACAAGTATCTGTGGCAACTCAAAATCATTAAAAAATGCTTTTTATAATCCACTACTTTATTTTTTAATTTTTTCCATTTTATTTTATTTATTTTCAGTGTTCCAGCATTCATTTTCTTATGCACCACACCCAGTGCTCCATGCAATACATGCCCTCCATAACACCCACTACCAGGTTCACCCAACCTCCATCCCCCTCCCCTCCAAAACCCTCAGTTTGTTTCTCAGAGCCCACAGTCTCTCATCTTTCGTCTCCCCCTCCAATTTCCCCCAACTCACTTCTCCACTCCATCTCCCCATGTCCTCTGTGTTATTCTTTATGCTCCACAAGTAAGTGAAACCATATGATAATTGACTCTGTCTGCCTGACTTATTTCACTCGGCATAATCTCTTCTAGCCCCATCCATGTTGATAAAAAGTTGGGTATTCATCCTTTCTGATGGAGGCATAATACTCCATAGTATATATGGACCATATATATATATATTTTTTTTTTGTACCATATCTTTTTTTTATCCATTCGTCTGTTGAAGAGCATCTTGGTTCTCTATTCACAGTTTGGCGACTGTGGCCATTGCTGCTATGAACATTGGGATATAGATGGCCCTTCTTTTCACTACATCAGTATCTTTGGGGTAAATATTCAGTAGTGCAATTGCAGAGTCATAGGGTAGTTCTATTTTTAATTTCTTAACGAATCTCCACATTGTTTTCCAAAGTGGCTGCACTAACTTGTGTTCCCACCAATAGTGTAAGAGGATTCCCCTTTCTCCACATCCTCTCCAACACATGTAGTTTACTGTCTTGTTAATTTTGGCCATTCTTTTTTTTTTAAGATTTTATTTATTTATTTGACAGAGATAGAGAGATCACAAGTAGGCAGAGAGGAAGGCGGGGGGGGGGGGAGCAGGACTCGATCCCAGGACCCCAAACTCATGAGCTGAGCCAATGGCAGAGGCATAACCCACTGAACCACCCAGACTCCCCAAATTTGGCCCTTCTAATTGGTATAAGGTGGTATCTCAGTGTGGGTTTGATTTGATTCTCCCTGATGGCTAATGATGATGAACATTTTTTCATGTGTCTGCTAGACACTTGTATGTCTTCTTTGGAGAAGTGTCTGTTTATGTCTTCTGCCCATTTTTTGACATGATTATTCGTTTTTTGTGTGTTGAGTTTGAATTCTTTATATCTTGGATATCGGCCCTTTGTCTGTAGTGTCATTTGCGAATATCTCCTCCCATTCCATGGGTTACCTCTTTGTTGACTGTTTCCTTTGCTGTGCAGAAGCTTTTGATCTTGATGAAATCCCAAAAGTTCATTTTTGCTTTTGTTTCCTTTGCCTTTGAAGACATATCTTGAAAGAAGTTGCTGTGGCCGATGTTGAAGTGTATAATCCACTTCTTTAAAATACAAATTATTCCTCTCTGATATAATGTGATTGTGAAACCCTAACTAGTATTTTAATTAAGATTCCACCTAAAAGAACTCAGTGTACCCATATTTTTATGCCTCACTCTATTATATTCCTACACACCAGGATTTCTCACACCATTAGCATTTGGGGCTGAATAATTCTTGGTTACAGGGGCTGTCCTTTACATTGTAAGGTACTTAATACAATCCCTAGTCTCTACTTGCTAGTTACCTGTAGCTCCTCTTCACTGTGGCTACCAAAAATGTCTCCAGAGATTGCCAAATGTCCCATGGGGGACAGAATTGTCTCTGGTTGAGAACCATTGCTTTATTGTTTTCACTTTCAATCATAAGTCTATTACCTTAGATCTTGGTCACATTTCTCTAGTTAGATCCCTAAATATAAGTCTCTAAACTCATTTATACATGTATACCTTGTTTATTGTACTTTGGAATTACTGTGTATTTTACAAATTGAAGGTTTGTGGCAACACTGCATTGAGGAAATGTACTGTGACCATTTTCCCAACAGCAGTTGCTTACGTTTTGTCTCTGTTGTATTTTGGTAATCTTTTTAAAGACTGTGGCTTCAGTCTTTTTTTTTTTTCTCAAGATTTTGTTCATTTATTTTACAGAGAGAGCACAAGTAGGTTGAGTGGCAGGCAGAGGGAGAGGGAGAAGCAGAATCCCCACTGAACAGAGAGACTTATGCAGGGCTTGATCCCAGGACTCTGGGATCATGACCTGAGCTGAAGGCAGACACTTAACTGACTGAGCCATTCAGGAGCCTCACATTTTGGTAATTTTTTCAATAAAATTTTTCATCATATTTATTATGGTGATCTGAGATCATCGATCTTTGTCACCTCTGTTGTAATTTTTCTGGAGTTCTATACCCATTTAAGATGGCAAACTTAATTGATAAGTGTTTGTGTTCTGACTGCCACCAACTGACTGTTCCCCCATCTCTATCTCTCTACTTAGGGGTCCCTATTCCCTGAGACAAAACAATGCTGATATTAGACCAGTTAATAACCCTACAATGGCCTTTAAGTATTCAAGTGGGAAAAAAAAGAGAGTCACACATCTGTCACCTTAAATTAAAAGCTAGAAATGATTAAGCTTAGTGAGGAAGGCATATTAGAAACAGGCCAAAAGCTAGGCCTCTTGTGCCAAATAATTTACCAAGTTATGAATGCAAAAGAAAAGCTTATGAAAGAAATTAAAGGTGCTACTCCCAAGAACATATAGATAGTAAGAAAGTGAAACCACCTGCTTGTCCATATGGAGAGTTCTAGTGGTTTGGAGAGAAGATCAAACCAGCCTCAACAGTCCCTTAAGTCAAAGCCTAATCCACAGCAAGGCCCTAAATCTCTTCAATTCTAGGAAGGTTTAGAGCGATGAGGAAGCTGCAGCAAAAATATCTGAAGCTAGCAGAGGCAGGCTCATGAGGTTTAGGGAAGAAGCTCTCTCTATAACATAAAAGTAGAAGGTGAAGCATCAAGTGCTATTGTAGAAGCTGTAGCACATTTAACTAGAAGATTGAACTAAGATAATTAATGAAGGTGGCTACACTAAACAGTAGATTCTTAATGTAGATTAAAGAGCCTTATATGGAAAGATACCATCTAGGACTTTCATAGTTGGAAAGGAAAAGTCAGTGCCTGGCTTCAAAACTTCAAAGGACAGGCATACTTTTCTGTCAGTGGCTAATGTAGTTGGTGACTTTAATTTGAAGCCAAGGCTCAGTTTTCATTCTGAAAATCCTAGGGCCCTTGAGAACTATGCTAAATCTACTCTGCTTTTGCTCTGTAAATATAATAGCAAAGCCCAAAGACAGCGCATCTGCTTACAACATTGTTTACTGAATATTTTAAGTCCATGTGGAGACCAACTTCTCAGAAAAGCAGATTCCTTTCAATTTATTACGTTCATTGAAAATGCACTGGGTCACCCAAGATCTCTGGTGGAATCCCCAATGAGATTGATGTTGTTTTCATGCCTGGTAATGCAACATGCATTCTGCAGCTCACAGATAAGGAGTAACTTCAATTTTAAAGTCTTTTTTTATTATCATGTTCAATTAGCCAGCATATAGTATATCATTAGTTTTTGATGTAGTGTTCAACAATTCACTAGTTGCATATAACACCCAGTCCTCATCACCGCATGTGCCCTCCTTAATACCCATCACCTGGTTAACCATCCGCCACCCTCCTCCCTTCTGTGTCAAGTTTTAATATTTAAGAAGTATACCGTATAAGGCTATAGCTACTGTAGATATTGATTCCTCTGTTGGATCTGGGCAAAGTCAATTGAAAACCTTTTGGAAAGTATTCACCATTCTTTATCCCATTAATAATATCTGTGATTCATGGGAAGAGGTCAAAAGAGCAACATGAACATGTATTTGGAAGAAGTTGATTCCAACCCTCATGGATGACTTTGAGGGGTTCAAGATTTCAGTGGGGGAAGTAACTGTAGATATTATACAAATAGCAAAAGAAATGGAATTATAAGTGGGGCCTAAAAAAGTGACTGAATTGCTGCAATCTTAATAAAACATTAGCAGGTGAGGAGTTGCTTCTTTTAGATGAGCCAAGAAAGTGGTTTCTTTAGATAAGGATCTACTCCTGGTAAAGATCTACTTTACCTACTGTGTATTCCTGATAAAGATCTACACAACCTACTGTGAAGGTTATGGAAATGACAACAAAGGATACATAAACTTAGTGGATAAAGCAGCAGAGTTGGGAAGAATTTACTCCAATTTTGAAAGAAGTCTTATTATGGGTAAAATGCTATCAAACAGAATTGCATGCTATGGAGAATTTGGTAATGAAAGAGTCAGTTGATGTAGCAAACTTCAGTATTATATTATTTTAAGAAATTGCCACAGCCACCCCAGCCTTCAGCAACTACCACCTTGATCAGTCAGCAGCCATCAACATGCAGGCAGGACCATCCACCAGCACAAATATTAAAACTTGCTGAAAGCTCAGATAATGGTTATTATTTTTTTAGCAGTGGTTTTTTTAAACTAAGGTATAGACATTGTTTTCTTTAGACATAATTCTGTTGCACACTGAATAGTCTGTAGTATAAACATAGCTTTTATATGCACTGGGAAACAAAATTCTTGTAATTCTCTTTATTGTAATGTTTGCTTATTTTAGTCATCTGGAACCATACCTCAAGATCTCTAAGATAATCTTGTATGTGTTCTCTAGTGTATTGTTTTTAAATATAGGAACTAATATTTTATTTCTGAATTCATAGTTTCCGAAGAAGGAACTAACTCTTATCAGTGTTCAGGATTCCTCAATCCCTTTCCTTACTAGAACT
The DNA here is from genome assembly GCF_963455335.1 of Martes martes. NCBI lineage: Eukaryota > Metazoa > Chordata > Mammalia > Carnivora > Mustelidae > Martes > Martes martes. The sequence continues at coordinate 51,640,174 of NC_137894.1, read as the reverse complement.
TCTCCACTCCCAGTAACTCTCCCTTTCTGCCTCCCACCAAGCCCATCCCACTATAAATATTATGTGCCCTCTTATTGACTCCCATTTTTTTCCTCTTTAGGTAAATGGTAAGATCTAATTTCTTTTCCTTACTTTGACCTAGCCAGTCTTACCAGAGCCCCGTTTCTTTTGTTTCCTAGCCCAATATATAATGAAGAAAAATTGAGTAATGAATTTTTGCTCTTCCCATTAGTGAGAGGAATGGACAGGGCTGTTGAGCAGATCACACACACAAAAAAGGGAGCCCATGTTTAGAGAAGTAGAGGTAATTATGGGTGAGGTCACTGGAATACAGCTGATCTCAAATGATCTCATTTCTGGTGTTTATGCAGGTTCTAAGAGTAGTTCAGGAAAAGTCTGTATTTCTTGTCTAGCACATTCTTATATTTTCTAAGCTCTTCTTTATTCTTTCCAGCATCATAAAAAATGGTCCAAGATCAACAATAGTAGCAGTTTCTTTATTGGAGCTGGTAGAACTGAAGCAACCGCACCAAAACAAAACCTCACATACAGCTACCTGTTTGCATAGAAAATGCTTAGATTTTCTTAAATTAACATGGGTTATTGAGAGTTGGTTATATGTCTTAATAGTTTAATTTAGATGCAGGTGCACTCTTTTTGCAAAGGCTTCTAGAAAGGATGATGTCAGGAAATTTAGCTCCGTATCAAGAAGAAATAAATGCATCTGTGTATATGAATCCACTTGACATTCTCACTTCTATTTGTCATTAATGCCTATATCAAATAATAGATTCTCAGTAGATCTTTTCCTAACAGGCCAAGTTGGAATTAAAGCTTCTCTTCTGTGTACCCTCATGGTATCTATTTGCCTTTTTAATAGTGATATAGTTATTTTTATATATTTCTGTCTCCCAAGATTATGAATTTTTAAAATTTATTTATTGTCCTCTTAGGACCTAGCACAGTGCCTGGCAGAAAAATCTTTCCTCAGTGACAATAAATGCAGTCATTTATTGGGGTTCTGGTATTTACCAGATTAGATTTTTAGGAACTCACATAAATCATCTCACTTAATTTTCATAGCTCTGAGTGAAATTTTCTTTCTGGCTTATTATCTAGAACCTAAATCATCTCACTTAATTTTCACAACTCTAAGTGAAATTTTCTTCCTGGCTTATTATCCATAACCTATGACACGTTTTCCCAAACCTGAGATTGTGCCTTTCACTGATGATTGTAACAAACTCAGTTAACATTTGCTATTTTGTGTGAGCTTAACAGGCAAATGTATTGACTGTATTATGTTTGCAACATCTCCTTTGCCTACCAGTCCAGAAGCAGTTATAGGGAGTGTGTTCAGATGGGAAAATATCTAGATGGCCAGGAGTTCTGAATTCATAGTTCTTTAAAAAGGAACAGATCACTAAGATGTATCAACGTAGGGACTTCCTAGTACAGTTTCTGTTAATATTAGGTAGTGTCCAATAAGTTTTGGGAATACTCAATAGGTGATTCTAATGGGAATTCTGTCTGGTAAGAGGATAATACTCACAAAATGTGTTTTGTGATGGTTTTGTCTTTTAGAATCAATAACAGTTTGAAAGGAAGGATAGAGTTCCACCCACTATAGAGATTAGAGAGATTTTTAGAGCTGGTGGCTTGTTTTCTTCTCTTGTCTTCAGATGGTTGTGAGACCATTAATTTTTAAAAATTTTTGGTTGTAAAATAATCATATAAAATAAATTTTGTTGCTGCTGGTACCAACAAAATGAATGACTGTTTCTAGCCTTCTTATTTATAAGACTCATTTTCAAGTAAAACTCCCACAGAGGTATCAGATTGATGGATTCTAACCCATGTACCTATACCTTGGCAATGAGTAAGTTTGGGAAATGAATCTTTTTAAAAAATCCTTTATTGGCAAGTCACTGTTATTCTAGTGGGATTACCAAAATGTGAAGATATTCAAAACTTTTAAGAAGCCACAACACAGGGGCACGTGGGTGGCTCAGTTGGTTAAGCATCTGCCTTTGGCTCAGGTCACAATCCCAGGTTCTGGGATGGTTCCTGGGATCCATCCTGGAATAGAGCCCCATGTCTGGCTCCCTGCTCAGTGGGGAGTCTGCTTCGCCCTCTGCCTTCTCCCCTCCCTGCTCATGCCATGCTCCCTCTTTCTCAAATAAATAAATAAATGAAATCTTAAAAAAACAAAAAGAAGCCACAAAACCTAGAAGTCTCTACATATAAATCATTTGCAATGACCTCAGATATAAACACAGATACATGTCACTTCCTACCCGAGGGAAGATGTGATCAGATTACTTCCATGGAATTCAAATGTGGTTCAACCCATCTTTCTGTTAGCATCCAACAGTTAGATGGGAGAGATAAGGAGCAGTTTTTTAGTGTTTGTACTTTAATTAATTATAGAGTCAAACCTCATCAGCAGAGAATAAGGAATTAATTCATATAAAATGTTGGTATAGCTTAATCTTTGAAAACAAAGAAATCATTTCTTTCTTTTTTTTTAAAGATTTTATTTATTTGTTTGACAGAGATCACAAGTAGGCAGAGAGGCAGGCAGAGACAGAGAGAGGGGGAAGTAGGCTCCTCACTGAGCAGAGAGCCCAATACGGGGGCTCTGTCCCAGGACCCTTGAATCATGACCTGTGCCGAAGGCAGAGGCCTTAACCCACTGAGCCCCTCAGGCACCCCCAAAATCATTTATTTCTGACAAGCTGGCAGCAAGCTATTGAGACTATAGTCTCTTTAATTGAGGTCCAAACCAGAAATGAGACAAAAATGAGATGAAAATAAATGATCAAAGAAACTAGAATAAAAATTATGAGAATATCCTGGTGAAGCATATGGTAGCACTTATCTGACATGAATACTTTAGTCCCAGGCTAATGAGGTCTTGCTAGGATTGTGTGATATGCTGCCAGAGAGCATTTGAATTGTGTTGCTTTGTTCCTTTTCTGCTTTTCTTTCATATTTATTAGGGTATTTGAGATACATATCTGTGATGAAGGATGAATAAGATGTTTATGACCTGATATGGCAGTCATACAACCTGATTTTTCAGGATACAGAGTTAAATGAAAAGACCAAAGTAATGTGTATAGGAAGAAAGCAAAGAGGAAAACAAGAAGGGAAGTAGCCATATATCTGAACATCTGTGCAGTATGAAATTTAGGAAACAAGCCACTAAACAAAGAGATTGGTTATCTACAAACAGTGAGTGGTGTGAAAGTTAAAGAAAGATTAAGGAATTGTTAAAGATAAAGTAAAAAAAGAAACATGGTAATACATAACTTGTGACCCTGGATTGGTCCTGTACCAGAGACTTTCTTTTCTAAAAGGACATTATTCACATAATAGGCAAAAAAAATTAAGTAAATTTGAAATTTGAAAAATTTAAAATTATATTGTTGAATTCAAATACATTGAAAATTGAAAATTAAAAATTAAAAATTTGAAAATTATATATTTGGGGGAAATACTCACCAAGGTAGCTAGGGAGAACACTATGTTTATAACTTACTCTCAAAGTTCAGAAATAAAATTATACATGTATATAATTATATATGTAATATAGACCTATTAATATTTCTGTATTAATAGATAACTATATACATGTAAATATAATTTAATATACTTATATATCTATATACCTTATATACATAAAAAACCAATATCGACTATTACGAGCAAAATAAAAGTGTTAATTATAGTAGGCAAACTTAAAGCAAAATGATATTTGCAAATTGAAAATAACTAGATTTTTTTTTAAAGATTTTATTTATTTATTTGTCAGAGAGAGAGAGAGAGTGCTCAAGCAGGCAGAGTGGCAGGCAGAGAGAGAAACAGGGTCCCAGCTGAGCAAGGAGCCCGATGCAGGACTTGAACCCAGGACCCTGGGATCATGACCTGAGCCAAAGGCAGTGTCCTAACCAACTGAGCCACCCAAGTGTCCCAAAAATAACTAGATATTAAGGCATATGCCAGGTGATGGTACCAAAACAATAAGATACTGGTAAAATGAAAGACAAAAAATGGAAGTGAATAGAAAACTAAATGTTATATTTATATGCACGTATATATATTCTGAGATACATGCACACACATAATATGTACATATATGAAATGTACATATATGTGTATATACATACATGATACACATATGTATAGTGTGTGTGTGTGTGTGTGTGTACACGCACACACACACCCCTATGTAATGGCAAAGCAAAATAATGGAGAAAGGACACATTAATTTGTAGTTGGTGCTGAGGCCAGTGATTTACTAAAAGGAGAAAAATAAAGTTGGGTTCCTATGTTCCCAATACACAAAGGTGGGCTCCAGAAATATTTAACAAGAAAATATGAAAAATGTGATATGATAAGAAGAAAATGTTGAAGAATATTTTTGTGATTTTTGTTTTAGGAAGGATATCTTATAAGCAAATCTTTTAAAAATGAATGAAAAGGTAAGCTTTTAATTAAATTTCAGAATACAAACAGTAAACATTTTTTTTTTGCTATCAAGGAAACTAGAGATTGGTATACGAATGACAAATTCAACAGAAATATTTGTAATATATTAAATTAATAAGTGATCAATATCTAGATGACTGCTGCCCAAAGGACTTTTCTATAATGATGAAAGTGTTTATGAAGAGTTTTATATCTGTCTTACTCAATATTGTAGTCACTGTTCACATATAACTATTGAATCCCAGAATGAGACTGGTGGGAGGAACTAAAATTTCAGTGTTACTTATTTTTATTTATTCAAATTAGTATTTAAACGGACATATGTTACTAGCTACTGTATTGAACCATGCAGATGCGCAGGATGCAAATCAACAAGAAGAGCACAGAAAACCCATTTTATGTGGACCAAGATCTTACAGGAGTAGTTCGTAGAAAAGCTGAGGTATGAGAGGGGCTCCAAATTCACTGATAACAAAAAGAAGGTAAATTAAATCAACATGGTATTATTTTATAAGGAAACAAAAATTTGGGAAGGCAAATTATGTCAAATTTTATAGTGGGGATATGAGCAACGTATCCTGCTCTATAGTTGGAATTAGAGTCATTCTGAAAAGCAGTATGAAATATTTAGTGAAAATATATCCAGTGGAAAAAAGACAGTCTCTTCAATAAATGGTGCTGGGAAAACTGGACAGCTATATGTAGAAGAATGAAACTTGACCATTCTCTTACACCGTACACAAAGATAAACTCGAAATGGATAAAAGACCTCAACGTGAGACAGGAATCCATCAGAATCCTCGAGGAGAACATAGGGAGTAACCTCTTTGATATCAGCCACAGCAACTTCTTTCAAGATATGTCTCCAAAGGCGAAGGAAACAAAGGCAAAGATGAACTTCTGGGACTTCATCAAGATAAAAAGCTTCTGCACAGCAAAAGAAACAGTCATCAAAACAAAGAGGCAACCCACGGAATGGGAGAAGATATTTGCAAATGACAGTACAGATAAAAGGTTGATATCCAGGATCTATAAAGAACTCCTCAAACTCAACACACACAAAACAGATAATCATATTAAAAAATGGACAGAAGATATGAACAGACACTTCTCCAATGAAGACATACAAATGGCTACCAGACACATGAAAAAATGTTCATCATCACTAGCCATCAGGGAGATTCAAATCAAAACCACATTGAGATACCACCTTACACCAGTTAGAATGGCCAAAATTAGCAAGACAGGAAACAACGTGTGTTGGAGAGGATGTGGAGAAAGGGGAACCCTCTTACACTGTTGGTGGGAATGCAAACTGGTGCAGCCACTTTGGAGAACAGTGTGGAGATTCCTCAGGAAATTAAAAATAGATCTTCCCTATGACCCTGCAATTGCACTGCTGGGTATTTACCCCAAAGATACAGATGTAGTGAAAAGAAGGGCCATCTGTACCCCAATGTTTATAGCAGCAATGGCCACGGTCGCCAAACTGTGGAAAGAACCAAGATGCCCTTCAACGGATGAATGGATAAGGAAGATGTGGTCCATATACACTATGGAGTATTATGCCTCCATCAGAAAGGACGAATACCCAACTTTTGTCGCAACATGGACAGGACTGGAAGAGATTATGCTGAGTGAAATAAGTCAAACAGAGAAAGTCAAGTATCATATGGTTTCACTTATTGGTGGAGCATAACAAATAATATAGAGGACAAGGGTAGATGGAGAGGAGAAGAGAGTTGAGGGAAATTGGAAGGGGAGGTGAACCATGAGAGACTATGGACTCTGAAAAACAACCTGAGGGTTTTGAAGGGGTGGGGGGTGGGAGGTTGGGGGAACCAGGTGGTGGGTATTAGGGAGGGCACAGATTGCATGGAGCACTGGGTGGTGAAAAAACAATGAATACTGTTACACTGAAAATAAATAAAAAATTGGAAAAAAAAAAAAGAAAATAAGTGGATAAACGCTTTGTTGTACAGTTTTTTTCACTTTTGGGTATTTATCTTAGAGAAATTCTAACACCTACATAGGGCTATTGGACAGTTATTAATCATGAAATCATTTATGCTAATAGAAAATATTAGCAGTTAAGCTGGCCATCATTTGGTGAATAGACAGTAAAGTGAGTTTATTTGTACTACTGAATAATAGCAATGCTTTGAAGTACAAGCTCTCTCTTTATAAAAACAGTGTGAATATATTTAGAGGGAAAGGACATACAATGGCATTTTGTAAATTAAATCATGTATGTTTATAGAGCAGTGGTTCCTATATTATGAAGAAACTGGCATATTTAAAGGGAAATAGTAAATACGTTTAGAATGGTGACTATTTGAAGAGAATTGCAGTCAAGAATTTAGAAAGAAAATACTAGGAGGGGAGGAGTTAAATGGTGAGGTACTAGGGGGACCCTGAACTTTCCTTGCTCCTCAGACAGTTGGATAAACATCAAACTATTTTGAACAACTAGAAATATGAGGATTAAGAAAGGAATCTGAACAATTGGAGAGAGAGATTGTGGCAGATGCAAGACTTATATTAACAAATCAGAGGTGCTTGGGTGACTCAGTTGTTAAGCCCGTGCCTTTGACTCAGGTCCTAATCCCAGGATCCTGGGATTGAGCCCTGCATTGGGCTCCCTGCTTGGTGGGAGGCCTGCTTCTCCCTCTCGCACTCCCCCTGCTTATGTTCCCTCTCTTGCTGTCTCTCTTTCTGTCAAATAAACAAATAAAATCTTTAAAAAAAAATCAAAGCACACCTAGTTAAAGGTCCAAACACTCCCCACTATTAGCAAGGAAGAATTCCATAGAGGACAGAAGAGTGGGAAGGAAAAGCCACAACACAACAGCAGAGTGCTCACAACATACACCAGAAACACTTCCTGAAGTCCCGGGCCCTGGACAGTGTATGACCTCTTTTTAGATTTAGGGGACTCACTGATTCCATAGATTGAGATAGTATCTGTGTTATAGGAGTTCCAGAAGAGGAAGAGCCAGGGTGGAGGGAAAGGGCAGAAGGTTTATTCGAACAAATAATAGCTGAGAATGTCCCTAATCTGGGGAAGGAAATAGGCATTCAGGCCCAAAAGGCACAGAAAACTACCCTTAAAACAACAAAAACAAGTCAACATCACAACACATCATAGTGAAACTTGCAAAATACAAAGATAAGGACAGAATCCTAAAAGAAGCTCCAGAGAAAAAGTCCTTAACTTATAATAGCAGACACATAAGACAGGCAGCAGACCCATCTACACAGACCTAGCAGGCCAGAAGACAATATATTTAAGGTGCTAAATGGGAATATATTTAATATATTTAATATAATATATTATATTTGTTTAAGGTGCTATATGGGAAATATATATTTAAGGTGCTAAATGGGAAAAATATGCAGCCAAGAATACTTTATCCAGCAAGGCTGTCATTCAGAATAGAAGGAGAGCTAAAGATTTTCTAAGATAAGCAAATGCAAAAGGAGTTTGTGAAAACTAAACCTTCAGGAAATATTAAAGGGGCACTTAGAGTAGGAAAGAGAGATCAAAATAACAAAGACTAGAAAGGAACAAAGACAGTCTTCAAGGGGAGCTACTTTAGAGGTGATATAATGGCACAAAATTCATATCTTTCAGTAATTAACTCTGAATGTAAATGGACTAAATCTTCCAATCAGAAGCCATAGGGCATCAGAATAGATTTAGAAGCAAAACAAAACAAAACAAAAACCAGACCCACCAATATGCTGCTTACAAGACTCATTTTAGACTCAAAGACTCCTCCAGATTGAAAGTAGAGAGACATTTATCATGCTACTGGATATCAGAAGAAAGCTGGAGTATCCATCCTTATATCAGACAAACTAGATTTTAAACCAAAGACTTTAATAAGACATGAAGAAGGGCACTATATCATTATAAAGAGGTTTTCCAACAAGAAGATCAAGCAATTGTAAATATTTATGCCCCTAACCTAGGAGCAGCCAAATATATAAATCAGTTAATAACAAACTTAAACTCATTGGTAATAATACAATAATAGTAGGGGACTTTAACACCCCACTCATAGCAATGGACAGATGATCTAAGCAGACGATCAAAGAGGAAACAAGGGCTTTGAATGACACAGTGGACTATATTAACAGATATATACAGAGCATTTCATCCTAAAGCAGCAGAATATACATTCTTTTTGAGTGCACATGGAACATTCTCCAGAATAGATCACATTTTAAAGGGTCACAAATGAGGCCTCGACCCCTACAAAAAGATTGAGATGATACCTTGCATATTTTCAGACCACAGTGCTATGAAACTTGAAGTCAATTATAAGAAAAAATCCAAAGGGTCACAAATACATGGAGATTAAAGAACATCTTACTAAAGAATGAATGAGTTGGGTTGCCTAAGTGGCTCAGTCGGTTAAGTGTCTTGAGTCTTGATTTCAGCTCAGGTCATGATCTCGGGGTCATGAAATCCAGCCCCAAATTGGGCTGTGCATTAAGTGCAGAATCTGTGAGAGAATTTCTCTCACCCTCTCCGTCTGCCCACTTATATGCTCTCTAAACATAAAAAAATATTTTTTAAAAACAGAACTAAAGAGGGCCTGTGATATGATGAGCATTGGGTGTTATACTCAACTAATGAATCATTTGAACATTATTTCAAAAACTATAATGTACTGTACCTTGGCTAATTGAATTTAAATAAAAAATAATATCAAACCTCTGGGAAAAAATTAAAAAGAATATAACATTAAAAAATCTAAGTGGAAATTTAAAAAAAAGGTATGAATGGGTTAAGCAGGAAACTAAAGGAGAATTTAAAAAATAGACGGAGGCAAATGAAAATGAAAAGATGACATTCAAAACCCTTTGGGATGCAGCAAAGGCATTCCTAAGAGGGAAGTATATAGCAATAAAGGCCTTCTTCAAGAAGCAAGAAAAGTCTCAAATATACAACCTAACCTTACACCTAAAGGGGCTGGAAAAGAGAACAGCAAATATAGCTTAAATCCAGCAGGAGAAGGGGTGCTGCCTGTGCTGGCCTTCTGGGAGAGAGACACATCACGCTGGCTTAGGGTCAGACCTGCCCTAGGATATATGCACTTGAGAGACACAGAGGCACAGGGTTTGGTATAAAGGGGTCCCACTTTCACTGAGGGCCATTCTGTTGCTCTCCGAAGTCCTTCAGTATTGGTGGTGAGGACAGAAATGGTGTCATCCCTCTTGACCAAAGACAGGAGATCTCACACCCCCTGCTGATAAGGAAGCCCTTAAAGAATAGCCAAGGCCATCAATTCACTGAGCATTAAGAGCTCTCCTGGATTTGATCTTTGGCTGGAGGCTGGGATTCAAGATCAAATCTTAAGGGACCTGGTACAGTGCAGACCCATTCCTTTCCTCCAGAGAAAAGCCTGCCCATGCTGTGTCTGGTGTCCTTTGCCTTAGAAAAAAATGGTCCAGTTTCTGTGCAGTGCACAGAATCTATGGTGTAGCACAGTGAAAAGCAGCAACCAGGTTATCCAACCTCTGTGCATGCCCCTGCCAATGAAAGACTATTTGGGGGCACCTGCAAGATCTTTTGTCCTTGAAGAGGCAATATACATCCTTCCAAATGTACTCCTGAAAGGGAAGCTTTCTCTCCGAGTGTGACCCAGGAGATCCCTACAATACTTTGTGCACTCCCAGACTGCGATTTCTCCTTACTTAATGGAATTTAGTCTTTAACATTTCTGGTTGTTCGACTATAGTTAGTGGGTCAAGTTTTTTTTTTTTTCTCCTTAACTCTTTATTACATTAAAAATATTAACTCCAACTGGATTAAATTTCAACTAAAATAAGTATAGTTGGGAAGAAACCAAACATGTCATATAAATGTAATGAAGTAAACATTTGATAAATTCAGTATACATAATGAATATTTTTAAAAATCTACAAACAAAACAAATTAATACCAGTTTATTCTGAGGATATGTTTGGTCCTCAGTCTACTAATGGCTGCTTTCATCTCCTGATTTCTCAGAGTATAAATGATGGGGTTCAGTAAAGGTGTAATAATTGAATAAAACACAGAAAGAAATTTATCCACTGAAAAGCCACTAGATGGCCAAGCATAAATGAAGATAATTGGCCCAAAAAACAGAGTGACCACAGTAATGTGAGCAGACAGTGTGGACAGAGCCTTGGAGAGTCCACCAGAGGATCGACGTCGGACAGTTACCAGAATGACAGTGTAGGAAATGAGCAGGAGTATGAAGCAGATGAAAGACAACAGTCCACTGTCAACAGTTACCAGCAACTCCAGAATGTAGGTCTCAGTGCAGGCAAGTTTTAGAACACGGGGAAGGTCACAAAAAATATCGTCTACTATGTTGGGGCCACAAAAAGGCAAGGTGATAGTAAAAACCATCTGGCTCATCGTATGCACAAAACCAACAGCCCATGATAGCAGCACAGAGCCCACGAGGACCCGGCGATTCATGATGGATGTGTAGTGAAGAGGTTTGCATATTGCAATGTATCGATCAACAGCCATGACTATGAGAAGAGTCATCTCACTGCCACCTAAAAAGTGGAGGAGGAACATCTGAGCCATACAGCCCCACAAAGAAATAGTTTTATACTCTCTGAGGAAATCTGTGACCATCTTAGGGGTTGTGATTGTGGAAATAGACATATCCAGGAAGGAGAGATTTCCAAGAAGGAAGTACATTGGTGTGGAGTACAGAAGTGAGTCAAAGGTTACAGTGACCACGATGAGAAGGTTTCCTGCCATAATTGCTACATAGGCCAACGAAAATATGAAAAAAAAGAAAATTTCAAGTTCCCATGTTTTGGTGAGTCCTAACAAAACAAACTCCGTTACCATTGAGCTGTTCATCTTATTCATCTAGTCTATATAGGGGTTTTCAGAAAGTCGTTAAAATGTAGAAAATCTGGAAAAAGTGACAGTTTAACCTGTGATAATTTTGAAGATATGGCCATATAGAAAGTAGTATTTGATTCATATACAAAGAAAGAAGATGGACATTTCTGAAAAATACATTTTAATTGATCAATTCATGCAACATTCACATTACTGTATTTTTTTTCAGTAAGAGAAGTCATAAAAGATGAGAAGTTTATCATAAAATTTTTAAACATAGTTTGCAGGCACAGGTTGTCTCCACATTGATCTGTTGTTTTTATCCTGAGTTTATGAGCAATGGGTTTTATCCTGAGTTCAATGGGTCAAGCAGTCCAAGAACCAAAAGGCCGTTGGTCAAATGAGTTAGTTCAAGTGTATAGAAACATAGTCATTAAACTGTGGTGCCTATTATTTTATCTTTTACCATTTTCCCCTCCTGTAATTTGAAATAGTCAGGTAAGTGCATGTGACTTGAATTATTTTCCTACTCAGCAAATAACTTCAGGAATTTAGCAAATTCTTCCTGAAGCCTTAAACTGGCTATAGCCCGTGGTGCGTTCTTAACCCTCCCCCACGAAAACTATAATAAAACAAACTTCCCACTTTCTGCACAGGAACATAAATATTTCTCAGTGTACAGATTTCCTTTTTTCTTTTCTTTTCTTTACCCTTCTTCTCCTCTCCTCTCTCATTTCTCCTCTCACTTCCTTTCCCCTCCCTGCTCCTTTCACCTCTTCCCCCTTTTCCTCCTCTTCCCCCTGTTTTCCCTCCTTGTTTCTTTCCTGTCTTCTTTTTTCTCTCTCTCTTTCTTCTCTACGCCTCTCCTCTCTTTCCCCTCCTCCTCCTCTTTCTCTACCTTTTCCACCCCCTCCTCCCCCTCCTCCTCCTCTTCAACTACCACCTCCTCTTTGTTCTTCTGTAGAGCTCTTTATCTTAAATACTTTGGTTTCTGGACAAAACTGCTGACCTTGGCTGTTTAGCCTTTTTGCCTATTTGCACAGTCTCTTGTTGCTAGGTTCTTGGCTGAAGTTTGCTTTCTTGTCCCTTTGCAATCAATTTATAGGTGGACTATGACCAACCAGCAGATTTTTTACAAGTAAATGTTTCCTTGGTTCCTACACGCTTATCTTCTTTTGTACCCAATGCTTTCCTCTGATATTTCATACTTGTGTGCAGACTTCTTCTTGACTCTTACACTGGTTCATATATCTTTGCCACTTGTACTTTGTGTGTATTCCCTTATTGAGCTGACACTGATTGCTTTTATATACTTTTTCATTTTGATTTAGATCTTTTGGTCCCAGCTTTTTTTTCCCGTTTTCTTCTTTTTGAAAAACTATTAGTGATACACACCAAAGACACAGACATAGTTACAGAATCATACATACACACAAACACAAATACATATACCATGTTCTAGTTCTGGGCCCCAGAACAGATTGTGGAAAATCTACTCTGAATATATATTTTTTGACTTAATAGTTCATAAAATACTCAGATATTATTATTTAGCCCAACTATCAGAATAAGGGAAAAACAAAAACAAAAAACCTTGAACCAAGAGTCAAGATTTACATTCTAGTCCTGGCCTCTACGTTTACTAGGGAAATATGGTCTTAATTTTTTGAACATTGATTTATTTTTCTATATACATAAAGTAATACCTACTCTTCAACCTCACAGATTGTTATGAGACTCCCAAGGATAACATATATGGACTATATTTGTGTATTTCATTGTATACCCATAGGTACTATGTATGTGCATTCACAAAATTCTGTCTTTAGCATTATCTCATTTTTTGGTGATTATAAAGTTACCCAAACCAATAAGAACCACAGAAGAATTTTACTATGTAAGACTTGGTAAAAAAGACAGTCTAAATGAATGTTTTTCCTCTGTTAAATTTAATGATATAATTACCTGTTTGTCTTCATTATAGAGATTTATTATCACCATTGGTATTCTATTTCATGTAGTAATTGAGTCACATACTAGTTATGTGTGGTTTCAAAACAGTGCAGTCCTCAGACTCAAAATACTAAAGGAAAAAATCTTGAGAATTATAAAAGTAATTTTTATAGTTCAATAAGTAAAATTGGAAAATAATAAGCAGAAACCAATACTTATTAATTTAGGATTTTTTGGAATTTCATGAGTCTCTTTATAAAATATACACAGCTAAGTGCACATATAGATGGATTGAAATATATTATTATAGATGAAATCATTCAATATGACCATTTGTACATATGATCAAAAATGAAATATCCTTAAAATATATTTTTTTCTACTTAGAGACAAGTAGAAATAAATCGGAGAATGAAAAGAAAATTCTTCCTAACTTGAGCCAATTAAACCTCAAATGGAAAATTTAAACTTTTGAGGGTGTATATATTATACAAATACAGTGAACTGAAAAGAAATAAAAAAAATTGAATAAATGTGAATCAAAAAAGCAAAGCCAACCACACTGAAAATTTTATTAAAAAAGAAAAATGAATCAAGCGTGGTTTGGTTTCTCTCTAGCAGGAATTTTGTCTGAGAATGGATAACCTGTGATTGGAGAGCCTAGCTCTTTCTGTGACATTTATGTGACTTAAGGATGAAAAATTAGTGCCCTTTTTTCAACTTTGGTGGCTTGCCTAGGGGAAAAAATGCTATAAAATGTGCAGTACTGAGTGTCTATATTTAGTAATAATGTCTTTTCTATACATTTACACAAAAGTACTTAAACAGTGTATGTAGAAATATATACATAACTTTTAATAAAATAAGAGTTGTACAGTTTGTGTTGATCCTGAGGTTTTTTTTTATGAGTCTTTTTTATGAGAGAGTTAAGTCATATATAGATTAGGTAACCCATGCCCAAGTAATATTCACTCACCACAAAAAAATGTTTGGAATGGAAAAATTAGATTTGCTGTCAGAATAACCATTATAAATATTTTTTAATTAAAAAGTTAACTTGTACATTTAATAGAAAAAGGCTCAGCATTTAAGATGTACAAAGGGCTTTGTTCTCACATATTGATCAAATTTAAAATATTAAAATTAATTGCTTTAAATGTAGGTAGAAAAAAGGTCAGTGTGTTTAGAAGAATAGGAAATAGTCCTTAGGTTGCAAAATTACCAAAGAAATTTATTAGCAGTACAATTAGGTAATTATATTGAATGAAAGTTTATATGACTTCAGTGAACAAAATAAGTGTACTTGAGGGGAAATTTTTAAAAATTTATTTAAATTAATCATTTATCTTACTTATTTCATGTGTTTTCTGTATTGAAATAAATACTCAGTAACATAGATAAGTAATATGAAATCAATGTTTCTTATTTTCTTGATATGAGACTTTCTTATTTTATGTTTCAGACTTATCACAGATGCTATACTTAGCCAAGGAGGGACCTAATTTTTCCATTCTTTTAATATTCTAAATCATTTTGTCTTTTTATCCCATAGTGATAACTAATTTGTTTATAATCTCAGAATACAAACTTGAACTATAAAACTGACCCCTCAAATCAGGAATGTGGCTCTTGTTCTTAGCGAAAGTAGATACATTGTAAAATTGCTAGTTAACCAAAATTATCTTTTACTGTTGCCCTCATGATCAGAATAATATTGTTTCATTCAGTTCTAAGTTTCTTATAAAACAACTCCTCCTTTATTAAAGTATACAATTGCAGTTTTTTGTTAGCACTGCCATTTAAACCTACCAGTTCTGAGGAGTGGCCTCTTCAAAGATGTGCAGAAACAGTTAGATCCTGGATATATATTGTTTTATCTTTTTTGCCTTCATGAATATACAAGACAATAATTTGCAGGTACCAAAAAAAAAAAAAAAGAAAGAAAGGAAAAAGGACAAGGACAAGAAACATAAATAAAATGCAGGCTGGTGATCAATTCCCTAAAGGGAATTATTAAAATAAACATGGTGGTGTTCCCAAGAGTTCAGAACAAGGACTTCTCTCATTATTTAAGTGGATTGTAATTCGCCAAGTGTATCAGCTATGTGAACTTTCTCTAGTAAATGCTTTCCAGAAAAAACACTAACTCAAGTGTTTTGATTGGAGAAGGATATGCACATTTTTTAGAAGATGATCTATCATAAATGATAGACTTGAGATAATTATAATTCTATTAATTAGATTTTATCAATCTGAATATTTATAATTAGTAACTGAATGCATTTATTCAAGTAAAATTAAAATAATCTACACTGAGCAAGACATATAAGGAAATTTATATACTAGAGACCAGTTATGAGCAGAAAAAAAATCTCAGTTTATCATAGAAGGGGAGAGAACAGAGAGAGAGAGAGAGAGAGAGCAAGTGAATCAGCACACACAAAGAATGAGCAAGGAGAGGCTTTCATCATGGTAAGCAATAAATGATGAGTTAGTGGAGTTTAGCATTCAACCGACCATTCTAAACGTTTAGAATTTTTTAGTCCTTTACAATTATGTAGAACTTGATGATGACTCAAGACTCTGAAAGGAAGATCATGGAGGCAACTATAGTAAAACTTTTATAGTAAAACAATATAGATAAATAAAATAAAGGCTAGCAGTGTGACAATGTATGATTGCTCATGAGTTCATTTGGCACAGAAATTTTTGTGTGTCCCTTGTACTATAGCTCTTCCATGTTTGTCTAGTTGGAATACTCTTGAAAAGATTACAAGAAAATAAGGGGAGTAAATGTATGATAAATGTGGTGTCACATTCATTTCCAAAGTCCATAGAAGACATTCCTAATAGGTTTCTCATTCTTTCTGACTGAGCCTAGGATTTTTTTTAATTTAAATTCAATTTAGTTAACAGTTTTTAAAATTTATTTTACCCCTGCAGCCATTAGCAATTAGAATTGTCATGAAAAATAAGTCTTTAAACATATTTTGCTGGGATGCCTGGGTGGCTCAGTGGGTTAAATCCTCTGCCTTCAGCTCAGGTCATGATCCCAGAGTCCTGGGATCGAGTCCTGGGATTGAGCCCTGCATCAGGCTCTCTGCTCAGGAAGCAGGCTCCCTCCTCTCTCTCTACCTGCTTCTCTGCCTACTTGTGATCTCCGTCTGTCAAATAAATAAATAAAATCTTTAAAAAAATATTTTGCTAAGGCAATATATGCCACAGTGTAGTGTGGCATTTGAGATGTTTGCAAGAAAGAAAAGGAGTCTTTAGTATGGATATTAGGAAGATAATATTAGACCAATATTGGATGTCCTGACGTGATTACCCAAATCAGTTGATAAGGGTGGTATGCATAGAATTTTTCAAAATAAAGCTGAACTATTAGGAGTACATGATCTAGTGCCAAACTCAAATAGGACATATATACTTAAAAGGGAAGAAAAAGGGATAAGGAGGAAAAATATGTAAGTTTGATATTCAAGGTATATTTTAAAACTTTTGCACAGCAAAGGAAACCATCGGCAATACAAAAGAGTAACCTACTGACTGGAGAAAGATATTTGGGAGTGATATATCTAATAATGGGTTAATATCTAAAATATATAAAGAATGTATGTAAGTCAACACCAAAAAATAAAAATAAAAACAAAAACAAACAAACAATCTGAATAACAATGGGCAAAGGTCCTGCATTGATATATTTTTCAAAGGAAGCCATACAGATGGTCAACAGACTCATGCAAAGATGCCCAATATGATAATCATTAGGGAAGTGCAAATCAAAACCACAATGTCATATCATTCACCTTACATTTGTCAGAATGTCTAGAATCACAAGACAAAACAGTGTTGGTGAGGGTGTGGGAAATAAGGAACTCTTATGTTCTATTGGTGGGAATGTAATTGGTACAGCCACTAAGAGAAACAGTATGGAGATTCCTCAAAAAAAATTAAAATAGAATTACAGTATGATCCAGTAATTCCACTGCTGGGTATTTAACCAAAGAAAATGAAAATGCTAATTTGAAAAGATATATGCACCCCTACATTTATTGAAGCATTGTTCACAATAGCCAAGATATGGAAGCAACCAGTGTTCATCGCTAGATGAATGGGTAAGGAAGATACAGTATATATACACAATGGTATATTACTCAGCCATAAAAAGAATGAAATACTGCATTTGCAACAACATGAATGAACCTAGAGGGTGTTATGTTAGGTGAAATGAGTCAGAGAAAAACAAATACCATATGACATCACACATGTGTGGAATCCAAAAAATGAAACAAAAAGCAGAATTATATATATAAATACAGAGAACAAACTGATGGTTTCCAGAGGTGAGTCAATTGGGGATACAGGAAGGTGAAGGTGAAGGTGAGTGGGAGATACAGGCTTTCAGTTATGGAAAGAACAAGTCACAGGAATAAAAGTCACAGCATAAAGAATATAGTCAATGATATTATAATGGTGTTGTATGGTGACAGATGGAGTTATACTTCTGGTAAGCATAGTAGCATAATACATAAAATTTCTCAAATCACTATGCTGTGCACCTGAAACTAATGTAATGTGTGTGTGAACTATACTCAGACGTTTTCATAATAAAATATTAAAATATCTTTAAAACTGAGACATTTAAAAATATATTAAAAAGACATCAAAAAAGCATCTTGGTCCCCAAGATGTTAAAATAATTTTAGGTTTTCTAATTGTCTTTGGAAGTCTTTATAGATTCCACAAACTCAATATTTGTATTATTAATAAATTCAGGCTTCCTACCTTAAACAGTCCATTAACAATTCCTTCTGCTTTCACTTTAGCTACATTATATTCTTTACTTAAGAGGACAGAGGTATAACGTAATATAATGTATGTTGGATCCCATCCTCCTTATTCTCAAAACACATTAGCGGCTTTACGTTGACAATAAAGAGGAATCTACTAGGCCTGAAAATTCTGGTTTTCCTTTCTATAAAATCTCAGCATAGATCTTCTCCCTTTTATTCATCAATCTCCTTCACCAAAGTCTACCTTTAATACTTAACAAACTCTCACTTTACAGTGTCTGTTTACACTGGCCCTTTTGTATGGAAGGCTCTTTTCTTTGCTCAAATCTCTAATTCTGAAGTTTTCTTAACTGGTTTGTATGAATGTCTCCCTTTAAAGTGGTCTTCTGAGACCACCGCCCCTAACATAGATCCTTCCCCTTGGTTACTCTCTCCAGAACAGAAACCAGGTCTGTATCTATAACCATGTATCTATGTTGTGTTGAACAATGATTGGTACCTAGTAAATATTTTTTTAATGTTTCATGAATGATGAAATTCAGTGGAAAAAGCATTGAGTGAGGGGCGCCTGGGTGGCTCAGTCCTTAAGCCTCTGTCTTCAGAATCCCAGGCTTCTGGGATTAAGCCCTGCATCAGGCTCCCTCTCTTGCTCTCTCTCTCTCTCTCTCTGTTAAATAAATAAATAAATAAACAAACAAATATCTTTTAAGAAAATAAGTGTCCATGTGATCTGGTAGAGCAAGCTACACTAAGTAGTTCATGGTTTTAATTTTTAATATTTCAGTTGATATTGATTCTTTGAAAACTATTCAAGTACTCAGAGATATGTTGAAAATATTTATTTTTAGGCATATTTTTACCTTCTACTAAATATGTAGTATACTGAGGCTATAGTGAGAAAGTTACCCTCATTCAAATCACAATTCCTCTGTGAAGACTTCATATGGTTTGACAAATATTGACGGATATTTTAACACCTATTGTGATACTAAATACAGTGTTAGGGAAAAAATTGATGTTAAACACCATATAATGTGTTGTCATATTAAAGTTACCTATTTTTACATGCTGAGCCATTAAAACCATATGAAATTTTTGTAAGAATATTTATAATTAGGTGTTTTAAACATTCAACAGGGCTGCTTCCTTAAATCCTGACAAGGAATTAATGAATGCACATATATTTATATATTGAATCTGTGTTAATGACTATTTTCCATTAAATTTTTAATAAAACTGACATTAATGGTTCTATGAATTTTGAGGAAAATAAACAGTATTTAACATTTTCATTGTAATTATTCCAATAAATATGTAAGACTCAAAACCCCCAAATAGCAGAGACCACAAATAATCAGTTGTTATAGACATTACTTAGGAAGTGAACCAGGAACCAAGATGCTGGCTGCTGAGTCTCTTAATGGCTGCTTTCATTTCCTGATTCCTCAGAGTATAAATAATTGGATTAAGGAGGGGGGTGATTATAGAGTAAAACACAGAAAGAAACTTATCTACAGAGTAACTACTGAATGGGAAAGCATAGATGAAGATAGTGGGACCAAAGAAGAGAGTGACCACAGTGATGTGAGCAGATAGTGTGGACACTGCCTTGGAGGATGCCCTGGAGGAGTGCTGCCAGATGGTGACCAGCATGACAATATAGGATATGAGCAAGAAAATGAAGCAGACCAGGGAGAGGAGCCCACTGTTTGCAATCACCAAGAGCTCTAGGATATAGGTGTCAGTGCAGGCAAGCTTGATGACCAGGGGAAGATCACAGAAAATGCTGTCCACAATGTTGGGACCACAGAAAGGTAAACCGGCGGTGAAAACCATCTGGCTTGTGGTATGTATGAACCCAATTGCCCATGAGAGCAGTAGAAGTGCAATGAGAGCCCTGTGATTCATGATGGTCTTATAGTGCAAGGGTTTACATATGGCGACATACCTATCCATGGCCATAGCTATCAGAAGAGACATCTCTCCACCCCCAAAGAAGTGTACCAAAAACATCTGGGCCATGCAGCCCCACAAGGAGATGGTCTTGTGTTTTCTAAGGAAGTCTGCAATCACTTTGGGAGTTGTAGCAGAAGAAAGACACAAGTCAAAAAATGATAAATTTGCCAGAAAGAAATACATGGGGGAGTGAAGATGGTTGTCAACTATTACAGAGATCACAATGAGGAGGTTTCCTACTATGATGGCTACATAGACAAGAAAGAAGATTGCAAAAAAGAATATTTGAATTTCTTGAGAACTCAAAAGTCCCAGCAAGATGAACTCAGAAACACTTGATCTGTTGTTCAGGAGATCCATTTATCCTTTTGCATGTTTGTCAGAGGTTGCCTAGAAGAAGAAAAAAAACAGGATGTCATAGGGACTGAGAAGTCAGTAAACCTGATCTTTACTTACATGCTGTCTCATATGTAGGCACACAACCATTTTGGTAATATGACTGCTTTGCAGGTATTTTGCTGGAGATATTTCATAGGACCACGTGACATTAGAAAGTGTGGAGGGCATGGAACCAACTCAGTGAAATGTGTGTTTTGCTTATAGGGGTAAGGTCAGTTGGACATTTGAGAAAACCTCTCCCTTCTTGTTCAGCTGCAGATCAGACTTTATGTGAACATTTAACTTATTAGAATGATAGAAAAAAGTTCTGGAAGGCATCAGCAAAACGGATTTTTATCTTTCAGGAAGTCATTAACTGACACTTTTTTAAAATAATTTTTTTCATTACTGACACTTTTTTTGTGACAGTCTCAATATGCAGTAAAAAGTTTGCCATATTAGGGGCACCTGGGTGGCTCAATCACTTAAGCATCCAGCTTTTGGTTTCAGCTCAGGTCATGATAACATGAATGGATGAGCCCCTTGGAGGCTTGAGCTGAATCCATGGAGACATCTTCAGATTCCTTCTCCCTCTCCTTCTTCTCATCCTCTCTCAAATAAATAAAATCTTAAAAAAAGGTTTGCCATATTAAATATTGGTGAAGTCACATAATCTGTATTATGCTTCCTGAACTGACTATAGTCCATGAACATACTGCGGATAGAAGGTTGCATGTAGAAACACTTACAGCGGGGCGCCTGGGTGGCTCAGTGGCTTAAAGCCTCTGCCTTCCGCTCAGGACATGGTCTCACGGTCCTGGGATTGAGTCCCACATTGGGCTCTCTGCTCAGCGGGGAGCCTGCTTCTTCCTCTCTCTCTGCCTGCCTCTCTGCCTACTTGTGATCTGTCAAATAAATAAATAAAATCTTAAAAAAAAAAGAAAACCACTGAGAATTCTGGGGCACCTGGGTGGCTCAGTGGGTTAAGCCTCTGCCTTCGGCTTGGGTCATGATCTCAGGGTCCTGGTATCAAGCCCCGCATCAGCCTCTCTGCTCAGCGGGGAGCCTGCTTTCCCCTCTCTCTCTGTCTGCCTCTCTGCCTATTTGTGATCTTTCCCTGTCAAATAAATAAATAAAATCTTAAAAAAAAAGAAAAGAAAAGAAAAGAAACACTTATAGCTGAGATTAAAGGCAATTACTGAGAAAGATTGAACTTTTAGACTTGAATGACCAGATTGACTCTCAGAACTACAGGTGCTCCTTTACATATTTCTTAACTCTTCATGTGATTATACATAAAGGGTATCCTATCTGTGCATGCTTATCCAGTTGTTGTAAAATTGAATTAAATACCTATTTTTATCTGGTATCTGTTTTTAAGTCATATGTTTTCACATATGTAAGTGTATAGAAACATCTAAATCACTTTTATTAAGACTAGTGAAGTTTACCATTGTAGTCTTGTTCCACTTAACTCCATTAGTGAGGGGTAAAGATACGTAAGATGAATCATTGACATTTGTAAACATGGCTTTAAAAATTTTAAAATATGAGGGCCCCTGGGTGGCTCAGTCATTAAGCTTCTGCCTTCGGCTCAGGTCATGATCTCAGGGCCCTGGGATTAAGCCCCACATCAGGCTCCCTACTCAGCGGGAAGCCTGCTTCTCCCTCTCCCACTCCCCTTGCTTGTATTCCCTCTCCCACTGTATCTCTCACTGTCTATTAAACAAATTAAAAATCTCTTAAAAATTAAAATATAATGTATTGTTTGACTAGAGTGCCATCTTGGGTTTCTTAGCTTCCTTGGACCTATCCTTTCTCACAGTTATTTCCTTTAAGTTCTTTTAACCTTTAACTTTGCTGAGATGGAAAAAGTCATAGAAATCATGTTACTGACTGAAGTGGATTCAGCTAAGTTAAATGAGCTTTTAAAAAATACACATATATCAAGGGAATATGTCAGTGCTTGATGTATACAAATTCACTTTTTAAAAACCTTCCTGTTTGCCTGATTGTAGCTCTATCTTTCAAGTCTTATTCCAGGCTTGTTGTTCATCTCCAGTCCCTCCCTTGCTTTTATGAAAGCCTAGACCCAGAACTAATGCAGATTGTCAGAAAAGAAAATAGAATATACATGGTTTTGGGGTACATTTTAACTTTTGAGTTACACAGTTCAAATTTTTAAAAATATAGTCTATCTAGATAACCATAATAACATTTAATCATATTTTCCTTTCTATGTATAGTTACTGTCACTAAGATGCACAGTTATCATAAATGGCTCATAATCTTCCATTATGTTTGACACCATTATTAAGAGTACATAAAAACTTCCTTCTTTCACAAGGTAATAGAACTGAAAATGAAAATGTTTGTTAGTTCTCACTCACAGATGTGAATATGTACTCCTTCTTTGTGCTTCATACCCTGGCTATAAGACAGCGATCTTACTTACCTAAGCTATAGCCCCTGGACCTTCTTTATTTGTCCGAAGTATGCAGTAAGTACATTTGCAGGTGCAAATGGGTCTGGCAGAGATAGGGTCTTAGACAAGATGCTATCTCTAATTTTTTTTTTCTTAATGAGCAATTAACTACCTGGTCATTTTCAGAATGTTGCCATAGGGAAGTTGAATTTTCTCACATGTTTTTCTAATAATTCCTAAGAAGTTAATGATAGCATCAATATTTTATGAGTGGTGACATTCTGTGATTTTCAAAGCCATGAATCAGGCACTTTATCCTTGCATTTCTATTATTTATTTCTTTTAAAATAATTACATTTCTAAAAACAACAAAGGAACGTTCTCTATATTTCTGCTATAATTCAAAGAATGAGATCATTCAACCTGATAAGGATAGTCAAAAAATTTGAACATACTTAGATTTCTTTTCTCTAAGAATAATTTACTTAGTCTGGATTGCCGAATTATCTTAATTTCCTGCAATCATTGGTACGGTGTTTCTGATTTTTGTAATTTTTTTCCAGTTGTAACAAATCAGGTATGTTCAAAGTTAATTTTTTCCCTTTCAGCTCTTCCTTTTTGTTATCATTTTGGCATTTGTAATTATCACTTATGGACACATTTAAAAAGATTATTAATGAAAATAATGAGATAGATGTGGTTTGTAAGGTAAAGTAACAGGTCAGGATTATGTAGCCTACCAGTTTGCACTTGGACTTCAGAAGTAACATCAGTATGAAATAGAAGCATAATCGTCCAGTGATTTCATTTTCTGCTCTGAAATTCAAAAGACAATAGTATATCAATGTATCCCTTGGTAGAAGGCACAGAGGAGAAAACTCATTTGATTGTTTTAAATTCCTCAGAGACTGGTAGTAAATAAGTAATTGGGATTGTTAAATGCAGCTTTGACGTGACAGAAATGAGACACCATTTTTCATCCATAAAATTGATAATAATTTAAAGACAATATTCAGTATTCAGGTAGGCAGTGGAAAAATAGGACTAGAGTTGACTGATGAGAATTTTGTCTGAGGTTCATTCTTTTGTTGTAGTTTGTTTTCTACATTAAGCATTGATTAATGTGATATTTAGGAAAAATAAAAATATTCTGGATTATTTTAATTCTAAATTTTATTAAGACCAAAATTTTCACATTTAAACTTTAGCTGGAATTTATTGATAAATCATGTGAGATAGGGGCGCCTGGGTGGCTCAGTGGGTTAAAGCCTCTGCCTTCAGCTCAGGTCATAATTCTGGGGTCCTGGGATAGAGCTCCACATCGGGCTCTCTGCTCAGCAGGGAGCCTGCTTCCTTCTCTCTCTGCCTGCTTCTCTGCCTACTTGTGATCTCTGTCTGTCAAATAAATAAATAAATAAATGTCTTAAAAAAATAATGTGAGATAATTTTTCATCTTTGCAATTAAATAACAATTCATTCGACTAAGAATTTGTTTTTCTTTCTTTATTTTTTGAGTTTATTATGCTTTTTTTTCAAAAGATTTTTATTATTTATTTGACACAGATAGATCACAAGTAGGCAGGGAGGTAGGCAGAGAGAGAGGGGGAAGCAGGCTCCCCTCCAAACAGAGAGCCCGATGCGGGGCTTGGTCCCAGGACCCTGAGATCATGACCTGAGCCAAAAGCAGAGGCTTTAACCCACTGAGCCACCCAGGCACCCTTTATTATGCTTTCTTTATAACCTTTTGAATTTTTTATGCTTTCTTTTCTTTTTTTTTAAGACTTTATTTATTTTATTTGACAGACAGAGATTACAAGTAGGCAGAGAGGCAGGCAGAGAGAGAGGAGGAAGCAGGCTCCCTGCTGAGCAGAGAGCCCGATGCGGGGCTCGATCCCAGGACTCTGGGATCATGACCTGAGCCGAAGGCAGAGGCCCAACCCACTGAGCCACCCAGGCGACCCTGTTATGCATTCTTTATAAGCTTTTAAATTTGCCGAGAGATCAGGTTCTTCTTCAGGTATGCTCTTTTACTGTTTTGTTTTCCTTGATAATTTTTGAGGAGGTACTATGTATTTTACTACTCATTTTATTTACAGCATATTTAATGTATGGAAGGGCAAGTCTGCTCTCACTGCTTTATTCATTCACAGTTTTCTTGGCTAGTTTCATATCTTTTAATTCTAAATAAAATAAACTTATTTTCTAAAGTTAAAACAAGTTCCAATGATATTTTGATATCACAGTATTAAACTTTTAAGAAAGATAGAAAAAATCAACAAAATTACAAGATTGAGTCTTTCCTCAAGAAAGATTTTAAGTCTGCCTCCTTTTATGATGCAATAAAATTTTTTCATCTTCATTATCAATAATTTTTGTTAAATTTAATTTTGCATATTTCCTACTTTGATGCTGTCTGATCTTTTCTATAACATAATTGATTTTAATTGCTATTATTTCCTTTTTTTAAATATTTAAGTTGTAAATGATATCATTGTAGAAATCTCATTTGTAAATTTTTCCCAGTTAATTGTCTTTTTTTTGGGGGGGGGGTTACTGATAAATGATCTATAAACAGTAATAGTATTTTTTTTCTAATACATTTCTTGTGCCTTATTTCATTAACTAGAATTGTAGAGCAATGTTAAACTAACAGTGATTATAACTGGCTATGGCAGTTTTCCAACCATGATGCTTCTTTCTTGAAAAAAAAAAAAAAAAGGCAGATTTTCTTGGGATCAGGTGTCCACACTCCCATGGAGTATCCATCCCTGTCCAAAAAGCTGCATCTCACCAGCCTGAGCCAATCAGTTTTTCATTTTCCTCACCAATGACTAGTTTAGCCATGAGGCTCAACTGTGTAGCAGAGACTGCTGAGTAACCTTCTCCCATTCTTCGTTGGTAACTGACACCTGAATTCCTTAAATGACATTGTATAGCCTTCTTTGCAAGTAAAAGTGGCCTATAACATAAAGGTAAATAGTATTGGGGAGGAGTCAAGATGGCGGAGAAGTAGCAGGCTGAGACGACATCGGGTAGCAGGAGATCAGCTGGATAGCTTATCTAACCATTGTGAACACCTACAAATCCAATGGGAAATCAAAGAGAAGAAGAGCAACAATTCCAGAAACAGAAAATCGATCACTTTCTGAAAGGTAGGACTGGCGGAGAAGTGAATCCAAAGCGACGGGAAGACAGACCATGGGGGGATGGGCCGGCTCCCGGCAAGTGGCAGAGCAATGGAGCACAACATCAGGACTTTTAAAAGTCTGCTCCATGGAGGGATATCGTTCCAGAGGCTAAACCGGGGGGAAGCCCAGGCAGGGTCAAAGAAGGACTGGGGGCGTCTGAGCGCCGCAGAGCTCGCAGGTATTAGAGCGGGGAAGCTGGCTACAGTGACAAAGCCGAGGAATGAGCTATCAGACCAGGGTTACCTTGTGCCGGTCTCAGGCTGGGTGGGCTTGGAGCGCGGCCGGACACCATGGAGACGGAAGAGACTGGGCACTTTTCTCCAGGTTCCAGCAATTGACTGCTTTCCTACAGGTGCGACCGCAGGCCAGGGAGGCGGGGTGGTTGGGCGCTTTTCTCTGAGGGTGCACTGAAGAGCGGGACCCCAAGTTCTCAGCTCCTCCGGGCCAGAGATTGGGAGGCCGCCATCTTATTTCCCGTCCTCCAGAACTCTACGGAAAGCGCTCAGGGAACAAAAGCTCCCGAAAGCAAACCAGAGCAGATTACTTAGCCCGGCCCCTGGCAAGGGCAGTGCAATTCCGCCTGCAGCACAGACACTTGAGAATCACTACAACAGGTCCCTCCCCCAGAAGATCAACAAGAAACCCAGCCAAGACCAACTTCACTCACCAAGAACAGCGGAATTCCAGAGGAGGAGAAAGCAAATCTTATCTGGACAAAATGACAAGGCGGAAAAACTCACCACAGAAAAAAGAACAAGAGGCAGTACCGAAGGCTGGGGACCTAATCAATATGGACATTAGTAATATGACAGATCTAGAGTTCAGAATGACGATTCTCAAGGTTCTAGCCGGGCTCGAAAAAGGCATAGAAGATATTAGAGAAACCCTCTCCGGAGAGATAAAAGCCCTTTCTGGAGAAATAAAAGAACTAAAATCTAACCAAGTTGAAATCAAAAAAGCTATTAATGAGGTGCAATCAAAAATGGAAGCTCTCACTGCTAGGATAAATGAGGCAGAAGAAAGAATTAGTGACATAGAAGACCAAATGACAGAGAATAAAGAAGCTGAGCAAAAGAGAGACAAACAAATACTGGACCATGAGGAGAGAATTCGAGAGAAAAGCGACACCATAAGATGACACAACATTAGAATAATTGGGATTCCAGAAGAAGAAGAAAGAGAGAGGGGAGCAGAAGGTATATTGGAGAGAATTATTAGAGAGAATTTCCCTAATATGGCAAAGGGAACAAACATCAAAATCCAGGAGATGCTAAGAACGCCCCTCAAAATCAATAAAAATAGGTCCACACTTTGTCACCTGATAGTAAAATTTACAAGTCTTAGTGACAAAGAGAAAATCCTGAAAGCAGCCTGGGAAAAGAAGTCTGTAATATACAAGGGTAAAAACATTAGATTGGAAACGGAACTATCCACAGAGACCTGGCAGGCCAGAAAGAACTGGCATGATATATTCAGAGCACTAAATGAGAAAAACATGCAGCCAAGAATACTATATCTGGCTAGGCTATTATTGAAAATAGAAGGAGAGATAAAGAGCTTCCAGGACAAACAAAAGCTGAAAGAATTTGCAAACACCAAACCAGCTCTACAGGAAATATTGAAAGGGGTCCTCTAAACAAAGAGAGACCTTAAAAGTAGTAGATCAGAAAGAAACAGAGACAATATACAGTAACAGTCACCTTACAGGCAATACAATGGCACTAAATTCATATCTCTCAATAGTTACCCTGAATGTTAATGGGCTCAATGCCCCAATCAAAAGACACAGGGTATCAGAATGGATAAAAAAACAAAACCCATCAATATGCTGCCTACAAGAAACTCATGTTAGACCCGAAGACACCTCCAGATTTAAAGTGAGGGGGTGGAAAACAATGTACCATGCTAATGGACATCAGAAGAAAGCTGGGGTGGCCATCCTTATATCAGATCAATTAGATTTTAAGCCAAAGACCATAATAAGAGATGAGGAAGGACACTATATCATACTCAAAGGGTCTGTCCAACAAGAAGACCTAACAATCTTAAATATCTATGCCCCTAACATGGGAGCAGCCAACTATATAAACCAATTAATAACAAAATCAAAAAAATACATTGACAGTAATACAATAATAGCAGGGGAATTTAATACTCCCCTCACTGAAATGGACAGATCATCTAAGCAAAAGATCAACAAGGAAATAAAGGCCTTAAATGACACACAGAACCAGATGGAGAACACAGATATATTCAGAACATTCCATCCCAAAGCAACAGAATAGTGAACATGGAACATTCTCCAGAATAGACCACATCCTGGGTCATAAATCAGGTCTCAATCGGTACCAAAAGATTGAGATCATTCCCTGCATATTTTTTTTTTTTTTTTTTTTTTTTTTTTTTTTTTTTTTAAATATTTTATTTATTTATTTGACAGACAGAGATCACAAGTAGGCAGAGAGGCAGGCAGAGATAGAGGGGAGGAAGCAGGTTCCCCACTGAGCAGGGAGCCCGATGCGGGGCTCGATCCCAGGATGCTGGGACCATGACCTGAGCCGAAGGCAGAGGCTTTAACCCACTGAGCCACCCAGGTGCCCCCATTCCCTGCATATTTACAGACCACAATGCTTTGAAGCTCAAACTCAATCACAGGAGGAAATTTGGAAAGAAAGCAAATACATGGAGACTAAACAGCATCCTTCTAAAAAATGAATGGGTCAACCAGGAAATTAAAGAAGAATTGGAAAAATTCATGGAAACAAATGAAAATGAAAACACAACGGTTCAAAATCTGTGGGACACAACAAAGGCAGTCCTGAGAGGAAAATAGATAGCGGTGCAAGCCTTTCTCAAGAAACAAGAAAGGTCTCAAATACACGACCTAACCCTACACCTAAAGGAGCTGGAGAGAGAACAACAAAGAAAGCCTAAACCCAGCAGGAGAAGAGAAATCATAAAGATCAGAGCAGAAATCAATGAAATAGAAACTAAAAAAACAATAGAACAAATCAACGAAACTAGGAGCAGGTTCTTTGAAAGAATTAATAAGATTGACAAACCCCTGGCCAGACTTATCAAAAAGAAAAGAGAAAGGACCCAAATAAATAAAATCATGAATGAAAGAGGAGAGAACACAACCAACGACAAAGAAATACAAACAATTAAAGAACATACTACGAGCAACTCTACGCCAACAAATTTGACAATCTGGAAGAAATGGATACATTTCTAGAGACATATAAACTACCACAACTGAACCAGGAAGAAATAAATAACCCGAACAGACCCATAACCAGTAAGGAGATTGAAACAGTCATCAAAAATCTCCAAACAAACAAAAGTCCAGGACCAGACGGCTTCCCAGGGGAATTCTACCAAACATTTAAAGAAGAATTAATTCCTATTCTCCTGAAACTGTTCCAAAAAATAGGAATGGAAAGAAAACTTCCAAACTCATTTTATGAGGCCAGCATCACCTTGATCCCAAAACCAGACAAGGATCCCACCAAAAAAGAGAATTACAGACCCATATCCTTGTTGAACACAGATGTGAAAATTCTCACCAAAATGCTGGCCAATAGGATCCAACAGTACATTACAAGGATTATTCACGACGACCAAGTGTGATTTATTCCAGGGCTGCAAGGTTGGTTCAACATCCGCAAATCCATCAATGTGATACAATACATTAATAAAAGAAAGAATAAGAACCATATGATACTCTCAATAGATGCTGAAAAAGCTTTTGACAAAGTGTAGCATCCCTTCCTGATCAAAACTCTTCAAAGTGTAGGGATAGAAGGCACATACCTCAATATTATCAAAGCCATCTATGAAAAACCCACTGCAACTATCATTCTCAATGGAGAAAAACTGCAAACTTTTCCACTAAGGTCAGGAACACGGCAAGGATGTCCGTTATCACCACTGCTGTTCAACATAGTACTAGAAGTCCTAGCCTCAGCAATCAGACAACAAGAAGAAATTAAAGGCATCCAAATTGGCAAAGAAGAAGTCAAACTACCACTCTTTGCACATGATATGATACTATATGTGGAAAACCCAAAAGGCTCCACTCCCAAACTGCTAGAACTTGTACAGGAATTCAGTAAAGTGTCAGGATATAAAATCAATGCACAGAAATCAGTCGCATTTCTTTACACTAACAAAGAGACAGAAGAAAGAGAAATTGAGGAGTCAGTCCCATTTACAATCGCATCCAAAACCATAAGATACCTAGGAATAAATCTAGCCAAAGAGGCAAAGAATCTATACTCAGAAAACTATAAAGTACTCATGAAAGAAATTGAGGAAGACACAAAGAAATGGAAAAATATTCCATGCTCATGGATTGGAAGAACAAATATTGTGACAATGTCTATTCTACCTAAAGCAATCTACACATTTAATGCAATCCCTATCAAAATCCCATCCATTTTTTAAAGAAATAGAACAAATAATCCTAAAATTTATATGGAACCAGAAAAGACCTCGAATAGCCAAAGGAATATTGAAGAAGAAAGCCAAAGTCGGTGGCATTACAATTCCAGACTTCAAGCTGTATTACAAGCTGTCATCATCAAGACAGTATGGTACTGGCACCAAAACAGACATATAGATCAATGGAACAGAATAGAGAGCCCAGAAATAGACCCTCAACTCTATGGTCAACTAATCTTCGACAAAGCAGGAAGGAATGTCCAATGGAATAAAGACAGCCTCTTCAACAAATGGTGCTGGGAAAATTGGACAGCCACATGCAGAAAAATGGAACTGGACTATTTCCTTACACCACACACGAAAGTAGACTCAAAATGGATGAAGGACCTCAATGTGAGAAAGGAATCCATCAAAATCCTTGAGGAGAACACAGGCAGCAACCTCTTTGACCTCAACTGCAGCAAGTTCTTCCTAGGAACATTGCCAAAGACAACAGAAGCAAGGGCAAAAATGAACTATTGGGATTTCATCGAGATCAAAAGCTTTTGCACAGCAAAGGGAATATTCAACAAAAGCAAAGACAACTGACAGAATTGGAGAATATATTTGCAAACGACATATCAGATAAAGGGCTAGTATCCAAAATCTATAAAGAGCTTAGCAAACTCAACACCCAAAGAACAAATAATCCAATCAAGAAATGGGCAGAAGACATGAACAGACATTTCTGCAAAGAAGACATCCAGATGGCCAACAGACATATGAAAAATTGCTCCATATCACTCGGCATCAGGGAAATACAAATCAAAGCCACAATGAGATACCACCTCACACCAGGCAGAATGGCTAAAATTAACAAGTCAGGAAATGACAGATGCTGGCAAGGATGCGGAGAGAGGGGAACCCTCCTACACTGCTGGTGGGAATGCAATCTGGTGCAACCACTCTGGAAAACAGTGTGGAGGTTCCTCAAAAAACTGAAAATAGAGCTACCCTATGACCTAGCAATTGCACTCCTGGGTATATATCCTAAAGATACAAACGTGGTGCTCCGAAGGGGCACGTGCACCCGAATTTTTATGGCAGCAATGTCCACAATAGCCAAACTGTGGAAAGAACCTAGATGTCCATCAACAGATGAATGGATAACGAAGATGCGGTATATACACAGAATGGAATACTATGCAGCCATCAAAAGTAATGAAATCTTGCCATTTGCGATGACGTGGATGGAACTAGAGGGTGTTATGGTTAGTGAAAGAAGTCAATCGGAGAAAGACAACTATCATATGATATCTGTGATATTAGGAAGTGGAGATGCAATGTGGGGAGTTTGGGGGGAGGTAGAAAAAGAAAAAATGAAAGAAGATGGGATTGGGAGGGAGACAAACCATAAAAGACTCAATCTCAAAAAACAGACTGAGGGTTGCTGGGGGGAGGGGGGACGGGAGAGGGTGGTGGGGATATGGACATTGGGGAGGGTATGTGCTATGATGAGTGCTGTGAAATGTGTAAACCTGGCGATTCACAGACCTGTACCCCTGGGGATAAAAATACATTATATGTTTATTAAAATAAAAAAGTTAAAAAATTTAAAAAAATTAAATAGTATTATCAGGCAGCTACTTAGTAAAAATTCTGTGTAGGGGCTGACTCCTAGAAGAGTGATGCCCGTTGTCTCTCCTCACCTCCATATTTTCTCAGGTCTAATTGGGAAAGTGTTAGTTTTATACTAATGTTAAGTCCTATAAATATTTACAGGCAAATGCTTTCAGTTAAACAGGGTACATATATAAAACAGAAGGAGTTTAATTACTCTAATGACAAGAAATTTGAAATGATAGCAGCAAATGTTCAAGGAAACAAAAAATGAATGTTAACTGGAAGTTACCCCCAGATCTAAACTGGAAGGACAAGAGAAGACACAGTCTTACCACATGCCAAGGGTGTGGCCATATGTTCTATTTTCTTCTTCTCCTTTAACAAGTCTCCATAAATGTAAGGGCTTCATTCAACTCAAATTTATTATCTCACATCTGTGTAGGTCCCAAATCCAACATTGGTCTCACTGCAATACAATCAGGTGGTTGGCAGGACAATATTCCTTACTGGAAGCTTTGAGAGAGAAACTGCTCCCAGGCTCATGTTGGCTATGGGCCAACTTTCATTCCAGGTGGTTGTAGAATAACATCTCTATTTCCTTGCTGATATTTAGTCTGGGGTTATTCTCACGGTTTAGGCATTGCCTGTATTCGTTGGTCATGTCTTCTTCCTCTTCAAAGCCAGAAACAGTACATTAAAGCCTCCTCAAGTCTCATCCTCCCTGTATACTTTTTGCTTTCTCTGAATCCCTGAAAGGTTCAATGCTTTTATTTTGTTTTTAATTTCTTTACAGCGTAACAGTTCAATGCTTTTAAATACTCATGCATTAGATTAGTCCACCCAGATTATCCAGGATAATCTCCCCAGCTGAAGGTTTATAAACAATCATATCTGCAAAGGTCTTTTTGCCATGTAAGGTAACATATTCACAAGTTCCCTGATAAAGGTGTGGACTTCTTTGGGAGACCATTATTCTGGTTATAACAGCTACCATGCAAAAGTCAGAAGTATTGTGGCCCATTTCCCTAGGAGAACTAGAGCCATGGAAATGTGGCTAAGTTTCAGAGTGAGCCACAGAAGTACTGCAGATGTCTGGGCTAAGGTAGTGTGAATGTGTGTATGTTTGTGTATATTCTTTGTTGTCCTTTCCTCCTACCTCATGTTAACCTAACAGTGATACTCATTTGTAAGCATCTGGAGGTCAAGTGACTCAGAGTCCTGGGAATGCAGTCTTCATGGATTAGGTAGCCTATGATACAGAGCATATTTTTAGAAATGAAAAGAATGGATTGAAAGGAAAATGGACATATGATGGCACACATCGTTTTATTATTCAGTATTTCTGGAATACAAGTGTGGTGTGTGGAATTTCTACAGGCATTTTGTGACAAATCATTTAAAAAAGAGCATACACACAGGAGGTTTTGGAGTCTCTGGTGATACTGTGATACTACTATACCAACATTGGACTAAGATACTTTGATTTGTTTTACACTAGAAAATAACCCTCTAATTTAACCATAACACTGTAATCATGGTTGATTACTAGCAGACCAACAATGAGACAGAATGAGCACAAAAACCTCATTCTTTGAAGTGACAGCGTCCTGCCACATTTGTAAAGTATACTGAGACATCAACTTAAAAGTTAAAATATTGCATCTTGTACCTCAATCACTATACCACTAAGAAGAAAACACAATGTCTGGTAGTTCTCTCCAGGTTCTAGAGGCTGTATATTCTAATGTGTAAATATTACTGACACGAGGGTTCTAGTTTTTGTGAACATAGTTCTGGAAAGGCATGTTAGTAGATACAGTAGAGAGTGAAAAGAGCCTTACTACTTAGTGCCATATGTCCAGGTAACTCCTACAGTATTAAAGTCATATTGCCTTTATCAGTCAAACCAAAAGAAAGCAGAAAATGTGAAACAATAGAAAATAAATATAAAACATTTGATAAGAAAACAGATTTTAATGCAATCATATCAATAATCCTATTACATGTTCCTCATTTTACAGGACTACTGTCATGCATTTGCAAACACACATATATATACATATATGTGTATATAGAGATACATGCATGACAGTGATCCTGTAAAATAAGCAACATATGTACATATACATATATACATGTGTATGTATATGTGTGTGTGTGTGTAACAAGACATCATAGTGTTTTTGTACTCAGTATTTAATGCATACTTATTTATATATATCAACATATTTGACAAGCTACTACATTCTTTTTGTGGTCTAGAAATGTACCAGTTTATAAGATCTTTGTACCCTTATACTGGTCATCCTCTCTTTCTAGAATTTTCTGTCTGCATGTAATTCCATGGGTGTGTCTTTCAAGTTGTCTGGATATCAGCTAACCACTGCTTTAAAAGACCTTGCTTAACCAAAAGCAAAGCAGCTAGCATCTCCCAGTCAAACTCTATCATAATACTATTTTTTATTTTCTTCAGAGCACTATCTTTTTTGGATATTATGTCTTGTTTTGAATTTAATAGTTTAAACTGTGTTTATCTACCTGAATATAACCCTAGGAGACCTGGAATCTTACTGCCTTATTCACATAGCTAGAACAGTACCTGAAAATTGCAAGCACTTAATAAATATAGTATTTGCTAAAATGACTGAATGATTCAGTGCATTAATGAATAAGTGATTTAATCAATTCCAGCTGGATTTTCTCTTTTGTTGTTTGTCCCATCCTTCTATTTCATTCAACAAACCATGTGATGACTCAATAACCTCCTCACGGAAGCTTTCACTTCCTTGTTGTGAAAAGTATAAATCACAGGGTTCATCAAAGGAAAGATGACCATGTGAAAGAGAGAAACCACTTGGTCAGCTGGGATGGCTCTGAATAGGCGAGTATAGATGAAGATGGCAGGTCCAAACATCAGAAACACAATGATAATGTGTGTGGTACACATGGAAAGAGCCCTATTCTTCCCTTCAGAGGAATGTCCCTGTGCATGGCAGAGGATGACTGCATAGGAGGCCAAAAGTCCCAGGAAGCACAGCAGGGTGAGCAGGCCACTGCTGGAGACCATCAGGAGCTCCACCACAAAAGTGTCTGTGCAGGCCAGCTTGATGACCTGTGGCACATCACAGAAGAAGTTATTCAGCTTGTTTGGGCCACTGAAGGGCAAGCGGAGAATACTTGTGCAATGGAATGAGTGAAGCCCCCAAGCCATAGAGCCAACACCAAGGCATAGCAGACTCTAGGGTTCATGACCATGGAATAGTGCAAAGGATGACAGGTGGCGATGTCGTGGTGAAAGGCCATCACAAGAAGGAACATCTCCCCCGCCCCCAGAAAATGCAAAAAAAAGAGCTGAGTGATGCAGCCTCTGTAGGGGATTATTTTCTTCTCAGAGAGGAAGTCCACCAGCATCCTCAGAGCCACAATGAAGGAATAAGATGCATCAAGGAAAGCCATATTGCCCAGAAAGGAAGTAGAGTGGGGCTGTGAGGCCAGGGTCCGATCTGACGGTGATGATCATGAGGAAATTTCCAGGAAGGATGATGAGTTAGAAAACTAAGACTAACACGAAGACTAGGAGTTGAGCATGTTGAAACTGGGTTAGACTGAAGAGGATGAATTCTGTCACCATTGTGCTGTTCTCCCTCTCCATCTCTCCTCTGTCTGTAGGATAGCAAAGTATTAACTGTTATAACCACCTTTTCATCTTTTCCATAGCTCTTCTCCAGGTAAGTACATTTACCACATCCAATACTTGTGTAGCTGAAAAAAATGCATGTCCATAAGTGTCTTGTGTTTTGAGTTGACCCTTCTACCCTCCATTTCTTGATCCATCCCGAAGATGTTTTCTTCATAATCATACTCTCATTCCCATTTAACCATGTGCTTCTATATAATTGTGCTCCTCTAGAACTCTGGGCTTCTTTGCTTGAAGAATAGTGGAAAATTCCTGATGGAAACAGAACTTAACCATTATTAAATTTGTTAGGTGTGTTGTTTTCTCGGTTAGTTGTGGTGCCTTGTCTCTAATGTTCAGGTTTGTTGCTGGGTTTTGTCGCTTTTCTTCATTTCCATAGAGCAAAGTACTTTTGCAAGTGCTTCTTTGGCTCCTCTAGAATCCCTAGTTCTTTTTTTTTTTTCATTCATAATTTTATTAATTTGGGTCCTCTCTCTTTTCTTTTGGATTAGTTTGGCCAGTGGTTTATCAATCTTATTGATTTTTTCAAAAAAAACAGTTTCTCATTTCGTCAATGTGTTCTACTGTAGCTCTAGTTTCTATCTCATTGATCTCTGCTCTAATCTTGATTATTTCCCTTCCTGTGTGTGGGGTTGGCTTAAGTTGTAGTTTTTCAAGTTCTTTTTTTTTTATTAATTTTTTTATTTATTTTCAGCGTAACAGTATTCATTGTTTTTTCACCACACCCTGTGCTCCATGCAATCTGTGCCCTCCCTAATACCCACCACCTGGTTCCCCCAACCTCCCACCCCCCGCCCCTTCAAAACCCTCAGGTTGTTTTTCAGAGTCCATAGTCTCTCATGGTTCACCAACCCTTCCAATTTCCCTCAACTCCCTTCTCCTCTCCATCTACCCTTGTCCTCTATATTATTTGTTATGCTCCACAAATAAGTGAAACCATATGATACTTGACTTTCTCTGTTTGCAGCCACTTTGGAGAACAGTGTGGAGATTCCTCAGGAAATTAAAAATAGAGCTTCCCTATGACCCTGCAATTGCACTACTGGGTATTTACCCCAAAGATACAGATGTAGTGAAAAGAAGGGCCATCTGTACCCCAATGTTTATAGCAGCAATGGCCATGGTCGCCAAACTGTGGACAGAACCAAGATGCCCTTCAATGGATGAATGGATAAGGAAGATGTGGTCTATATACACTATAGAGTGTTATGCCTCCATCAGAAAGGACGAATACCCAACTTTTGTAGCAACATGGACAGGACTGGAAGAGATTATGCTGAGTAGAATCCCTAGTTCTTGACTGGTATCTCTATGTCTTGTTTTCTAAATGTGTGCCTTATTTGTTCCTATCGCATTGTTCTGCTTTGGTTCCCTTGTGCACCTTTGTTCCAAACTGGTTCAGAGTCTTTAACAAAAATCCTGTATTCTCCTCACATAAAGGTATTCCCCTAGGTACACCCTTTTTTGGGTCCCAATCCTGAATCTGCTGTACACCCTGTTCTTAAACATTAATGAATACTAATACACTTTTATTTGTTTGTCATGTATCCATAACTTACTTTTCCCTTAGATCTCAGAATGATAGCCAGATGATATCCTGCCCACAAATATTTCCATGTAAAACTTATCAGAATATATAAAATGTTTTAAATATCTTGACTAATCAAACCATGGTAGAGCTGAAATTGGTCATGTAGAACATACAGTATGACATACTCATTTGACAGATGAGAAAAATAAAGCAATTGCATTTCAGATTCTTAGTTTTGAAATGAGATTTTTAAAATTATCATTCACAAGTGGTAAGAAAAATAAGAGGTGTGTATTCTTCATTTTAAACCAATTAGGATGTTAATAATCAGCATCCATCCATTGGTGAAATTTTATTTAGATCCTTAAATGGTCATAATATTGCTTGCAAAAATATTTCCCCTTTTCAGGCTGTAATCTGGTCTAAAGAAGAATTCTACTTAGAATTATATTTGTGGTTATGTTATTGTACATTACTATATTACTATATATGTATTTGTATATACTTATAATTTAGAGGCATTTTATAAATAAATACTCATATTGTGATACTTATTCATGTTTGACTATTGGCATGAATTATTTAAAAAATGAAAGATTGATTTTTATAATGCAGTACTGTAATGGAACATATAACATATTTCTCTTGATTTTGAATCACATGCAATAATAGTTTTTTTTTTTTAAAGGACTATGGATATATTGGAATACAGTTTGGCAGTAAAAAGGAATGACATATTGTGACATGCTACAAGATGGTTGAACTCAAACATTATTCTATGTGAAAGGAGCCAGTCACAAAGGACCATATCCTGTACTATTCAGTTTATGAAAATCTGCAGACAAAGCAAATTGAAAGAGATGGGAAATAGAAGAGTGAGTGCCTAGGGTGGTAGGTGGAATGGGCAATGACTATAATATGAGTTTTCTTTTTGGGGAATATGAAAATGCTTTAAAATTTATCATGGTTTTGATTTGAATCTCCCTAATGGCTAGTGATGATGAACATTTTTTCATGTGTCTGATAGCCGTTTGTATGTCTTCATTGGAGAAGTGTCTGTTCATATCTTCTGCCCATTTTTTAATATGATTGTTTTGTGTGTCTTGAGTTTGAGGAGTTCTTTATAGATCCTGGATATCAACCTTTTGTCTGTACTGTCATTTGCAAATATCTTCTCCCATTCCGTGGGTTGGCTTTTTGTTTTGTTGACTGTTTCCTTTGCTGTGCAGAAGCTTTTGATCTTGATGAAGTCCCAAAAGTTCATTTTCACTTTTGTTTCCATCGCCTTTGGAGACATTATCTTGAAAGAAATTGCTGTGGCTGATATCAAAGAGGTTACTGCCTATGTTCTCCTCGAGGATTCTTATGGATTCCTGTCTCACATTGAGGTCTTTTATCCATTTCGAGTTTATCTTTGTGTGTGGTGTAAGAGAATGGTCGAGTTTCATTCTTCTACATATAGCTGTCCAGTTTTCCCAGCACCATTTATTGAAGAGACTGTCTTTTTTCCACTGGATATTTTTTCCTGTTTTGTTGAAGATGATTTGACCATAGAGTTGAGGGTCCATCAAAACCACATTGAGATACCACCTTACACCAGTCAGAATGGCCAAAATTAGCAAGACAGGAAACAACGTATGTTGGAGAGGATGTGGAGAAAGGGGAACCCTCTTACACTGTTGGTGGGAATGCAAGCTGGTGCAGCCACTTTGGAGAACAGTGTGGAGATTCCTCAGGAAATTAAAAATAGAGCTTCCCTATGACCCTGCAATTGCAGTACTGGGTATTTACCCCAAAGCTACAGATGTAGTGAAAAGAAGGGCCATCTGTACCCCAATGTTTATAGCAGCAATGGCCACGGTCGCAAAACTGTGGAAAGAACCAAGATGCCCTTCAACGGATGAATGGATAAGGAAGATGTGGTCCATGTACACTATGGAGTATTATGCCTCCATCAGAAAGGACGAATACCCAACTTTTGTAGCAACATGGACAGGACTGGAAGAGATTATGCTGAGTGAAACAAGTCTAGCGGAGAGAGTCAAGTATCATATGGTTTCACTTATTTGTGGAGCATAACAAATAATATAGAGGACAAGGGTAGATGGAGAGGAGAAGGGAGTTGAGGGAAATTGGAAGGGGAGGTGAACCATGAGAGACTACGAACTCTGAAAAACAACCTGAGGGTTTTGAAGGGGTGGGGGGTGGGAGGTTGGGGGAACCAGGTGGTGGGTATTAGGGAGGGCACAGATTGCATGGAGCACAGGGTGTGGTGAAAAAAACAATGAATACTGTTATGCTGAAAATAAATTAAAAAAATTAATAAAAAAAGAGAATTTTAGGGTGTCTTAGAGACTACTTCTTTTAGGGAAGTGCCCTTTGAAAGAAGAAATTCTCTATTTGATGTTGGTATTTATAGTAACTCACTTTTTTGATATGTAATTCCTGTGTTCTGCCATAGCAAAATAAAGGTCTTTCTCTTTTTCAACTAAAGAATATTATATAAAGAAAAAGTACTTAATCATACAAAAATCCATTTAATTTAGTTTCTTTGTTATACATTAAAAGGGAAGATGGGATCAATTTGAGTCATATTAAAACCAAGGTAACAAACTTAAATTTTACAAAAGAAATACAATATAACAGTCAAATATACTTTCATTCAAATATGCCCAGTTCAGCCAGAGGTGTAGCAGGAAATGATAAAAATTGAAGAGGTAAAGGGATGGAGATAATATTGTTTGCCACTCTCTAGAAGGATATCTCAAATATTCTAAGGAATATGAAAGAAAAATAGAAAAGGAACACAAATCAAATGCTCTCTGGCAGCTAAGTGTTCTTAGATAAGGTGAACAAAACCTGTAAGATTCTCAGAGATCCTATTTTCCAGCCAAGATTCTACTAGGCATTGTCTCTAGTGTTTCTGAAGATTTCCCAAAGGGGCTTGGAGCCATATCATTGATTTATTTTTTATTCTGAAGTTATTACTTTCATGAAGTTTCTTCTGTTTTTGCCAGTTGGAGGAACTGGACTTGACCATCTATATTTTCTCTAAAATCTTTGTTTTTAAGATTTTATTTGTTTGATAGAGACACAGCAAAAGAGGGAATATAAGCAGGGTGAGTGTGAAAGGGAGAAGCAGGCTTCCTGCTGAGCAGGGAGCTCCATGTGGGGCTAGATCTCAGGACCCCGTGATCATGACCCGAGGTGAAGGCAGACACTTAACTACTGAGCCACCCAGTCATTCCTAAAATCTTTTGAAAACATATATAAGTATTTTTTCTTGGGATCTCTCTGTCTTCCTGTACTTTATCACACACAGGATTAAAATAATCATCTGGTTCTGTCAACATTTTGTCTGCAATATTCTTGAGCCTTATTTTTAAGGAAGTTTATACATTTTCCATATTTATTCTGAAGACACTTCACCAAACATGTCACTATGATATGCAAAGCCTTTCTCTTTTCCATACTTCAATGTCAAATTCCTCACTTGATACTCTGGCCCCTCTAACTATCTCCTTGCTGACATTCAAAACTCTGCCTTTGCTGGTCCCAAAGCTGCTGCCACATGTTTTTGGTTTGCAGTATCCCAATACAGGTACCTATCTCCATTTGTTACTTACAACTGCAAAAAGATTACTCCATAACCTAGTAGTTTAAAACAATGACAATTTATTGTTTATTCGTGATTCTGGAAATCAGGCAGTGTTTCAGGAGTGTTATCCAAGTCTTCTCCATGTTGTGTTGACTGGGTTGGTCAACTGGGCACAAATGATCTAAGATGACTTCAGCCACGTCTCACACAGCAGCTGGTGTATGACTGGGCTTCTTACTCCATGTGCCCTTTCAAACTTCAGGACCTCTCTTTTCATATTACCTCTCATTTCAATGAAGGCTGCCATGGGCTTCTGTGCAGCTTGGTGTTCTTGGATGTCTGAGGACATGAAGAACTAGTTTCAGTGACCTTAAGCTTAGAAATTCCAGAATGGTGATTCCATCACATTCTGTTAATCAAATCAGTCCCAAAGGCAGCCAAACTTCAAGGGAAGGGAGAAACAGAATGCACCTTTTGAATATATACTCCATTGCAAAGAAGCATTCATAGAGACAAGAGAGAAATTTGTAGTACAAAATGTTTCTGTTGCATTCCATTGTTCAAATGAAAACATAAAAGCATACTCTACCTTTATCGAAATAGCTTCAAAGAAATGTAGTCATTTTTACAATGTACTGCAGTTAAATATAGTTTATTCTTGATCTAAAATATTCCTTAGAAAGAATATATAATTGAGTTATTCCACTTTATTTATAATTATTTGTCTTAAGTCTTTTTATTTGGGTGACAGTTTTCCCAGATATGAAATATTTGGGTTATGTTTTCTTGCCTAACGGATTCTTTTAGGTTTTATTTCACTGCTATCTGCTATCTGGTTTTATGGACCAATGCATGAGTAACCAACTAGATGGCTACCCACCAGGAATTGTGAATCCTAATAATGAAAAACCCCTTTCTCTAGGATCATTTTATTTTCTTATCTGTCTTTTTTCATGTTTTCAACCTTAGTAAAACAAACTACTTAAGTTTGAAATTTAAAAAAATGATATCTCCATTTTGAAAAATGAACTATCTCAATTTTTACAAGATGTAATAGCAAACAGTCTGTCTTTTATCTTCAGGTTAACAAAAAAGGAATGACTAGATAATGAGATTTTAATATTTTCGGCAAGTCATAGAGGTCTTGATAGTGTTAAGTCACCGGTTGTGACTTAAAATCTTTTTTTAAAATCATAAATTGCTCATAATGAAACCAGAAAAAATCAATAGCTTAGAAAAAAGAAAAAGAGAAGGAGGGAAAAAATCCAAAAAGATTTAAAAAGACGACAGAGGAGGTAGGTGAGTTGGTTGGTATGTTTGGTGTTTCACTGGCAGGTTTAGTGGCTGGAGTGGAGGCTTTTACAGGAATATTACAGGAATAGCTTGAGGTTGTTCTCTGATACCTATTTCGCCTAGGCCACTTTGCCCTAGGTAGGCACTTCTACCCCAGCCATATCCTCCATGACTGAGACTTGTTCTCTGCTTTCTAATGTTCCAGGAGTTACCTTCTTTCTTCTATTTTAGCTCCTGAATCCATGTTATTTTGAACTTAGTAATACTTCATTACTTTATAGTTAGGTTTGTTTTTGTTTAGTCCACATGAAAACTTTTAAGAAAATATCCCTGTATAATACCAGTGCACTGGTTTCAAAAATCATTTCAAGCAATGGTCTCTTTCTAGTAACTTTAACCCTAGTTATATTAAATATAGGTTGATAAAATAAGTAGAAGTCAAGCTTGCTTCAATACAGAGATTTGATGTTAAGGTAACAGGACAAAAATAGATATCATCATTTTATTATTCATATATATTTTTTTTCTTCTTTTCTCTACCCTTCCTTCCTTCCATCCTCTCTTCCTCCCTTCCTCCCTTCCTTCCTTCCTTTTTATTATGTGGATGTTTGATCCTATGGAGAAGTCAATTGTTTTATCATTTCTAGGCAAAGAGGAGTCAATTCAAAATTCAGAAATCATAACTTAAAATCAGCCTTCAGGTTCTTGAAATAAAAGCCACTTTGCTATTAAGGAAAGGAACAGATCATAATAGGAGATAATTCAATATAAAAGGAAGAACCCTTTGCATTCCACATTGCACCTTGGAAGGAAAACTAACTTCTCAATTAAAAATTAGAATACTTTTAGATGAATAAGACCTTTGGAATACTTCTTATTAGTCTTCAACTTTATTTCTAATAAAACTATGACAGTAGACAATAATCTATTTTCCTCAAAACTTTGACACATTACCTTGTCAAATAAGACTAAAGCTCTATCTAGTCATGTGAAATGACCTATAACTTTGATGACTGTGTTTCTCAGTTGAACTGATAAGTTGATATATACACTTAATAGAAAAATATAGACTAAAAGTCAAATGTTCTAAACTATGTTTCTATTTCTAAAATATGATCATCTATGCAGGTGTTGGTGCCAGGGAAAAAGAGCTTAGGTAATAAATAATTTACTAGTAAATCAGATTATTTTGCTGAAAGGACCATATAAACTGGAAGATACTGTTAATTATAGTGTGTTGCTAGTTTAATTTTAACACATGAGGTAAAATTAGAAACAAATAGGCCACAACAATTCAAAAGACTAATTAAAAAACAACAACAACAATGAACAAATAGCAGGATATCTGTTAAGCCCAGCCAACCTAGAATTCCTTTCCCCCAGGCCTACTTTTACCTTGGAGTGTGTAATTAGACATTGGCTATAAGAACTTAACAGCCTGCTAGAAACCCCTCATGGGAGAAAAAAAGAGGTTTCCAATAAAGAAACAAAGCAAGATATTACTCTATAATAATTAATATTATTTCCATAATGTGTCAAAACATTTTCTTTTATTGCCAGTACTGTTGAAAGGATAGCACCCCAATAACTTTTAAACCACATTATTCATTGTTTTTGTTGTTCTTTTTTTCTAACCTGTTTTTAATTCCCTTTATGATATGAGAAATATCTTACAG
The DNA here is from genome assembly GCF_963455335.1 of Martes martes. Lineage (NCBI taxonomy): Eukaryota > Metazoa > Chordata > Mammalia > Carnivora > Mustelidae > Martes > Martes martes. The sequence continues at coordinate 51,596,279 of NC_137894.1, read as the reverse complement.
ATAGTAAGATAAACTTACCTTAAATGTATAGATTGAAATTTTTTCCTATGCATGCATTTATGAAACTACTTCACTTACAAAATTACAAAACGTTTATCTCCCAAAAATTTCCCTTGGGCTGCTTTGCATTAAGTATTCACTATCAGAGCTAATGACTTTTCTCATTTCCAGGACTACATATCAGTTTTGTCTATTTTTAAATTTTGCTTAAATAAAATCTTACTATATGTTTTGTTTTGGTTGTCTTCTGACTAATGTTTTAGAAGTGGATATATGTAGTTGCATATACTAGTTTAAAGAATGTTTTAAAATTTTGTTACTGCGTAGTATTCTACTGTGAATGTACTCTGATCTTGTCTACATGTCTCTTCAGATGACCTAAACTAACATAACTGGTACTGGGAGTGATCTGAGAAAACAGGTGATAAATGGAGATTGTGGTTGGTTTATTCACTACCTGGTGTGGGAATAGGACTCCGTTACAAGTGGTAGATGGGACAGACAAGTCCTGCTGTAATATAAATGCCTGATTGCTTAAGACTTCAGTGGTGGTGGGGCACCTGGCTGGCTTAGTCAGTGAAGCATGCAACTCTTGATCACTTGATCTCAGGGTCATGAGTTCAAGCCCCACGTTGGGAGTAGAGCCTTAATAAAAACAGACAAAAACCCTAAAGATTTCAGTGGCGGTGACCTGGGAAAACATCTTGTGGAAAAGCAATGCTAGTGCCAGTGAATGATCTAGTCATTTGGAATTTAAGGTGAGAAAAATTTCTGCGAATAGTAGAATTATTTGCTTATTGCTAAGTTGTATTGGTGCGTTGGAATAAGAAATGGAAGGCCATAACAAGTGGTTATAATTCAAAGATAGGGACTTAAGGAACTCTTTTGTAGTTTACAAAGATGTCCTTATCTCTTGTACTAGAAGTACCATAGACAGGAGTAGTCTGAAGATCTCATGGAGTTAACAGCTCCAACAAAATATAAACAGTTAGGCAAAGCATGTGTGTTATGGTAAGGTCAAGGCACTGGAAGGAAAAATCTAGGACCCTAAAATCTGGGATACATACATCTAGATAAATGCCCCAGAATACATTGGCTCTGCAAATACCCCTCCCCCCGCTCCCCACCCAAGAATAAGCAGGCAGCTTCTTAGCAGTGGTTTTTGTTTTCTCACTCTGTGCTGAGCTTAGTTGGGAGGTATAGGGGAAGTTCTAGAATCTCTTAGACCAAGCTGTGTCTACATTCTCTCCTAGCTGCTTAGACTATGTGAGAAGCATCAGAACTTCAGTGTTGGTGAGAGAGAAGCTAGTTCTTTGGGAAGCTGGAGAAAAGCTCTGGTGTTGGATGAATGGATTAACTCTTATACTCCTCAGGGAGAAGGTGAGAGCTGGGATTTTTTAATGTACCCACTCTGTGCTAAGCAGTGAGGAAGCTCAGTGGTATCTACTAACCCAAGCTACTGCCTCTGTTCTCCCTCAGACAGCTAGAAGGTGCCAAACATGTCAGAGCTCCAAAACTGACAAGACAGAATCTAGTCATCAGGAAGCCCCTTCTGAAAAGCTGGGATACTGGACATGTGAACACATTCCTTTCCTCCCCTTGGTGAAGCTGGGAGCTAGGGAGTCTCTTCCTATTCATATGATACTGTGACAGGGGAAGGGTCTCTGGTGAAAGGGTGTCCTTAATATTAAATGCTTCAGTAAGCCTGGTTTTGCATTCTTGTGGGGTGCAGGAGACTTTCAATTAGTTTTTGATTGTTCTCAAGAGGAATTTTTGCATGAATTATGGATGAATTGATGTGCTTGTGGGGGTAAGGAGGGATTTCCTACTCTTCCATGTTGCTGATGTGGCTCTAGCATTAAGTATTGATGCATGCTGCCATGTGGTTGAGTCTTGAAAACATTAGGCTAAAGGAGAGAAGCCACACCTAGGTAACCATTAATCTACTTTGTACTTCTAAAGATTTGCTTATTGTGGACATTTTATACAAATGGTCTCATGCAATTTGTGGTCTTTTGTGCCTCCTTTCTTGTACATTACCTAATTTTTCAAGAGAGTCATGCATGTTATAGCATCTGTCAGTACTTGATTCCTTTTTATTGCCAAATAATATTCCATTGTATAGATATCCCCGCCTTTGGTTTATCCATTCATCAATTGATGAATCCTGTTGTCTTTTTTTTTTAATTTTTTACTTTTGTGAATAAAGCTGCTGTAACCATTCATATTCATTCAGTCTTTTGTGTGGGCATGTGTTTTTATTTCTGTTGTATATATATTTGGAGTGAAATTGCTAGGTCACATGGTAACTGTATGTTTAACATTTTGAGGAACCTTTAGAATTTTCTTCAAAATGGTTGCACCATTTTATATTCCACCAGCAATGTATGAGGGTTCCAACTGCTCTGTGTACTTGTCCTCTTTGATTATAGCCATCCTAGTGGATATGAAGTGGTATCTTGCTGTGATTTTCATTTGTATACCCCTAAGTGACTAATGATGTTGAGCATATTTTCATGGGCTTATTGCCCATTTATATATCTTCTATGAAGACTTTTTTACTTATTTCCTTTTCCCATTTTTTAAATTATTTGTCTTTCAATTCTAGAATTGTGTTCTTTATGTATTCTGGACCCATGTCTCTTAATCAGATTCATGAAAGTATTTTTCCCCCATTTCAAGCATTGTCTTTTCACTTTCTCTGAACTGTCATATTTGCTGAGATGCTTTTGTTTGTCTTGTGATTTTTGATTGGGAGTTTTTTGTAAAACCTTTCTGTGAGAGTTCAGTGTAGTCTGTTTTCAAGGAACAGTTTTTTTCCAGTCTGTATTTGTTTAATTTTGCCAAAGGCCTGAGCCTACACCCTTAAGTAGCAAGTTAAAAGAAAATACTCACACTGATGTTTGGGAACATACAAAGAATATGATGATAAGCCTAACCTTCATGAAAGACCCATTTATTTTCATCTACATCCAGAATCAAGTTTGGTTAACATTTTTTTTCCTGGCTGTCAGTTTCTGCTAGCCAGACAGTCTTCTAGTATTCTCTCTCTCTCTCCTTTTTTTTCCCCCAGAAAATACGTGCACACCAAGTGGCCTCCAGTTACTCTCTATCCCCGTTAGGACCCAAAGCCCAATCCCCAGTACTCTCCCAAATTTGTACGATCTCTAGGTAACAGTATTCTGTAGGTGTTCTCAGAGTGGGCAATGGTTCAGTGCTGGCTTTCCCTCCTGGGATGGAGCTGAAGCTTCATACAACACTGCAGATGGGATTTGTTTACTTTCTCTTAAAATCTGTAACTGATTTTAAAGGTTATTTTAGATGATTCTAGCAGTTTTAGGTGCTTGGTTAGCAGAATGGTTTAGGATTTTGAGTGTACTATACTGACAGACACAAAAATCTTATGTAATATTTTATCAGTTGGAGTGTAATCTCATCCACCACTGGATGCATATTTTACCTTAGAAATGGTTACCATTTATTTAATATAGGGTGTGTTATTATGTAAGACTAACATTTTATATTTACTGTGTAGAGATGGAGTTGAATATAATCTTCATAGCAAATATTCTCAACTTGCCTTATGTATTTTTTCCATTTGCCTAAAATTTTTAATTTCTTCCATGTTCCTTTTCTTTAATAACAAGGCTCTAATCCATGTAATTCAATTACTAAATATATGAGCAATATATACCTTTATGTACTCTAATTTTTAACAGATATCTCACAGTAGAAGTGCATGTATTTCTGAGTTGTAAGTCAAATTGAATAATATTTTGCTAGAATATAGTTATTTCGTATTTTCTTTCTTCATTCAGTAAATATGTATGAACTGCTGGGTGCCAATATGTATGCTAGATATTGGAGATACATAGAATTTATTGCAAAGAAAAAGCTGGCATTAACCTATAAATGTGCAGAAAATTATTGCCATTTTCTATGCAAAGGATGGAAATTGCAGAATCTATAAACAAGTAAAATAAAGAAATCTAAACTGGCCAAGAACATACAGAAAAGGTGTTCTAAAATATAATATTGGATGTGGGCTCTATATTATAAGAGGAAATTTGCTGGGTGAAGAAGCAATGGAAGATCATTCTAGGTGAAGTATAAACTGGAGGGGAAGAAATCAGAGAGGGAGACAAACCACGAGAGGCTCTTGACTCTGGGAAGCAAACTGAGGGTTTCAGAAGGGAGAGGGTAGAGGGATTGGGTAGCCAGGTGATGGGTGTTAAGGAGGCCATGTGTTGTGATGAGCACTGGATGTTACACACAACTAATAAGTCATCGAACTCTACATCAAAAACTAATGATGTACTATATGTTGGCTAACTGAACATAATAAAAAAGTAAATGGAAGGCAAATATATGGTAAAAAAAATGAACTCTACAGTCTATTAAAAAAAAAAGTAAAAGAAAGTCAGTATAAATCTGACATTTTGAAAAAGTAGATTAGAGATGAATTCCAGAAGCAGGTTGGCTTTTGAAAGCCCATTAAGAATATGAACCTTCTTCTCAATGCCAGAAAATTGGTTTAGCCATGGAAGAAACATTGAGAATTGCATTTTAATTTCATCACTCTGGATGCTTGTGGAGAACCCATTCAATAGAGGAAAGAACTTATACGGTGATAAATCAATTAGAAAACTGTTGCCTAGAGAAGACAAGAAATGTTGGTGTCTTGAATTAGGAGAGAGTACTTAAGATTACCATCAATGAGTATGGGATTCCCAATTTACCGTGCACTTCCCTCTCTTCACAATCCAATCAGATTTAACTGATAATTAAAACAAGGATTACAAGCTTATCAGAGAAAAATTTAAGTGTAGTTTTATGTAAAGCTCTTGGAAAGAATAAATTACATGATATAGTACCTAAAACCAAGAAATATACTTCTGCTTTTATTTATTAAGGTTTGAAAAGCAACTGTCCATCCTTACAATATTTCTTGGAGCACATCGTTTCAAGGCTGCTTTTTGTAGTTCTGTTGAAACTGTCCTTGCATTGGTTCCTTCCCTCTGGTATATTATTCTCTATTTTATATTCACTCTACTGTCAAACTTTATTATTATTTTTTGTCTCATTGGATCAAGAGATTAGAATATCTTTCCCATTGTTCACATTATTTCACTCATGATTTGTACTGCTACGTCATGTAAAGATAGTATAAATTTATGAATATTGTTAAAAATCCACATCTATTAAAATCATTTCTATTAGTATTCACCATATTTTTAATATTTATTTCTTCACTAATAAATATATATTGAATATCTATGGAAAAGTGCTCAATGATTTCAAATGTTTATTTTGCTGTAGGTCACTCATTATCATTATGTGCTTTAGCAGTAGTAAATGTGAATAAAATATTTTATGATTTTCTGCACAGGTATGGTTCTGGACTAGTCACTCTAACATAAGAAAAGTGAAACCATGTGTTATATACAATCTATTCAGCTTCTGTTAGCACAGTATTTGAAAGTTGTGTTTATTATATGGTGCTCAAATCTAGAAGTTCTGTGTAGAGATAACATGTTGGAACTGTAATTTTCTCATGGCCCCTTGCATTTTCTGATTTCTCAGGGTGTAAATAATAGGATTCAGTAAGGGTGTGATAACAGTATAAAATACAGCAAGGACTTTATTGCCTGCAAAACTGTTGAATGGCCAGGCATAGATAAAGATACAAGGTCCAAAGAACAGAGTGACCACAATGATGTGTGCAGACAGTGTGGACAGAGCCTTGGAGAGTCCTCCGGATGATCTTTGTTGTACAGTGATCAGGATGGCAGTGTAGGAGACAAGGAGGAGGATGAAACAGATGAATGAAAGCAGCCCACTGTCAGCAATGACAAAGAATTCCAGGGTGTATGTGTCCATACAAGCAAGCTTAATCACAAGGGGAAGGTCACAAAATATATTGTCTATGACATTGGGGCCACAGAAAGGCAAGTTTACTGTTAGTACCATCTGGCTCATGGTGTGTACAAACCCAATTGTCCATGAAAGTATCACAAACCCACTCAGCAGCCTCTGGCTCATGATTGTCCTGTAGTGCAGGGGTTTGCATATGGCTACATATCTGTCAAAGGCCATGGCTATCAAAAGAGTCATCTCAGCACCCCCAAAGAAGTGCATAAAGAACATCTGGGTCATGCAGCCCCATATGGAGATGGTCTTGTGTTCATTGAGTAAGTCTGTGATCATTTTGGGTGTGGTGACAGTGGAGAGACACATATCCAGAAAAGAGAGGTTTCCAAGGAGGAAGTACATGGGAGAATGAAGAGTGGAACTAAATATCACTGTGACCATAATGAGAATATTTCCCAATATAGTGGCACTGTAGATTAAGGAGAATGTTATAAAGAAGAGAATCTGAAGTTCCCATTGTCCAGAAAATCCTAGTAAAATAAACTCAGTCACTACAGATCCATTTTTAAGATCCATTTCTTTGATTCAGAAAGGCTCCAGAAGTTCTTTTATACAAAGAGAATAAACAAAAATAAAGCTACAATTAGCACCGATGATTTCCTATTTCTATTTGATGAATAATAGTTGAACTTATGAAAATACATAATATTACACATATCAGCATCACTGTCTATAATCTGAAATTAATTTATGTGTCACATCACTTTGAAACAGTATAGTTATACAGCAATTAAAAAGCATTTGAAGGAGTAGAAATTTTATTTTCTATTTTTTTATTCTGGTAAATGACCCTCTTTTATCAATTGATCTTGATTGTTACTAATTTGCTCACGTGGAAAAATTAGATAAGTAGTTACATTAGTATTTATTTTGCCCCTCGAGATTATCATACAACAATATATAAGAAATATACAATTTGAAAGATAAGAAAATTGTATTGTGTATCAGTGAGGTAACTTATTAAGGTCATTCCATGTTTCTAAAATGAAGAAAGAAATATAAACACACACACACACACACACACACACACACACACACACAACATAGGGCTAATTTGTATATGAAAGAAAGTCCTTTAATTCATTAAAAATTGTTTTGCTTTTTGGATGCCTGGGTGGCTCAGGTGGTTAAGCATCCAATTCTTGATTTCAGCTCAGGTCATGATCTTAGGATTGTGAGATCGAACCCTGCACAGAGCTCCACACTTATCTGCTAGAGATTCTCTCCTTCTTTCTCCCTCTGCCTGTCCCCCAGCTCACACATTCTAAATAAATAAATAAATAAAATCTTTTAAAAAATAATTTTGCTTTTTGTTTCTGTAGTGTAGTACACTGAGAATTTCTGGAAGCATGGACTCATCCTTAGTTCTTTATGAGCATGTTTTCTCAATTTCTTATATTGCTATTGTTCACAGTGAGATGTGGGTGTGTTTTGTGTAAATGTATGTATGTGATGGTTAAGAAGTAAATAGTGAAATGATTCTACCCTAACATACAGATTTTGCTTCAGTTGTAACATGTCATACTAAATATTTTTTACTTGGTGTTTTTATTGTTTATAGGATCTAGAATGATATAAAATGATCAGTAACAATTAAGTGATCAGTATGTGCTATACTGTGTTCTAAGTGTTTCACATTTATTAATGCATTTAATGCTCATAGCAATCCCATGAAGGCAGGATTATTATTATTATTATTTTGCATATAAGGAAACTAAGGCATAGAAGTATTTAATGATTTACAGTTACACAGCTAACAAAGGTCAAAGCTGGTATTCAAGCCTAGTCAGTCTGATCCTGAATCTAGGCCCATACCAATGTATCTGTTAAACCAAATAAAAACATTAAGTTAGTACATGAAATATGTGACATGTTATAAGAATCTTAAAAGAATGGAGACCAAGGGGCACCTGGGTGGCTCAGTGGGTTAAGCCTCTGCCTTCGGCTCAGGTCGTGATCTCTGGGTCCTGAGATTGAGCCCCGCATTGGTCTGCTCGGCGGGGAGCCTGCTTCCCCCCTCTCTCTGCCTGCCTCTCTGCCTACTTGTGATCTCTGTCTGTCAAATAAATAAATAAAATCTTTAAAAAAAAAAAAAGAATGGAGACCAATTCCAAATGACACTTTAAGATGTGGCTTTAGGGTTGCTCTCTGTTATCTTTAAAACACTTAAAAAGTAAACAAAATTTTCATGGTCAGTGAACAATAAGGACAAAGCTTACACCATATGTGAATATTTATGGGAAGAAGAGAATTCAGAGCAGTGAGTAGGAGGAATGGTAACTTTAGAAAAGGGACTGAATGCAGATAGGAAGGTACATAGAGAGTATCTGTTCTCTTTTCTCCAATGATCTGTAACTTTCTCCTTTTTATTTCTACTCAGGTCCTTGTCAAAATGTCCTACCACCATTCTCCAATCTTAATTCCCTTGACTACTTTCCTATTTGAGATATTATTAAGAACTGGATAATGCATATAAATTAGGGCAAATAAAGATGAAAGTGATGTTCTTGTCAGTCAACCTCCAGGACTAGACAGACAGAGTGGATGTTGAACGATAACAGTGGGTCTATAAGAGGACAGCCACGCAGCACATGGTCTTCAAAGGGCTGTGTTTCATGATTATCGGGTGAGTGAGCAAGAATTGTGCTTTGGAGACCTTTGTGAAAGTAAATTTTTTTAAAAGATTTTATTTATTTGTTTGTTTGTTTAGAGGGAGCCAGTAGGGGAGGGGCCAAACGAGAGGGAGAGAGAAAATCTCAAGCAGACTGCATGCTGAGTGTGGAGCCTGATGTGGGGCTCCATCTCACCATCCTGAGATCATGACCTAAGTTGAAATCAAGGGTTAGATGCTCACTGACTGATCAGCCAGGTGCCCCAAAAGTAATTTTAATAATTAGATGCTGTTTGGAGAAATGAAAATGAATATGAAATGAACATGCCAACTAGAATTTGGGAATACCTTTGCTACATGGAATTTCATGCCCCATGATACGATAGAAAAACTTGCATATGAAATGAATACAGTAAAGTGTAATGCAGTTAATGCAAATAAAGCCTATTTTATAGCTTTATTTGCCTTTTCATTTTATTTTAGAGGGAAAACTGGCATTCATTTATGTTGATAGCTTTCCCAACATTTGTTTCTCTTATTCCTCTTTTTCCTTTCCCAAGCAAATCTCTAAAACTATTTCTTTAGTTCTACACTTAAGATACCTGTTCTTATATGATGAGTGAATAAAGGCAATATAAATGAAAGGAAAGAATGCATATAGTTTAGACAAAAATTCTGTTAGTGAAGAAAATTTTCTTCCTCTCAAATAATAAATTGCATATTTTATTGTAATTATTTTATTCAATTTATGATGTACTTTGGAGGAAACTGAAGGTAGAATAATTATATATTTGACTAGGAAGGAACTTTGAAATCATTTATTCCCCACATCTTCATTAGCAAATGAAAAATCTAGATGCCCATAAAGAAGTAAATTTCCCAGGTCTTAGACACAGGACTACCCTAAAGAGATGCAGTATTAGGCGAGAGGGAGAAGTCCTTCCAAGATGTTCATATGCAGGGAAAGGAAGGAAACGGAATAATTCAGGAAACTCATATGAGTATTCTAAATAGTAGGAAATATCAAGAAAAACTTTTAACAAAAAGAGAGTAGTTTCCAAATGCATAAGGCTGTCAAAAATATAATCCAAATAGGGGACATTAAGAAATTTAGAAACTTAGTTGTATTGGATATGCAGTATGTCGTTGATTGTCTCATAATACAATAAATTTGAACACAAGTAGCTGGATAGTATACATACTATTGAAAAATACTAAACTAATATATTAATGACACTTAAAACTTAAGAATAAAAGCAAAAAATATATAGTAGTTTCAGTTTTACTCAACTATAACTCATATGTTATGAAATTCACCTGATTTCAATATATATTTCAGTGATGTTTTTTTAAATTTGTATTTATGGTGTAATGGTCAGTTTTAGGCAGAGAGATTCTGCCTATTCAGCTCTGGTCATTAATTCTCCCTCACCTGCTCCTTCTCCAGCATTCATTATGATGTGCTTATTTACATGTCCTGTCACCACCTGAAATGATGAAACGAAAAGTACTGATATTGTGTTAAAAAAATTTAAAAGTTGAGTTTCTAGCTATTACACTGTTTTCAATGCTAGTGTGAGTTACCAGGATTCTCACAACTTGCTTTTCTTAATTTAAGTCATCATTTTTAATCACTGACGATCTCCTGTCATGTTTTACTCGTCAGTATCATGTTGAGAGCATATATCCTTTAAATTTGTATAAAAATTCTTGGTTCTACATCATCGTGTTACAGTATGTGATCTCCCAGTGAGAGAGGATTTTTTTAAAGAGATTTTATTATTTGAGAGAGAGAGAGAGAGAGGATATACGTAAATGGAGGGTGGCAGAGAGGGAGGGAGAAGCAGACTCCCTCCTGAGCAGGGAGCCTGACATGGGGCTAGATCCCAGACTCTGGAATCATGACCTGAGCTGAAGGCAGATGCTTAACTGATTGTGCCACCCAGACAACCATGAGAGAGGATGTTGATGTCCCAAAATTCACAGCCTTTTCCTTCCAGCCAACAGAAAAATAATTAAAATACTGTTTTCAGTAAATTAAACCTCTAACAAATTAGCTCTCTATGATGTTTCCACTTACCAGTTCTAAAGGCAAAGTATGAAGAACAATATGTTCACTGGGTTAATCAAAATTAAAAATCTGCTTTGCACTCTCTGTGATGCTCTGTATATGAATATATATACTATCTTCTGCTTCTTTTATAAAGATGTGAATCACTTGTAGGCAGATGTGTTGGAGCTCTGGGAATCCAAATTTCAGTGGGAGTTGTTAGAGCACAGTGGCTGCTGCCCTAGCATGACCAGGAGAGATGTTTACTCTTAATTTCTAGCCTTGCAGCACACTGTGGTTCTCTTGGAGTATTGGCTTGATTACAACGGATGTGAGAGTGTTGGTTGGTTGGTTGTGCTATAGGAATTGTAGACATCTTTGAATTAATGGATGCTTATTTTCCCTCATGTTACTCCAAGCTATCCTCTTACCTTCTTTATAACAACACTGGATGATTTTTAAATGATTAATCTTCAGACTTCTCTGAGTATAACACCCTTAACATAAAAATAGATCTCTGTATGTTATAAATTTACTACTGACAGCATATATTATGTACAACATTATTAAGGAAGTAGAAATTTTAAAAGGGAATGTTAAAATAAATTTTGGTAAATAATTTAAAATTTGAAATGATACAACTGTTTTATGGTCACCAAAAATTAATAATTATTATTTTTAATGTATGATATTTTTCAAGAATACCTATATGGTCCCAGATAGTTTCATAAACATTGTCTCTTTTACTATAAAATGCTACAGTAAGTTCTTGTTCCACAAGTATTTCTTTTCTAAAATTAATCATAAATGATGATCTTGGTTTACTTCACACCACAGGCTTCAAGTTTATTTCAATAACTTGCCAACAAAAGATGTCACAAATAACTTTCAAATTGGTTGATATCACTCTCACTTCTATGGAAGTTCTTATTTAATTCCAGTCAAATTCACCACTTAACTCATAGGTTAATGTAGTTTTTGTCATAGGCATTTCATTTATTATAGGAGTCATTAGAATTGGTGAAAGAATATTAGGTACAGATATTAAAATCATCCATACTTTGTATAATGCAAGACTCCTTGCCGTAAGACAAATATGATTCTACCACAAATAATTAAACTTGCAAATCATTAGAAATAGTTTTCTTTTTAGGTTTTGATATTGTTTGCTGATAAGATACGCATTTTATTTATTGCCATATTGCTTATTTAAGCCATTTTTAAGTGGCCAAAAGAATTATTTTCTCAGTAGATTGTGGCTTTTACCCTTTTTGTATTAGTCAAAAACATTCAAGAACACTTTATTACATTTAGTGAAAAATTTAAACCATTTATTAGCTGGTGAGTATTAATATTACAATTTTTTTTAATTTTTAAAGATATTTATTTTAGAAGGAGATTGAGAGAGAGAGAGATAAAGAGAGAGAGAGTGAATGAGTGTGAGTCAGGAGAGGGACAAAGGGAGAAGGAGGGAATCTCAGGCTGACTCCATGGTGAGCCTGGTGTCTGACCCAGAGTTTGAACTCATGACCCTGACACCATGACCTGAGCTGAAATCAAGAGCTGGACACTCAGCCTATCGAGACACCCATGTACCCCAATTTTATGTCTTTTATTTTTACTTTTAAAAATTTTTGCTTATTGTGATCACTAGCTAATATACCAAGGTACAGTATAGATTGTCAAGTTCATTGTGAATAATAATTGAATTAAATCCATATTGTAAAATAATATATCTTAATAATTCAGAGTGTTTTAGCCAGTTTGTTGTCAGTTCTGATTGCTTGTTCTTTTACTTTGTGATTTAGCTGACAAAGAGTTCATATTAGGGGTAGAATTGTCAGCTCTACAATTTAATAATTGTTTATGTGAATTTTAATAAATTAGAATTATCTTCAATGCAGAGTTTATTGGTACAAATCTTTTTAAGCTCCTTACAAAGTTTTGGAGGGTGAATTAAGTTAAAATAAGATAAAATAATCTTTAAGTATCCCCTTCTTCCAATTTTGGCACACTTAAGCTATGATACATAGCAATGTGTTCAAAGCAAATAACTGCAAAAGGAACTGCTTTAAATCCGTCTCTTGGTTAACATACTTTAAGTGTCATATGTAAGGTGACCAGGTATTGTATAGATTAATTTAGAGTACCAAAAATAATCTGACTATTAAATAGGTAATGCCTACTTATTTTTTAAATTTAAAATATACATAAATAGATGTTCTCATTTTTAACCTACCCTTGATCAATTGGCTTACAGACAGCTTAAAATGTATTCACCCTCCTTTGGGACAATGGGTTTAAATAACTTTTAATGACTGTTTAATTCAGTCTTCTCTTTTGGTACAACAACAGATTTGACCCAATTAATACAGGTCCCAACTTTCCACAGTCATTGTTCTTTACTTTTGATTCAGTATTTACCCTAGAGTATTGACCAGGGTAAAATTTTGTGATTACTCAAGTATTCCTTTTCTGTCCTCAGATGTTTAATATTCCCAGTTTCTATTATGTTACTCTATATTCTTTGGTGGCACAGATTGTATTTAGCATTGACCCTTCATTCTTACTTTTAGCTAATTTATTGAGTGAATTTACTTTCTGTTCTCTAATATCTCTTAACTCTCTAGGTTTTAATATACTGTCCTTTCATTTCCTCTAAAGAATATTCTGGTGTTCTATTTAAACTGGTTTAATATCAGCATAAGTTCTTACAGTGCAGATATTGCTCTAAGATATAAGGAAACTTTTTACTACTGGCTCTCAAGTAACTAAAATGAGGCCTTGTAATAGGTATTGAACTCAGCAAGTCTCAAACTTCCTTGGGCCCATTTTGTATGTCAGGAACCTATTCTCAAGGATCTCAGAATCTTACTATTCAATACTGACCCCAAATAACACATTGCCAAGTGTGATGATACAGGTATGCAGTTAAGGCAAACTGTGTTTTATGGAGTTTGCAAATTTCTCCTGAAAGCGGCTAACTTTCCCCAAAGAGGCAACTTTGTATTTAATGATAGGCATTGATTGGCTGCAGAGAGAAGCAAGAAGAAAATTCTAGGCAGAGATAATTACATGTAGGAGGAATGGAAGCATAGAGTATTTTGATATATTGTGTGAACAGAAAATAGCTAGTAAGTTTGAAGTATGTGATAGCTTGGGTGGAGAAGAAGGGTGAATTTTTGATAAGGATGGAAATTTAGGTTAGAATAAGAACTTTGAAGGGTCTTAAGTATCAATCAAAGTAGTTGGTATACTATAATTACTGAAGGGCTCTTGAAATAGTAAAAATAGAGACTGAAAAGAATTGAGTTTTCACAGGGCTATGGCAGTAGAGCTGTGAAGTCATTCCTGCATTATTCAAATAATCTAAGTAAGAAATGATAAAAGTCTAGGGCACTGGAGTGGCTCAGTTAGTTAAGCATCTGCCTTTTGCTCAAGTCATGATCCCAGGGTAATGGGATTGATCCCCATGTCAGGCTCCCTGCTTGGGAAGCCTGCTTCTTCATCTCTCCCCAGCTCTTGCTCTCTGTTGCTCTCTCTCTCTCTCTCTCTCTCTCTCTCTCAAATAAATAAATAAATAAAAATCTTTTAAAAATAAATAGATAAATTCTTAAAAAAAAGAAAGAAATGATGAAAATCTGACCTAATGCCCTGGAGGATAATGAAAAAGAGGTTCAGACCAAATTGTCAGGTAGAATTGTGAAAATTTGGTAACAGAGGGTGTACAAATGATGGCACAAGATGAAGCACAACCTCTACCCAAATATTGTGTGAAAAATAAGCAACACCATTGGTGAAGGAGAGGAAAAGTGAGTTGGGGGAAATCAGAGGGGAAGACGAACCATGAGAGACTATGGACTCTGAGAAACAAACTGAGGGTTTTGAAGGGGAGGAGGGTGGGGGGTTTGGAGAGCCTGGTGGTGGGTGTTAAGGAGGGCATGTATTGCATGGAGCACTGGGTGTGATGCATAAACACTGAATATTGGAACACTGAAACACTGAAAACACTGAAACACTGAAAAAAATAAAATTAAATTTAAAAAAAATGCAACACCAAAACCAACGGTGACTCCTAGGGATCCAAACTTGAAAAAAAAAAAAAAAAAAAAAAAAAAAACCTTACACAAATTTATGTCAGTCTGGAAGAGAGTATCAGCACCCAAGTCTGTATACCTCTCTCAAAATACTGGAGAAGGAGCATCCAACTATTAGTTCCTGATTAAACGTGGGGCACAAATGTAAATTCCTTGAACTGTGATAGCAACTTCTAAGCCACATGTCTACTACTACAGGATAAAGTTATAACTGGCCTAGGAGATTTAAGCAAAACCATTGACTGATAAGTGACTTATGATGTCCAAATGGTAGCCAAACTGCAAGATTGGAACAAGGAAAAAGTATCTGAGCAGGAACATTAGGGGTAACACACTGCAGGGGCAATAAACTTCTGAGTTCATTGAGTCCAGAAATTAAACAACCAACCAACCAAATGATTACAAGAGCATCAACATTGGAAAGGAGAAGGATCAGTTACTGGAGTCTCTACAATACATTGTAAAAAATATCCAGTTTTAATCAAAACTAATGAGACATTTGAAGAAACACAAAATTATGCACCATACATGAAATAAAAGGTCAATAGAAATTGCTTTGGTGGAGACTCAAATGTTGAACTTAGCAGACAAAAACTTCAAAGTAGATACTATAATTATATTCTGAGAACTAAAGGAGAGCATGCCTAGAGAAGTAGAGGAAAGTATGACAATATCTAATCGAGTAGAGTGTATAAAAAAAGATAGAAATTATTTTTTAAAATGGAGAGTCTATGGTTGCAAAGTACAATAACTCAAACATGGAAGTCACCAGAGGAGTTCCTTAGTTGATGTGAGCCATTAGAAGAAAGAACCAGGGAACTTGAAGATATATCTGTAGCAATGATGCAATCTCGAGAACAGATATTGCAATAGAAAATGAGAAAAAATAACAAAGCTCAGGAGAATGCGTGACACCATTAAATACACACACACACACACACATATACACATATACACATATATGTGTATATGTGTATATATGTATGTATATTATATACATACACATATAGATATGTATTCATGTATGCATACACACATATATTAATATATAATATATAATATATTACTGTATATAATATATTATATATAATATAATGTAAATTTTGACTTCTACATTGGACTATTAATCTGGTCAATATCTTATTAGTTCAAATAGGGAGTGCAGGAAGAATAAAAATTTGAGATGGTAGGTAACTAATTTAGTTTTTACATATTGGACTTGAGATGTCTTCAAGATACCCAGTGAATGAGTTCAGTAGAAAGTTGAAAATAAAATTTTGCAGCTCAGAAATGAGGAGCAGAAAGGATAAAATTATATTACTGAGGGTAAATATAAACAGCAACTACCACCTTGAAGGCTGGATGAGCAAAAAAGGGAGCGGCATTATCCAGAAACTATAAATGCTGCCAGATCAGTGTTACCATTAGTGATTCTGGAACCTCTATCCTATTACTGAGTAAGAAGATAAGAGCTCATGCACTTGATGAAGCTTTAGGATCCTTAGACCCTTCAACCTTACTGATGTTGCTGAGCCCCCCAAAGTATTTCTGGAGTCCACAGTTGCACAATACTGCTACTGCCTGAGCCCAAAGCAGAGGAATATATTCTCCTTTCTTCCTGTTGTCCAGTATCGTGTTAGTGTCTTCCACTAATAGGACCTGATAAGAGAGTTTAGGAAATGTAATTTTCAGACCTGTAGCTATCTCCTATAGATAGAAGACTGTAGAAAAGCTAATGTGGGGCTGAAAGTAGAAAAAGAAATATTCAGAATCATCTTCCCATTTGGTTGCTCAGCATCCATGCACATCATCCACTTTTATTTAAACTTCCAACCAATGACAGTTGCTTCAGCCTTAAGACTCATCTATCCTGCATAAAAATTAAGACATTCTCCCTTTTTTTCTCCAAAAGGAAAGCTAAACATTCTCATAGATTACTATATCCATCTTAGATTAGTGTTGGGATTTCCTCTAGTTTAGTTATAATCCTGCAGGAATTTTCTGTAGTCTAGAGACTAAATGGTAAAGTTAATCACCAGCATCTTGGTGAGGACAGATAAAAGAAAAAAATAAATTTGAAATTTCTTAATAAATACCGTAAATACACAATTTTACCATAATACACAATTCAGGTGGAAAATATTCTTAGTTACTATAATCATCATTTTCCTACTAATGAGTCATGAGACTCAGTTATCCATCATTGTCTTCTTTTACTGCCAGTTACTTAATTCTTTGGTCTTCGTCTGTATCTCTGATAATGGTGATTCTTCACTTGTTGGAGTGAACCAAATTTAAAATGGTATTGACTTGTGTCCTTCTCACTTACTTAATACATGAAATATATATAAAATATGAAATATAAGCATTATTTATATTAGTTATATTAGTTTTAGTTATATTGGTTATATTAGTTTCAGGTGTACAATATACTGATCTAGCTGTTCTATATATTAGTCAGAGTTCATCAAGATACATGTAGTCACCATTTGTCTCCATACAATATTATGCTTGTGCACTGTTGGTGGAAATGTAAATTGATATCACCACTATGGGAGACATTTTCATTTGCTTGTTTACTTGGTGTGGAAATATTACGAGGCATCACAATCACTTTAGTCTCATACATGATCTTCCCTACCCTATTGAATAACACAAATCCTTGTATACCTTGATAATTGGGATCAGTCTTTTCAGCTGTCTTAATAAGTTCTTCTGTTAAATCAGTGGTATTAGAAGACTGGAAATGCTAGTGAGTCTTTATATTCAGATCAATGGGAAATTGTTTTTTCCTCTTGTTGGAAAGAGTTATTTATTGGGAACATGTAAAGGAAGGCACAAGAAAAAAATATATGTATGTTCTTAATATTTAGAGAGAAAATCTGTTGCAAATGCATAGATTTTGAAGTTAGAGATAGGATCCGATTCTTGGTCTAGTACTTAAAGTTTCTGTGGCAAGTTCATTAAATTTTATAATGCTCAGTTTTCTACTTAGAATATGTTAATAATATGCTCTATTTTTATTGCTGTAAGGTTAAGAGAAAACACATGTGAAGTGCCAGATCCGTGGTTAGAACTCAGTGAATACTTACTCAGAATCTCACTTAGTTGATAAGGAACTGAAAATTACAATATATATGAATGTGATTATATTGGAATGGTTTATATTTAGATGCATAATTCCAGATGTTTGATATCCCAAATGTGACTTATGGTTAATAAAAAATCATACACCTCAGTATTTTTGGATGATGATGTCAATAATGATGATGATACTTTTGATGATTATAATGTTTCAATTAAAAGGTCGTTCTACAGGCAACCATCTCAGATCCCGTCCCTCTTCAGGAGCTTTGTACTATCACTTGACTATTGCTCAGTAAAACTTTGTTTTGCTGCTCACCACAAAAAAAAAAAAAAAAAAGGTTGTTCTGGAACTCACTTGCTTGGTTTTTATTTTTCTTACTGCTTTCATGTCTTTATTCCTGAATGTGTAGATGATTCTATTTTAAAGGGGAGTGAAAAATGTGTAATTCATGGAGAGGTTCTTACTTATAGAAACCCTGCTGAATGGTCATATGTAAATAAAGATGCAAGGTCCAAAGAACAGTACCACAGAAGTAATGTGGGCTGAAAGAGTGGACAGAGCTTTGGAAGACCCACTGGAGGAGTGATCCTGGACAGTAATCAGAATGATGTTATAAGAGATGAACAGAATGATAAAATACATTAAAGTCAGTGGTCCACTGAATGCAATGACTAATAGCTCCAAGATGTAAGTATTGATACAGGCAAGTCTGATGACTTGAGGCAGATCACACACACACACACACACACACACACACACCTATTCACAACATTGGGGCCACATAATAGTAAAGTTACTGTGAACAGATTTTGGCTCATAGTTTGCACAAAACCAGTGGTCCGGACACAAGTAAAAGTCTGATGCAAACATGGTGGCTCATGATAGTTTTGTAATGGAGGGATTTACATATGGCAGTGAATCTATCAGTTGCCATGGCTACAAGCAACATCATCTCACTTCCACTTAAAAGGTGAAGGAAGAACATCTGGACCAGCAACCTTCTTAAAAGATAGCCTGGGCACCTGGATGGCTCAGTGGTTTAAAGCTTCTGCCTTTGGCTCAGGTCATGATCCCAGGGTCCTGGGATCAAGCCCCACATCGGGCTCTCCGCTCCACAGGGAGCCTGCTTCCTCCTCTCTCTGCCTGCCTCTCCGCCTACTTGTAATCTCTGTCTGTCAAATAAATAAATAAATAAATAAATCTTTAAAAAATTGTTTAAAAATAGTCTTATAATCAGTAATTAGGTCACAGATCATTTTAGGAGTAGCAAAGGAGGACAGGGACATATCAATAAAGGAGAGTTTGGACCATAAGAAGTACATGGGAGAGTTTAAGTGAGAGTCCAATTTTACCCCAAAGATAATGAGTTTAACTAGTTCAGTCCCTATTTAGATAATTGAAAAGAAAAAATAAATCTGTAACTCATGAAACTCTGTGACTCCCAGGAAAATAAACTCAAGACACCATGGAATTGATTTTGTTTCTCCATTTGTTGGACTGTTGGCATATGTTACCTAACACAAAACAAAACTAAACTAAAATAGAATAAAGCCTGTGAATTGAAGTTGAGAGAGGAAATACATATTCAGTTAACTTTATTCTTAAAATCCACTGAAATGTGCGAAAAGAATTGAAAGTGTTGAACAATATTGAGTCCAAAAATTTTTGAAAAAAGGAATGCAAGTTGGTGCAACCACTTTGGAAAACAGTGTGGATATTCCTTAGGAAATTAAATACAGAGCTACCCTATGACCCTGCAATTGCATTACTGGGTATTTACTCCAAAGATACAGATGTAGTGAAAAGAAGGGCCATCTGTACCCCAGTGTTCATAGCAGTAATGGCCACAGTCGCCAAACTCTGGAAAGAACCAAGATGCCCTTCAACAGACGAATGGATAAAGAAGATATGGTCCATATATACTATGAAGTATTATGTCTCCATCAGAAAGGATGAATAACCAACTTTTGTATCAACATGGACGGGACTAGAAGAGATTATGCTAAGTAAAAAAAGTCAAGCAGAGAGGGTCAATTATCATATGGTTTCGCTTATTTGTGGAGCATAACGAATAACACGGAGGACATGGGGAGATGGAGAAGAGAAGTGAGGTGGGGGAAATTGGAGGGGGAGATGAACCATGAGGGACTGTGGACTCTGAGAAAGGAACTGAAGGTTTTGGAGGTGAGGGGATTGGGAGGTTGGGTGAGCCTGGTGGTGGGTATAATAGAGGGCACGTATTGCATGGGACACTGGATGTGGTGCATAAGCAATGAATTCTGGAACACTGAAAAGAAATTAAAAAAATAAATAAAAATTAAGAAAAGTTATTGCCAAATATTAAAAAGAAAAAATCTTAGCAAAGGTTATGAGGGATTTAGGCCCAAAATGGAGACATTTGAACAAAATTGAAGCCAGCAATACCTAACTCATATCTGCACTAATCTTGAGAAAAGTGGTATCTGAGTTGGTGAAAGAATTTAGAAATTTCTTGCCCCCTTTTTAGAGGATAAGGTGTAGATTTATCAGTCATCCGTGGGCAAAGAAGAGGTTTCATCTTGAAATCTATTTCTATGCTGCATTAGAGTAAGGAGCATATCATTGAAGGAGAGGCTAAATGGTTTTCTAACTAAAAAGCAGGACCAAGAAAAATGAAATTAAGTAGATGGAATATAGAATATGGACAATCTAGGAGTCAGTTCTGTAGTGGCTGCTGAAAGTCAGATGAGCATCAATAATAAACACTATGAGTTTTAGACAGTTGAGTCTATGGTTGGCCAAATTGAGATGGCTTCTCACCTTTTTCCATAAGGTGGAGAAATGGCTCAGATGTTTGGGTGTTCTCCCATAGGCTCTGACTTAACCTCCAAGCCTATATGAAGTTAGTAGATAGGAAGGTATAGGAACCCTAACCTGAGTATGGCACAAATAAATGCTTGCTGCTAGCTTCCTACTGCCTTGGTTAAGTTACCTTCCTTGTCAAGTGGCTAAACATCCTAATGGATTTGGTATAACTTCCATATTATTTGCAAGAGAGTATGGTTATAGAGTTCTGATAAACAAAGGAGCATCTGTAGGGAATAGATCCATGTGCTTCTAGATGACTAAGGTAGACCCATGTGGTCTAAACGTGAATGATGCTAGCCAGAATTTTTTTTTTTTGAGAAAGCGAATGAAAGTTTATTGATTAACAAGGAAAATTTTAAATGATATATTATGAAATAAAAAAGGCAAGTTATAGTGCAGTTTATACAAGTTGATTCTTTTTTTGGTGAGCGAAAGAAATGTCTCTGTGCATAGGAAAATGGTCTGGAAGTGTGCATACCAAAATGATGACATAGATTATATTTGGGAGGTAGAATTATGGGTAATTGTAACTTTCTTATTTATGCTTGTATGCCTCTTCCATTTTTGATAACAAGGATCTATTAGTTTGGTAATTAAAAAATAAAATAAATCACTTGATGGGGCTCCTGCTATTCAAATTATGAACCTAAGAAATTGCAAATAAATGGACTGAACATTCTTTTTGATGAAGAAGAAGGTACTCAATGTAAACACGAAGAACTGTACACACAGATTTATGGGGAAGAATTAGAATCGATCATACCCAGATAAGGATTGATGAGAAATCCAGGGAGTAGAGATGGTCCCTTCGCCCCAGGGGTCCTCAGTCTTCATTTAGCCAGGAGAGCTTGTTAGAATACAGAGTGCTGAGCCTTGGCCCCAGAATTTCTGACTCTGTGGGTCTGGGGTGGGGTGGAGAGCTTGTATTTCTAGTAAGTTCCCTACTGCTTGTTTGAGAACCAGCCACACTTGGGAGCCCCAGCCCCAGCTGGAAGTTAATACAGAATAATATGTTCACATGGCGTGGCTACTATACAGCTATTATTTGAAAGTTGGAAAGAGCCTGGCTCATAAAACCATTTAGGCCCAGAGCTTTTGAGGACTATTACTCAGACTTGATTTGTCATGCTATAGTCTCCTCAAACCAGCCAAAAATTTTGAAGCAAAGTATCAAGAAGGTAGAACAGGGGCCCTTGCATCTCTCTCTCTAACTTGGGTTTGACTTAACCACCCCCACCCTGGAGAAGATGGCTGTCCCAGCAGAGTCCAGCTTGTGCCAGCAAGTGCAATGCTTTAGTACAACTGTGGTCAGGACATTTTCCAAGCATATGTAGCCACATGTTCAGGTATATGATATTGAAGGTCACTGTGCCACTGCTCTTTTATTCTGCTGCATCTAAACTAAATAAACTGGAACAAGTAGAGAAATAATTGTTGAGAGTAGCACAAATCTTGAAGGAACCCAAAATGGCTGCTTCCATTATGAATCCCTATATAAAGCGTTCCATGAAAGTGAAAAGCCTAAATGACATGAGCACAAAAGAGAGGTTCTCTTCTCTCACATCCAACCTGATCAATGTGCTTGCTGAGAATGGTCACTAGGACAAAACCCCTGGAGTCATTTCAGCCTTTTCCAACATGATGAGCATCCACTGGGGAGAAGTACCATGCACAGTGACCACCACATCTCCTTTAGATGAAGCCACTCTTACTTAATTAAAAACGGTCCTGAAGAGCTTCCTAAGTAAAGGCCAAGTCTTGAAATTGGAAGTTAAGACTGATCTGTCAATCATGGGTGGAATGATTGTCCCTACTGGAGAGAGATACACTGAAATGACTGTGAAAACCAAGATCCAGAAGCTGAGCAGGGCCATGCGGGAGGTTTTCTGAAAGTGTTGATTTTCTGTCAGTGAAAATTCCTAAACTTAGACAACAATAAAATGCTTCCTGAACAGAAAAAAAGAAAAAGAAGATAGGACAGATATCTACAAAGAGATAGTAATAACAGAACGAAATTTCTGAGACTTAAGAAAAATGTGGGATCTGAAAAAATGAAAAAAATATGAAAAAAAATGAAGGAGTTTATATCTGACCGAAGATCTCATTCATGGAAATAGACATAATGTAGTTTTAAAATATTTTGAAATGTTTTAAGAATTTAGAGAAGTATAAGAACAGCATAATTAATATGGCATACTATTATTCATAATTAAGAAATATATGTATTTATATCTTTTTGCATCACAATTTAAAATAAAAACTACTGGCATAGGTAAAATTTATTTATCCCCTTACTATTTTGGGTGTGGCTTATAAAAATGAATAAATTCTATTATAACAAGATTGTGTGAATAAAATCTTTATTTTTACTAAAGAGTTGCTACTATAAAAATGGTGCAAACATCAGTTTGTTTCTGTATTTGTAGATCTCATTCTGCTTTTTGTTTTTTATTCATTTGTTTGGTTTTTTTAGATTCCACATATCAAAGAATACATTGATGGTTGCCAGAGAGGTGGGGTGGGAGGGTGAGCAAAGTGGGTGAAGGGGAGTGGGAGACATAGGATTCCAGTTATGGAATGAATAAGTCATGGGAGAATAAAAGGTACAGTACAAGGCCTATAGTCAATGATATTGTAATAGGGTTGCATGGTGACAGATGGTAGCTACACTTGAGGTGATCATAGCATAATGTATAGATGTGCAATGACTAGGTTGTACGCCTGAAACTAAGGTAATATTAGTGTGAAATATACTCAACTTTTAAAAAATGGTACAATTAATGTAATGTACATGTTTATTTACATGTGAAAGACTTTTTCAAGATTATATTCCTATAAGTAGAATTACTAGGTCATTTTCAACTAATCTAATAATATCAAAATCACATAAAAGGGTCGTACAAGTTTATCCAGCCACTTCCTCACAAATCTTTTTTTGTTAGCTCTTTTTCTAACCACTATTTCTTATTGAAGGAAGCAAAAATGGTTCAATATTAGGAAATACCTAATTAGTGATATTAAAGATATAAGTAAACAACAAAAAATGTTTAAATGTTGAAAAATAAACAACCTCTTATTTATTTTTTTCATTTCTATTTTTTTTTTAATTAGGCTCCACATCCAGCATGGAGTGGAGCTCAATGCAGGGCTTGAACCCCACCCTGAAATCAGGACCTGACGTGGATTAAGAGCCAGGTGGTGGGTATTAAGGAGGGTACACATTTCATGGAGCACTGGGTGTGGTGCAAAAACAATGAATACTGTTATGCTGAAAAGAAATTAAAAAAAAAAAGTCAGATACTTAACTGAAATAGCCACCCAGGCACCCCAGAATGTAATGTCTTTATTTAATATAAAAATATTTTTTAAGTAAGCTCCATGCCCTCTGTGGAGCCAGCCAAATGAGGGGCTTGAACTCTCAACCCTGAGATCCAGACCCGAGCTGAGATCAAGAGTCAGACACTCAACCAATTGAGCCACCCAGGCAACCCTTGGCAATAAAATAAACATCTAATAAGTAGAGAGATATATTACATTCATAGATCACAATTTTGTAATTATCTTTAAATTCTGGTAATATTCAGCATATTCCCTATGTGAATCCAAGGTGAATTTCTGAGATTGACAAGTTTATTCTAAAATGTATATGGAAATGCAAAAGGCCAAGATGAGCCAAAGCAATTTTGACAAACAAAGCTAGAGAATTTATACTATAATATAGCAAGACCTCCTATAAAACCATAGAACAAAAGAGTTTGATGTTGGCCCAGGAACCTAAAAATAAACCAGTTTAACTGAAAATATCAGAAAAGTTCTACTTGCTGATGACAGCCACAAATAACAGTAAAACACATTTGTGGAGAGACAAGCAGAACTGTTCACTGTTTGAGCCAGGATGGTTGCACCGAAATATTTAATGGGTGCTGGTGGTCCTTCTTTAGAAAAGAGGCTCTTCCTGATACCAGAATTCTACAATATCAGTAAATGCTAGCAGCTGGCTTTATCATATTCTCCTAAAAAGATAACTTTAAAACTCATATTGCTTAACTTCTAAGGTTTGACATTTTAATATTTTCTTCTGAGTTTGTTGTCAGTTTTGCCTGATTCAAAGGTAGACTGGGGAACCTGTGAGATCACCTTCCCAGGACATAGTAAAAGCCTGCATGTAGCAGTGACTCAGCTGCTGTGTGCTTTTCCATGAAATGATGAAAGAAGAGAAGAACCTTGCCAATGTTTTACTTATGAGCTTTCCTATTAAATTCTGCCTTTTTGACTTGTGACTCTACCATGTGACATAGTGGTGTTTACCTTCATGAACTACTTACTCTACAATATTTAGAGTTATAGCATTTAAAAGAATGAGGAGCCAACAGAGGGAGAAAAAGAAAAATATAATAGAAAGTATTTTCCAGACTTATGTATGAATTCATATATAACTGTGACATATGTAACAGAAATAGAATTTGGGGTCAGTAAGGAAAATATTCAGTAAATGATAATGGGGCAACTAATTCACAATCAGGGATGAAGAGATCAGATTTCCAGGCTCAGTTTTCATTTGAAAATAAACTAAAGAGGTGTAAAAGATTTAGCTCTGTAAAAATAAAACAACAAAATGAGTAAAAAAGCAAACCCAGGTAAATGTTTCAACATCATGCTGCTGATAAAACATTTTTGATATGTAAAAATTAGAATCCATGGAGAAAGACTCAGAGTTGAGTTTCTGAAAGTGAGAAAATAAAGAGTGAACATAAAGTAAGAGATAAGATAAGAATATATTTTCAACAAATGAATCAAAACGCTCTTATCTCTGATTAGTAGGAAAAGGTTAACGAAACCATGGAAAAGTGGGGAAATCATTTGGATTGGCAATTCACAGAGAAAACTACAAATATCTTTAAGCACAAAAGTAATCAGCCCTTGTGTGCTAAATGAGAAAAATATGCAACCAAGAATACTTTATCTAGATAAGATGTCATTGAAAATAGAAGAAGTGATAAAAAGCTTCCAGGACAAAGAGATATTAAAAGAATTTGCGATCAACAAAGTAGCCCTATAAGAAATATTGAGAGAGGTCCTCTAAGCCAAGAGAGAGCCCAAAAGTAATAGACCAGAAAGAAACAGAGACAATATACAGTAGCAGTCCATTTACAGGCAATACAATGGCATTAAATTCATGTCTCTCAAAGGATATCCTGCATATAAATGGCCAAATGCCCCAATCAAAAGACACAGGGTATCAGATTGGATAAAAAAGCAAGACCCATCAACATGCTATCTGCAGAAGACTCATTTTAGACCCAAAGACACCTTGAGATTTAAAGTGAGGTGGTGGAAACCATTTATCACACTAATGGACATCAAAAGAAAGCTGGAGTGAACAAATTCTATTTCAAAGCAAAGAATGTAATAAGATGAGAAGGGACCCTATATCATACTTAAAAGGTATATCGAACAAGAAGATCTAACAATTGTGTATATTTATGCCCTTAACATGGGAACAGCCAGTTATGTAAGCCAGCTAATAACAAAATCAAAGAAGCATATTGTCAATAATACAATAGTAGGGGACTTTAACACCCCCTCACTGCAAAGCACAGATCATTTAAGCAGGAGATTAAGAAGGAAATAAGGACTTTGAATGACACACTGGACCAGATGGATTTCACACATACATTCAGAATATTCTATCCCAAAACAACAGAATACACATTCTTCTCAAGTACACATGAAACATTCTCCAGTATAGATCACATCATGGGTCACAAATCTGGTGTCAGCTGGTACCAAAAGATTGGGATCATTCCCTGCATATTTTTGAACCACAGTGCTTTGAAACTGGAACTCAAACACAAGAACAATGTTGGAAGGAACTAAACTATGTGGAGGGTAAAGAGGGTAATGAGTCAACCAGGAAATTAAAGAAGAATTAAAGAAGAATTTAAAAAATTCATGGAAACAAATGAAAATGAAAACACAACTGTTCCAAAATCTTTGGGATGCATCAAAGGTGGTCCTAAAAAGGAAGTATATAGCAATGCAAGCCTTTCTCAAGAAACAAGAAAGTTCTCAAATACACAACCTAATCCTATATGCAAAGGAGCTAGAGAAAGAATAACAAATGAAGCCTAATCCCAATAGGAGAAGAGAAATAATAAACATTAGAGCAGAAATCGGTGAATAGAAACCAAAAGAACAGTAGAACAGATCAAGGAAACTAGAAGCTGGTTCTTTGAAATAATTTATAAGATTGGTAAACCACTGGCCAGACTTACCAAAAAAAAAAAAAAAGAGAGAGAGAGAGAGAGAAAGGACCCGAATAAATAAAATCATGAATGAAAGAGGAGAGATCACAACCAACACTGAAGAAATACAAACAATTATAAGAACATATTATGAGCAACTATATGCCAAAAAATTAGACAATCTGGAAGAAATGGATGCATTCCTAGAGATGTATAGACTACCAAAACTGAACCAGGAAGGAATACAAAACCTGAACAAACCCATAACCACAAAGGAAATTGAAGCACTAATCAAAAATCTCCCAAGAAACGAGAGCTCAGGGTCAGATGACTTCCCAGGGGAATTCTACCAAACATTTAATGAAGAACTAATACCTATTTTTCTGAAGCTGTTTTAAAAAATAGAAATGGGAAGAAAACTTCCAAACTCTCTTTACGAGGCCAGCATTAGCTTGAACCCAAAACCAGGCAAAGACCCCACCAAAAAGGATAATTACAGACCAATATCCCTGATGAACATGGATGCCAAAATCCCCAAGAAAATGCTAGCCAATAGTATCCAACAGTACCTTAAAAGGATTATTCACTACAACCAAGAGGGATTTATTTTTGGGCTACAAGTTTGGTTCAACATCCACAAATCAATCAATTTGATACACTACATTAACAAAAGAACAGACAATCATATGTTCCTCTCAATAGATGCAGAAAAATCATTTGACAAAGCACAGCATCCTCTCTTGATTAAAACTCTTCACAGTGTAGGTAAAAAGGGTACATATGTGACTATCATAAAAGCCATCTATGAAAAACCCACAGCAAATATCATTCTAAATGGGGAAGAACTGAGAGCTTTTCCCATAAGGTTAGGAACATGGCAGGGATGTCCACTATCAGTACTGCTGTTCAACATAGTACTAGAAGTCCTAGGCTCAGCAGTTAGATAACAAAAAGAAATAAAAGGCATTTGAATCAGCAAAAAATAAGTCACACTGTCAGTATTTGCAGATGGCATGATACTTTGTGTGGAAAACCCAAAAGTCTCCACCCCAAAATTGCTAGAACTCAGATAAGAATTAGTAAAGTGGCAGGATATGAAATCAGTCCACATAAAGCAGTTGCATTTCTATACAGCAACAATGAGAAAAAAGAAAAATTAAGGAATCAATTGCATTTACAATTTCACCCCAAACCATAAGATACCTAGGAATAAACCTAATCAAAGAGGCAAAGGATCTATTTTCAGAAAATTATAGAATACTGAAGAAAGAAATTGAGGAAGACAAGAAGAAATGGAAAAATGTTCCATGCTGATGGATTAGAAGAACAAATATTGTTAAATGTCTATGCTACCTCAGGCAATCTACACATTCAGTGCAACCCATATCAAAATACCATCAACGTTTTTCACAGTATTGGAACAAAGAACCCTAAAATTTGTATGGAACCAAAGAAGACCCTGAATAGCCAAAGGAATGTTGAAAAAGAAAACCAGCTGGTGGCATCACAATTTCTGACTTCAAGGTCTATTACAAAGCTGTAATCATCAAAACAATATGGTACAGGTACAAAAATAGACACATAGATCAATGGAACAGAGTAGAGAACCCAGAATAGACCCTCAACTCTATAGTCACCTAATCTTCAACAAAGCAGGAAAGAATATCTGATGGAAAAAAGACAGTCTCTTTAACAAACTCTGTTGGAAAAATTGGACAGCCATATGCAGAAGAATGAGACTGGACTATTTCCTACAGCATACACAAAAATAGACTCAAAATGGATGAAAGACCTTAATGTGACAGGAATCCACCAAAATCCTTGAGGAGAACACAGGCAACAACTTCTTCAACCTTGGCCACAACAATTTCTTGCTTAAATGTCTCCAAAGACAAGGAAAACAAAAGCAAAATGAACTATTGGGACTTCATCAAGATAAAAAGCTTTGCACAGCAAACAAAACAGCCAACAAAAGTAAAAGGCAACGTACAGAATGGGAGAAGATATTTGCAAACAACATATCAAATAATAGACTAGTATCCAAAATCTTTAAAGAACTTATCAAACTCAATACCCAGATAACAAATAATCCAGTCAAGAAATGGGCAGAAGACATGAACAGACATTTCTCCAAAGAAGACATCCACATGGCCAACACATACATTAAAAAGTGCTCAACATCACTTCAAATCAGGGAAATACAAATCGACACCACAATGAGATACCAACTTACACCAGTCAGAGTGGCTAAAATTAACAAGTTAAGAAATGACAGGTGTTGGCAAGGATGTGGAGAAAAGGGAACCCTCCTACACTGTTGGTGGCAAGCTGGTGCAGCCACTCTGGAAAACAGTATGGAGGTTTCCTCAAAAAGTTAAAAATAGAGCTACCCTGCAACCCAGCAATTGTACTACGGTGTATATACCCCAAGGATACAAATGTAGTGATCTGAAGGGGCACCTGCACCCTAATGTTTATAACAGCAATGTCCATAGTAGCCAAACTAAGGAAAGAGCCCAATGTCCATTTGACAGGTGAATGGATAAAGATGTGATATACATATACAATGGAATATTACTCAGACATCAAAACAAATGAAATCTTGCCATTTGCAAAAACATGGGTGGAACTAGAGAGTATTATGCTAAACGAAATAAGTCAATCAGGGAAAGACAATTATTGTATGATCTCACTGATATGTGGAATTTAAAAAAAACAAGGTATAGGATCATAGGGGAAGAGAGAAAAAAAATGAAACAGGACAAAACCAGAGATAGAGACAAACTATAAGAGACTCCTAATCTTGGGAAACAAACTGAGGGTTGTTGGAGGGATGGGGATGATGGGATGGGGTAATTGGGTGATGGGCATTGGGGAGGGTGTGTGTTCTAATGAGCACTGGTTATTATATAAAACTGATGGCTCAGAGACCTGTACCCCTGAAACAAATAATATTGGTTAATTAATTGAATTTAAATTAAAAAATATTCAACCCTCTTGATAACTAAGGAAATATAAGTAAGAATAACAAAATATATAATTTTATTCATCACATTAAAACAGTAAATTTAATTTGGGTAAAAATGGAAGTTTAAGAATTGTTAGATACTACTTTTTGTATTTTGGTACAATAGATACATATTTTTTATTTCTTTTCAGTGTAACAGTATTCATTGTTTTTGCACCACACCCAGTGCTCCATGCAATACATGCCCTCCTTAATACCCACCACCTGGCTCCCCCAACCTCCCACCCCCCCCTTCAAAACCCTCAGATTGTTTTTCAGAGTCCATAGTCTCTCATGGTTCACCTCCCCTTCCAATTTCCCTCAACTCCCTTCTCCTCTCCATCTCCCCATGTCCTCCATGTTATTTGTTATGCTCCGCAAATAAGTGAAACCATATGATAATTGACTCTCTCTGCTTGACTTATTTCACTCAGCATAATCTCTTCCAGTCCCGTCCATGTTGCTACAAAAGTTGGGTATGCATCCTTTCTGATGGAGGCATAATACTCCATAGTGTATATGGACCACATCTTCCTTATCCATTCATCCGCTGAGGGGCATCTTGGTTCTTTCCACAGTTTGGCGACCGTTGCCATGGCTGCTATAAACATTGCGGTACAGATGGTCCTTCTTTTCACTACATCTGTAGCTTTGGGGTAAATACCCAGTACTGCAATTGCAGGGTCATAGGGAAGCTCTATTTTTAATTTCTTGAGGGATCTCCACACTGTTCTCCAATGTGGCTGCACCAACTTGCATTCCCACCAACAGTGTAAGAGGGTTCCCCTTTCTCCACATCCTCTCCAACACACGTTGTTTCCTGTCTTGCTAATTTTGGCCATTCTAACTGGTGTAAGGTGGTATCTCAATGTGGTTTTGATTTGAATCTCCCTGATGGCTAGTGATGATGAACATTTTTTCATGTGTCTGATAGCCATTTGGTACAATATTTTTTGAAGGAAATTTGGCATTGTTTTTTTTTTCAGGTGTTTACTTAAATTCCAGTTAGTTAATATACAGTGTAATATTAGTTTTAGGTATATAATTTAGTGATTCATCACTTATATACCACATCCAGTGCCCATCACAAGTGCTGTCCTTAATATCCATGCCCCATCTAACCCATCACCCCCTTCAACTCCCCTCCAGTAACCCTCAGTATTTTCTCTATAGTTGTCTGTTTCCTGTTGGCCTCTTCCTCCCCCATGCACTGTGTTCATCTGTTTCATTCATTAAATTCCACATACAAGCAAAATCATATGGTATTTGTATTTTTCTGAGTGACTTATTTTACTTTGCATAATACTCTCTGGTTCCCTCAATGTCATTGCAAATGGCAATATTTCATTCTTTTGGGGGGCTGAGTAATATTCCATTGCATACATACACCATTTCCTCTTTATCTGTTCATCAGTCAGTGGACATTTGGGCTATCCATGACTGGCTATTGTTGATAATACTGGTATAAACATTGGGGTCATGTATGCCTTTGAATTCAAATTTTTGTATCCTTTGGGTAAATACCTTGTAATGCAATCACTGGATCCTATGGTAGGTCTATTTTTAACTTTTTGAGGATCCTCCATACCGTTTTCCAGAGTGGCTGCACCAGCTTGCATTCCTACCAGCAGTGTAGGAGGGTTCCCTTTTCTCCACTTCATTCATCTTTAGGGAAGTACATATCAAAATTACAGTGAGATATCACCTCACACCTGCCAGAATGGCTAAAATTAACAACATGAGAAACAAAAAATTGTGGCATGGCATTATATTTTGATTTCACTTTGCAACATTTAAAAAAAGAACCCTCAATTCTGTGATTTATAGTAAAAGTTTTCACAGGGAAATGGTCAAATGCTTATTGTACTATTGGCTTGAATAAGTAATATTTGGAAAGCTCCTCCAAAGCCTGTCATTAATAGAATGGCTTAAAATGGAAATCTATATGTGCTCATATGGAAAAATGTGTAAGATATGTTATTAAATTTCAAAATGTCATTATATTTTAAATAGATTATTATCACATTTTATGAAAAATATGCACCTATATACAAATTTCAGAGAAATCTCAGAGAAACATATATTCATTGAAGTATCAAGAGTGCTTACCTCTGGTCTGTTAGTTTCTAGGGTTAATGTAGTTTCTAATTTTTATAAGTCAGGTTCTGTAAAATTTAATAAGTTTGAATTAGATTCTAGATAAATAATCAATGCTCCCCAAAATATAGTTGGTATTTAGCTAGGGACTTCAAATCAGAAAATCATTTATGTTACATATAGCTGTAAAGGAACTTACGAAAGAATCTGTAAATAACTTGAAACTTGTGATAGTAACAGGCTATTCTGGTTTATCACCTACTTATAAAACATTTAGAGTTGCAGCAGCATTCAGGTTGATATTATGGATTTGGCAATCTATTACAGGTAGCCAGAATTGGAAATTCTATGTCTGTGACAAAGCAACTTCACCAAGAAAGGTAGGACAATGTCTTCTGCTGTCTTTTCCCACCAGCCTCTCCAAAGGGTCCTCTGAAAATTCCCAGGAAAATTCTTGAAAAGAAGAGCAATGAGGGAGACAAATCTATTGATATTAAACCGGGGAAGGAGATAAACCATAAGAGACTCTTAATCTCAAGAAAAAAACTGAGGGTTGCTGGGGGGTGGTGGGGGAAGGATAGGGTGGCTGGGTTATGGACACTGAGGAGGGTATGTGCTACTGTGAGTGCTCTGAATTGTGTAAGACTGATGATTCACAAACCTGTATCCCTAAAGTAAATAATATATTATATGTTAATATAAATAAACAAATAAATAAAATGGCCCGATACACACACACACACACACACACACACACACACACAAAATGTGTTAGAAAGGAGAGCAATAAAATGATTCTTTACCTTCCTAAGAACATAGAATAATAAGTAGATGTAAGAAACTGGATTCTTTAGTATAAGAGTTTTATATAAAAAATATTCTATTTAGGATAAAGTTGCAGTTATTTAGGAATAAATAGTCTGGTGAGTTACACAGTCTTAAAAATGAATTTAATACTTTATATTCATAACAGTTCAAGCAATAAAAGATAGAAATATATAAGCAAATATATGCTTTGTTGTAGTTTATAATATTGGCTTAGGATCACAACAAAGGCAGAAATCACAGAAGTTAAATTTAATAGATTTTTTTTAAAGATTTTATTTATTTGACAGAGAGAAATCACAAGCAGGCAGAGAGCAGCAGGCAGAGAGAGAAGGGGAAGCAGACTCCCCGCTGAGCAGAAAGCCAGATGGATGCAGGGCTCAATCCCAGGACCCTGAGATCATGACCCGAGTCAAAGGCAGAGGCTTAACCCACTGAGTCACTCAGGTGCCCTGAAGTTAATAGATTTTATTCAGTGAAGATAAGGAAGCTCTCTATTACCTCAAAAATGTATTCAAAATTCTAAGAGGTAGAAGCTGAATTGGAGAAAAATATCTAAGTATAAAAATAAGTCCTTAATAACAAATTCTTATAAGTTGATATGGAAAATTTGAAGAACCCTATATAAAAACAAGTCAAGGGGGGGCGCCTGGATGGCTCGGTGGGTTGGGCCTCTGCCTTCGGCTCGGGTTGTGATCCCAGGGTTTTGGGATCAAGCCCCACATCTGGCTCTCTGCTCGGTGGGAAGCCTGCTTCTCCCTCTATCTGCCTGCTTCTCTGCCTACTTCTGCCTACTTGTGATTTCTCTCTCTGTCAAATAAATAATCTTAAAAATTTTTTTTAATTTAAAAAAATTAAAAAAGAACAAGTCAAGGTAAAACACAAAATGTGTAAGAAAATATATAAATAATAGTTGAACATGTGAAAAAGAGTTTAATTTCAGTTAAATATAGCTCAAGATCACACACATCTAAGTGTTTTGGTGCTTTATTTTGGGTGGTATAGTTATATATACTTGGTCATATTATTCTGTATTTCTTGATTTATCACAAATATTCTTTGTTAAACATGTTTTACATTTGAAATTTGAAATTTTAAAAATTATTTAATAAAACATAAGCATAAAAATATCTTTACTTTTCTTCTCTATACTTTTTTCTTGCTTTGGGAGTTATGACTGAAAGTCACTGAAACTCAGGAGTTTTTCACTTGCCCCCACTTTCTTCCATGTTCTTTTTGTATGTCCCAGTTTTTTGTTTTTTGTTTTGTTTTTATATTATGTTAGTCACCATACAGTACATCATTAGTTTTTGATGTAGTGTTCCATGATGTACTGTTTGTGAATAACACTCAGTGCTCCATGCAAGACCCACCCTCCTTAATATCCAACACCAGGTTAACCCATCCCCACACACCCTCCCCTCTAAAACCCTCAGTTAGTTTCCCGAAGTCCATAGTCTTTCATGGTTCGTCTCCCCCTCTGATTACTCCCTCCTTCATTTTCCCCTTCCTTCTCCTGATGTTCTCCATGCTATTTCTTATATCCCATAAATAAATGAAACTATATGATAATTGACTTTCTTTACTTGAGTTATTTCACTTAGCATAATCTCCTCCAGTTCTGTCCATGTTGATGAAAAATTGGATATTTATCCTTTCTGATGGCTTAATGAAGAGAACTCTCTCTTATTTTGAAACCACAGAAGACATGAGGAATTTGTCAATTAATAACCCTGGGAAAATCTTGCATCTTATAAATTAATTCCCTCAGCAATTAAAAGCCATATATTTGGCAAGCTATATTATTCAGAATCTCTGATTAGTATGTAGTTTTTCACCATCAAAAAGAGACAGAAAGAAGGTATTACTGGCCAAACAATATAACCGTGTTTCCATGAAAAGACATACAAACTGAGTGTCTCTTTAAAATGTAGATAACTTTGAATTTTCAAAAAAGTCCAAGTAACAAGAATTTAGAAACTTAAGAGATAAATTTCATTGTATTATATTTCACTTTATGATAAGAAATTTCTTATAAATGATGATCATAAAAATCTCTTTCATTAACCCTATTATCTGAATAAAGGTGAAGAGAAGAATGACATTTACTTGGAAATAACTGATTCCTAAGAGTCACTCTCTCTGATACCTTTCTAATTTTCCTCTATAATTAGTTCCTCTTGGATTTGTGAGCTCAGTTGCTATTGCATTTGTGCCAGAATACCTCATGATTAAAGTGAAAGCAATTTGTCTTTCTTTAATTCATCTCTTCTTTTTTAAACAATAACTAATTTCTTCCTTCTCACATTGAACTTCCAGTGTTTATGAAGTCAACGAATGGCCTATCCAACCAACTATTTTGTCTAATTGTGTTAGAATTTCAGTGAACACCTTGGTTAGCAATATCTAAAACTACTTTATTGTTGCTGTCATCTCTGAGTTGATTATTTCATCCATTGATTACTTCATACATTTCTAGCTTAGACACGTAAGAAAATAACATATTTATTAGTGGGGTTCATGTATTATCTCCAGAGAAGCTATAGTCATTCTTGTATATTTCCTATGGGCATAATCACTCACTTGTCTTAGACATATACTTTGAGTGGAATTACTGGATATAGGGTAGGCATGTCTTTTAGAAAGTGCCAGAGAGTTGTAATGTGTCTGTACTGATTTACACTTCTACTCACAGTGTAAAGAATTCTACTTGTTCTGCATCATTACCAGAATTTGATATTCTTAAGCCTTTTTAACTTCAGTAGTCTTGTTATGCACATTGCAATCCTCATTGCAGCTTGATTTATATTTTCTTGATTATACATGAAGTAGAACACCTTTTCATATGGTTATTAATTTTTTGAATATTCCTGGTTGTTTAGTATCTGTTTACCTCTTTGTGTCTAAATCTTATCAGTACTTGACAGCTTAGAAAGCTGAAAATTGGAGCGCCTGGGTGGTTCAGTGGGTTAAAGCCTCTCTGCCTTTGGCTCAGGTCATGATCCCAGGGTCATGGGATCAAGTCCCCTATCAGGCTCTCTGCTCGGCAGGGAGCCTGCTTCCCCCTCTCTCTCTCCACTTGCCTCTCTGCCTATTTGTGATCTCTGTCTGTCAAATAAATAAATAAATAATCTTAAAAAAAAAAAGAAAGCTGAAAATTCCTTGAAATCACAAGTTACACTGGCAAAAAAAGAAAAAAAGTGGATCTTGTGTATATGTTAAAGAAATTAAAACTATAATTTAGGGGGCGCCTGGGTGGCTCAGTGGGTTAAGCCTCTACCTTCAGCTCAGGTCATGATCTCAGGGTCCTGGGATCGAGCCCCACATCGGACTCTCTGCTCTGCAGGGAGCCTGCTTCCCCCTCTCTCTCTCCACCTGCCTCTCTGCCTACTTGTGATCTCTGTCTGTCAAATAAATAAATAAAATCTTAAAAAAAACCCTATAATTTAGAATATTTCCCGTAAAAAAACAAGGTTGGCTTCATTGATTAATTTTTCCCAGTGTTCAAGAATGAAGTAAGATAGAGATGCCTAGGTGCCTCAGTTGGTTAAGCAGCTGCCTTCAGCTCGAGTCATGATCCCAGGGTCCTGAGATCAAGTCCTACATTGGGCTCCTTGCTCAGCGGGGAGTCTGCTTCCCCCTCTCTCTGTCTCTACCTGCCTCTCTGCCTGCTTGTGATCTCTGTCTGTCAAATAAAGAAATAAATAAAATCTTAAAAAAAAGAATGAAGTAAGATAAATTCTCAGAAAAAGAATGAACACTTTACAAACAGTTGGATTCATCCATTGTAAGTCTGATATGAAACCTAATAGGGACAGGAAAATCTATAAGACATGAAAAATACAGGAATATTAGAGTAAAAAGTTACAAAGAAAATACAAAGAAATCAAATATATAATGTATATCGTGACCAAGTTCATTTATCATTTGAAAAGCAATCACTGTAATTTACCACATTAGCAGTAAAGGATAACAGTGTATCAT
This sequence comes from Martes martes, assembly GCF_963455335.1. Classification (NCBI taxonomy): domain Eukaryota; kingdom Metazoa; phylum Chordata; class Mammalia; order Carnivora; family Mustelidae; genus Martes; species Martes martes. The sequence goes on along the minus strand of NC_137894.1, from coordinate 51,559,497 downwards.
CAGAGTAATTGAGGCCTAAAAATAAGTTATATACTGAATGTTTGTGTCTCCTCCAAATTCCTTGGTTGAAGCTTTAATCTCCATCCTGGTGTGTTTTGGAGTTAGGGCCTTTGGGAGAATTGTATGAGGTTGATGAGGATGGGGCTCCATGAAGAGATTAGTGTTCTCAGGAGGAGAGGAAGAGACCAGAGCTCACTCTGTCACCACCATGGGATGACACAGCAAGAAGGCAGCCATCTGCAGGCCAGGAAGAGGACTCTCACCAGAACAGGACCTTGCTGATATCCTGATCATGGCCTTACCAGGCTTTATGACTGTGAAATGTAAATGTCTGTTGTTTAATACCCCCAGTGTATGGTATTTTGTTACAGCAGTCCTACCTTTGCTGACTAAGAAAATAATTGAAATTAAGTTTTCTGAATTGAAGATAAACATCCTAAAATTAATTATAACAATGATATACAAAAGATGTGGAAGACCTGTCATTTGAAAACTGAAACACTGCTAAACAGAATTAAAGAAAAGTTAAATGGAGAAATATACTAGATTTATGGATCAGAAGGCTCAATATTATCCAGCAAATAATATCCCCCTCTTCTTAATACTCTATAGATTTAGTGCAGTTCCCTCAAAATTGTAGCAGCCTTTTTTGTGATAACTGACAAAGAAATCGTGAAATACATATAAAAATGCAGAGGACTTTAAATAGCCTGTACTGAAGAAGAAAAAGGTTGAATGATTTATGCTATCAGATTTCAATATTTTTTACAAATCCATAGTAATTAAGATAGTGTGGTTTTGGCATAAGGATAGACAAATAGACATACTAAAGACATACATACTCCATAAATTGTCTCACACGGATACAATCACGTAAGATATGATAAAATGGTACTGGAATTCAGTGGAGGGAAAGATGGCCTTTAAAATAAATTGTGCTAGATCCATTAGCTATTCATGTGGAAAAATAAATGTTTCCTGTTTTCTATCTCCTGTCATATACAAAACATTGATATGAGACATAACACACACCTAACTTCAAAGGTGAAATAATAACAATCTAGAACACAATGTACTTAACAATAAATCAACTTCATAGTCTTAATTTCTTAACACAACATGCCTCACCATATGACAAAAAAGAAAAAAAGATGTATTGGATTTCATTAAAATTTAAAATTTGTCTAATGGATGAAACCATTAAGAAAATAAAAAGTCGACATATTCCAAAGAAGATATTTCAAATACATACCTCCAACAAGGATCTTATTTTGAAATATACAAAAAATTACAATAATGTAATATTCATAATGTGTGACAGGGTTTCTCAACCTTGGCACTATTGACATTTTAGGCTGGGTAATTCTCTTTTGTGGGAGGTTGCCTTGTGCATTGTATGATATTTAGCTGCATTCCTCGTCTCTATCATTACATGTCAGTAGTAGTCCCCATGTGTGACACATAAAAAGGTCCCCAGATATTGCTAAAGTCCCTTGGTTGAGAACCACTAATACATCCCATTGGATCAATAATAAATACAAATATAAATAGTTAGTAAATATAAAAATTTAACAAAATTTTAAATATTAAATATTAATACAACTGAAAGAAGAATTGAGATATGACCTATAACAAGAGAAAAAATAGTCAACCCATATTGAGAAATATTTGGATGATGGAATTTTAAATATTCTAAGTGTAGGAATTTTGAAATAATTGGAAATTTATAGGAAAACATATACATGAGAGAAAAAATAAAAGATATAAAAAAGGAATCAAGTGGAATTTTTAGGACTATAAAATACAATATAGAAACAGAAATTCCATTTCAAAGACAAAAGAACATCAACAACAAAAATAGAGGGGCACCTGGGTAGTTCAGTTGGTTAAGTGTCTGCCCTCTGCTGGGGTTATGATCCCCAAGTCCTGGGATCTGCCCCACATTAGGCTGCTTGCTCAGTGGGGAGTCTGCTTCTCCCCCTCTCTCTGCCCCTCCCCTCCCTCATTCTCTCTTAAATAAATAAATTCTTTTTAAAAAATCCCTGGATATAGAATAGAAACCATTTAAGCTAAAGCAATAGCTGAAAAATTGTGGTAAAAATTAACAGAGCCCATTGACCTATGATTCAGGGATGACAGAAAACCTATTTGAAGAAATAATGTTTTAAAAGAAAAAAATGTTTTAAAATCACAGAATGAAGTTAGGTTTGAATGCTTCATGAAAAAAAAATCACTTCAAGACATACAATAAATGCTGAAATTGAGCAATTTATAAAATCTTAATATCTGTCAGAGGAGAAAGATATATACAGAAGAACAAGATATTGACAACTCTAGACTAGTTTCAGAAACTATGCCCACCATTTTTAAAATATGAAAATGAAAAAAAAAAACCCTCAAAGTAGAATTCTATACCAAAATTATCTTCTCAAACCTAAAGGTGAAAAAGAGACATTTTTGAGTGAATAACAGATTAAATATTTCATGGCCATCAGAAATGTTAAATGAAGCTTAATGACTATTACAATTATAATATGTGAAAATAAAAGTATGACATGGCAATATAGTACAAAGGAGGTTAGAGGGTAGAGAAGTTCACTATAGGTGAAACGGTATAATATTATTTAAAGGTACTAGAATGTGAATTTAAAATTGCATAATATAAATTCTAGAAGAACCAAGAAAAAGAGGAAGTGGGACTGGAATGACAGAATAACAAAATGAAATAAGGAGAAAGGAAGGAGGGGAAGAAGGAAGAAAGGGAGGAGAGGAGGAGGGAAAGAACAAAAGAAGAGGAAAAAAAGAAAGGAAAAGTAGTTTGTTAAAATAACCATGTATGTCTAATGGCTACTAATCTGGACATATCCCAGGTTTAAACTATTTGGCCCTTTCCTGATCAAATCAAAACATGTTCTTTGGTTATCGACCTAATTTCCATAATGAAGGCTGTTGTTCTTCATAAATCAGCCACAGTAAATCCTGAAGACAGTCAAACTCTGATGAAGAAGGTAAGGGGAGATCTGCATGATGGATAATGTCAAGTGCCCCTTACTTCGTATTGCAGAAGTAATTAGGCTCATGGCTCAATGATACCTTTAGATGTTGATAGTAACTTAAGCCAGGGAATCTTGCTGTATGGGCAAGTAAATTGGCCATAGGTAATTGGAAACTAAAACCACTCTCATTTCAAGCATTCAGTCATGTGCACATTTATGGGAACTTAGAGGAAGATTAAAACAAGTCATGTAGAAACCACCCAAGAAAGACATGGTACTGAGGCAGGAGATTGGAATGCTAAGATTTTTGTCAGATGCTTTAGGGATTCCTGAACCATTATCCCCTATTGGGGATAATGAAATAAAATGACATGGAAACATACAAGCAGAGAAAAAGTGGACTTACTTCTCTCTCACACACCAAAGCCATTAGTCTGAACACTGTGGACTTAACTCAGTGTTCATAGGAAGACTGTCATCTGACAATTTTAGGCAGATTTCTCTGAAGACAAGATTTCTGTGGAAATCTGAAGGCAGATTTGTCTTCACAGAAAGAGCAAATGGATTATACTGGACTCCTTCCAGAAGTCCCAGTGGTCTAAAAATGGGAATTCAATGGAACTGACACCTATTCAGCTCTAGGATTTGTTAATCCTCTTGTTAGCAAGCCTACTTGCTCAACTCTAGACCCCAGCATGTACCTCTTATGACTGAAATACCCCAACCTCTATATCAAAAAAGCTCTATCTCATAGCAATGGAATGCCTAGAAGACCACCACCCACAGATCCTCTTCCCTGGACATGATTAGGGAGTAAAAACACAGACCAACCTCCACCTGTGATCAAGTGCTCCTTGCCTGCTGTCTTGCAGGTACTTCCCTAAACCTCTCCTAGAAAACTCTAGGTGTCCATCTTACAGGCAGAGAGGTCTGTTGTAGGGCTTGAGCTTGCCACCTCAGCCAGCTATAGGCATCTGAACTAAATTTTTCCCTCTTTTCCAAACCCTTGTCTTTTGAGTTATTGGCTTCTCTTGCCATGAGTTTATCCAAGTTTGTTTGGCAAGTGTTGCCAAACCCAGCCAGGAGCTATGCTCTCAATTTATGCAGCCCCCTCAGGGTTCCCTGAAACAGAGCAGTTGTCCCCACTGGTACATCAGGGTTCACCTGCTCATTTCCTGAGTTGCCCCCCACCCACAACTGACTGAGCCACCCAGGCTCTCCTATATCACTTTTCCTTCACTTTTGGAGCAGTAGTATCATAAAAAATGGTAATAGACAATTCAAAGTTACTTCAAACTGGAGTGGAGAGGCATGAAGATCTGACTAATATTTTTGAGTAAATATATTTTTCAATTGGATATGGAAGAGAGACAATGGGATATTTCACAGGAAACATTTCCTAAATTTGAGGGGTAGAATAAGGAAATGGTGAGACTACAATTCCCCAGCTTTACATTTTTATATCTTCTGTTTTGATAGGTCCATTTATGCTTAAAATAGTGCCAAGCCTAAGATTAGTATACAGTAAATGGTATTATGTGTTTGTAATTGATCTTTTTAAATATTCTTCAAGAAAGATTTCATATTAGTGCACTCCAGACCTGATAGTGGTTTTATATTTCCTTGGTAAAAAATATCAATTTTGGTAAGTAGGCAATGCCAGGAAAAGTTTTCTCTGTTATAACTCAGGGAAAACAACATGGCATCTTTAATAATTCCCATTGGTATTTAATCACCAGTTGGGTATTGTTAGGTCTCAAAATTATGTCACCTTTTTATCACCACACTCTCAATATATATTAATCTTTTTAAGTAAAATGTTCATATTTGTCATTATTTTAGGGAAATATTATTATTTTTGGAAGGAGAAGTTCTCCAGGTTTCAATGTGTCTGGCTCAAGTAATGTTCTGAAACACTGTAAAACTGGTAAGTCATAGGGGAAGATTTAACATACATCAAAACAATATAGAACCATTTCTAGATATGGGCTTTTAATTTCTTTGTTCATAGGTAGAATGAAATGTTGGAAGTCCTTTAGGAGCCAAACACTATGACAACGTTAGAGAATTCTAGAAGGCATTATCATTCTAGTTATACAGACACATAGCATATTCTCATTATAAGTGTGACAACGTGGGGCAAATAAGTGAATGCACTTTGATGCACTTCAGGTAATTTTATTTTCCATCTGCTAAAGAGTTTCCATGTCAAACTTCATGATGTCAATATCTTTACAAATAAACATTCAAGAGCATTTCCAATCTGTGCCAAATGCTGCCTCCTCGGGACGTAAGTGACTGAATGAAATCTTTGCTTTTTTTTTCAAACAAGCATGTTATTCCTTGTACTTATAAACCTACTAGACCTAACACTTTGGTTTATGCTGTTCTGGTCAACAAGCAGACAAACAAAAGTCAGCTAAGTTGGCTAGTATCATGTGAACAAGAGCATGATTTTGGCCAGTCTGACCCAAGTCATAATGCTTTTATCTCATATTCTTCTGTTTTAAGATTTCAAGTACTTTTAAAAAAATACATGTTAGTAGAATGAATGACTCCTATATTCTCAGGTAGTTGGACAGACTGCTCTCTGTAGATCAGGCAACTAGTACATCAATCACTGTTTGTCTTTTCTCTTCATAATTTGATGTCTGTGATCTCCTGTGAGTAAATTTCTACTTCTAATACTCAACCATATTCTCTGCATGTGAGTCTATGCATTAGAATTAAAATATTGATTTCAAAGTTTATTTTTCTTTTCTCCTCAGCCATTTTGTAATAGCCAGAAACTTGTTTACAGTAAAGAGAAAGCTAAGGAACTTTGTTTCTGTGGTAAGGGGGAGATGCTGGGCAAAAAATCAAAAGATTCCTCTGAAAACCAAATTTTTCTCTTTTCTCTGTTGCTTCCGGCCCCCATCCTTACTTTTAGGGATTATGTGAAAGAATATGTGTGTGTGTGTGTGTGTGTGTGTGTGTCTATGGTTTAGTTAAAAACTTATATGTGAAAATGTGCTTTAGAGGAAAGTTATAGATTAGTGCAAGTTATAATATCAAAACAGAAAAAAAGTTGAAAAATTCTATGATTTTTAATAAGCCTACCTACTCCAACACAGTTATATATCACTAGTACTAAAAAAAAAAAAACAAAAAGATTTTATTTTTAAATATCTGCCAGTTTTCACTCACTTCAGCAGCATCTCTATTGATAGTCTTTATAACATGTATTATGGAGAATATAAGAGAAATTTGTCTATTTTCAAGGAGCTTAAAATGATCTGGGGAAAGAAGAATCACAACACTAGAAATAAGAGACCTTGGACTAGAACACATTTGCCTAGCTCTTGTTCTAGTCTTCCTTCAATTTCAGAATATTAATACCTAATGCACACAGTATACCTGGAGAATATGTAAATGGTATAGCCCATTAGATAGACTGTAGTACAGTGGAAATTGTTGTGGGTTTTGTACTGGGGAAAATTTCATTATACAGAAGAGAAGCCTCAAGGTGTCCTGAAAGATACGGTCATATGGACAGAAGAATTTGTCTACCTAAAATGATGGAAACATGTAGGGATAGAAAAAAAAAATGTTTGGGGAATGCAGAAAACCATGAATTTGTTTTTACCAAAACAGAAGTTGTATTTTGGCACTGTTAGAAAACAGTATCGGATATTTAGAGTGGATAAGAGGCTGATTGTGAAGGCCCGGGTCAACTTGGGGTTTGTAATTGTTGTTTTTTCTTTAAAGAAGACAATAACGGGATGAAAATAGAATTCTTGTGAGTAATGTTCATTTCCTAAAAGCAAACTGTATTTGTGGGGGGAATTAGGATTATGTATCATCAAAGAAATGGAATTCTGTATAGTGATGAAATGTGGATTTTCTTGTGCTATTAGGAATATATTTTTAATGTATTGACAAACCCAAGGAAAATAACTATGCATATGAATATTATTCTCTCAATAAATAGTATTGAACATTATTGTCTTAATAAAAATCATATAAATGTAAATAGATACTAATACCCACACCACACACACACACACACACGGAACACACGCACTGTGTAATGCGTATATTACTTTTCTCAAAGGCTATCCAGGAAACAAACTATTAAGAGCTATCTTCCAGCTACATGTGGCATGTTTTCTTTTCCATTCATGTAAGCACCTTGATCCTTTTTAAAAGTAAATTAGGGAAAAATACATACTCCTAACAATTTTAGTAGAATGGTTATTCTGTTTCTGTTTAAAAATGCTTCAACATCCAATTTGACACTTTTAAAGAAATGTGCTTAGAGTTCCTAATTAACATGGACTTTGCTTTAATATTGACTTTATCTAGATTATGAATATTCATTATGCATTTCATTAATTCATTCGATCCTTCAGTTGATATTTGAGTAGTCATGCAGTCAGTATTCCAGATGTTAGAATGTGTATAAACTACCTCATATATATTTGAAGTCTGTACTATTGCCTTCATATGCAGTTTCAAAAATGAGATTTCAAAAAGCATTAGTATGGATCTTTTAAATATTAGCCATAAAACTGAAAGGAGACATAACCTTTCTACATGGAAATGAGTAACTTTACATACTTAATATGACTTAAGACTTTGCATCAATACAAGGTTCTCAGAGCAGATAATTGGCCAGAGGACATGTTTTTATAGGGAAAATACATACCCAGTTAGATAAAATGTACACATGGGATTGTCTGAGAGAAACGGACTGTGCATTATGATGCTTCTTCCTTCCATTACTGAAGACTGGGAGCATAAATTGCAGGAAATAAATGAGAATATGGGAAAAGGAGAGGCGAGGCTATTCCCAGGATTCACATGAGACACTTTCTCATGAAAGTATTTTCTCCACTCTGGTAAGTAATGCAAAAACAGAAGCCTATACTTTATTATGATGATGGTGATGATGATGATGATGATGATGATGATGATGATATGTTAGTCACCACAGAGTACATGATGTTGAGTTTTTGATGTAGTGTTCCATGATTCATTGTTTGCATATATTTACTGAAGGAGATTTGTAAAACTCTAGGTAATTGAAAACCATTAGTGATAAATATAATTTTTTAAAGCAAAACTGGTAAAACTATTATTGTTATAAGCATGGCTGATGGGAAAGTTATGGCATAAATTTAGATGATCTAAATTTATGCCATAATATAGAGAAACTGTATTTCTCTTATCCACATGAATCAGTTACTTCAAGCCACCTCATTTTGTCATTTTGAAGCTTGTGATAATGATACATGCACAAGCCAACCAGCAATCCTCTTTATAGCAACAAATAAGTGAAAGAATGAATGAATCAATACAAACTGAAAATGAAATAACCATTTGGTTGTGGACTTTCTACATTCGTGGTATTTCTTGCTTAAAATCCTAGAAGAGACATTTGATGTGAATGATGTTAAATGTTGAGTGAATAATTTATACATGGTTAACATATATAATAATGTATGGCATATATATAATTACATGGTTTCACTCTTACAAAGTGTGCGATGACCATTACTGATACTAGCATGAGCTCTGACGGTTTCATGCAAGAATGGAGCAGGAAAGAGGCAATACATTTCTCAGGAGCCAAAAACTTACAAATAAGACATAATTTAAGATTTAATTAATAGCGCTTTACCATAATCTCTTTCAAAATATGGGTCTTTAAAATCCGTGCTGTATTTTCTACATTTATCATTTCCAGGATAAGAAACTCAGTATTTTTCTATGAATGTAGAACCCACCACCATCATAATCATATTTATATACCTCTTCATATGATAAAGAGGCATTCAATATCATGTAATCTGATTGTTTTTATTTCATTTTACTGAGGAGGAAACTTAACCCTGGAAAGGAGATACTTGTCCTATGTTGCCCCCAATGAGTAGCTCAGCTAGGCGTTGTATTGAGGTCTTCAGATTCCAAGTTCACAACACAATGATGATTTCATGTGCTGTTTTTATTTTTGTCTTTCAGAAATATATATTCTGAATTCTCCTTGCTTTTTTGGTACACTTCTCTGGGCCATTTGAGAATCACTGATTAACAAAATCACCCCCCAAAGTGGGAGGTGCTTTAAGTTCAGGTACCCAGTTTAAGTATCAAAATTAGATACCAACATGAACCATCCTTTCTGTAACCACAACTTTTCTACCCACGATTCTCACTCACTTTGATTATGATGGGATAAAGTTGACAACATGGAAAGGGCAAACCATTCAGTGGTGTCTGAGTTCATTTTGTTGGGACTTTCTAAATCTCAGAATCTTCAGATTCTATTCTTCCTAGGATTCTCTGTGGTCTATGCAGGGATTGTGTTAGGAAACCTCCTGATCTTGGTCACTGTGATCTTTGACTCACGCCTTCACACACCAATGTATTTTCTGCTTATCAATCTCTCTTGTATTGATATGATCCTAGCTTCTTTTGCTACCCCTAAGATGATTGTGGATTTCCTCCGAAAACAGAAGACCATCTCTTGGTGGGGATGTTACTCTCAGATGTTCTTCATGCACCTCTTAGGGGGGAGTGAGATGATGTTGCTTGTAGCCATGGCAATAGACAGGTACGTTGCCATATGCAAGCCCCTCCATTACCTGACCATCATGAGCCCACGAGTGCTTGTTTGGCTGCTGTTATCCTCCTATACAGTTGGATTTGTGCATTCATCTAGTCAGATGGCTTTCATGTTGAATTTGCCCTTCTGTGGTCCCAATGTGGTGGACAGCTTTTTCTGTGACCTTCCCCTTGTGATCAAACTTGCCTGCAAGGACACCTACTTGCTACAACTGCTGGTTGTTGCTGATAGTGGCCTCCTGTCCCTGGTCTGCTTTCTCCTCTTGCTTGTCTCCTATGGGATCATCATATACTCAGTCAGGCACCGTGCTGCCGGTGGTTCGGCCAAGGCCTTCTCCACTCTGTCAGCACACATCACAGTTGTGACTCTCTTCTTTGCCCCATGTGTCTTTATCTATGTATGGCCCTTCAGCAGATACTCTGTCGATAAAATTCTCTCTGTGTTTTATACAATTTTCACACCTCTCTTAAATCCTATTATTTATACATTAAGGAATCAAGAAGTAAAAGCAGCCATAAAGAAGATAAGGACTCGACATATAAATGCAAAACACACTTTGTAGATGATGCTTCTGAAGAAACAATTTCTTGTGTGGACATTTTAAGGAATGAACTTTGAAGCTATTTCATGTTCTGTAAAAGGAACCAGTAGGTGTAACTGTTAAAGAGCAAACCCCTTTTTTTGTCACTGTCAGTGATTAAACACATGACATGTAGAGTCTGGAAGACATGCATTTAAATCCTCTCTTTACTGCTTCTTCTCATGCAAATATTTGAAAAAAATTAATAAATTCTCTTTATCTACTTAATTATCTACAGAAATTTCTTTATATGTTTCTTTTATTATTTTGGTATGTTTTTAATTTTTACAATTATTATTACTATTTCTATTATGCTTGTAGTTATTACTGCTACTATTATAATTGTAGCTGCTATTGGGAATCTATCAGTAGAAAATGTACACAGATGACTTCTCACATAGGCCGTTTAGCTGAGTGTCTGATTAACTGGTGCTAAAAGTACATTTAGTAGGTAATCCCTAGTTAATGTGTATTAATTTTAGTTACTTAGTTGCCCCAGATACAGTGCCTCCAACCATGCTTCACATATTTTGTGAGCCTACAATGAGCCAGAAGATACATCCTTGATTTCAGGAAGTTTACAGCCCATTGATGGGGAGAGTGCACTAAATTTGCAATCATGTTGTGTCATGGACAGTACTATATTATGCGGTTGCAAGTCCAGTACAACTTTAACAGTAATAACACCAATATTTGTCTCTGCCTTTTTTTGAATTCACTGATAAATTGACTCAGAGCCTATAGGGAAGAAGGGGTGACTGGTATTCCTGAAAAGTCTATATTCAATTCTTAGTACCAGAATCAAACTTTCTTTTTCATTTTTTAAAATACAGTTTACAAATAGAAAAAAAAATCATTCTCTTTAGTGTACAATGCTGTGAATCCTGACAAATGCATAGTCATGTAACGATAACAATGAGAATATAGGAGAATTTCATCAACCCTCAAATTTCCCTCTGCCCCTTTGTGGTCTACCCTTCTGTCTCGTGTTCCAGCTCTGATAAAAGTGATCTGGTTTGGTTTTTTTTTTTGGTCCCTGGTTTGCCTTTTAATAACTGTCATATAAGTTGAATCATATAGTGAGTAGCCTTTTGAGCATTTTTTTTCAGTCAGCATGATGCCTTTAGGATTCATTCAATAGCAAGTTGTTTTCATTATTAAAAATCTATTTTACATTTTAATATCTATTATATAAGTGCCCTCATTGCTATTCTTCCTCAGATGATCTTGAAACCAGTTCAGTTATTCATTGATATTAGCTGGAATGATTTTATCAAATGATATGAATAATAAGTAATTATAATTTCATTAATTTTATATATTGATTTATGGAGAAATATTAACAGTATTGGTCTTTTTAATCCTAGAACATGGTTTATTTTCTGAACTTAATATAGACCTTTTATGTCCCCCAGTAACATTTTATAACTTTCTTCATTATATACAGAAACTACCTTAAACTTACAAATTTTTTTATTTTTTTTAAGTTTTTGAGTTTATTTTTTTAGCTGTGTGTGGTTTTGTTTTATTTGGGTTTTTGTTTGCTTGTTTGTTTTTTGCTATTTCTGGAATAAAGGAAAGGTAGTTATATGTACATTTCTTTGAAATTAGCCACTGACCTGAACACTAAGTCATTGAAAATTTTCACTGATTTTCTTGGACTTAGCATATAATGTGTCATCTATGATAATCTTATGTTCTCCTATTATTTTTCAACATCTTACTTCATATTTTAGCTTATCACATGTCTAGGACTTAATACTGTCTCTGAATTTTTTCCTGGTTGCCAAAGAACAAAATAGATATATCTCATAAAATTGCTGACACATCTGTTTTCCAGTAAGGAGAATTACTGCCTTTAATACGCTTACACAATATAATGAATATTTTACACATTTTTATAAAAATGACACATATTTGGGATGATAACTACCAATCACACTTAGTTTATTTGACGTGAAAAATTTTGTTAATTTCATTGGAGCTATATTGAACATTTCCAAAGAGTAGAGGTAAATCTTTTTTAGCTGTAGAAGAAATCTAAGAAAAGGAATCTAAAGTTTGGTGTTAAAACGAAGTAAAAACTGGAAAAGTTTACAAGAAGCTTGCCTGCCACCTAGTGGCCGTAATCTCCTATGTTTCGCTTTCTAGCTTTAGCAAAAACCAAGAATAGGAAGGAGGATTTGTAAGAATGAGGAATTTGAGAGGCAGGGTGGGGGTTGTGGGGGGTAGGGAAGGAAAAAATAAAACAAGATGCGATCGGGAGGAAGACAAACCATAGGAGACTCTTAATCTCACAAAACAAACTGAGGGTTGCTGGAGGGGCTAGGGATAGGGTGGTGGGGTTATGGACATTGGGGAGGGTATGTGCTATGGTGAGTGCTGTGAAATGTGTAAGCCTGATGATTCACAGACCTGTAGCCCTGGAGCAAATAATACATTATATGTTAATAAAAATAATTTTTTTAAAGGGAAAATAAAAGGTCACATGTTTTTAAGTTTCTTTGTTATTTTCAAATGACAGAATTTATGCTGACAAAAATTTATACTGATAAAAATCTCCATTTGTTTAAAAAAAAAAAAAAAGAATGGTCTGGAGTCTTTGCAGTCTGCCAATAGGCAATCAGTATGCAGCCTATACCTCCCAAAGAGGCAGTCGAGCTGATTACCATCTCACCATTACCAAAAATAGCCATTTTCATGGACAAATTTTAATGTTACTTTAAGGGCTTCCCATCTGCTAATACCCATCAGCTAAGTCCAGAATTCCAGTGGACGTCACAACTCATTAAGTCACCATTAGGAGTTAGAGTGTTCTGAAAAAGGCAAAGCAGACTAGTACCTATAAACCGTCTGTATGTTAAAAATCATTGTTCATGATTTTTAAATCTATTGCCTGCCATAAATTTACAAACCTAAGTCTTTAACTTCCCTAAAAGAATGGATGATCCCTCCAAATTTCAAGAGGAACTGAAAATATATCCTCTCATTATTTCAGTTTGGAAGACTGAACCCTTTGTTCAGAATATGCTGCCAAATGATTTTACTTTGATCATAATTGGTTAGATAGGAAAGTAGGACTTGTTTGAGGCTACTAAAGAGAGTGGCCAAAAGCCATTCTTCCATCTGTATCTAAAAGATAGTATTGGGGAAATTAATTAAGTTAATAATTAGGCTGTCTAGGGAAGTCTTTGAGTTTCTCAGTCTTAAAAGTGAGGTGCTACTTCCATCCCCATTCTGAGGGAATGGAAGCAGAAGGCTTTGATAACTTGCTTAACGTTCCACAGCTAGAAGGGAAAGGAACAGATTCCAACTAGTCTGTTTTTAGAAGCCATGCATGTCTTTATAATTCTGTGCTACCTCTAACAGTATTAACCAAATTCTGGAAACCCATTTGTAAATTACCTCTTCTCCAAATCCAGAAATTTTTTAAAGTATAACTGAGGGCTGGGAAACTGACTCCACAGACAAATAATGAAAAGGCTAATTTATTGCTCTCATATACTTGAGTCAAAGAAAAGTGATATAGAAACTTTCAACTCTAAGAGTCACTCAAAGGAATTTGGGTTTTAAAAATGATTATAGGGGCACCTGGGTGGCTCAGTGGGTTAAAGCCTCTGCTTTTGGCTCAGATCATGATCCCAGGGTCCTGGGACCGAGCCCCACATCAGGCTCTCTGTTCAGCAGGGAGCCTGCTTCCTCCTCTCTCTCTGCCTGCTTCTCTGCCTATTTGTGATCTCCGTCTGTCAAACAAATAAATTAAATCTTTAAAAAAATAAATAAAAATAAAAATGATTATATATAATAAAGAGGACGAAATTTACAAATAGTGCGGATTGAAAAAAAGGTAAACACAAAATAGTAAATGGTTTATATTTCTGTCTGTAGAAAGTCTAAATAGAGGTATAGTCTTTACCAAACTTAAACTTGTCCTTGTTCCCGATGTACTGTAAGCCAAATTCTGAGACACTGGTTTTGAAGCAAAGAAAGCTTTATTATGAGACATTAGCCCAAGGAGAGGGCAGGAATCATTCTCAAAGCTGCCTTCCTCTGTTGGTCCTAGGCACAGCTTATATACATGAGAGGAAGGTAATGTTTCTTGAAAACTTGGTGTGGTGTCCTTGAAACAGTCTGGAGGTAAGCATTCTTCTGGACAATGTAGCAATATTAAGATCTGGTATGATCAGATATGTCAAGACAAGTACTACTGTCCAGCCTTCCATGGGTTTCTACAATTAGTGGGTAAACGGAGAGTAACGGTAAAAATGGCAAAGCTGATGATTGATTGTGCATGATGTTAAGAGGTGCATAAACCACAATAAGTAGGGAACAAAACAGTACATGGAGCCAAGTTAATAATAAAACTAATACAACTATAGTTCTGCTTATGCTTTCAAAACAGGTCCAGGAACCTGGCACCTGCCTCAAATCCCCATTCTTATTTTATAATTCCTCAATGATGGGGAATAGAAATAATGACTGCTCTAGCTGTTTCCTGCTAATAAGGGGTGAAGAACAATAGCCTGGAGAGTGGAAGGGGGGAACCTGCCCTCAAAAATATTCTGGAGTATCTGGGCACAGGGCTTGGACCTTGCTTTTCAATGTTACTGTTTCTTGGGGAGATTTTCCTGAGGTCGCAGAAGCTAGCAGAGTAGTATGTTGTCTTATTTTTATTTCTTTGTTTTTTTTCTCTGTTTTCTGGACTTAATCCCATTTATTAGAAACCTTAAAAGCATTCCCTACCAATGCCAAGTAGCCATCACTAAAGCAATCTCTATTTTATGTAATTTCTTTTGAATATCTGGGACACTTTGCTAATACAAGTCATATTTATCACTTTTAAGTTTTCAGGTGCTTCAGGATCAATGTCAGCATATTGATGGTGTGCTTGATAGAGTCATTCAAGAGAAGATGAGGGGTCTTCTTGAGGCATCTGATTAACTTGTTGAATCTTGTTTAGATTCTTTTGTCTAGGTACTCCTGTTTTTATTCCTACCAGGATAGATTCTCGATACTTTTGGAGTCTGGGAAGTCCTTGGGCATTTATATCATGATTGGGGTCAAAGGTTGGCCCCTTGTCTGGTTGCTCTGATGCCTCTGGCCTGGCAGGATTGTTTGGAACTAGTAGATGAATCCCAGGTTTGTTCAAGTTAAAAGAATGGGGAAAAAATGGGAAACCTTTGTTGGGAGACTCATAGACAGTTACTCGAACAAACCAGGAGAATTTATGATCTAGTCAGTTGTTTAGGCGAAGAACAAACATGTAAAGACAATCAGAATTAGAATTTAACATTCAGAAATGTGTGTTACTGAAATATAATTTTTTCTATCTAAATTTACCCTCATTTTTATTGAAGGTAGCCAGATTGAGACTCGTGTGTTTGCAAAATAAATCCAGTTTTAACAAACTTGGCTTAACTACTTACATAAGCCCAACAAGAACCGTGATCAGCCACACAGGTTCTTTTAAACCTGCTTTGCTAGATCTATCCATAAGGAATATCAGATTGAACTTTTAATAGTCTTTTGAGACCCAAAGCTAAGTCAAATACTTGCCATTTGATTTGTCTGCAGTACCTGTAGCTTTGGATTATTTCCTCTCTTCTCAAAGTCCCCCAAATATCCTGAGGTTCCTGTACTTACCAGCATGAAACAGTCTCTACTCTCCCAGTAAGGCTCCTGAGAACTCCATAAGCAAGATACCAGGCTTACATTTCTAAGGGGCTTGACTGACACTATAAAGTCAACCTTAGTTCATTAAAGCTGTCTGATCATATGTGAGTTTATGCATGCCCCCTCCCAAATATGGCATTCTAGTCAAAGCCTTCATAAAATAACCAATGTTTCCAATGATGTTTTGTTACAAGGAGAACAGATGTTATTGAACTTATGGAAATAATCATAATTGTCATAAAAGAAGGAATATCGACTCTGAGTTTCTGATTTCTGGAGGGTTCAGGTAGGGAGAAAAAGTGAATTTGTTCACAAAGGCATATTTTATCAAATCTCTGTAAGTCATAGATCTCTTAGGAGAGAGTTGTCTTAAATCTGGAAGAGCAAACAGTAGAGAAAGAGTAATGTTTCAAACAAGACTCATAAAAGCTATGACTCCAAAAGACATGTCCATTTTCATTAAACCAACAGACTCAAGCTTTAATTTAACAGAGATTATTCCAGATTATATGAACCAGAGAAGCATTTGAATTAGTTTCTATCTTTGCGTGGTAGGATGCCCCATTTTTGTAAATGCTTGTCTTGAACTAAATAGGGCTCTTTTATCATTAATACTAGTAATACCATCGAGAGGTAGATAATGCCATATTACCAGACACAAACAAAAGACTGTACAGTAAAGATTTGTATTTTTCCTTGACCAATAACCTTATGGAAATTGTGAGCTAGATTTTTTTTTTTAAAGTAGGTTCCACACTAGGCATGGACCCCAATGCAGAGATTGAACTCACATCCCAGAAATCAAGACCTGACCTGATACAAGAGTCAGATGCTTAACTGACTGAGCTACCCAGGTGCCCTTTGGGCTAGATTTTGAGAAGGGTGTTTTTCTAGCTGTTCATGCTTTTAAAGGGCCTCTTTTTTCTTCCCTTTTCTTTTTTCAGTCTTAGGCATGGAGAATGATTTTGTTAAGTTGTTCCCAGAGAGGTTGAGGACTTTGAATTGTTTCTGGGGAAGTATTGCTACTTTGCAAAAAACTGTTCCAGTTTTATTGTGGCCAAGCTAAAAGAATATCATTCTTTTATTGTTGTTCATAGAAGTGTAACTAAAACAAGGCCAGATTTGCATAATGCAACCCAAAGTGCTACATTCTAGATTGAATTGATGTTTCCCATAATGCAGGTAAGACAGACAGGACTAGCAATATGAGTGCCGTAGGAGAAAAACCTAAGCAAATGATCCATCAACAAAAGAAACTCAGGATGGTTTTATGACTGTTTCATCTTGTAATATGTGAGGGCCCTTCTCTAAAGGTCTTCTTAGGAAAGATTCCTAAGAGAGGAAATTCAGTTGCTGATTGTGTGCTCTAAAACTCACCCTTCAACAACAGAAGTTCTCCCAGAGCTCATGGAAGGTGTCATTCCTTCACTTAAAACTTGGCCTTGAGAAGAGGCCAGTGCAGGTCTGGAGGGCAGCCAGGGGAATTCCCTTGGATTCAATGGTGATCCAAGATCCTGTGGAAAATTCCCATGAAGTCACCCTTGTGGCCAAGACTTGCCTGCCTCAGGCACAAACCTCCTGGCTGACTCACCAAATTTGTTCGGGAACTCAAACTTGTCCGTGCACCCAAGGCACAGTCAGCCAACGTCTGATATCCCAATTTTGAAGGAAAGACAGCTTTATTATCAGAAGGGTAGCCCATTGAGAAGGGAGGGGTTTCCAAAGCCAACATGACCAGTTGAGCCCAGAGACAGCTTATATACATGAAAGGAGGGTAATGGGTTTCTTGAAAACTTGTAAGGGATGGGCAGGTGGTGGAGAGCGGGTGCTTGAAGCAATCTGGAGGTAAGCATTCTTCTGAACAATGAGGCACTATATGAGATCTGGTATGATCAGATATGTCAAGACAATGTTACTGACTAGTCCTCATTATGTTTCTATAATCAGTGAGTAAATAGAGAAGAGGGATAAAAAAGGCAAAGTTAATGGTTGATCATGCATGAGATTAAGAGGTGCATAAACCATAATTAAGGAACAAAACAATGTGGATAAAGTTAACAATGTAATTAGTAAAATGATAACTCTGCTATGATTTCTCAATAGTCCAGCAACCAAGTGTCTGGCCTCACTTTGTGTATATAGAATAGTGTCCCCTCAAACTCATGTCTACCTGGAAATTAAGAATGTGATCTTGGAAATAGGGTATTGGCCGATGTAATTAGGGTAAGGATCTTAATGAGATCATATTGCATTCGTGTTGATTTTACATTTCTGCCTACAGAAATGTGAAAGTACAAATTTGTCATTTTAAACCATAATGCCTGTGGTAATTTATTATGGTAGTCCTAGAAAACTAATACAAACACACAACTAACTTCTCCTATGAGAAAAAATTAAATGTACAATACACATTTACACCATGAAATTAATAGAAAATCAGAATTTTGGATGATGCAAATTGGTGACAAGAATATGGCAATATAGGGCTCCTTGTGCAGTATTAGTGAGAGGGTAAACCAGGTTGCAGAGGAATTTGGCATTATTAAGTGAAATTAAATACATACATATACAAATGCCAAGCCATTTGTCTCCCCCACACATGGGTGCTTAGAAAGTGGCACCTGTCCCTGTGAGTGCTAATGGTGCAGTGTGGCTGGTGTGGACGGACCTGTCTCTGAGGCTCAAAACACCTCCATTGTGTCCTGCCTCACAGGTCCCACTCAGGTACTAGTACCATTTCAGCCACTGGCCAGCCCCTGCAGAGAGTGTAAATTGTCTCTTTGGGGATCTTGAGGGGATAGCCTTCTGGAGCAGCCCTTCCTGGAAAGGCTCCTGGCTATGCCTAGAGGGGAGAGGCCAGTGGTTGCATGTGGAAGAGGCCCAATACAGAGGGAAACACTAGGCTAGATGCCTGCGCTGTTACCTGTCTCCACTAATTTGGGGGAGGATGCCTCTCTGGCCACCCGCCCCCAGCAGCTGCAGTGAGCTATTACCTCCTCTAAGAGCTCCGTCTCCCGGGGCCATCCTTTCAGCCCCTCTGTGCTCTCAACTCTGCCAGAGAGTCCCCTCAAGCAGCTACCTCAGTGATCATGGTCAGGGTGTGGACCTTGCCTGTGTCCCCAAAGCCTAGACTAAGCATCTGGCACACTGAAGATGAGACACAGAGAGGTTAAGCAATTTTCAAAAATCACAGAGATCACTAAGGCAGCCCACTTGCTATTTTCCCTTGGGTTTTGAGGTTCATTTTAATTAGTAAAAATTTTTGCTTTACTCTCTTGAATATGAACTTTCAGGGAAACTTGGCACAGATATGCAATATGGTAGAGCAAAAATAACCTGTCTTGAGACTGTTTGAAATCATCCAAAACTAAAACACCACTCAATCATAATGCCTAGAAAAATTTGCCACATAGTAGGAATTCAGTGTTGAATAAAGAAATAAATAACATAAGTTTTCTCATTATGTGACAAATGAATGCAAATCCACAAAAGAAGTATTGGAACCATATAGTGTTAATGAGAGAAAATTAATTAAATACTATTATTTAATTGACTGATATGTTCTCTATTATTGAGTGATGGGTTATCAGTCACACAACGAAAGTTCCTCTGTATAAGAATCTTTAACCCTCTCAATTCCCCACCAATCTAACACTAATATACTCTATAGTCAATGTTAAATTTCATACAAAGTAGTAAAAAAATAGTTTTGAGGTGTTATATGTCCTCAGTGATGTTTTTGCTTAAACCTGACTCCTCCATTTTGTTTACCCATTGACCCTGCTATGTGCTGTCATTCCAATTTCAAGTTTTTATTGTATTCATTTGTTTATTTTTTTGTCAACGCTACTAGCAAAGTACTTCTTGAGGCTTGCAGTATTGTCTCATTTGTCCTATTCTCACTAGATCATTGCCCATTCTCAGGGCAGATACATCTTAATCCATTAATGAGTTAGTAAATCATTAGATGAATATCTAAAAGATTTAAAAGGGATCCATCATATCTTCATTTTCAAATGATGTGACAGTGAAATGATCAGTACATTTCAGAGTACAATAGCGGCATGGGATTAGAATGACAAAGAAAAGAGGAAATGGAATAGAGGTGTTATAGCAAAAATTGTACTTTGGTAGCTAATATAGTTGCAAGATTCCCAATAGAAATGCAGATTCCCAATTTATATAATGATATCAGATGTCTTAACCTTTTTTTTTTTGCTACCCATACAACTTAACATATTATTCAGACAGGTATGGTTATGAAAGTTATTTGTTCTGCACATATATAGAATTCCTTTTTTAATAGTAATTTTAACATTATCTTCTCTTAGTGCCAGTAGCAGAGATTCCATCATAATAGCTGTCATTTCAAGTAACATTTAATGAGCTCCTGGGTTATACTAGTTATCATGTTCAGTAATGAGGTGCAATGATTAAGCCGTGCTCCCTGATTTTTCAAGTATAAATATTTAGGCATTTCTAGAGAAAGACATGCAAACTGATACTACAATTTAATGAATGTCATTAGTTTTTTTAATCTTTTTAATAAATAAAGGAATGTGGGATCCCATTTCTTTTCTTTTCTTTTCTTTTCTTTTCTTTTCTTTTCTTTTCTTTTATTTATTTATTTGACAGAGATCACAAGTAGGCAGAGAGGCAGGCAGAGAAAAGGGGGAAGGCTCTCTGCTCAGCAGAGCAGCCCAATGTGGGGCTTGATCCCAGGACCCTGGGATCATGACCTGAGCCGAAGGCAGAGGCTTAACCCACTGAGCCACCCAGGTGCCCTGGGATCCCATTTCTGATGTGAACAGGAATATGAGCCGGTAACCCACAGAGATCAGATCACCAGAGCATGCACCCACATGGAGAACCAGGAACCCTCATGGAACAGTTGTGTTAGACAGCGAAAGTGAGTTTATGGAAAGTATCAGTAGCAACGACATGAATAAGTGTTGGTGTTCTTCAGTGACTGAAAGCAGTGGCAGATTTGGCCTAAGAATACTATTTTTTTATATAGGCTGGAATAGAGGGTTGAAGGCATGGAGATCGATCCTAAAGATTTTTGAGAAGGAAGTTCATGATAGGAAAAACAGTAAAAGTTGTCAAAGAGTCATATTAAGAATGTTTCTCTGGGATAGTTAATATAAAAAGAGTACAGTAGAAAGAAATGTGGAAACTTTAAATATATGGAAGCGTATTTGAGATAACCACTTGGGACTCTAGGAGAAGGACTGGAGGTGAGTGTTCCAGTTTGTTGCGTATCGGACAGTTTCCCAAATGTCCTGGTTCAGTAGACATTTCATTCTCCTTGCAGTTTGGGTCTGTGATTGGGGAAGGACTCATCTGAGCAGTTCATGTCTGAAACACAAAGGGTCAGCTTATTTTAGAGTTGAGCTCACCTTGGACTTGGAAAACTTGGAAAACTCATTTACAGGATGGCTTCTTCACTCATTTGTCTGGCATCTGTACTGTAAATCCTGACAGGGGGAGACATGGTCACGGTGCAGAAAAATATGTGGAATGGAAGATTTTGATTTTCCATCTTTGGAAATTAAGATCAGCAAGAAGATAGGCTTGATTGTAGCCCAAAATCATACCTACATTGTATGTGTGAAGGCCATTGAAGCAGAAGAATAATAGGGAATATCATCAATAAAGAGATGGAAAAAATAAAAAGCAGAAATTATGAGAAAAAAAAGTACAATAACAGAAATGAAACATTCTCTAGGGGGGCTCGACTGCAGTTTTGGTTGTCAGAAGAAATACCAGTGAACTTGAGGACAGTTGATTGAGATTCTCCAATCTGAGGAACAGAAAGAAAAACTGAATCCAGAGTAAAGAACTGGAATTTAGAAATCTGTGGGGCGCCATAGAAAGTAGCATAGAAAGTATACACATACATATATTAGTATATATAATGTGCATATATGTTTTATATATGTATATGAAATATATTCAAATTTACCCTTTCAGTTTTCCTCCCAATTTGTCTACAAATACGGTTTTTATGATCTTATATAATGGCAACGTTATCCTTGGAGTTTCTTAGGCCACAATACTTAGAATCATGCTTGACTTCTCTATTATAATTGCAACCCATAATAATCTTCAGGAAGGCCTGTTAGCTCTAATTTCAAAATGTATCTGAAGTCTGACTGCCTCTGTCTTATAGTGTACATTTGTAGAACGAGCCGTCATCAGAGCTGGTCTGAATTAGTGAACTTGCTCCTTATCTGGCCTCCTAGCTTCCATCCTTGTGTTTTCCAACAGGAGCAGTTAGAGCTGTTCTAATGCCTGTCCTCTACTCAAAACTCACACTCACCACTTCATTCAGAAGAGAAAGCCATGTGCTGGTAGTGTCTTACAGGGCCCTATAGGACTTATGCCCTACACACAATTGCTTATCATACCAACCACTCTCCATCTTACTCCACTTCAGTCCCAGAAGTTGTTTAACAACCTCAGGCAGCAGCCACCTGAGTTCTCTGCATTGGCTGTTCTCTCTGTGTTTTGCTTTCCGCTACACATGGATGCTCCCATGTCCTCCTTTAAGTATGTGGTCAAAAGTCACCTTCTCAATGAAACCTATTCTTAACATCCCATTTAAAAAGAAAACTCTGGCATTCCCACTATCTCTTATCCTGCTTGATTTTTTCCATAGCCTTATTGTAAATTACTGTCTTGTTTTTGTTTATGTATCTGCATTTTCTGTGAGAATGTAGATACTGTGAGGGAGACAATGGTCAATTTCATTCACCAATGCTTTGGAGAATGTGATCTACATTGGTGTCCTTTTTTTAAAAACAAAACACGATGAACTTTTCTTAATATATTGAAAAGTGTGTTGAAAACATTATTTTTGTTATTATATTCTATCACACTGATCATTAATTCATTTTATGCATTTGGGCAAAATGAAGTGGTTATATTTTTCATATATTAATCCAACTCTATAGTAGACATCTTTTATCACAGAAATACTAGGTAGAGGTCTATTGGCATTTTTCATGGAGCCCAATTTATATTTCCCAAGTGTCTATCCAAAGGTTGTACTGACTTACATTCTTCTTAACAGTGAGGGAGTTGGCCTTACACAGCTTAAGAATATAGATTCTAGAGCCCATGCACCTGGTTAGAACATCAACTCTGCTACTGGCAGTATGTGTGTCCAGACACATTAGCCTCAGTCTCCTCATTTATAAACTGGTAATGATGGTGTTTCTCTCATTAGACTGTTGTGAAGATTAATTGAAAGAATCAAGCCGACGTAGCACTGGCATAGAGAAAGTCCTCAAGAGATGTCAGGTGTTATTTAAATTTATATTGTTACTTTTACTGTGAAATTATTCATTTTCATTAGACCTGACCATGAGTTTGATGTATTTATTCCAAAACTAACATATGGATAAAAGTATGCCTTGTTAAGTTTTATTTATTGAGAATAACTTTCTTTTTTTTTTTTTATTTTTATTTTTATTTTTTTTTTAATTTTTTTATTTTAATAAACATATAATGTATTTTTATCCCCAGGGGTACAGGTCTGTGAATCGTCTGGTTTACACATTTCACAGCACTCATCATAGCCCATACCCTCCCCAATGTCCATTTCCCCACCACCCTCTCCCGTCCCCCTTCCCCCCCGCAACCCTCAGTCTGTTTCTTGAGATTGAGTCTTTTATGGTTTGTCTTCCTCCCAATCCCATCTTTTCATTTTTTCTTTTCCTACCTCCCCCCAAACCCCCCCACCTTGCATCTCCACTTCCTCATATCAAAGAGATCATATGATAGTTATATTTCTCCGATTGACTTATTTCGCTAAGCATGATACCCTCTAGTTCCATCCACGTCGTCGCAAATGGCAAGATTTCATGTCTTTTGATGGCTGCATAGTATTCCATTGTGTATATATACCACTTCTTCTTTATCCATTCATCTGTTGATGGACATCTAGGCGCTTTCCACAGTTTGGCTATTGTGGACATTGCTGCTATAAACATTCGGGTGCATGTGCCCCTTCGGAGCACCACGTTTGTATCTTTAGGATATATACCCAGGAGTGCAATTGCTGGGTCGTAGGGTAGCTCTATTTTCAGTTTTTTGAGGAACCTCCACACTGTTTTCCAGAGTGGTTGCACCAGCTTGCATTCCCACCAACAGTGTAGGAGGGTTCCCCTCTCTCCGCATCCTCGCCAGCATCTGTCATTTCTTGACTTGTTAATTTTAGCCATTCTGACTGGTGTGAGGTGGTATCTCATTGTGGTTTTGATTTGTATTTCCCTGATGCCAAGTGATGTGGAGCATTTTTTCATGTGTCTGTTGGCCATCTGGATGTCTTCCTTGCAGAAATGTCTTTTCATGTCCTCTGCCCATTTCTTGACTGGATTATTTGTTCTTTGGGTATTGAGTTTGATAAGCTCTTTATAGATTTTGGATACGAGCCCTTTATCTGATATGTCGTTTGCAAATATCTTCTCCCATTCTGTCAGTTGTCTTTTGGTTTTGTTCACTGTTTCTTTTGCTGTGCAGAAGCTTTTGATCTTGATGAAATCCCAATAGTTCATTTTTGCCCTTGCTTCTGTTGCCTTTGGCGATGTTCCTAGGAAGAAGTTGCTGCGGTGGAGGTCAAAGAGGTTGCTGCCTGCATTGTCCTCAAGGATTTTGATAGATTCCTTTCGCACATTGAGGTCCTTCATCCACTTTGAGTCTATTTTCGTGTGTGGTGTAAGGAAATAGTCCAATTTCATTTTTCTGCATGTGGCTGTCCAATTTTCCCAGCACCATTTGTTGAAGAGGCTGTCTTTTTTCCATTGGATATTCTTTCCTGCTTTGTCAAAGATTAGTTGACCATAGAGTTGAGGGTCTATTTCTGGGCTCTCTATTCTGTTCCATTGATCTATATGTCTGTTTTGGTGCCAGTACCATACTGTCTTGATGATGACAGCTTTGTAATAGAGCTTGAAGTCTGGAATTGTGATACCACCGACTTTGGCTTTCTTTTTCAATATTCCTTTGGCTATTCGAGGTCTTTTCTGGTTCCATATAAATTTTAGGATTATTTGTTCTATTTCTTTAAAAAAATGGATGGGATTTTGATAGGGATTGCATTAAATGTGTAGATTACTTTAGGTAGAATAGACATTTTCACAATATTTGTTCTTCCAATCCATGAGCATGGAATATTTTTCCATTTCTTTGTGTCTTCCTCAATTTCTTTCATGAGTACTTTATAGTTTTCTGAGTATAGATTCTTTGCCTCTTTGGTTAGATTTATTCCTAGGTATCTTATGCTTTTGGGTACGATTGTAAATGGGACCGACTCCTCAATTTCTCTTTCTTCTGTCTTGTTGTTAGTGTAAAGAAATGCGACTGATTTCTGTGCATTGACTTTATATCCTGACACTTTACTGAATTCCTGTATAAGTTCTAGCAGTTTTGGAGTGGAGCCTTTTGGGTTTTCCACATATAGTATCATATCATCTGCAAAGAGTGATAGTTTGACTTCTTCTTTGTCGATTTGGATGCCTTTAATTTCTTTTTGTTGTCTGATTGCTGAGGCTAGGACTTCTAGTACTATATTGAACAGCAGTGGTGATAACGGACATCCCTGCCGTGTTCCTGACCTTAGCGGAAAAGCTTTCAGTTTTTCTCCATTGAGAATGATATTTGCGGTGGGTTTTTCATAGATGGCTTTGATAATATTGAGGTATGTGCCTTCTATCCCTACACTTTGAAGAGTTTTAATCAGGAAGGGATGCTGCACTTTGTCAAACGCTTTTTCAGCATCTATTGAGAGTATCATATGGTTCTTACTCTTTCTTTTATTAATGTATTGTATCACATTGATGGATTTGCGGATGTTGAACCAACCTTGCAGCCCTGGAATAAATCCCACTTGGTCGTGGTGAATAATCCTTTTAACGTACTGTTGGATCCTATTGGCCAGTATTTTGGTGAGAATTTTCGCATCTGTGTTCATCAAGGATATTGGTCTGTAATTCTCTTTTTTGGTGGGATCCTTGTCTGGTTTTGGGATCAAGGTGATGCTGGCCTCATAGAATGAGTTTGGAAGTTTTCCTTCCATTTCTATTTTTTGGAACAGTTTCAGGAGAATAGGAATTAATTCTTCTTTAAATGTTTGGTAGAATTCCCCTGGGAAGCCGTCTGGTCCTGGACTTTTGTTTGTTTGGAGATTTTTGATGAATGTTTCAATCTCCTTACTGGTTATGGGTCTGTTCAGGTTATCTATTTCTTCCTGGTTCAGTTGTGGTAGTTTATACATCTCTAGAAATGTATCCATTTCTTCCAGGTTGTCAAATTTGTTGCCATAGAGTTGCTCATAGTATGTTCTTATAATTGTTTGTATTTCTTTGGTGTTCGTTGTGATCTCTCCTCTTTCATTCATGATTTTATTTATTTGCGTCCTTTCTCTTTTCTTTTTGATAAGTCTGGCCAGGGGCTTATCAATCTTATTAATTCTTTCAAAGAACCAGCTCCTAGTTTTGTTGATTTGTTCTATTGTTTTTTTAGTTTCTATTTCATTGATTTCTGCTCTGATCTTTATGATTTCTCTTCTCCTGCTGGGTTTAGGCTTTCTTTGTTGTTCTCTCTCCAGCTCCTTTAGGTGTAGGGTTAGGTTGTGTATTTGAGACCTTTCTTGTTTCTTGAGAAAGGCTTGCACTGCTATATATTTTCCTCTCAGGACTGCCTTTGTTGTGTCCCACAGATTTTGAACCGTTGTGTTTTCATTATCATTTGTTTCCATGAATTTTTTCAATTCTTCTTTAATTTCCTGGTTGACCCATTCATTTTTTAGAAGGATGCTGTTTAGTCTCCATGTATTTGCGTTCTTTCCAAATTTCCTCTTGTGATTGAGTTCGAGCTTCAGAGCATTGTGGTCTGAAAATATGCAGGGAATGATCTCGATCTTTTGGTACCGATTGAGACCTGATTTATGACCCAGGATGTGGTCTATTCTGGAGAATGTTCCATGTGCACTAGAGAAGAATGTATATTCTGTTGCTTTGGGATGGAATGTTCTGAATAGATCTGTGATGTCCATCTGGTCCAGTGTGTCATTTAAGGCCTTTATTTCCTTGTTGATCTTTTGCTTAGATGATCTGTCCATTTCAGTGAGGGGACTGTTAAAGTCCCCTGCTATTATTGTATTACTGTCTATGTATTTCTTTGATTTTGTTACTAATTGGTTTATATAGTTGGCTGCTCCCATGTTAGGGGCATAGATATTTAAGATTGTTAGATCTTCTTGTTGGACAGACCCTTTGAGTATGATATAGTGTCCTTCCTCATCTCTTATTATAGTCTTTGGCTTAAAATCTAATTGATCTGATATAAGGATTGCCACCCCAGCTTTCTTCTGATGTTCATTAGCATGGTACATTGTTTTCCACCCCCTCACTTTAAATCTGGAGGCGTCTTCGGGTCTAAAATGAGTTTCTTGTAGGCAGCATATTGATGGGTTTTGTTTTTTTATCCATTCTGATACCCTGTGTCTTTTGATTGGGGCATTTAGCCCGTTAACATTCAGGGTAACTATTGAGAGATATGAATTTAGTGCCATTGTATTGCCTGTAAGGTGATTGTTACTGTATATTGTTTCTGTTTCTTTCTCATCTACTACTTTTAGGGTCTCTCTTTGCTTAGAGGACCCCTTTCAATATTTCCTGTAGAGCTGGTTTGGTGTTTGCAAATTCTTTCAGCTTTTGTTTGTCCTGGAAGCTCTTTATCTCTCCTTCTATTTTCAATGATAGCCTAGCCGGATATAGTATTCTTGGCTGCATGTTTTTCTCGTTTAGTGCTCTGAATATATCATGCCAGTTCTTTCTGGCCTGCCAGGTCTCTGTGGATAGGTCCGCTGCCAATCTAATGTTTTTACCCTTGTATGTTACAGACTTCTTTTCCCGGGCTGCTTTCAGGATTTTCTCTTTGTCGCTAAGACTTGTAAATTTTACTATCAGGTGACGAGGTGTGGACCTATTTTTATTGATTTTGAGGGGCGTTCTTAGCATCTCCTGGATTTTGATGTTTGTTCCCTTTGCCATATTAGGGAAATTCTCTCCAATAATTGTCTCCAATATACCTTCTGCTCCCCTCTCTCTTTCTTCTTCTTCTGGAATCCCAATTATTCTAATGTTGTGTCGTCTTATGGTGTCACTTATCTCTCGAATCCTCTCCTCGTGTTCCAGTAGTTGTTTGTCTCTCTTTTGCTCAGCTTCTTTATTCTCTGTCATTTGGTCTTCTATGTCACTAATTCTTTCTTCTGCCTCATTTATCCTGGCAGTGAGAGCTTCCATTTTTGATTGCACCTCATGAATAGCTTTTTTGATTTCAACTTGGTTAGATTTTAGTTCTTTTATTTCTCCAGAAAGGGCTTTTATCTCTCCGGAGAGGGTTTCTCTAATATCTTCTATGCCTTTTTCGAGCCCGGCTAGAACCTTGAGAATTGTCATTCTGAACTCTAGATCTGTCATGCTACCTATGTCTGTATTGATTAGGTCTCCAGCCTTCGGTACGGCCTCTTGTTCTTTTTTTTGAGGTGAGTTTTTCCGCCTTGTCATTTTGTCCAGGTAGGATTTGCTTTCTCCTGCTGTGGAATTCCGCTGTTCTTGGTGACTGAAGTTGGTTTTGGATCGGTTTCTTGTTGATCTTCTGGGGGAGGGGCCTGTTGTTGTGATTCTCAAGTGTCCTTGCCGCAGGCGGAATTGCACCGCCCTTGCCAGGGGCCGGGCTAAGGAATCTGCTCGGGTTTGCTTTCGGGAGCTTTTGTTCCCTGAGTGCTTTCCGTAGAGTTCCGGAGGACGGGAATGAAGATGGCGGCCTCCCAATCTCTCGGCCTGGAGGAGCCAAGAGCTTGGGGTTCCGCTCCTCAGTGCGCTCTCAGAGCAAAGCGCCCAATAGCCCCGCCTCCCTGGCTTGCGGTCGCGCCTTGAGGAAAGCAGTCAATTGTTGGAGCTGGAGAAAAGTGCCGGGTCGCTTTTGTCTCCGTGGCCTCCGGCCGCGCTCCGAGCCCACCCAGCCTGCGACCGGCACAAGGTAACCCCGGGCTTAGAGCTCACTCCTCGGCTTTGTCGCTATAGCCGGCTTCCCCGCTCTAATAACTGCGAGCTCTGCAGCACTCAGACACCCCCAGTCCTTCTGTGACCCCGCGGGTCCTGGGGTTATGCTGACCCCGCCTGGGTTTCCCCCCAGTTTAGCCTCTGGAGCGATGTCTCCCAGTGGAGCCGACTTTTAAAAGTCCCGATTTTGTGCTCCGTCGCTCCGCCGCTTGCCGGGTGCCGGCCCCTCCCCCCGGGGTCTATCTTCCCGTCGCTTTGGATTCACTTCTCCGCAGGTCCTACCTTTCAGAAAGTGATCGATTTTCTGTTTCTGGGATTGTTGCTCTTCTTCTCTTCGATTTCCCGTTGGATTTGTAGGTGTTCACAATGGTTAGATAAGCTATCTAGCTGATCTCCTGCTACCCGATGTCGTCTCAGCCTGCTACTTCTCCGCCATCTTGAGAATAACTTTCTAATGTTTATTGGCCTATTAATCCTTCTCCTTTAAAAAAAAAATATTTTCCTAAATTTTTCCTCTTCTTTCTCTTCAGGTTTCCTTCACTTACTGATTTCTAAATACTTTTCCTGTGTAAAGGATATTAGGGCTTTGTCATCAGGGCTAAAATAGCTACACTGGAACTTTGTATACATTAGAAAAACAGTGCTTAGGGGAAAGCCCAGGCCTGCTTAGGATATATTGTTTGTTGGATGGTTGGGGCACAGACTGGATGTCAGCCCTGATGGGCCCTTTGTCTAGTAGGCCTTGAACACTTAAAGGCTACACAACTCTAAGTAGTGACTTTGTGGATCTCAAGATTGGAAATCGAGTTTACAAATTTGTGCTTGGATTTACAATTGCGTGTGTGTGTGTGTGTGTGTGTGTGTGCTTCCTAAAATACAAGTTTTTTTTTAATTTACATATTTTTGAGTATTGTTATTTTGCTTTCTGAATTTTTCTACTACTTGATGGATAGTTATGGTATCTGTCAGGGTTTTCAGGAAAGAGAAGAGGAAAGGGACAGAGAGAGACAGAGACATAGAAAGAAAGGGAGAGATTTTTTTAACTAATTAATTAATTTATTTTAATAAACATATAATGTATTTTTATCCCCAGGGGTACAGGTCTGTGAATCGCCAGGTTTACACATTTCACAGCACTCATCATAGCACATACCCTCCCCAATGTCCTTATCCCCACCACCCTCTCCTGCCCCCCCTCCCCCCAGCAACCCTCAGTCTGTTTTTTGAGATTGAGTCTTTTATGGTTTGTCTCCCTCCCGATCCCATCTTCTTTCATTTTTTCTTTTCCTACCTCCCCCCAACTCCCCCACATTGCATCTCCACTTCCTCATATCAAAGAGATCATATGATAGTTGTCTTTCTCCGATTGACTTATTTTGCTAAGCATAAGACCCTCTAGTTCCATCCACGTCATCGCAAATGGCAAGATTTCATTTCTTTTGATGGCTGCATAGTATTCCATTGTGTATATATACCACTTCTTCTTTATCCATTCATCTGTTGATGGACATCTAGGTTCTTTCCACAGTTTGGCTATTGTGGACATTGCTGTTATAAACATTCGGGTGCATGTGCACCTTCGGAGCACCACGTTTGTATCTTTAGGATATATACCCAGGAGTGCAATTGCTGGGTCATAGGGTAGCTCTATTTTCAGTTTTTTGAGGAACTTCCACACTGTTTTCCAGAGTGGTTGCACAAGCTTGCATTCCCACCAACAGGGTAGGATGGTTCCCCTCTCTCCGCATCCTCGCCAGCATCTGTCATTTCTTGACTTGTTAATTTTAGCCATTCTGACTGGTGTGAGGTGGTATCTCATTGTGGTTTTGATTTGTATTTCCCTGATACCGAGTGATGTGGAGCAATTTTTCATGTGTCTGTTGGCCATCTGGATGTCTTCTTTGCAGATATGTCTGTTCATGTCCTCTGCCCATTTCTTGATTGGATTATTTGTTCGTTGGGTATTGAGTTTGCTAAGCTCTTTACAGATTTTGGATACAAGCCCTTTATCTGATATATCATTTGCAAATATCTTCTCGCATTCTGTCAGTTGTCTTTTGGTTTTGTTGAGTGTTTCCTTTCCTGTGCAAAAGCTTTTGATCTTGATGAAGTCCCAATAGTCCATTTTTGCCCTTGCTTCTGTTGCCTTTGGCGATGTTCCTAGGAAGAAGTTGCTGCGGTTGAGGTCAAAGAGGTTGCTGCCTGCGTTCTCCTCAAGGATTTTGATGGATTCCTTTCTCACATTGAGGTCCTTCATCCATTTTGAGTCTATTTTCGTGTGTGCTGTAAGGAAATGTACAATTTCATTTTTCTGCATGTGGCTGTCCAATTTTCGCAGCACCATTTGTTGAAGAGGCTGTCTTTTTTCCATTGCACATTCCTTCCTGCTTTGTTGAAGATTAGTTGATCATAGAGTTGAGGGTCTATTTCTGGGCTCTCTATTTTGTTCCATTGATCTATATGTCTGTTTTTGTGCCAGTACCATACTGTCTTGATGATGACAGCTTTGTAATAGAGCTTGAAGTCTGGAATTGTGATGCCACCAACTTTGGCTTTCTTTTTCAATATTCCTTTGGCTATTCGAGGTCTTTTCTGGTTCCAAATAAATTTTAGGATTATTTGTTCCATTTCTTTAAAAAAAATGGATGGGATTTTGATAGGGATTGCATTAAATGTGTAGATTGCTTTAGGTAGAATAGACATTTTCACAATATTTGTTCTTCCAATCCATGAGCATGAAATATTTTTCCATTTCTTTGTGTCTTCCTCAATTTCTTCATGAGTACTTTATAGTTTTCTGAATATACACTCTTTGTCTCTTTGGTTAGATTTATTCCTAGGTATCTTATGGTTTTGGGTGCAATTGTAAATGGGACTGACTCCTCAATATCTCTTTCTTCTGTCTTGTTGTTAGTGTAAAGAAATGCAACTGATTTCTCTACATTGACTTTATATCCTGACACTTTACTGAATTCCTGTACAAATTCTAGCAGTTTTGGAGTGGAGCCTTTTGGGTTTTCCACATACAGTATCATATCATCTGCAAAGAGTGATAGTTTGACTTCTTCTATGCCAATTTGGATGCCTTTAATTTCTTTTTGTTGTCTGATTGCTGAGGCTAGGACTTCTAGTACTATGTTGAACAGCAGTGGTGATAACGGACATCCTTGCCGTGTTCCTGACTTTAGCGGAAAAGCTTGCAGTTTTTCTCCATTGAGAATGATAGTTGCAGTGGATTTTTCATAGATGGTTTTGATAATATTGAGGTATGTGCCCTCTATCCCTACACTTTGAAGAGTTTTAATCAGGAAGGGATGCTGCACTTTGTCAAATGTTTTTTCAGCATCTATTGAGAGTATCACATCGTTCTTATTCTTTCTTTTATTAATGTATTGTATCACATTGATGGATTTGCAGATGTTGAACCAACCTTGCAGCCCTGGAATAAATCCCACTTGGTTTTGGTGAATAATCCTTTTAATGTACTGTTGGATCCTATTGGCCAGTATTTTGGTGAGAATTTTCGCATCTGTGTTCATCAAGGATATTGGTCTGTAATTCCCTTTTTTGATGGGATCTTTTTCTGGTTTTGGGATCAAGGTGATGCTGGCCTCATAAAATGAGTTTGGAAGTTTTCCTTCCATTTCTATTTTTTGGAACAGTTTCAGGAGAATAGGAATTAATTCTTCTTTAAATGTTTGGTAGAATTCCCCTGGGAAGCCCTCTGGTCCTGGACTTTTGTTTGTTTGGAGATTTTTGATGACTGTTTCAATCTCCTTACTGGTTATGGGTCTGTTCAGGTGTTCTATTTCTTCCTGGTTCAGTTGTGGTAGTTTATATGTCTCTAGAAATGTATCCATTTCTTCCAGGTTGTCAAATTTGTTGGCGTAGAGTTGCTCATAGTATGTTCTTATAATTGTTTGTATTTCTTTGGTGTTGGTTGTGATCTCTCCTCTTTCATTGATGATTTTATTTATTTGGGTCCTTTCTCTTTTCTTTTTGATAAGTCTGTCGAGGGGTTTGTCTATCTTATTAATTCTTTCAAAGAACCAGCTCCTAGTTTTGTTGATTTGTTCTATTGTTTTTTTAGTTTATATTTCATTGATTTCTGCTCTGATCTTTATGATTTCTCTTCTCCTGCTGGGTTTAGGCTTTCTTTGTTGTTCTCTCTCCAGTTCCTTTAGGTGTAGAGTTAGGTTGTGTATTTGAGACCTTTCTTGTTTCTTGAGAAAGGCTTGTACCGCTATCTATTTTCCTCTCAGGACTCCCTTTGTTGTGTCCCACAGATTTTGAACCGTTGTGTTTTCATTATCATTTGTTTCCATGAATTTTTTCAATTCTTCTTTAATTTCCTGGTTGACCCATTCATTTTTTAGAAGGATGCTGTTTAGTCTCCATGTATTTGTGTTCTTTCCAAATTTCCTCTTGTGATTGAGTTCTAGCTTCAGAGCATTGTGGTCTGAAAATATGCAGGGAATGATCCTAATCTTTTGATACCGGTTGAGACCTGATTTACGACCCAGGATGTGGTCTATTCTGGAGAATGTTCCATGCGCACTAGAGAAGAATGTATATATTGTTGCTTTGGGATGGAATGTTCTGAATATATTTGTGATGTCCATCTGGTCCAGTGTGTCATTTAAGGCCTTTATTTCCTTATTGATCTTTTCCTTAGATGATCTGTCCATTTTAGTGAGGGGAATGTTAAAGCCCCCTGCTATTATTGTATTACTGTCGATGTATTTCTTTGATTTTATTATTAATTGGTCTATATAGTTGGCTGCTCCCATGTTAGGGGCATAGATATTTAAGATTGTTAAGTCTTCTTGTTGGACAGACCCTTTGAGTATGATATAGTGTCCTTCCTCATCTCTTATTATGGTCTTTGGCTTAAAATCTAATTGATCTGATATAAGGATTGCCACCCCAGCTTTCTTTCAATGTCCATTAGCATGGTACATTGTTTTCCACCCCTTCACTTTAAATCTGGAGGTGTCTTGGGGTCTAAAATGAGTTTCTTGTAGACAGCATATTGATCGGTTTTGTTTTTTTATCCATTCTGATACCCTGTATCTTTTGATTGGGGCATTTAGCCCATTAACATTCAGGGTGACTATTGAGAGATATGGATTTATTGCCATTGTATTGCCTGTAAGGTGACTGTTACTGTATATTGCCTCTGTTTCTTTCTGATCTACTACTTTTAGGGCCTCTCTTTGCTTAGAGGACCCCTTTCAATATTTCCTGTAGAGCTGGTTTGGTGTTTGCAAATTCTTTCAGCTTTTGTTTGTCCTGGAAGCTCTTTATCTCTCCTTCTATTTTCAATGATAGCCTAGCCGGATATAGTATTCTTGGCTGCATGTTTTTCTCGTTTAATGCTCTGAATATATCATGCCAGTTCTTTCTGGCCTGCCAGGTCTCTGTGGATAGGTCCACTGACAATCTAATGTTTTTACTCTTGTATGTTACAGACTTCTTTTCCCGGGCTGCTTTCAGGATTTTCTCTTTGTCGCTAAGACTTGTAAATTTTACTATCAGGTGACAAGGTGTGGACCTATTTTTATTGATTCTGAGGGGCGTTCTTAGCATCTCCTGGATTTTGATGTTTGTTCCCTTTGCCATATTAGGGAAATTCTCTCCAATAATTGTCTCCAATATACCTTCTGCTCCCCTGTCTCTTTCTTCTTCTTCTGGAATCCCAATTATTCTAATGTTGTGTCATCTTATGGTGTCGCTTATCTCTTGAATTCTCTCCTCGTGGTCCAGTATTTATTTGTCTCTCTTTTGCTCAGCTTCTTTATTCTCTGTCACTAATTCTTTGTTCTACCTCATTTATCCTAGCAGTAAGAGCTTCCATTTTTGATTGCACCTCATGAATAGCTTTTTTGATTTCAACTTGGTTAGATTTTAGTTCTTTTATTTCTCCAGAAAGGGCTTTTATCTCTCCAGAGAGGGTTTCTCTAATATCTTCTATGCCTTTTTCGAGCCCGGCTAGAACCTTGAGAATCGTCATTCTGAACTCTAGATCTGTCATATTACCAATGTCCATATTGATTAGGTCCCCAGCCTTCAGTACTGCCTCTTGTTTTTTTTTGTTTTTTTTGTTTGTTTGTTTGTTTGTTTGTTTTTGTGGTGAGTTTTTCCAACTTGTCATTTTGTCCAGATAAGATTTGCTTTCTCCTCCTCTGGAATTCCACTGTTCTTGGTGAGTGAAGTTGGTCTTGGCTGGGTTTCTTGTTGATCTTCTGGGGGAGGGGCCTGTTGTAGTGATTCTCAAGTGTCTTTGCCCCAGGCAGAGTTGCACCGCCCTTACCAGGGGCCGGGCTAAGTAATCCGCTCGGGTTTGCTTTTGGGAGCTTTTGTTCCCTGAGCATTTTCTGTAGTGTTCCAGAGGACGGGAATGAAGATGGCGGCCTCCCAATCTCCAGCCCGGAGGAACCAAGAGCTCGGAGTCCCGCTCCTCAGTGCACCCTCAGAAAAAAGTGCCCAACCACCCCGCCTCCCTGGCCTGTGGTCGAGCCTGGAGGAAAGCGCTCAGTTGCTCGCACTAGGACAAAAGCACCCAGTCGCTTCCATCTCTGTAGCCTCTGGCCGCACTCCGAGCCCACCCACTCTGCAACCAGCTCAAGGTAACCCCAAGATGAGAGCTCGCTCCTCGGCTTTGTCTCTGTAGCTGGCTTCCCTGCTCTAATACCTGTGAGATCTGCGACACTCAGACACCCCCGGTCCTTCTGTGACTTTGCAGGACCTGGGGTTATGCTGACCCCGCATGGGCTTCTCCCCGGTTTAGCCTCTGGAGCGATGTCCCTCCGTGGAGAAGACTTTTAAAAGTCCTGATTTTGTGCTCCATTGCTCCGCCACTTGCCGGGAGCCGGCCCTTCCCCTCGCGGTCTGTCTTCCCGTCGCTTTGGATTCACTTCTCCGTCCTACCTTTCAGAAAGTGATCGATTTTCTGTTTCTAGAATTGTTGCTCTTCTCTTCAATTTCCCATTGGATTTGTAGGTGTTCACAATGGTTGGATAAGCTATCTAGCTGATCTCCTGCTACCCAATGTCATCTCAGCCTGCTACTTCTCCGCCATCTTGACTCCTCCCCGTTGAAAGGGAGAGATTTATTACAAGGAACGTCTCATGTGTTTTTCAGAGCCTGCAAGTCTGAACTCTGCTGTGTGGGCTGGAAGGCCTGAGTCCCAGGAGAGCTGATGGTACTGATGAAATCAAAGACCATGTACTGGAGAGTTCTTTCTTGCTTGGGAAGGTGAGTCTTTTTGTTCTATTCAGGCCTTCAGCTGATTGGATAAGGCCCACCTACTTTATGAAGGAAAATATGTTTTACTCAGAGTTCACCTGTTTCAACTTTAATTTCATCCAAAAACACTCTCTCAAAATGACACATAAAATAAGTCATCATGTTTAGGCAACATTTCCCTACCTCTATGCAAATATTAACTTGTTTTAGCTGTCATAAGCTTCTCCATTATTCTTGGCTTGACATAGTTTATTTGTACCTAAATAATGACTATATATCAAAAACAAATAACATTGATACACAAAGTTTACTTCTACAATTTTTCCTTATCATTTATGGTTTGTGTGCTTTAAGTAGAGAAACAACTTAGAAAAGTTTTGTGATTCCTTTTAAGTGAAATAAACTATCTGAAGCCAAGATAGAAAATGATACTTTATACTATACCCAGATACTGAATTGGCAGTGAAATGTCTTATAAATGCAATTGTGCTTATATACCTAGTATGGAATTGATGTCATGTCTATAGTTGTAAATGTGATTATCATTCATCAGAACATTCAAGATACTTGTAATCAGCATGCAGCCTTTAGCAGAAGGGCCTGAATTAACTTCAAAATGATTTAGGGAGGTAAATGGATACCAATTATAAATAATGTGCAAAGTAGCCTGGATCTCAGGAGATTTCATTATTCATGACTATATGAATCTGAAGAAAGCAAATATTTTGACACATACAAATGTGATGTCCCAAACAAAGTATTGTGCTTGATCAAAGTTACATAAAATAATGTGCAAGTTTGTCAGATTTTCAGTATATTTTAAAATGTAACTTGTTAATCTATTGTCTAAAGGAAAAGTACATTTTACAGTGTATTAACTAGATAATGGTACATATTACCCTGCTTACACTATTAAAATAATTGTACCTGTGTTCATAGAACCTGACATCTTTAAAATCTTTCTAGCTTTGTCACTCAGGGAAATGAACATGACTTATTAGCAAAAATTTCCACTTGAACATATTCCTCAAGCTCCATTATGGTAATTGGCTATCGATGTCTTTAAGGGATTCTTAATTTGATGGGAGAGAGATATAGATATTTCTTTCTACAGTCCAAAGAAGACTCATATCTGAAGTCCTCTAACTTCTCAAAATGATGATTTTCTGGAACTGATTTCCAGGAGGAGGAGAAAGAACTTTTTAAATCCTCTACAAAATAAAAAATACATATGTTTTCAAAAGTTCTGTTCAGGGAGGGGGGTGGAGTTATGGACATTGGGGAGGGTATGTGCTATGGTGAGTGCTGTGAAGTGTGTAAACCTGGTGATTCACAGACCTGTAGCCTGGGGATAAAAATACATTATATGTTTATAAAAAATAAACAATAATAATAATAATAATAATAATAATAATAATAAAAGTTCTGTTCAGGTGTAGATTTGAAATATAAGTTGAGGGACTGGCAGCACCAGCAGCGAGCATCTAACTCCAGGTTAGTAAATAGCCCTTGATAGACATTTAGTGAATGTGTGTCTGAACATACAAGTCAACCAGAGACCAATTCATTCCATTACTTTTTACATTAAAATAATTGGAGGAAATAACATTAACTTGTCAGGTAAAATCAAATTTTGTCATTGTTATATTTGTTTCCTAAGTAGCATTTGTAGGTATACAAAATCAATCTCATTTGTTTCTGACTATAAATTTAATATTTAAAAACCTCTAAAATGCCTTTGTAAATCATGAAGTGCTTACTGAAATCAGAGCCCTATTTAAGTTCATTTATTCCCACTTCTTTAGACATCCATTTTTACAAGAGCTTGATTGACATAATTTATATACCACAAAGTTCACTCATTACCACTGTATAATAAAATGACTTATAGTGCATTTACAGAATTGTGCAACTATCATGAATATCTAATTTTAGACCATCTTTAATTCAATAGCAAGTAAAAAGATTTCCTTGTTTTTTGTTTCCTGAGTTTTCCATTTGATTGTTTTTGAGTTTCCACTCATTTAATTTCTAAAAAACACTAAATGAAACCCAGTTATGTTTTAGGTTTACATGTGAAAATTTTTGTGGCCATAGAGGAAAAGTTTACCAATAAAGAACAGCCATTGTGGTCTGTAATAATGTATGCTAGCTAGTGTCAGTGTCATCTAACAAAACTTGTGAAGACCTCCTGAATTATGATTATATCCATTGTGTACACAGCACTGTTTAACTTCAGATATATAATCTCATTCTAAAGAAGGAAAGCACCTATCCCTAAAATGTCTTGCAATTAAATCTTTTAATATAATCCATTTATAAAAGTTTAAGAGGAACAAAAGAATCTGAGTCTCTGTTATCCTTACAAAAACCTGGTTGAGACCAGTGCTATTCAAGTGTGCTAAAACAGGTATAATAACAATGAATTCCTTTATATTTTTTATTCTATCACAGTATCATGTTCACATCATTAGAATATTTCAGATCTGGGACATGTAACTTTAGCTCCCCATAAGAAGCCTTCCCAAACTATTACTCCACATTATAGTCTTCAATTTTCTAAAGGGCCAACATAATAAAAGTTCAGTTCTGCATCAATTGTGAAATTACTCATGAAGAATTCTGTTCAATGTCTTTATAAAAACGTTTATATGATATCTTACTCTTAGTGAGAAAACTGGGGTACCACCTAATTACTCATGATAAACTAATAATGAAACCTATCCATCCCATCCCCATTCTTCTGCAAGTTCAGAACTACATTCATATTCAAATGCTGAACTTATCAGTACTCATGTATACTGTTAAAGCTACTCCCTCACCCAAATTATTGGATAGGTTTATGCTCTGGCTCATGTTGAGAGGTTTTGGAAAATATTTCTTTCATTGAAGCCATTGAAGCTATTCTAAAATATTGTCATAAGTAGTTAGTTCATACACAAGAAGTCTACAAATGAATTGGATCATTGGCTTTTTAATCTCAAACCTAACTGATCAATAGAGATGACAAGAGCAGTAATAAAAATGTGGAATCGGGGGAACTGTATGAGCCTTAGGTTAATTGATTTATTTCCTTTTGTACTGATTGCTTTATTAACTGAATTAAGTGCAAATGGAAAACTGTCAGTGTTTCATAGACATGGTCTGAATGAGTGAGCTTATGAATGAACAAATGAATATGGAAGGAAGAGATAGTTCTACTATTATCAGAAGTCCATGAAGGAGACTGGGGTGTCTGGAGTGTTAAGATTTCAAAGCAAGCATTGTGGAAACAGGCTGCATAACTCCATAAATTTGTTTAAAAATCATTATGTTTTACACTTAAAATGGGTGAATTTTGGTAGGTAGGTACATTTTATGTTAATAAAGTGGATAGTAAAAAATTTTAAAAAGCAAGATTTTAAGCAGCCTTAACATGGGATACAAGCAAACTGTTGTTGGGCTTGGCTTTAATTGTTTTTGTATTGTATTTTATATATGGCTTACAAATTAAAATTATATTCAGATGAAATTTAGGTGATCACTTTCATGTGCCTGGCAGTTGACAGGCCCTTTTTTGTCCACCTCTTTTCTTTATATAGATTCAGGACACAATCTGAAACTTGAGATAATGGAGCTGCAGAATTATTCCTTGTGTCAGAATTGTATTGTATGGACTCTGCACTTCACAACACTTCTGGCATTTTTTCTTTATATTTTTCTCTGGGATCTGTGTGGCCACTGTGCTGGGAAACCTCATCTTTGTGGTCGTTGTAATTTCTGACTCCCACTTGCACTCCTCTCCTATGTACTTCCTGCTGGGGAATCTATCTTTCTTAGATAAATGGCTAGCCTCATTTGCCACCCCCAAGATGATCAGGGACTTTCTTAGTGATCGAAAGCTCATCTTCTTTGGAGGATGTATGGCTCAATTCTTCTTCTTGCACTTTATTGGTGGGGCTGAGATAGTACTTCTGGTTTCCATGGCCTATGACAGATATGCAAATCTTTGCATTACATGACCATGATGAGCCAGTGGACTTGCATGGGGCTGGTGTTGGTTTCATGGGTCATTGGATTTGTGCACTCCATCAGTCAAGTAGCCTTTACTGTGAATTTACCTTACTGTGGCCCCAATGAGGTGGACAGCTTCTTCATGACCTTCCTCTCATGAACAAGCTTGCCTGCATAGACAGCTATGTCTTAGGTATACGTATGATATCAAACAGTGGGCTGCTGTCCATGAATTGTTTTGTGTTCCTCTTGGTCTCTTACACTGTTATCCTCATCACAGTCTGACAGCGTGCTGCTGGTGGGGTATACAAAGCACTCTCTACTTGCTTTGCACAATCATGGTAGTCACACTCTTCTCTGGGCTCTGCATTTTCATTTACATGTGGCCTTTCAGTCAGGTCTCTGTGGACAAGCTCCTGTCTGTGTTTTATACCATTTTTACTCCACTTTTGAACCCCCTTATCTACACAATGAGAAATAAAGAGATGAAAACCGCTGTGAAGAAACTGGGTAACCAACACATGACTTCTCACTGAATTCCAGCTTTCCTTAGACCTACGTGTTCTTACTCATTCAGGGGATATCCTTTCTTTAAAAGGATTCTGCATAAAGATTTCATTCTGATATTTTATTGATATAATTTATATTTTGTTATATTACCGAGAAATAGTTGTAGATTACAACAAAAATCATGTATACAGGGGCGCCTGGGTGGCTCAGTGGTTTAAGCCTCTGCCTTCGGCTCAGGTCATGATCCCAGCATCCTGGGATCAAGCCCCGCATGGGGCTCTCTGCTCAGCAGGAGCCTGCTTCCCCCTCTCTCTGTCTGCCTCTCTGCCTAGCTCTGATTTCTCTCTGTCAAATAAATAAAATAAAAAATAAAAATAAAAAAAACAAAAAACAGACCTATTAAAAAAAATCATGTATACAGTTTTATTCTACAGAATTTTATACTTTAAATAAAATTTTATCATATAACTGTAGTATTGCTACCTTATAATGAAAGATTTATATTACATTATAATAATTACTATAATTTTATATTTTATAAGTGTAACTTATCAATATAATATAATGACATTGTAATATAATATTAGTATAATTGTTTAGTAGTTATAATATAATATATATAACTTTATGTAAACAGACATATATGTACATACACATTCAGTCCACACATTCACTTTGGAATGGACTTGGCAATTTTCTTTCTCTCTTTCTTAAACTGAATTTCTCTTAATAGTTTATTTTGCCTAAAGTATGTATACAAAATAAATTTTAATTTCCTAATCATAGTTTAATATAGGAAGAGCTGTCACTTCATGGGCATTCAAGACATGAGATACTCAGCAGAAGGAAGCTAGTCTGAGAATAAAGTGCCCTATGAATCCTTCTCTGGTTTTCAAAGTCTGTGAGGAGAAAAAAGACATGAAATCTTATTGATTTAAAAAAATATATTTTTCTTGGCACTATGTAGTATGCTTAACCTTTGTATTGAAAAAATTAATGTATGCAAGTGAAATTCAATTATAGAAGTTACTTTCCACATAAGAAAAATCTGTATTTTATGGCTCAGAATTTCATGTTGTAAATTAAGCTATTGGTTGCTACTTAATATGGATTAGGAAATTAATCAGTTTTTACCCACAGACTTTAAAAAACACCACATCTACACTGTATCTGATTCTGTCCCTTGTGGATCTATTAAGGAGTGTGTTTGAGTACCACAGAGTCAAATCTTATTCTAAATTTTTAAATGTCTTTGCATCCTAAAAAGACAATCCTAAGCAAGAGTTAACTTTTGTATTAACTAAATTAATCATCAAAGAATTCAATCAGTTTTCTTGTATGTTGATTCTGAAACGTAAAACAAAAGGAGATAATTGAGCAATGATTGGGTTACGTGAGTAATCAAATGAAACTTCCAATAATTTTGGACAACGTTTTCAATAAGAAGTATGCTCCTGGGTTCTTGTGGCTTCTTGAATAACTGTAATCTCACACATTTTCATAAACACTAAAAGAATACAGATTTAAAACTGCCTTGGGATAAATTTCTCAAGAGACCTCTTGCTTGCTATTGCAATACTACTGTGTTTTGATTTTACAGACTTTGGACTTGTCAAATTTTATAATGAATTACACGCCTGTATGTGAACAATTAAAGAGCTTAAAAGGTCCACTCTATTTTCACTACTGCATTATCAACAATAGCCAATATATGGAAGTAACCTGTGTCCAAGGGGAGATGAATGGATAAAGAAGTGGTGTGTGTGTGTGTGTGTGTATGCCTTTCCTGCATCCCAAAGATTTTGCACAGTTGTGGTTTCATTTTTATTTGTTCCCATGAATTTTTAAAATTCTTCTCTAATTTCATGGTTGACTTGTTCATTCTTTCGTAGGGTGCTCTTTAGCCTCCATGTATTTGAGTTCTTTCCAACTTTCCTAAATATATATGAGAGAGAGAGAGAGAGAGAGAGAGAGATTACTCAAACTTTAAAAAAGAATGAGATGTTACTCTTTAAACAAAATGACTGGACCTAGAGGGTATTATGGTAAGTGAAATAAGTCAGAAAGACAAATACCATATGATTTTATATGTGGAGTCTAAAAAAACAAAAGAAACTAAAGAGAAAAAGTCTTAGGGATACAGAGAACAAACTGGTGGTTGTCAGATGTGAGGAGGGTGGAGATGGGCAAAGTAGGTGAAGGGTATTGAAAGACACAAACTTCAGTTATAAAATAAATAAGTCTCAGTAATGTGATGCACAGCATAGGGAATATAGTCAAGAATATAGTAATGACTTTGTAAGTTGACAGTAACTAGACTTCCTGAGGGGATCATTTCATAAAGTATAAAAATATTGAATCAATTTAATACATACTTAAATAGAATGCTGTATGCCAATTATACTTCAATTAAAACTAAATGTGGAGGGCAGGCGGCTCAGTTGGTTAAGCCACTGCCTTCCACTCAGGTCATGATCCTGGAATCCCAGGATCAAGTCCCACATTGGGCTCCTAGCTCTGTGGGGAGTCTGCTTCTTCCTCTGACCTTCTCCCTTCTCATGCTCTCTCTCTCTCTAATAAATAAATAAAATAAAAAAAAAAAGAGTGGATACCAACATAGATTTTAGGATGATGATACCTTATTCTTATATTTCTGAAGAGAGCAAAAGTAGGGTTAAAATCTGAAAGTGAAAAGTTTTATTTATAAATAAACATGCTAGGATACATTGAAATAAAAAAAGGAAGAAAACATATTCTATCTTTAGAGGTTAAATCCCATTATAAATGAACATCATGTCTATGGGAATCCATTTCATGTTTTCCTCTTAATGCCTTTATTTTAAAACTTTGCCAAAACATTTGAGTTTCCCTCTGAACAAAGGGGGAAAGAAGTGTTGGTTATCCCAACCCCCGCCCCCTCCCTCCTGCCAAATAAGGCCCAGCTGTGAGGGCATTTCTGTTGCCTCTGAAATCTTGAAATAAACATCAGAAGAAACAGCATCAAGTGTCAATGCTGCGCTAAGGCAGACAGTGGATCCTAGAAATCTGTCTGCCAGAGCATCACCCAGTCTGCACCGCAAGAACGCGCAAGGGCTCCA
Organism: Martes martes; assembly: GCF_963455335.1. Classification (NCBI taxonomy): domain Eukaryota; kingdom Metazoa; phylum Chordata; class Mammalia; order Carnivora; family Mustelidae; genus Martes; species Martes martes. The sequence goes on along the minus strand of NC_137894.1, from coordinate 51,515,722 downwards.
GGCTGTGGTGGAGCCTGGGGTGAGCCAGGTGCGGGCGCAGCAGGGAGTCCGGGCCAGGGCCACGGGGGCTGACGGGAGGGCCGCCAATAAAGCGTTCAGGAGGTGGTGCAGCGCTGGCGTGCCTTCCTTCAGGCCTCCGGGCTTGCATGTCTCCTGCTCTACCCGGCTGAGGCGGCTGGTGTTGGCCAGAAGACCTCGGGGCAGGGACGGCCACTGGTCGAGCACACACCCGGGCCAGGCCTGGCCGCCTGTGTGAGGCCTCAGGTGTGCCTTACTAGCTCCTTGAAGGGCAGAGAGGCCTTCCTGACAAACGTGGGTGTGCTTGCCAGCGGAGACTCCTGCAAGGCATGGCCTGATTCCTGTTGCGGACTCCGTAGATGTCAACGGCCACTTGTTGGGGACGCTGGATCTCCATCAGGTAGGTGAGCCATCAGCACGCCAGGGTGGAGGCGGCGCCGGGTGGTGTTGAAGATCCGGATCGCGTCTTCGTTCTGGCCGGGTCGCCTTGTGGAAGATCATGCCCCAGGTGTTGTCCTCCTGCAGTGCCCCCTTTGTGTGATGTTCCTTCAAGGCTCCTTCTTGATGGGCCCCACAAAATGGCCCATCTTGAGTGTTCACCAGATAGGCTTCTGGTATAGCCCTCCTTCCTCCGGCCCTGTAGCTGGGGCCTGTATTGTGGTGATGTTGTCACAGCATATGCAAGTAGGGAATGAGAACTTTGGATTCCAGAACTTTGTCCCGACCTTGGGCAACCATCTGTGGGGGATGGGGCCGTGATGGGGCCGTCTGGTCCCAAAACTGACTGGGAAAATAAGTTGTGGTTGTTTCAGGGAGGGGGTGATGAGTGCTGTTTTACAGGTCATCCTAATTAAAATGCCAAAATGGAGGGCTTCCAGAGAGTTCCTGAGAACAAGACTCAGAGAAGGGGCTAGTCTTTTAGTGTCTACCATTTCAATTGAGACTGCATTCTTTAGGGAGGAGAATGCCGTCATAGCCACTTCAGATTCTGCAGTGCTTCCATTGTGTGGTAACATGGGGGAAAAAAAAAATAAAGAATAGGAGAAGTTAAAAGGAAATCTATCTGCCTTGGGATTAATTTCCTTAGTTATTATTGGTGTGATAATGATTATTGACTTTGTAGATTATAGAGATAGCCACTTTTTTCAAGATATGTCTAATAACTATTTATACATTTGTTCAGCTAGTGTCAGGCACCTATTATGTTTCAGATTATATCACACATTCTCAGTGTAGTGGAATAAAAACAAGGAAATGGTCACAAAATATGCTGTCATGTGAGGTCTATGATAGTGATAAACGTGGTATTTGAGTGCAGGAGAGGGAAATTTAATCCAGTCCTCATGGTTAAGAAACACTACCCTTGTTAACTCAATTTTTCTCTGATTTCCAAGGATTTTGTATTTTCTTTTATTACTACACACACATAGGGTGCTTAGCACAGAACCAGACTTCTAGTAAACGCTGATAGATACTAGATCCCACAGGTGTTCATGATTTTGTAGATCTATCCAGTGGCTGTTTTTTTTGTTTTTGTTTTTGTTTTTGTTTTTAACTTAAACCAAGTAGCTCTTATCTGCAATCTCTGCCCAGCTCTTCATCTTGCTTTGACCAGATCCATGAAGATAGTGTGGACTCTTGCACCCTCACTTTAGAGGCAGACATACCTGGATTTTAGTTGTCTGGCTGGGAGGAGATGCCTGCTTGAATTGTTAGTGAAACTTGAATGGGCAGAGTCACCAGTTTTCCCCGAACTATGGGCTTTTGTAGGGACTTTGTCATTGTTCAGTGCACAGAGAACTATAGATTGTATTTTTTTAAGTTTTTATTTAAATTCCGGTTACTTAGGGCACCTGGATGGCTCAGTGGCTTAATCATCTACCTTCAGCATGATCCCAGGGTCCTTGGATGAAGCCCTAGCTCAGCGGGGAATGCTGCTCCTTCTCCCTCTGCCTGTCCCCCTACTTGTGTGATATTCTCTCTCTCTCTCTTTTCTCACCCCCTCAAATAACTGGAATTCTCTTAATATTTTATTTATTTACAGTGTAATATTTTCAGGTGTACAATATAGTGATTCAGTGCTTCCCTTCAACACCTGGTGCTCATCACAAGTTCCCTCCTTAATCCCCATCATCTACCTCATCTCTGATAACTGTTCTCTACACTTCGAGTGTTTCTTGGTTTGTCCCTCTCTCTATCCTTTTTCTCCGTTTGCTCTCTTGTTTTGTTTCTTAAATTCCACCTTTTTTTTTTCTCTTATTAAAGTATGCTTCATGCTCTGTGTGGAGCTCAGCAAGGGATACTGGCTTAGCCAAACAGGTTTGTTTGCACCATAGGTTTTAAATAGAGGAACTTTTTTGAATTTCAAGGTAGTGTTTATGAAATTCACCTTCCTATTTTGACATGAGGTAAATAAAATACAGAATATAGTGTTTTTCAAAGTGTATCTTGAAGACTGCCTACATTAAAATCACCTGTGATGCTTTTCTGAATGCAAAGAACATGAATCCATCATTGCTTTGTTGAATTAGCATTCTAGGAATGAATCCCAGAAATGTGCTTTTTACACTAAGCTGCTTCAGGTAATTCCAATTCACAATCCTGACTGAGAGCCACTGGATTATTGTTGATATTATCTATCTGCAGGGATATTTGCTCATAAGGCTTGGTTAGAAGGATTTGCTTATGTGAGAAGTCTCTCTTAATGGACCAGGATGCATTCTCAGATAAACATCATGAGGATATATTAAATAAAAAACTATGACCTCATAAAACGTGTTGTTTTTAGACAGAAAAGTTGGTTACTGAGAAGTTGCTGTGAAGTTGAAGGCCTCTTAAACATTTCTTCTTTACCGGCAGTCTTTGAAATCAGCTGCTTTTGTAAATTTTCTAAGATATTAATGTTTTCCTTTAACATCAATATTTAAGTAGCTTTTAAGTCAAATTATTTTTTGTAAATAATCTTTAAAAAAAAGATTTTATTTATTTATTTGACAGATAGAGATCGCAAGTAGGCAGAGAGGCAGGCGGAGAGAGAGAGGGGGAAGCAGGCTCCCCGCTGAGCAGAGAGCCTGATGTGGGGCTCGATCCCAGAACTCTGGGATCATGACCTGAGCCAAAGGCAGAGGCTTCAACCCACTGAGCAACCCAGGTGCCCCTGTAAATAATCTTTTAACGTAATTTCTAAATGCTAAATTGTCAGGGGTGTCTGGTGGAAGGGACACTTTTGTGATTCTATGCTTAGTTAAGAAACATCACTAAAATGTGTATACTGCCCAGAGCAATCTATACTTTTAATGCCATTCCAATCAAAATTCCACCAGTATTTTTCAAAGAGCTGGAGCAAATAATCCTAAAATTTGTATGGAATCAGAAGAGACCCGAAATTGCTAAGGAAATGTTGAAAAACAAAAATAAAACTGGCGGCATCACGTTACCTGATTTCAAGCTTTACTACAAAGCTATGATCAGCAAGACAGCATGGTACTGGCATAAAAACAGACACATAGACCAGTGGAACAGAGTAGAGAGCCCAGATATGGACCCTCAACTCTATGGTCAAATCATCTTCGACAAAACAGGAAAAAATATCCAGTGGAAAAAAGACAGTCTCTTCAATAAATGGTGCTGGGAAAACTGGACAGCTATATGTAGAAGAATGAAACTCAACCATTCTCTTACACTGTACACAAAGATAAACTCGAAATGGATAAAAGACCTCAAGGTGAGACAGGAATCCATCAGAATCCTCGAGGAGAACATAGGCAGTAACCTCTTTGATATCAGCCGCAGCAACTTCTTTCAAGATATGTCTCCAAAGGTGAAGGAAACAAAAGTGAAAATGAACTTTTGGGACTTCATCAAGATAAAAAGCTTCTGCACAGCAAAAGAAACAGTCAACAAAACAAAGAGGCAACCCACAGAATGGGAGAAGATATTTGCAAATGACAGTACAGACAAAAGGTTGATATCCAGGATCTATAAAGAACTCCTCAAACTCAACACACACAAAACAGACAACCATATTAAAAAATGGGCAGAAGATATGAACGGACACTTCTCCAATGAAGACATACAAATGGCTACCAGACACATGAAAAAATGTTCATCATCACTAGCCATCAGGGAGATTCAAATCAAAACCACATTGAGATACCTCCTTACACCAGTTAGAATGGCCAAAATTAGCAAGACAGGAAACAACGTGTATTGGAGAGGATGTGGAGAAAGGGGAACCCTCTTACACTGTTGGTGGGAATGCAAACTGGTGCAGCCACTTTGGAGAACAGTGTGGAGATTCCTCAGGAAATTAAAAATAGAGCTTCCCTATGACCCTGCAATTGCACTGCTGGGTATTTACCCCAAAGATACAGATGTAGTGAAAAGAAGGGCCATCTGTACCCCAATGTTTATAGCAGCAATGGCCACAGTCGCCAAACTGTGGAAAGAACCAAGATGCCCTTCAACAGATGAATGGATAAGGAAGATGTGGTCCATATACACTATGGAGTATTATGCCTCCATCAGAAAGGATGAATACCCAACTTTTGTAGCAACATGGACAGGACTGGAAGAGATTATGCTGAGTGAAATAAGTCAAGCAGAGAAAGTCAAGTATCATATGGTTTCACTTATTTGTGGAGCATAACAAATAATATAGAGGACAAGGGTAGATGGAGAGGAGAAGGGAGTTGAGGGAAATTGGAAGGGGAGGTGAACCATGAGAGACTATGGACTCTGAAAAACAACCTGAGGGTTTTGAAGGGGCGGGGGGTGGGAGGTTGGGGGAACCAGGTGGTGGGTATTGGGGAGGGCACAGATTGCATGGAGCACTGGGTGTGGTGAAAAAAAACAATGAATACTGTTTTGCTGAAAATAAATAAAAAAATTAATTAAAAAAAAAGAAACACTTCCTCCACAGGTTTGAATATTTGATAAAGGAAATCAACTTTCAGTGTTCATGGGCCCTGCTCCTGGGCTCCTAGGGAAACTATACTTTAACATTTCCAAGAAGGAGAATGGCTTAACCAGACCTCAGAGCACAGACTCAGTTTCTGCCCCAGCATACCTTGTACTTCTGTTTCATTAACAGATAAACTAAAATAAATACTTCAAACTAAAGGTAAGAGTAAAAATCTGCCTAAGTTCTGATCCCATACCTCCAAAGTCTTGCACATGTGAAAAGCATAAGAAAAAGTATATAATTTTCTGGAGTGTCATTCTTCATGATGATTTGTAACACTTCCTTTTTAAGAGTTACCCATTTTTTTAAAGATTTTATTTATTTGACAGACAGAGATCACAAGTAAGCAGAGAGGCAGGCAGAGAGAGAGGAAGGAAAGCAGGCTCCCCGCTGAGCCGAGAGCCCGATGCCAGGCTCGATCCCAGGATCCTGGGATCATGACCTGAGCCAAGGACAGAGGCTTTAACCCACTGAGTCACCCAGGCACCCCAAGAGTTACCTATTTTTAGACAGAACATGGGTATGGTGCATGCATGGGAGCATGCAAGCTTTGGAGGGTGGAAAGGTGGGGCAGACAGGGAGAGAAAGAATCTCAAGTCAATTCACCTCTGAGCATGGAGCCCAACATGGGGCTAGATTTCATGACCCTGAGATTATGACCTGAGCCAAAATCAAGAGTCAGATCCTCAACTGACTGAGCCACCCAGGCATGCAGATTTTCAACTCCTTATGTAACAAAAAGCATGTATAATTTCATATTAAAACATTCCTTCTCCTGAGCACTCTCTTTGTGAAGATTTTGTATCCCAGGCAACAGTCCTAACTTGGGCTCCAATAAAACTTTCTGAAGTTCTAAAAGGTTTTTTCATTTTGTGTCAACATATCTAGAATCAAACTTTCTAGGAATAAAACGCTGGTGTTATATAATTTTGATATTACATCTGTTTTCAGTGAACGATTAAATCTGAAGTTTTCAGGTCTATCTTTTTTTTTTTTTTTAAGTTTTTTATTTATTTTCAGCGTAACAGTATTCATTGTTTTTTCACCACACCCAGTGCTCCATGCAATCTGTGCCCTCCCTAATACCCACCACCTGGTTCCCCCACCCTCCCACCCCTCCCCTTCAAAACCCTCAGGTTGTTTTTCAGAGTCCATAGTCTCTCATGGTTCACCTCCCCTTCCAATTTCCCTCAACTCCCTTCTCCTCTCCATCTACCCTTGTCCTCTATATTATTTGTTATGCTCCACCAATAAGTGAAACCATATGATACTTGACTCTCTCTGTTTGACTTATTTCACTCAGCATAATCTCTTCCAGTCCTGTCCATGTTGCTACAAAAGTTGGGTATTCGTCCTTTCTGATGGAGGCATAATACTCCATAGTGTATATGGACCACATCTTCCTTATCCATTCATCCGTTGAAGGGCATCTTGGTTCTTTCCACAGTTTGGCGACCGTGGCCATTGCTGCTATAAACATTGGGGTACAGATGGCCCTTCTTTTCACTACATCTGTATCTTTGGGGTAAATACCCAGCAGTGCAATTGCAGGGTCATAGGGAAGCTCTATTTTTAATTTCCTGAGGAATCTCCACACTGTTCTCCAAAGTGGCTGCACCAGTTTGCATTCCCACCAACAGTGTAAGAGGGTTCCCCTTTCTCCACATCCTCTCCAACACACGTTGTTTCCTGTCTTGCTAATTTTGGCCATTCTAACTGGTGTAAGGTGGTATCTCAATGTGGTTTTGATTTGAATCTCCCTGATGGCTAGTGATGATGAACATTTTTTCATGTGTCTGGTAGCCATTTGTATGTCTTCCTTGGAGAAGTGTCTGTTCATATCTTCTGCCCATTTTTTAATATGATTATCTGTTTTGTGTGTGTTGAGTTTGAGGAGTTCTTTATAGATCCTGGATATCAACCTTTTATCTGTACTGTCATTTGCAAATATCTTCTCCCATTCCGTGGGTTGCCTCTTTGTTTTGATGACTGTTTCTTTTGCTGTGCAGAAGCTTTTTATCTTGATGAAGTCCCAGAAGTTCATCTTTGCCTTTGTTTCCTTCGCCTTTGGAGACATATCTTGAAAGAAGTTGCTGTGGCTGATATCAAAGAGGTTACTCCCTATGTTCTCCTCGAGGATTCTGATGGATTCCTGTCTCACGTTGAGGTCTTTTATCCATTTCGAGTTTATCTTTGTGTACGGTGTAAGAGAATGGTCAAGTTTCATTCTTCTACATATAGCTGTCCAGTTTTCCCAGCACCATTTATTGAAGAGACTGTCTTTTTTCCACTGGATATTTTTTCCTGTTTTGTCAAAGATTATTTGACCATAGAGTTGAGGGTCCATATTTGGGCTCTCTACTCTGTTCCACTGGTCTATGTGTCTGTTTTTATGCCAGTACCATGCTGTCTTGGTGATCACAGCTTTGTAGTAAAGCTTGAAATCAGGTAACGTGATGCCACCAGTTTTATTTTTGTTTTTCAACATTTCCTTAGCAATTCGGGGTCTCTTCTGATTCCATACAAATTTTAGTATTATTTGCTCCAGCTCTTTGAAAAATACTGGTGGAATTTTGATTGGAATGGCATTAAAAGTATAGATTGCTCTGGGCAGTATAGACATTTTAACGATGTTTGTTCTTCCCATCCAAGAGCATGGAATGGTCTTCCATCTTTTTGTGTCTTCTTCAATTTCTTTTAGGAGTGTTCTGTAGTTCCTCGAGTACAAATCTTTAACCTCTTTGGTTAGGTTTATTCCGAGGTATCTTATGGTTTTTGGTGCTATAGTAAATGGAATCGATTCTCTAATTTGCCTTTCTGTATTTTCATTGTTAGTGTATAAGAAAGCCACTGATTTCTGGACATTGACTTTGTATCCTGCTACATTACTGAATTGCTGTATGAGTTCTAGTAGTTTGGAGGTGGAGTCTTTCGGGTTTTCCATATAAAGAATCATGTCATCTGCGAAGAGAGAGAGTTTGACTTCTTCCTTGCCAATCTGGATACCTTTTATTTCTCTTTGTTGTCTGATTGCTGTTGCTAGGACTTCTAATACTATGTTGAACAAGAGTGGTGAGAGTGGGCATCCTTGTCGTGTTCCCGATCTCAATGGGAAGGCGGCAAGCTTTTTCCCATTGAGGATGATATTTGCTGTGGGTTTTTCATAGATAGATTTGATGAAGTTCAGGAATGTTCCCTCTATCCCTATACTTTGAAGCGTTTTAATCAGGAACGGATGCTGGATTTTGTCAAAAGCTTTTTCTGCATCAATGGAGAGGATCATGTGGTTCTTCTCTCTTCTCTTATTGATTTGTTCTATCACATTGATTGATTTGCGAATGTTGAACCATCCTTGTAACCCAGGGATGAATCCTACCTGGTCATGGTGGATAATCTTTTTAATGTGCTGTTGGATCCTGTTTGCTAGGATCTTGTTGAGAATCTTAGCATCCATATTCATCAGTGATATCGGTCTGAAAGTCTCCTTTTTGGTAGGGTCTTTGCCTGGTTTGGGGATCAGGGTAATGCTGGCTTCATAAAAAGAGTCTGGAAGTTTTCCTTCTGCTTCAATTTTTTGAAACAGCTTCAGGAGAATAGGTATTATTTCTTCTTTGAAAGTTTGATAGAATTCCCCAGGGAATCCGTCAGGTCCTGGGCTCTTGTTTTTTGGGAGGTTTTTGATCACTGCTTCAATCTCGTTACTAGATATCGGTCTATTCAGGTTGTCAATTTCTTCCTGGTTCAATTTTGGGAGTTTATAGTTTTCCAGGAATGCATCCATTTCATCTAGGTTGCTTAGCTTATTGGCATATAACTGTTGATAATAGCTTCTGATGATTGTTTCTACTTCCTTGGTGTTAGTTGTGATCTCTCCCTTTTCATTCTTAATTTTATTAATTTGGGCTTTCTCTCTTTTCTTTTGGATTAGTGTGGCCAATGGTTTATCGATCTTATTGATTCTTTCAAAAAACCAGCTTCTAGTTTCATTGATACGTTCTACTGTATCTCTGGTTTCTACCTCGTTGATCTCTGCTCTAATCTTGATTATTTCCCTTCTTACGTGTGGAGTTGGTTTGATTTGTTGTTGATTCTCCAGTTCTTTAAGGTGTAGAGACAGCTGGTGTATTCTGGATTTTTCAATTTTTTTGAGGGAGGCTTGGATGGCTATGAATTTCCCCCTTAGGACCGCCTTTGCTGTATCCCATAGGTTTTGGAGTGAAGTGTCTTCGTTCTCATTGGTTTCCATAAATTGTTTAAGTTCTTCTTTGATCTCCTGGTTGATCCAAGCATTCTTAAGCAAGGTGGTCTTTAGCTTCCAGGTATTTGAGTTCCTTCTGAACTTTTCCTTGTGATTGAGCTCCAGTTTCAAAGCATTGTGATCTGAGAATATGCAGGGAATCATCTCAGTCTTTTGGTATCGGTTGAGCCCTGATTTGTGACCCAGTATGTGGTCTATTCTGGAGAAGGTTCCATGTGCACTCGAGAAGAATGAGTATTCTGTTGTTTTAGGGTGGAATGTTCTGTATATATCTATGAGGTCCATCTGGTCCAATGTATCATTCAGTGCTCTTATTTCTTTATTGATTTTCTGCTTCGATGATCTGTCTATTTCTGAGAGAGGCGTGTTAAGATCTCCTACTATTAATGTATTCATATCAATATGACTCTTTATCTTGATTAATAGTTTTCTTATGTAATTGGCTGGTCCCATATTGGGGGCATAGATATTTACAATTGTTAGATCATCTTGGTGGATAGTCCCTTTAAGAATGATGTAGTGTCCTTCTGTATCCCTGACTACCGTCTTTAGTTTAAAATCTAATTTATCTGATATGAGAATCGCTACCCCGGCCTTCTTTTGAGGCCCATTGGCGTGAAAGATGCTTCTCCATCCCTTCACTTTCAGTCTGGGTGTATCTTTAGGTTCAAAATGGGTCTCTTGTAGACAACATATGGATGGGTCCTGTCGTTTTATCCAATCTGCAACCCTGTGTCGTTTTATGGGTGCATTTAGGCCATTCACATTGAGAGTGATTATTGAGAGATACGTTTTTATTGACATTGTGTTATCTTTGAAGTCTTTCTTTCTGTCGATTGTCTCTATATTTCTGTTCAATGCTATTCTTAGGATTTTTCCTCTTTTATAGAACCCCCCTTAATATTTCCTGCAGTGTCGGCTTGGTGGTTGCATAGTCTTTCAAGCCTTGCCGGTCTTGGAAACTCTTTATCTCTCCATCCATTTTGAATGTCAGTCTTGCTGGATAAAGTATTCTTGGCTGCATGTTCTTCTCATTTAGTGCCCTGAATATATCTTGCCAGCCCTTTCTGGCTTGCCAGGTCTCTGTGGACAGGTCTGACGTTATTCTGATGGGCTTTCCTCTGTATGTAAGGAGCTTCTTTGTCCTAGCGGCTTTCAAGAGATTGTATCTACAATTATGATTCCTCAATTTTACTATGAGGTGCCTGGATGTTTTTTTTGAATTTATAATCTTGGGGGGGGACCTTTCTACTTCTAGTACATGAACACTTGTTCCATTCGCAAGATTGGGAAAATTTTCATGAAAAACTTGTTCCACTATATCTTCTAGACTTCTTTCTTTCTCCTCCCCTTCAGGGATTCCAATAATTCTGACGTTGGAACGTTTCATGGCATCATTTATTTCCCTGATTCTGTTTTCGTGGCTTCTAAGCTGTTTGTTCCAGGCTTCCTCCTGATCCTTTCTCTCTATTTGTTTGTCCTCCAGATCACTAATTCTATCTTCTGTCTCAGTTACCCTAGCTTTTAGAGAATTTAGATTAGATTGGAACTCATTGAGAGCATTGTGAACCTCATCCCTGGTGGCCTTCAGCTCTGCCCTAACATTATGAACCTCCTCTCTGGTCACTTTCAATTCTGCCCTAATCAATTCTGTTTGGTCATCCATGGCTTTCTCCAACCTAGCTATTGCCTGGATAATTGTTAGCCTGAATTCTCTTTCTGACATATTGTCTATGTTGATAGCCGTTAGCTCTGTTGCAGAAGGCCCATCCTCTGTATTTTTCTTCTGTTGGGGATTCCTCCTCCTAGTCATTTTGGTGAGAGATGACTGGACAGATGTAGCTGGATGTATTGACCGTGGTGCAGTCAAGGTGCACCCTGGAACGCTTCTGAGCACTCAGGATTCCCCACCCAAATGAGAGAAAAAAGAAAAGAAAAAGAAAAAAGAGGGAGAGAGAGAGACAGGAAAAAAAGGGAAGATAAAAGTGAAGGTTCAGCCCAAATGGGCCCCAGGGTAAGGTTTATGACATATACAAACAAAAACAGACAAACAAAAAGACTGATAAAAGTATATGACGAGAGAAAATATATATATATATATATATAAGCAAAAAAAAGGAGGAGCCTCGTCAAGAAGAACCCCAAGTATAAGATTTATATACTATCCGGACAAACATAAATACACAGAGACACTGGCAGAAGAAAAAGATCGGAGCATGGTTATAGATTCTCGGTGTGGGCGAGGAAGGTTATTTTGATTCTTCCTGGAAGTATTTTGATATCTTTGTTAAAGGACTCAACTTTCCTAAGAAAAAGGGGGATTAAAAATTGGTTCACCTATAGGGGTAGCATTGCTTGGAGAAAGGGGATTACCTTGAAGTTTAACTCTATATGAATATTAGAAAATAAAAATAAAAAAGGAATAAACTGGACTAAACTAAATTAAAAATTTTTTTAAAAATTAAGAAAATAGAAAAGCAAAAGAAAAACACATGTGTATGTATCAAAAAATTCAGGTTAGAAGTTTATCATGGAATTTGATGTACTGGACATCTCACTGTGATGGTAAATAGGTTAAAAAATTATCTATATAAAAAAAGAAAAAAAATGAACCAGAATAGTGGGAAAGAGTTAAAAATAAAAGTTGTATCTATGAAGTAGTGGTGGTTGTTCTCTTGTAGTCTTTTTTTTTTTTTTTCCTGATTTGTTTTCTGGGGGAGGGGGCTGCCACGTGGGTTTTCAGTCAATGATGTTCCCTGAGTTAAGTCCTCCCGACCCCCTCAAGGGGGTGGGCTCTGAGAAAAACGTTTTTTTTTTCAGGTTTTTGTTCTCTGGAGGTTTTTATGTTTGTTCACTTCTATTCTCTCGCCTTGACAGCTTTTGATGGTTTTTGGATGTTTAGAGGAAAGAAAACTGCACCCCAACCTCCCTCTCAGAGAGAAGCCTCAGTCTGCTCCCCTGCAGGTGCTGCAGCCGCTGGGCCGCTGGCAGAGCAGGTTCTGAGTCACGGTCCCTGGGGACGCAGGATCTCCTGCTTGTACGCAAAACCAAGGCAGCTGTGGCTGTCTGGGCAGCTCCAGACCGCCAGAGAGGTTCCAAGCAGCAATCGCACACTGAGATTTTCCCGCTGGCTGGGGCTAAGAGCTCAGGTCTTGCGCGCACCTCTCCCAGGGGATGGTTTGGGGCGCGGCGCCTCCAGCTCTATCGGCTCTATCGCCGCGTGGGTCTATCGCCGCGTGGGTCCCAGAACACCAGGCTGGGCGTGCACCTCTCTCAGGGGAGGTTGAGGCACGCGCGCATCTCCAGGAAGGTGCGCGTTCTGCCGTCTGGTGTGGCTCCCAGCCCCTCACGGGAGCCGGACTCCACCCGTTCTCGGGCGCACTGGCGGCTCCGGGACAAAGACCAGGTTTCTCCGCCGCACTCTCCGGCTCAGCACCAGGGGATGCTGCCCTGGGTCTGGGGACTTAAGCCCCTATCCCTATCCGCCCCGATTCCCACAATTTCCCCGCTCGAGTCTTTGCTCTTTTGAGTGCTTTCAACAAGACTCCAAGTTAATGCTGGTCCCCAGATGCCGGGCACTCTCGTATTGGGGTATTATTTTCCAGTCGGTCGCCTCTGGTGGCTCCCTCCCCCTTTTGTTTATCTTCCGATATCAGTCCGACATTCCCACTCCACTTTACCTGCCCACTGGCGTCTTCTGGCCCCCGTAGAGATCCAGACGTGTATAATTCTGATCTCAGGCTGATTTCATGGGTGATCGGAGTTCTTTGGTAGGTAATCAGGTCACTTTAGGGTGCAGGTTGAAAAGGCGCCTCCTCCTACTTCCCCGCCATCTTGTCTCCCCCCCAGGTCTATCTTTGTTAAATTCAGTCTATTTCCATTTTTATCTAGATTCTTCAAATGTAGGTATTTTGAAAATTAGAGACTATGACAATTATCTGAGTATACAAGTCTCTCCTCTTTGAGACTGTGGTGTGAAGGCTAGCTTCCTTGGGCACACCAGTTTCTCAGCTTTATCTCCTCAACTGAGGAAGTTCATCGGACTCTATCTGGGTTTCTTTTCTCTGTGCTGCAGCCTCAAATCTCTCACAGCAAAAAAGCCTGGACACTTGTAGGATTCAATTTATTTGTTTCCTGTCTCAGGGACTACTATACCCTTCACTGTCTGAAGTCCAGGATTCTGAGAATGGTTATTTCATGTTTTTAAGTTGTCTCAGATGGGAGAGTAAGTCCAGTCTGTGTTACTCCATGTTAGGCAGAAGCAGAAGACATGGGCCATGTGAGAGATAGAAAATTTCCTTTCCTGAAAATAAGCCTAGATATGAGTGAGATAAATGGAGTATAAGATTCTAGTGATACCATTAGAGGTGCTGGGTGGAAATTAGAAGTTCATCATGAAAAGTTTGAAAGAAGGAGAAAACTCGGTTATATTGTTGAATTCACAGCTTTGCTCAATTATAAACGAAAAGCAGTGACTGTAAATAGTAGAGAGTAGCTCCATTGCCAAATTTGGAGACCTGTCAATTGAATAATTTCTTTACATTCTGTCAAATGATTTTTTTCTGCATAAATTAAAATAATACAGTTTTTCTTTAATCTATTAGTATAGCACTGAGAATTTCTGTAAAATTGATCCATATTTTGACAGATCATCCTAGGATAAAACCCACTTGGTTTAGGAATGCTTAAATATAGTATTGGTTTGAGTTTGTAAAAGTGTGAATTTTTTTTGCATTTGTTATATTAGGTTGGTTTATAATTTTATTTTGCTGTTCTTTTCTTCCTTTGGCATCTTATGATTAGTTTGAGAACGTATTTTTTTCTGGAATACTTCTTTGTAAGGGAAAACATTTTCCAGAATTATTTTCCAGAAAATTCATCAAGATCATTTATAAAGCTTTTACAGCATGGTACATTGGGGAAGGATTAAACAGGAAAGTATTGCTACCAAAATTCAGTTTCTTTTGACCTTATTTATATTTGGCTCCAAGTATATTTTATTGCTATTGAAATAACACTTTACCTTTCTACCATTTTTATGTAAACATTTTTATTGAAGAATTATGTACATTCAGAAGAGTACACAAATAATAATTTTATAACTCAATAAAATTTCAAAAAGTAAGCATACTTGTGTAACCAGCACCCACGTGGAGAAACACCATCAGTACACCAAAAGCTCCTTCACTTTCCCTTTCATTCTCTACCGCTAAGGGTATAGTTATAAGACTTTTCATGCATGCATTATTTTTTTCTTTTCTTGAACTTACAGAAATTATGCAGTATGTGCACTAGTGGCACAATCATTTGTAAATGACTGTTTTGTCTTTTTGTTTTCAAAATGTATGGCTTTGAGTTTCTTTTCTTTGTTCCTAGATAGGAAATCTGGGAAAATATTAGACATAAGCCATCATATTGGGAATCCTGGGTTCATTTACCATATCATGGGAAAAACTTTTACAAAATTCACGTGAAGGGGTGCCTGGGTGGCTCAGTTGGCTAAGCAGCTGACTCTTGATATTGGCTCAGGTCACGATCTCAGGGTTCTAGGATTGAGCCCTGCATCAAGCTCTGTACTGAGCAGGGAGTCTGCTTGAGACTCTCTCTCTCTCCCTCTCCTTCTGCCCTCCCCCCCATTATTGCTCTCTTTCTCAAAGAAGTTTTTAAAAAATAATTTAAAAAAGAAATTCACATGAAGTAGGGTGTTTCCAGTAGGTCTTAGTTGATATCCTATCTAAGATTAAGGAATTTCCTGCTATTTTTATTCTCCTAGGGAGTTTCATCAGAAGTGGATAATGCATTTCATCCAGTTTTCTATATTTGTTGAGTTAAATAAACAACTATTTTTATCTTTTACTTCTTTTGGTTTTGGTGCTATTCTATGCATCATAGTTTTAGTGCTTTGCTTTTAATAATGTTTTCAATTTTCGTATTGCTAGTGTATATGATAGAAATACAATAGACTTTTAAAACTTCATATTTTTTTAATTTTTTATTTCTTTTCAGCGTAATGGTATTCATTGTTTTTTCACCACACCCAGTGCTCCATGCAATCTGTGCCCTCCCTAATACCCACCACCTGGTTCCCCCAACCTCCCACCCCCCGCCCCTTCAAAACCCTCAGGTTGTTTTTCAGAGTCCATAGTCTCTCATGTTTCATCTCCCCTTCCAATTTCCCTCAACTCCCTTCTCCTCTCCATCTCCCCTTGTCCTCCATGTTATTTGTTATGCTCCACAAATAAGTGAAACCATATGATACTTGACTCTCTCTGCTTGACTTATTTCACTCAGCATAATCTCTTCCAGTCCTGTCCATGTTGCTACAAAAGTTGGGTATGCATCCTTTCTGATGGAGGCATAATACTCCATAGTGTGTATGGACCATATCTTCCTTATCCATTCATCCGTTGAAGGGCATCTTGGTTCTTTCCACAGTTTGGCAACCATGGCCATTGCTGCTATAAACATTGGGGTACAGATGGCCCTTCTTTTCACTACATCTGTATCTTTGGGGTAAATACCTAGTAGTGCAATTGCAGGGTCATGTTTTTAAATACAGATTTAGAGGTATTTTATATATATATATATATATATATATATGTATTTTATATATATATATATTTTTTTGATATATATATCAAAAGCACAAGGGCCTTTGATCTAATTTCTCTCAAGGCTTATATTTTATATGTCTATCATACAGGATCAAATCCAGGAAATTGACATTGAAACAATTGCTTGGTTCTATGACATTTTGTCAATTGTTAGGTTCATGTAACCACCAACCCAGTTAAGATATAGAATTATTCCATCACAATTCTGTCTCTTGTACCCATTGTCCCCATCGTCTTTAACCCCTGGCAACAACTAATCTGTTTTCCATCTGTATAATTTTGTCATTTGTAAAATGTTACATAAATGAAACCAAGCAATATGGTGTCTTTTGAGATTGAGTTTATCTCATTTAGAATAATGCTCTTGCAATCCACTCAAGTTGTTGCAGTGTCGGTGGTTCATTATTTTTTTTTTTATTGCTGAGTAATATCCCATGGTTTGGATATTGTACAGTTTGTTTACTCACACACCTACTGAGGGACACTTTGGGTGTTTTAAGTTTTTGATTATTACAAGTAAAGGTGCCAAACATTAGTGTCCAGTTTGTTGATATAAATTGTCATTCTCTGAGATAAATGTCCAAGAGTGCTATTGCTAGGATATATGGCAACTATGTGCACAGTCCTTTAAGAGACTGTCGAATTATTTTGCAGAGGGGCTGGACCATTTTACATTTCCATTGAAATGTATGAGAACTCCAGTTCATCCACATCCTCACCAGTATTTAGTATTCTCACTTAAAAAAAAAAATCAGCTGTCTTAATGGGCATGTAGTAATATCCCATCATGGTCTTAGTATGAATTTCCCTCAAGAATAGTGATGCTGAACACCTTTTCAAGTATTTGCTACCATGTATATACCTTAGTGAGGTATTTCCATTCAGTTTCTAATTGGATTTTTTTTTCCCTTGTGGAGCTGTGAGAATTCTTTACCTATTCCAGAGATAGGTAATTTTTCAGAACTGTGTCTTGGAATTTCTTTGAGCATACAGAGCTATTTAAATTACCTGTTTTATGTTGGGTGAGTCAGGCTAGTTTGTGCTTTTTGAGAACAAGGACCATTTTGTCTAAGTTGTCAAATGTATATATGTGGAGTTATTGGCAGTATTCCATTATTTTATTGATATCTGAAAGTTATGTGGTGATATTTCATTTTATTCCTAACATTGGTGATTTATGTCTTATCTCTTTTTTTTTTCTCAGTCTTGCTAGGGATTTATTTATTTTATTGATCTTTTCAAAGAGCCAGCTTTTTATATCGTGATTTTCTGTTTTTCTGCTTTCAATTTCCTTGGTTCATTCTCTTCTCTTTATAATGTACTTTTGCTTGTTTTGGATTTATTTTGCTCTTACTTTTCCAGGTTCTCAATGTGGGAACTTACATAATTGATTTGAGACTTTTCTTTTTTCTAATATAAGCACTTCATGGTATAAATCCCCCTTTCAGTATTCATTTAACTTTGTCCCATGAATTTTGATATGTTGTATTTTCATCTTCATTCAGTCCATTTTACATTATTTTTAGTCCAATATATTTTTCATTGTCTTTTAAATTTGTGCTATGAGTCATGGATTATTTAAAAGTGTTTTGTTTAATTTCCAACGGTTTGGAACTATCCAATTATCTTCTATTCTTGCTTTCCAGTAAGTGACCATTTTAGAGAACAATCTTTATACAATTTTAATTGCTTTAAATTTTTTGAGGTTATTTTATGTCCCAAGATACAGTCTGTTTTAGTAATTGTTTTGTGCATATTTGAAAAGATTGTGTATTCTCCTGGAGTTAGATGGTGTATTCTAATAAATGTCCATTAGGTTCTGTCAGTTGGTGGTATAGTCAAATTCTTCTGTATACTATATACTGAATTTCTTTCTTGTTGTTTTATCAGTTGTTGAGCAAAGGGGTATTGAAGTGTCTAAATATAATTGTGAATTTGCTCTTTTTCCTTTTAGCCCTGTCAGTTTTTTCTTCACATATTTTGCAGTTCTCTTGTTCAGTATATATGCATTTATGATTGCTATTCTTATTGGACTGTCTCCCTTTTTGCTGTATAATATTCCCTGTATCTGGTAATTCTCTTTGCTCTCGTATTAATAGTTATTCTAGCTTCTTCAGTTGTGTGCATGGTAATTAATTTTCAACTAGTGTATCATTACATTTGAATTGTTTCTTATAGATGGCATTAAAGGGTCATTTTTCCGCTTTTGCCAACCTGTCTCCTTAAATTAGTGAATTAAAACTCTTTAATGAAATGTTGATATGTCAAGTCTGAGTCTCCCCATATATTTTATTTTATGCTTGTTTCCTTATTTTTCTTTTCTCTCTCTCTCTCTCTCTTTTTTTTTTTTTTTTTTTTTTTTTTGCTGTCCTGGGCTTACTTGAATATTTAGAATTTTATTTTGATCTATCTGCAGAGTCTCAGTGTAGCTCTTTTTTCCCCCCAGCTTTAGTGAGATATAATTGACATCCAGTGTTGAGTAAGTTTTAGGTATAAAATACATTGATTTCATACATAGATTTTTCAAAATGATTACCACTATAGTGTTAGCTTGTTAGAAGTTAACATCTTCATCCCATCACATAATTTACATATTTTTGTGGTTAGAATGTTTAATATCTACACTCTCAGCAATCTTAAAATATGTAATATATTATTAAGTATAATCTTGGGCTATACATTGGTCCCCAAAACTTACTTGTCTCATAACTGGAAATTACACCCTTTGACTAACTTCTCTGAGTTCTCCTAAACCCCTGGTAAATAATATTGTATTTTTACCTGCTGTAAGCTTACATCCACATATAAGTAATATCATACAGTATTTGTCTTTCTGACTTATTTCACTCGATATAGTGCCCTCAAGATCCATCCATATTGTCACAAATGTCCTTTATTCTCATGGCTGAATAATTGCCTGTGTGTGTGTGGGGTGTGTGTGTGTGTGTGTGTATGTATCTATATCTCACATTTTCTTTTATTGAGTTACCTGTTGACAGATATTTACATTGTTTCCATATCTTGGTAATTGTGAACAATGCTGCATTGAGTGTAGGTACCTCTTTGACATCATTTTTTCTTTTCCTTTTTTTTTTTTTCAGATATATACCAAGAAGTGGGATTGCTTGATTATATGGTAGTTTGATTTTTAATTTATTTTTTTACTCTTTTCCTTAGTGCCTGCACCAGTTAATATCCTTACCAACAGTGCCCAAGTAGTCCCGTTTCTCTGCATCCTCATCAATATTTACCTCTTTTCTTTTTGAAGACCTTCCTCATTCTAATATGTGTGAGCTGATAGCTTATTGTGATTTTAATTTACACTTCCCTGATGATTAGTGATATGGGGTACCATTTCCTGTACCTGTCGGCCAGCTGAATGTCTTCTTTGGAAAAATTCTGTTCAGCTTTATTATTAAATTCAGCCTATTTATAAGTTAGATTTTTTTATGGATTACTTGATTGCTATTGAGTTGTATGAGTTCCTTATATGTTTTGGGTACTAACTTTTTTAAAAGACTTTATTTATTTGAGAAGGAGAGAGAGAAAGAGAGTGAGCTCACACATGAGAGGGGGAAGGGCAGCTGCAGCAGGAGAGAGAGAAGCAAACTCACTGCTGAGCAGGGAGCCCTATGCAGGGCTTGAACCCAGAACGCAGAGATCAAGACCTGAGCAGAAGGCAGGTGCTTAACCAATTGAGTCACCCAGGTGACCCTTGGATGTTAACTTCTTAACAGATATATGATTTGCATATATTCTGTCTTATCCTGTATGTTGCCTTTTCATTTTGTTGTTTCTTTTGTTGTGTAGAAGCTGTCTGATAATATCCCACATTTTGATTTTTACTGTTGTAGCTTATGTTTTTGGTATCGTATACAAAACTTGGTGCTAAGACCAGGGTCAAGGGATTTTTCCCTATGCTCTCTTCTAGGAATTTTGTGGATTCAGGCAGTATGTTTAAGTCTCTTTAATAAATATAAAAAAATAAGTCTTTAATCCATTTCAAGTTAATTTTTTGTGAGTGTTTTAAGATAGAAATCTAGTTTCATTTTTCTGTGTGTGATTATCCAGTTTTCCAGCACCATTTTTTGAAGGGACTGTTCTTTCCCCATTGACTGTTGTTTACATACTTGTCAAATACTAGTTGGCTGTATATGTGAGGGTTTATTTCTTGGCTTTCAATTCTATTCCATTGTTCTATGTATCTGTTTTTATGCCAATAACCAACCCATTTTGAGTACTGTAGCTCTCAGTCAGGAAGTATAATTCCTCCAATGTTGTTTTTCTTCTTCAGAATTTCTTTGGGTATTCAGCCTTCTGTGGTTTCATAAAAATTTTGATTGTTTTTTCAATTCTTTGAAAAATTACTCTTGTGAAATTGATAGGAATTACATTAAATATATAGAAGTCTTTGGATAGTACGGACATTTTAACACTATTAATTCTTCCATTCTGTGAACACAAGATGTCTTCCCATTTGTGTCTTTTTCAGCTTCCCTCATCAGTCTTGTAGTTTTCTATGTATAGATCTTTTACCTCCTTTGATCAAATTTATTCTTAAGTGCTATATTGCTTTTTATACTATTGTGAATGGTATTATTTCTTTTTTAGATGTTTGGCTGTTAGTGTATAGAAATGCAACTGATTTATCAGTGTTGATTTTTGTATCCTGCAATATTTCAGAATTTGTTGATTTTTTTTTTCTAACTTTTTTTGGTTGAGTCTTTAGAATTTTCTTTATATAGGGTTATATCATTTGCAAACAAAGACAGTTTTTCTTTTCTGATTTTGATGCCTTTGTTTTGTTTTGTTTTGTTTGCCTTATTGCTCTGGCTTGGACTTCCAGTCCTGTGTTGAATAGGGGTGGCAAGAGTGGGGACTCTTGCCTTGTTCCTTCTTTTAGATGGTAAGCTTTCAACCTTTTACTTTTGAGTGTGATGTTAACTATGGGACTGTCATAGGTAGCCTTTATTACGTTGAGATTTGTTTCCTCTATACCAGGTTGTTGTTGTTGTTGTTGTTGTTGCTGTTTTAGTCATGAAAAGTTTTTTTTAATGCTTTTCTGCATCTATGATCATAAGATTTTTACCTATTATTTTGTATAGATGGTGTATCGTATTTGTTGATTTGTGTATATTGAAACATTACATCCCACGGATAATTCCTGTTTGTTCATGGTATATGATCCTTTTAATGTGGAGTTGAGTTGGGTTTGATAATATTTTGCTGATAATTTTTGCATATCCTAGGGATATGCAGGCCTATACTCTACACTTCTTACAGTGTACTTAATTAGCTATAGTACCAAGGTAATTCTGGCCTTGTAGAATAAGGTGGAAGTGCTCCTTCCTGTTCATTCACCCCCCACCCATTTCATTCACCTGGAAAATTTTAGGAAGAATTGGTATCACTTATCTTTTAGTGTTTAGTAGAAGTTTCCAGTAATACCAGCTGGTACTGGACTTCATGACAGTCTTGGCTGATTGTATATGTCTAGGAATTTATCCATTTCTTCTAGGTTTATCCAGTTTGTTGGTGTATAATTGTTAGTGATGTTTTATGATGCTTTGTCTTTCTTTGGCATCCATTGTAATATCTCTGCTTTCATTTCTTATTTTTAGTCTTATTTTCTTAATCTAGCTGAAAGTTAATTAGTGTATATTTAAAAAAAACAGCTTTTAGTAGAAAGAATACAGAAAAGCACATTTTTTTCCATCTTGTTTCAGATCTGGGAGTCTATAATTGATTTTACAATGAAATATTGACTTTGTATCCAGTAATTGTGTTAAACTTCTTTATTGAGCTTTTGTAGATTTTTTTTAATTTCCCATATATATACATTGTATCATCTGTGAATTTTTTTTTTCCCCTTCAAATTCTATTCCATTTTATTTCTTTTTGTTGCCTCATTACACCATCTGGTCCTCCAAAACGGTGTTGTTAAAGTGATCATACCCAGCATTCTTATGTATTTCCCTTTATCAAAGTGAGCACAGTATCTATTTATTTTATTTAGTTTAGGTATTTGTATGAATACTCTATCAGATTGAGTATTTCCTAGTATAAGATATTAAAAAATGGGCAGAAGATATGAACAGACACTTCTCCAATGAAGACATACAAATGGCTACCAGCCACATGAATAAATGTTCATCATCACTAGCCATCAGGGAGATTCAAATCAAAACCACATTGAGATACCACCTTACACCAGTTAGAATGGCCAATATTAGCAAGACAGGAAACAACGTGTATTGGAGAGGATGTGGAGAAAGGGGAACCCTCTTACACTGTTGGTGGGAATGCAAACTGGTGCAGCCACTTTGGAGAACAGTGTGGAGATTCCTCAGGAAATTAAAAATAGAGCTTCCCTATGACCCTGCAATTGCACTGCTGGGTATTTACCCCAAAGATACAGATGTAGTGAAAAGAAGGGCCATCTGTACCCCAATGTTTATAGCAGCAATGGCCACGGTCGCAAAACTGTGGAAAGAACCAAGATGCCCTTCAACGGATGAATGGATAAGGAAGATGTGGTCCATATACACTATGGAGTATTATGCCTCCATCAGAAAGGACGAATACCCAACTTTTGTAGCAACATGGACAGGACTGGAAGAGATTATGCTGAGTGAAATAAGTCAAACAGAGAAACTCAAGTATCATATGGTTTCACTTATTGGTGGAGCATAACAAATAATATAGAGGACAAGGGTAGATGGAGAGGAGAAGGGAGTTGAGGGAAATTGGAAGGGGAGGTGAACCATGAGAGACTATGGACTCTGAAAAACAACCTGAGGGTTTTGAAGGGGCGGGGGTGGGAGGGTGGGGGAACCAGGTGGTGGGTATTAGGGAGGGCACAGATTGCATGGAGCACTGGGTGTGGTGAAAAAACAATGAATACTGTTATGCTGAAAATAAATAAAAAATTTAATTAAAAAAAAGATTCTATGTAGTTCGCAGTTTACAATTTTTTTAATGAATTTGTATTGAATTTTATCAAATGTTTTACTATATCAGTATATAAACATGGTCAATTATGTGAATTGATTTTTGAATATCAAAACAGCCTTTCATATCTGGAATAACACAAGTTAGATTCACTTTGCTAATATTTTACTAAGGATTATAACTTTCATGTTCATAGGTGAAATTAATTTTATTATAACTTCATTGTCATGTTTTGGAATTAAAGACAGCTGATGGCATAAAAAGACTTAAAATTTGTTTTCCATTTTTCACAGGTAGAGTTTCCTCCTAATATGTTTGAAGAATTCACTAATGTGAATTCTTTTGGGGAATGATTTTAAGAATAGATTTAATATTTTTGATCTAACCTTACCACCTTGAATAGTTATGGTGTTCGGGAAATTTTATTCAAATAATTGAACTTATTGGTATAATTGAAGAGCTCATTGTAGTAAGTGGAGATTCACCACATGCCATTTCCCTACCCTAATGTTAATAGGGTCCCAAGTAGAGGTGGAGCAGAGACCAACTGCTGATCTGTACCCATATCTATAGTTTGGTAGGAATGAGGAATAAATACTTGTGTTAAGAGAATGAAATTTTAGGGATCGTTTATGATTTTATTATAAGCTGATAATACTGTCAACATGGTTTAGAATTATTTTTATGATGGAAGTATACTTAACATTCAGTGTTATATTGGTTTCAGGTTTACAGTATACTTCTGTAATTATATGCATTACTCAGTGCTCATCAGTATAAGTGAACCTTTAATCCCCTTTATCTATTTCACCCATTCCCCACCCTTCTTCCCTCTAGCAACCACCTGTTTTCTGTATTTAAGAGCCTGGTGTTTTGTCTGTGTTTTTTTTTTTCTTTGTTTTGTTTTTTAAATCCCACTTATGAGTGAAATGTGGTAGTGGTCTTTGTCTTACTCACTTCACTTAGCGTTATACCCCTAGATCCATCCATGTTGTTGCAAATGTCAAGATCTCATTCTATTTTATGGCTGAGTAATACAGACACACACACACACACACACACACACACACACACACCCACATATTCTTTATCCATTCATGAATAGATGGACATGGTTAGGTTGTTTCTTTATCTTGGGTACTGTAAATAGTGCTACAATAAGTATGTGGGTACATGTATATTTTCAACTTAGTCCTTCTGTTTTCTTTGAATAACCTGAAAAGACCCTAAATCACCAAAGAAATTTTGAGAGACAAGAGCAAAGCTGGATATATCACAATCCCAGATTTCAGGATATACCACAAAGGTTTAGTAATCAAAGCAGTATAGGACTTGCACAAAAATAGACACATAAATCAATGGAATAGAGGAGTCCAGAAATAAACCCAACATTTATGGTCAATTAATCTAGGACAAAGGAGGCAAGAATATACAATGGGGAAAAGACTATCTTTACAACCAGTGGTACTGGGAAAACTGTACAGCTCCATGCAAAAGAATGATATTGGACCACTTTCTCACACCATACACAAAAATAAACTCAGAATGGATTAAAGACCTAAATGTGAGACCTGGAACCATAAAAATCTCAGAAGAGAACAAAGGCAGTAATTTCCGTGACATTGGCAATACCAATTTTTTCTAGATATGTCTCCAAAGGCAAAGGAAACAAAAGCAAAATTAAAGTGTTAGGACTACATCAAAACAAAATTTTTGTACAGTGAAGGAAACCACCAACAAAACAAAAAGGCAAGCTATTCAATGGGAGAAAATATTTCTGAATTATATATCTGATAAGGGGTTAATATACAAAATATATAAAGAACTTATAAAATCCAACACCAAAAGAACCAAAAATAATCCCATTAAAAATGGGCAGGGGAAAAAAAAAAATAATGGGCAGGGGGTCATTTTTTTTCCAAAGAATACATACAGATAGCCAGGAGCCACATGAAAAAAATGCTCAAAATCAATCATCATCAAGGAAATGCAGATCAAAACAACAATGAGAAATAAATTCACACCTATTGAGATATCAATTCACATCTGTCAGAATGGCTAAAATCAAACGAGAAGAAATAACCTATGCTGATGAAGATGTAGACAAAAAGGAACCCTCATGCACTGTTGGTGAGAATGCAGATTGTGTAGTAACTGGAGAGAACAGTGTGGAGTTCCCTCTAAAAATTAAAAATAGAACTACCATGTGACCTAGTAATTCCACTACTGGGTAAGAATTTTTGTTTAAAATCAGAGGTTTCATATTTTATTTGAATAAAAGCATTATATACTAGGTTTGAAGATTTAAATGTATCATTGGATAGGTTTCTCATAGAGTTTAATGTTATGTCGAAATGAAAGTGGCCTTTGAAAAGGATAAGAAAAGCAATTTAAAATTGCTAGTATGGTGAAAAATTTGAGTTTTTGTTTAAATATACAGAAGCAATATTTTTGAAATATGTCTGTTTTCTCGAATTTCTAGAAAGCTTTATCCTTAGATATGTATTTTCACTTATCCTATAGGATTTACAGTTATGTCTGTTTATATTTTCTGTCAACTCTGATTTTATCTTAACTTTTATCTTCTCCTTCTACCACAAAATATTGAATAGTTTTTTAAATTCCCAAACATCCCTTTTTCCATTATCATTGATTAGTGAGAAATTTCTAGCAGTACTAGAGAGACACTCTATTAATCTCTAGTGAAAACTAAACTAGATTGTGTCATTATGATTTCCTCAATTTTGCTGAATTTTGAACTTCAAATACCTCCTCTGTTGGTAATGCTGTTAAAGTACTAAGAATTAAAATTCTGACTTTGCTGATTCCATAGTCAGTATTGATAGATGAAATCACATGATTTATAGTTGCTTGTGTTGTGAATTTGATTACTTAATTACCTTTTTAATTTTGATATCTGACTTCTCTGACAGTGCTATATATGCATAGGTGTTTTGATGTGTCTATTTTTTTTATTAAATATTGCTTCTATGACAACTCTCAACATGTTTCCTATTTCTCAATGAAAAATTTACAACTTATCTTTCCAAGTGAGGGAAAAGAAAACAGCTCTGAGTTAACTCTTCCTTAATCCTTACCAAATTGATCAATGAACATATAAAAACCTCCTTCATTTAATGAACATATTTTTATTGAGTCTTTTTTATTTTAGGTGTTTTAAAAAGCTTTGGGAACAGAGCGATAATAAAGACAAAACTGAAGTCTTCAATGAATTTACCTAACAATTTTGGCTTTTGTCTCTGTCCCACAAATTAGTTGCTGAAATTTCTTCTGTGATTCCCTTACTTTAAAAAAACAGTGAAAATAGGGGAACCTGAGTGGCATAGTCTGTTAAACCTCTGACTCTTGGTTTCTGCTCAGATGGTGATGTCAGGGTCCTGAAACTGAGCACTACAGCAGGTTCCATGCCCAGTGTGGAATCTGCTTGGGATTCTCTCTCCTACTCCCTCTGCCCCTCCCACTTGTGCTCACTTTTGTACTCTTTCTCTCTCAAATAAGTGTTTAAAAAACTTTAAAAATTAAAGGCTGTTAAAGATGTTTTATTATCCATTTGTATTGTGTTCAGTTAGTTCTTAACTTATATGACAATTCAATTTTCCTGTCTTTGATTATAAAATTTTAGTAAGGAGTACATAAACCTGTGAACTAGTATTAATTCTGAGGATAGCAAATGCCAGTGAGGGTATTATTATGATAATGTTAATAATAATATAGGGTGTGCCCCAAATGGATAAAGATGGACATGTCTTGGTTCATTTCTGTACACTTTCTAACATTTTCCTGAAACTGGTTATGGTAGATCATACTGTTGTTTCATTAAGGGTAATAAACCAGTTTAAATTTTCACCATATGTATCTTTCTGTCATTGAAAAATATAATGAATAAATAATAGTGAAGTCCTGTAATGAGTCAAGCACCAAACTAAACATATTCCCATCTCTTGCCATTTTAGCTCTCACCAAGTCACTGAGAGGTAAGCATCATTCTATGTATGCTATAGCTAAGGGAAGTAGGGCTGCAGTAACTTAAATGACTTGTCTAAGATTCACTTGATTTGTAATTCAAAAAAGGTTAGTTGAACCCACACTATTAGGCAATTGCCCTCTGAATTGTACTACCAGATGGTAGTGGTATTATGAAGTGATGAAGCCAACTAATATATCCCATTAGTTTGTTGTTAGAAGTTACATAAATTGGATTCACTCTAATTCATCTGATAATGCTCTAAATATTTTGTGAGAGTAATAAACACATATACATTCCTAATTCAGTTCATTGCAGATATCTAGTTAGCATGTAAAAGTTGAGAAGACAGTAAAACCAGAGACAATGTGGAGAAGAAAGTGGTAAGAGTTTGGAAAGGTGTTTATGCCAGTGTGTGGTGTCAAACTAAATGAAAAGAATGGATGGAATAAGGTTTGATCAGATGGATGGGTAGAATGAAATAGCACAATTTATGGAAAAACAGCAAACAGATGCTTCAGAGAAGAAAAAGGAGGCAGAAGACAGAATAATTCAGTATGGAAGGAGTTTTTCTGAGTTTCATTATAGTGCCATTAATAGGACTATTAGGATTTAATGGGAAAAAACTGAACAATTAGGCTATCCTCTCCTAACTCATTAGTGGAAAAGTAATTATTTTAACCTCAGATTCTCTGCTCTCAAAAAATCACTTCAACTGCTTATGTCTCCTGCTTTTTCCAAGTAAGTCCACTCCTATCCCACAGTTTCCACAGGGCTGACTTGACCTCTTTGTTCTGAACTCTATAGATGAGAGGATATGGCATGGGGGTGATAATATTAGAGAACAGACACCATCTTGTCCACAGAAAAATGTAGAGAAGGGATGAACATAGATTAAAATACAGGGTCCAAAGAAGAGTGTTACTCCTATGAGGTGGGAGCCACAGGTGGAGAGTGCCTTTCACCTTCCCTCCTTGGAGAGAATCTTGACCAGGATAGTGGAGTAAGGAGAAACCAGCACCACAAAGGAGCTGGTAGAGCTCAGCCCACTGTAAGATACTATTAACAATTCAATGACAAATGTGTCTGCACAAGCACATTGAGGACAGGGGGAACATCACAGAAGAAGTTGTCCACCTGTTTTGGTCCACAAAAAGGCAGATGGATAGTGAGAATCATCCGGACAGAGTGCACAAACCCTCCCATCCATTAGGGAGCCACCAACACACAAAACAGTCCTCAACTCATAATGGTATAGTGCAGGTGGTTACAACTTGCAACATGGCAATCATAGACCATCACTGTGAACAAGAATATCTCAGCTGACCTTCAAAATGCAGAAAGAAGAACTGCATGATGCATTGGTCATAGGGAATGAGTTTGTCTTTATCAAGAAAGTCAGCCAGAAGCTTAGGGGTAGTTACTGTTGAATAACTATAATAATAAGTCCAGGAAAGAGAGGTTGCCAAGAAGGAAATGCATGGGTGATGAATTAATATAATTATCAGAGGCCGCTATGACCATGATGACATTGCCTACTCACGTTGAACACATAGAAGAAAAGACATAGTCCAAATAACCTTCCCTCAATAGATGGGGTCTCTGAGAAGCCTTCTAGGACAAAGTTTCTCACCACCTCTGGTTTTTATCTATTTGACCTGGCTCCTTGATCAAAGAAATTAAGCAAGGGGCATTAGTAACTATGGAAGTGAATGAGATACTTCATACAAAATGCAAGAATCTTCACATTTCAGAGGAAATACTTCTCTCTAGGATACACCTTGTTGATTCATTAGAAGTTATTTTCTCCTTAGCTGATACTGAATATATATTCTTCAGTAAGTTTCAACTTTAAGACAATAATGAAGTAGTCAAGGTATTTTGGAACATGAAGTCACCTGGTCTGGGGCCTTTAACTTCAACCTGATGTATCTCTGCCTTCCATAAATCAGTATTTTCCTCCTCTCTTCATTTTTACATTCACTATCAAGACCTAAGTTAATTTTCCTTGACATACTAGTTTTTGTTTTGTTTTGTTTAATAAAAGTCTTCAGGAAAAAAAATCTCAAAGGTAGAATTTAAGATTCCATGTGACGGGCATTAGGATCTGTAGAGATTTTCCTTGGGATAGCAAATCACCCTATGTAGATGGTTAGGCTGCTGTAGTAACCCTGTTAACTTCTGTATTCCTATAACTCTTATGGGGCTCTACCCTTTGCACAGGACCGGAGGAAGGATCATTTCACTTTGAGTTTATTGCTAGGTCATTGACCCTCACTTAAGTTTCCTGAATGTCTGCCCATCTAGAGTACATTTCTGTCCAACTTATTGTATCTAACACATTTCTTATCATCTGTACTAACGGTGGAAATAAGGGTGCAGGTTGTGCTCTTAATGATAAAAATAGAATGATAAAAGGGCTATTTATACATTCAGGTGACTTCCTTTTTTATCCTATCAAATTGAGTAAAAAGAAATTATTTCTCTGAGATAAAAAGAATTAGCATTTAAAACATGGTATGCTATAATGAAGTACTCTCTTGACAACATGTACATCATCTATTATTTTATTATTGTTACAAATAGTGCTGTAGTAAACAATATTGAATTTTGAATTTTGTTCATTGTTTTTTAGACATTTATTATTTATAAGGGATAGAGACCTGAAAGTGAAATTTCTGAGGCAGATGTTGACAGAATATTTTTTTTCTCTCCCAGGGTCGCTAGACTACCTTATGCTCCCATGAATAATATACATGACACTAATTTCACACTCTTTTCCACACTGGATAATATCAGTTGTTACTGTTATTTAATTTTAATTTTACAAGTGTGATGGGTAAAAATTATACCTTGTTAACTTAATTTGCATTTGCCTTATCACAGTGTGAATGAACATTTTTTAAGATTTTTATTAGTTAGAGGGGAGGAATGAAGATGGTGGAGAAGTAGCAGGCTGATGCGACATCAGGTAGCAGGAGATCAGCTAGATAGCTCAAACCATTCCAAACACCTACAAATCCAACAGGAGATCAAAGAGAAGAAGAGCAACAATTCTAGAAACAGAAAATTGACCATTTTCTGAAAGGTAGGACTGGCAGAGAAGTGAATCCAAAGCAACGGGAAGATAGACCACAGGGGGAGGGGCCAGCTCCCGGCAAGCGGCGGAGTAACAGAGCACAAAATCAGGATTTTAATAGTCTGCTTCACTGAGGGACATCACTCCAGAGGCTAAACCAGGGTGAAGCCCACGTGGAGAAAGCATGGCCTCAGGTCCCGTGGGGTCACAGATGGATCGGGGGTGTCTGAGTGTCACAGAGCTCACAGGTATTAGAGCAGGGAAGCTGGCTACAGCAACAGAGCTGAGGAGTGAGCTCTCAACTCAGAGTTACCTTGAACAGTAATCTGTGGCACAGGCTGGTGCTCTGTGAGTGTGGTCCCCACAAGATCCAGGGAGACCACGACCTGGAAAAGCTCAGGGATCTGTGGGGTTCAGAGACTCCAGGCAGAGCCTGTATGCCAGACACAGAGATGCTTGGTCACAGGCTGGGTGAGCTTGGAGCGTAGCTGGAGGCCAGGGGTACGGGAGTGACTGAGTGCTTTTCTCTGAGGGCACACTGAAGAGTGGGGCCCTGAGCTCTTGGCTCCTTCAGGCCAGAGATTGGGAGGCTTCCATTTTCATTCTCATCTTCCAGAACTGTGCGGGAAACACTCAGGGAACAAAAGCTCCTGAGAGCAAACCCCAGCGGATTACTTAGCCTGGCCCCTGGTAAGGGTGGTACAATTCCACCTGGGGCAAGGACACTTGAGAATCACTACAACAGGCCCCTACCCCAGAAGTTCAACAAGAAATCCAGCCAAGCCTAAATTCACTTACCAAGGAGAACAGCAGAATTCCAGAGGAGGAGAAAGCAAAGCATGGAATTCATGGCTTTCTCCCCATGAATCTTTAGTCTTGCGAAGTTATTTTTTTAAATTTTTTTCTTCTATTTTTTTTAACTTTTACCCTTTCCTCTTTTAACATTTTTTAACTAGTTTATCTTAATATATTTCATTAAAAAATATTTTTTGAACCTTCATTATAGTCATATTTTATACTTCATTGTATCTAACTTTATTTTTTGTATACACATAGGGTTTTTCTTCTAAAAAATTTGGGGTACAACTTCTTCTAATAGATAAAAATATACCCTAAATCTAGCACCGGGCTTCATCTAGTCACCAGCCTGAGCAAATTATCTCCACGTTCTTTTTCTTTATTCTCCCAACTAACTTACTTTATCAACTCCTTTGTTAGAAATAATAAAAAAAATTTCATCTTCATTGGAGAAGTGTCTGTTCATATCTTCTGCCCATTTTTTAATATGATTATCTGTTTTGTGTGGGTTGAGTTTGAGGAGTTCTTTATAGATCCTGGATATCAACCTTTTGTCTGTACTGTCATTTGCAAATATCTTCTCCCATTCCGTGGGTTGCCTCTTTGTTTTGATGACTGTTTCTTTTGCTATGCAGAAGCTTTTGATCTTGATGAAGTCCCAAAAGTTCATCTTTGCCTTTGTTTCCTTTGCCTTTGGAGACATATCTTGAAAGAAGTTACTGTGGCTGATATCAAAGAGGTTACTCCCTATGTTCTCCTCGAGGATTCTGATGGATTCCTGTCTCACGTTGAGGTCTTTTATCCATTTCGAGTTTATCTTTGTGTACGGTGTAAGAGAATGGTCAAGTTTCATTCTTCTACATATAGCTGTCCAGTTTTCCCAGCACCATTTATTGAAGAGACTGTCTTTTTTCCACTGGATATTTTTTCCTGTTTTGTTGAAGATGATTTGACCATAGAGTTGAGGGTCCATATCTGGGCTCTCTACCAGACACATGAAAAAATGTTCATCATCACTAGCCATCAGGGAGATTCAAATCAAAACCACATTGAGATACCACCTTACACCAGTTAGAATGGCCAAAATTAGCAAGACAGGAAACAACGTGTGTTGGAGAGGATGTGGAGAAAGGAGAACCCTCTTACACTGTTGGTGGGAATGCAAACTGGTGCAGCCACTTTGGAGAACAGTGTGGAGATTCCTCAGGAAATTAAAAATAGAGCTTCCCTATGACCCTGCAATTGCACTGCTGGGTATTTACCCCAAAGATACAGATGTAGTGAAAAGAAGGGCCATCTGTACCCCAATGTTTATAGCAGCAATGGCCACGGTCGCCAAACTGTTTAAAGAACCCAGATGCCCTTCAACGGATGAATGGATAAGGAAGATGTGGTCCATATACACTATGGAGTATTATGCCTCCATCAGAAAGGACGAATACCCAACTTTTGTAGCAACATGGACGGGACTGGAAGAGATTATGCTGAGTGAAATAAGTCAAGCAGAGAAAGTCAAGTATCATATGGTTTCACTTATTGGTGGAGCATAACAAATAATATAGAGGACAAGGGTAGATGGAGAGGAGAAGGGAGTTGAGGGAAATTGGAAGGGGAGGTGAACCATGAGAGACTATGGACTCTGAAAAACAACCTGAGGGTTTTGAAGGGGCGGGGGTGGGAGGGTGGGGGAACCAGGTGGTGGGTATTAGAGAGGGCACAGATTGCATGGAGCACTGGGTGTGGTGAAAAAACAATGAATACTGTTATGCTGAAAATAAATAAAAAATTTAATTTAAAAAAAATTTCATCTTTATATTCATATTACATCCCTTCATTGTGTTTACCCTTATATATGTTTTTCATTCTTTAAAATTTTGGGAGGAAGTTTCTTCTAAGAGACCAAAATACTCCCAAAATTAAGCGGGTGACCTGTTCTAGTCACCAGTCTAATATATATATATATTTTCTTTTTTATATCTTTTCGTTATTTGTTTTCTTTTTTAATTTTTTTTTCTGAACTTCTTTTTACTCCCCTTTATCCCCCCTCCCCCACGATTTGGGGTCTCTTCTGACTTGGTAAAAGCACATTTTCCTGGGGTCTTTGCCACCTGTTTAGTATTTTATTTACTCCTTCATATATTCTTATCTGGACAAAATGACAACGTGGAAAAACTCACCACACACACACAAAAAAAAGAACAAGAGGCAGTACCAAAGGCTAGGGACCTAATCAATACAGACATTGGTAATATGTCAGATCTAGAGTTCAGAATGATGATTCTCAAGGTTCTAGCTGGGCTCGAAAAAGGCATGGAAGATATTAGAGAAACCCTGTCTAGAGAAATAAAAGCCCTTTCTGGAGAAAAAACAAAAAACAAAAAAAAAAAAACAAAAAAAACTAAAATCTAACCAAGTTGAAATAAAAAAAGCTATTAATGAGGTGCAATAAAAAATGGAGGCTCTTAATGCTAGGATAAATGAGGCAGAAGAAAGAATTAGTGATATAGAAGACCAAATGATGGAGAATAGAGAAGCTGAGAGAAAGAAGGCAAAAAACTATTGGACCATGAGGGGAGAATTCGAGAGATAAGTGATACCATAAGATGAAACAACATTAGAATAATTGGGATTCCAGAAGAAGAAGAAAGAGGGGAGCAGAAGGTATATTGGAGATAATTATTGTAGAGAATTTCCCTAATATGGCAAAGGAAATAAGCATCAAAATCCAGGAGGTGCAAAGAAACCCCTCAAAATCAATAAGAATACGTCCACACCCTATCACCTAGTAGTAAAATTTACAAGTCTTAGCGACAAAGAGAAAATCCTGAAAGCAGCCCAGGACAAGAAGTCTATAACATACAATGGTAAAAATATTAGATTGGCAACGGACATATCCACAGAGACCTGGCAGGCCAGAAAGAATGGGCACCATATATTCAGAGCACTAAATGAGAAAAACATGCAGACAAGAATACTATATACAGCTAGGCTATCATTGAAAATAGAAGGAGAGATAAAGAGCTTCCAGGACAAACAAAAACTAAAAGAATTTGTAAACACCAAACCAACTCTACAGGAAATATTGAAAGGGGTCCTCTAAGCAAAGAGAGAGCCTAAAAGTAGTAGACCAGAAAGGAACAGAGACAATATACAGTAATAGTCACCTTACAGGCAACACAATGGCACTAAATCCATATCTCTCAATAGTCACCCTGAATGTTAATGGGCTAAATGCCCCAATCAAAAGACACAGGGTATCAGAATGGATAAGAAAAAACAAAACCCGTCAATATGCTGTCTACAAGAAACTCATTTTAGACCCAAAGAAACCTCCAGATTTAAAGTGAGGGGGTAGAAAACAATTTACCATGCTAATGGACATCAGATGAAAGCTGGGGTGGCAATCCTTATATCAGATCAATTCGATTTTAAGCCAAAGACTATAATAAGAGATGAAGAAAGACACTATATCATAGTCAAAGGGTCTGTCCAACAAGAAGATCTAACAATTTTAAATAATCTATGCCCTTAACATGGGAGCAGCCAACTATATAAACCAACTAATAACAAACTCAAACACATCAACAATAATAGTAGGGTACTTTAACATTCCCCTCACTGAAATGGACAGATCATCCAAGCAAAAGATCAACAAGGAAATAAAGGCCTTAAATAACACGCTGGACCAGATGAACATCACAGATATATTCAGAATATTCCATCCCAAAGCAAAAGAATATACGTTCTTCTCTAATGCACATGGAACATTCTCCAAAATAGATCATATCCTGGGTCATAAATCAGGTCTCAACTGGTATCAAAAGATTGGGATCAGGGACGCCTGGGTAGCTCATTGGATTAAAGCCTCTGCCTTCGGCTCAGGTCATGATCCCAGGGTCGTGGGATCAAGCCCCACATCAGGCTCTCTGCTCTGTGGGGAGCCTGCTTCCTCCCTTCTCTCTCTCTGCCTGTCTCTCTGCCTACTTGTGATCTGTCCGTCAAACAAATGAATAAAATTAAAAAAAAAAAAGAAAAAAAAAAGATTGGGATCATTCCCTGCATATTTTCAGACCACAATGTTCTGAAGCTAGAATTCAATCACAAGAGGAAATTTAGAAAGAACCCAAATACATGGAGACTAAACAGCATCCTTCTAAAGAATGAATGGGTCAATCAGGAAATTAAAGAAGAATTGAAAAAATTCATGGAAACAAATGATAATGAAATCACAATGGTTCAAAATCTGTGGGACACAGCAAAGGCAGTCCTGAGAGGAAAATAGATAGCGGTGCAAGCCTTTCTCAAGAAACAAGAAAGGTCTCAAATACACAACCTAACCCCACACCTAAAGGAGCTGGAGAGAGAACAACAAAGAAAGCCTAAACCCAGCAGGAGAAGAGAAATCATAAAGATCAGAGCAGAAATCAATGAAATAGAAACCAAAAAACAATAGAACAAATCAACAAAACTAGGAGCTGGTACTTTGAAAGAATTAATAGGATTGATAAGCCCCTGGCCAGACTTATCAAAAAGAAAAGAGAAAGGACCCAAATAAATAAAATCATGAATTAATTAGGAGAGATCACCACCAACACCAAATAAATACAAACAATTCTAAGAACATATTATGAGCAACTCTACGCCAACAAATTTGACAATCTGGAAGAAATGGATGTATTCTTAGAGACATAAACTGCCGCAACTGAACCAGAAAGAAATAGATAACGTGAACAGGCCCATAACCAGTAAGGAGATTGAAACAGTCATCAAAAATCTCCAAACAAACAAAAGCCCAGGGCCAGATGGCTTCCCAGGGGAATTCTACCAAACATTTAAGGAAGAATTAATTCCTATTCTCCTGAAACTGTTCCAAAAAATAGGAATGGAAGGAAAACTTCCAAACTCATTGATGGACTAGCATCACCTTGATCCCAAAACCAGACAAGGATCCCATCAAAAAAGAGAATTACAGACCAGTATCATTGATGAACAAATGCAAAAATTCTCACCAAAATACTAGCCAATGGGACCCAACAGTAAATTAAAAGGATTATTCACCACGACCAAGTGGGATTTATTCCAGGGCTGCAAGGTTGGTTCAACATCCACATATCAATCAATGTGATACAATACATTAATAAAAGAAAGAACAAGAACCCTATGATACTCTCAATAGATGCTGAAAAAGCATTTGACAAAGTACAGCATCCCTTCTTGATCAAAACTCTTCAAAGTGTAGGGATAGAGGAAATATACCTCAATATTATCAAAGCCACCTATGAAAAACCCACCACAAACATCATTCTCAATAGAGAAAAGCTGAGAGCTTTTCCTCTAAGGTCAGGAACACGGCAGGGATGTCCATCATCACCATTGCTATTCAACATAGTACTGGAAGTCCTAGCCTCAGCAATCAGACAACAACAAGAAATTAAAGGCATCCAAATCAGCAAAGAAGAAGTCAAACTATTACTCTTTGCAGATGATGATATACAATATGTGGAAAACCCAAACGACTCCTCTCCAAATCAGCTAAAACTTGTACAGGAATTCAGTTAAGTGTCAGGATATAAAATCAGTGCACAGAAATCAGTTGCATTTCTATACACCAACAATAAGACAGAAGAAAGAGAAGTTAAGGCGTCAGTCCCATTTACAACTGCACCCAAAACCATGAGATACCTAGGAATAAACCTAACCAAAGAGGCAAAGAATCTATACTCAGAAAACTATAAAGTACTCATAAAAAAATGGCAGAAGACACAAAGAAATGGAAAAATATTTCATGCTCATGGATTGGAAGAACAAATATTGTGAAAATGTCTATGCTACCTAAAGCAATCTACACATTTAATGCAATCCCTACCAAAATCCCGTCCATTTTATTTTCAAAGAAATGGAACAAATAATCCTAAAATTTATATGGAACCGGAAAAGACCTCGAATGGCCAAAAGAATATTGAAAAAGAAAGCCAAAGTTGGTGGCATCACAATTCCAGACTTCAAGCTCTATTACAAAGCTGTCATCATCAAGACAGTGTGGTATGGGCACAAAAACAGACACATAGGTCAATGCAATAGAATAGAGAGCCCAGAAATAGACCCTCAACTCTATGGTAAACTAATCTTTGACAAAGCAGGAAGGAATGTCCAATGGAAAAAAGATAGCCTCTTCAACAAATGGTGCTGCGAAAATTGGACAGCCACATGCAGAAAAATGAAACTGGACATTTCCTTACAGCACACACGAAAATAAACTCAAAATGGATGAAGGACCTCAATGTGAGAAAGGAATCCATCAAAACCCTTGAGGAGAACACAGGCAGCAACCTCTTTGACCTCAACCGCAGCAACTTCTTCCTAGGAACATTGCCAAAGGCAAGGGAAGCAAGGGCAAAAATGAACTATTGGGATTTCATCAAGATCAAAAGCTTTTGCACAGCAGAGGAAACAAAGGAAACAGTTAACAAAACCAAAAGACAACCACTGACAGAATGGGAGAAGATATTTGCAAATGACATATCAGATAAAGGTCTAGTATCCAAAATCTATAAAGAACTTACCAAACTCAACACCCAACGAACACATAATCCAATCAAGAAATGGGCAGAGGACATAAACAGACATTTCTGCAAAGAAGACATCCAGATGGCCAACAGACTTATGAAAAAGTGCTCCACATCACTGGGCATCAGGGAAATACAAATCAAAACCACAATGAGATACCACCTCACACCAGTCAGAATGGCTAAAATTAACAAGTCAGGAAATGACAGATGCTGGTGAGGATGCAGAGAAAGGGGAACCCTCCTACACTGTTGGTGGGAATGCAAGCTGTTGCAACCACTCTGGAAAACAGCATGGAGGTTCCTCAAAAAGTTGAAAATAGAGCTACCTTGTGACCCAGCAATTGCACTACTGGGTATTTACCCTAAAGATACAAATGTAGTGATCCAAAGGGGCACGTGCACCCAAATGTTTATAGCAGCAATGTCCACAATAGCCAAACTATGGAAAGAACCTAGATGTCCATCAACAGATGAATGGATAAAGAAGATGTGGTATACATATACAATTAAATACTATGCAGCCATCAAAAGAAATGAAATCTTGCCATTTGCAATGATGTGGATGGAACTGGAGAGTATTATACTGAGTGAAATAAGTCAATCGGAGAAAGACAACTATCATTTGATCTCCCTGATATGAGGAAGTGGAGATGCAAAGGTGGGGGGGGGGTTTGGGGGGGTAGGAAAAGAAGAAATGAAACAAGATGGGATTGGGAGGGAGACAAACCATTAAAGACTCTTAATGTCACAAAACAACCTAAGGGTGGCCGGGGGGAGGGGTGTAGGGAGAGGGTGGTGGGGTTATGGACATTGGGGAGAGTTTGTGCTATGGTGAGTGCTGTGAAGTGTATAAACCTGGCGATTCACAGACCTGTACCCCTGGGGTTAATAATACATTATATGTTTATAAAAAATTTAAAAAATTAAAAAAAATGATGTTAAACTATTCCTAGGCTATCTGGCTCCAGAGTCTGGTGTCTTAAACCACTATACTGCTTCTTGATAAACTCTACTTGGTCAGAAGATAGTATTAAAATATCCTTCCAAATTCCAGATGCCTGTGATTTATTAAGGATTTTGTACTACCATTGTTAAGTTTAATATGGGGGTATGCTAATGTTATCAAATGAATTAAAGCAAACTTTTGAATTAAAAGATTTTTATTAGTTACATATTCTGAAGGTTTCACATTCATATTGTCACTTTACATACTGAGTGTTTGTTTTCATTATTAATATACAGAAGTTCTCTAGATATAAAGATATTGCATGATGCAGATGTTTGGAATATTTACTTTTAGTTCAAATTTACAATCAATTGAATTTTTACTTATGTAAACTTCCAACCAAATGGAGAAATAGAACATCAAAGAGGTATCCTCATGCCACCCCCTCAGTCAGTAATCCTTATGGTTAACTTTTTTAAATGATTTATATCACATTTGATTAACTTTGAACTTCATCTAAATGAGATTATACGATACATGTGCTCCATATATTTGATTACTTGATGTGAAACTTATCCAAACCTTGATGTTTATCAGTATTTGTACACTTTTATTGCCATTGAGATGTATTATTGCTTGCATTGTATGAACATATCAAATTTACTTACACATGACACTGCTGGACTTTTTGGATGGTTTCTCATTTTTGGAAGATACAAATACAGATGTTATGACAATTCATATACATGTTTATTGAAGGAAATAACTCTCATTTCTGTTGGATGTTATAGTAAGTGGGACTTTTTAATCCTTGAGTAGATAGAGATTTAGTGTTACAAACTGTCAGATATTCTTCAGATGTGATTGTACTAATTTACAATCTCCCAACATTTTAAGAGAGTTTATGTGTCTCCACATCCTCTTAAACACTTGTAATTATCCATCTTTAAAATATATATGTTTGAGGGACTCTTAGGTGACACAGTCAGCTAAGTGTCCAGCTCTTGATTTTGGCTCAGGTCATGATCTCGGGGTTGTGAGATCAAGCCCCATGTGGATCTGCTTAAGCCTCTCTTACTGTCTCCCTCTACCCCTTATACACTCTCTCTCTTGCTGTCTTTAAAGTAAATAGATCTTTAAAATAAATAAATACACACACACACACACACACACACATATTTTAGTCATTCTTCTGGGTGTGTATCTGTGCTTTAATTTGTATATTCTTGGTAAGTAATGATAATGAACACATTTTTCACGTGGAAATTTTTTTCTGCTCAATATTTTTATTTTTTTCACTCAAAATTTTTATTTTTTTATTTGAATATAATTAACAATGTTACATTAGTTTCAGGTGTACGGTATCATGGTTTAGATAATCTCTATGTTATGCTGTGCTCACAAGTGTAGCTACTGTCACCATACAATGTTGTTACAATATAATTGACTATATTCCCTATGCTATACCTTCCATCCCCAATGACTACTTCATTCCATAACTGGAAGCCTGTGTCTCCCATTCCCCATTCACCCATTTTGCCCATTCCCCTATCCTCCTCCCCTCTGGCAACTGTGTTTGCTCTCTGTATTTATGGCTATTTCTGCCTTTTGTTTGGAAATCTTTTTCATGAAGTGTCCATTCAGATTTTTTGCTCAGTTGTTAGTTGGATCATCTGTATTTTATTGACTTACACAAGTTTTTTTTTTTGAATAATGTATAATAAAACCCTTAGTTGGATATATGTTTGCAATGATGTAATCTTTTTGATGACTTAGCATTTCACTTTCTTAGTGGTGTATTTCAGTAAACAGAAGTTCTTTAAAGATGTCAGGTTTTATATATATATATATATATGTGTGTGTATATATATACACATATATATGTATATGTATATGTATATATATACACATATATATATACATATATATGGTTACAGACAGTAGTGTTTTAAGAACTCATCTCTCTGAAAATCATGAACATATTCTGTTATAAACTAGATGCCTAAATATTTTAGCTTTTACATTTGAGAATATGATCTGTTTTAAATTAAATTTTGTGTGTGGTGAAATTTCTTCACTTAATTTCTCTCAGTTATGTGTTTTCGTATTGAGATGAAAGGTCTTGTATCATTTTTTTGTTAGAGTTTTTTTCATCTTTATGACATTTTTGAACTATTGTAAACATTTCCCCTCTATTTTCTAGATTGGTTGTAGCGAATTTGCTAAATTCACATAGCATAGATACTACATTGAATCTGTAGTTTACTGTTAGTTATGTGGACATCTTAACAATATTAAGTCTTCCAATCCATGAATGTGCAGGATATATTTACATTTATTTGTGTCTCTAATTTCTTTATCGATGTTAATAGTTTTCAGGATAAAGTCTTTCATGTCCTTGCTTAGATTTATTCCTAAGTTTTTGTTTTGATGCTATTGTAAATGAAATTGATTTCTTAATTTCCTTTTTGTACTCTTAGTGTTAACACATAGAAATGCAAGTAATTTTACTTTTTACTTTTTATTGAAATTCCAGTTAGTTAACACACAGTGTAATATTAGCTTCAAGTGTAAACTTTAGTGATTCAAAACATACATATATCACCCAGTGCTTATCACAAGTACAATTGATTTTTTTAAATTTTTTTATTTTAATAAACATATAATGTATTTTTATCCCCAGGGGTACAGGTCTGTGAATCGCTAGGTTTACACATTTCACAGCACTCATCATAGCCCATACCCTCCCCAATGTCCATTTCCCCCCACCACCCACTCCCGTCCCTTCTCCCTGCCGCAACCCTCAGTCTGTTTCTTGAGATTGAGTCTTTTATGGTTTGTCTCCCTCCCAATCCCATCTTTTCATTTTTTTCTTTTCCTACCTCCCCCCAACCCCCCCATTGCATCTCTACTTCCTCATATCAAAGAGATCATATGATAGTTGTCTTTCTCTGATTGACTTACTTCGCTAAGCATGATACCCTCTAGTTCCATCCACGTCGTCGCAAATGGCAAGATTTCCTGTCTTTTGATGGCTGCATAGTATTCCATTGTGTATATATACCACTTCTTCTTTATCCATTCATCTGTTGATGGACATCTAGGCTCTTTCCACAGTTTGGCTATTGTGGACATTGCTGCTATAAACATTCGGGTGCACGTGCCCCTTCGGAGCACCACGTTTGTATCTTTAGGATATATACCCAGGAGTGCAATTGCTGGGTCATAGGGTAGCTCTATTTTCAGTTTTTTGAGGAACCTCCACACTGTTTTCCAGAGTGGTTGCACCAGCTTGCATTCCCACCAGCAGTGTAGGAGGGTTCCCCTC
Organism: Martes martes; assembly: GCF_963455335.1. Lineage (NCBI taxonomy): Eukaryota > Metazoa > Chordata > Mammalia > Carnivora > Mustelidae > Martes > Martes martes. Next base: position 51,474,213 of record NC_137894.1, on the reverse strand, counting down.
TCTCCGCATCCTCGCCAGCATCTGTCATTTCTTGAGTTGTTAATTTTAGCCATTCTGACTGGTGTGAAGTGGTATCTCATTGTGGTTTTGATTTGTATTTCCCTGATGCCCAGTGATGTGAAGCATTTTTTCATGTGTCTGTTGGCCATCTGGATGTCTTCTTTGCAGAAATGTCTGTTCATGTCCTCTGCCCATTTCTTGACTGGATTATTTGTTCGTTGGGTATTGAGTTTGATAAGCTCTTTATAGATTTTGGATACTAGCCCTTTATCTGATATGTCGTTTGCAAATATCTTCTCCCATTCTGTCAGTTGTCTTTTGGTTTTGTTAACTGTTTCCTTTGCTGTGCAAAAGCTTTTGATCTTGATGAAATCCCAATAGTTCATTTTTGCCCTTTCTTCTGTTGCCTTTGGTGATGTTCCTAGGAAGAAGTTGCTGCGGTTGAGGTCAAAGAGGTTGCTGCCTGCATTCTCCTCAAGGATTTTGATGGATTCCTTTCTCACATTGAGGTCCTTCATCCATTTTGAGTCTATTTTCGTGTGTGGTGTAAGGAAATGGTCCAATTTCATTTTTCTGCATGTGGCTGTCCAATTTTCGCAGCACCATTTGTTGAAGAGGCTGTCTTTTTTCCATTGGATATTCTTTCCTGCTTTATCGAAGATTAGTTGACCATAGAGTTGAGGGTCTATTTCTGGGCTCCCTATTCTGTTCCATTGGTCTATATGTCTGTTTTTGTGCCAGTACCATACTGTCTTGATGATGACAGCTTTGTAATAGAGCTTGAAGTCTGGAATTGTGATGCCACTGACTTTGGCTTTCTTTTTCAATATTCCTTTGGCTATTCGACGTCTTTTCTGGTTCCATATAAATTTTAGGATTATTTGATCTATTTCTTTGAAAAAAATGGATGGGATTTTGATAGGGATTGCATTAAATGTGTAGATTGCTTTAGGTAGAATAGACATTTCCACAATATTTGTTTTTCCAATCCATGAGCATGGAATATTTTTCCATTTCATTGTGTTTTCCTCAATTTCTTTCATGAGTACTTTATAGTTTTCTGAGTACAGATTCTTTGCCTCTTTGGTTAGATTTATTCCTAGGTATCTTATGGTTTTGGGTGTGATTGTAAAAGGGACTGACTCCTCAATTTCTCTTTCTTCTGTCTTGTTGTTAGTGTAAAGAAATGCAACTGATTTCTGTGCATTGACTTTATATCCTGACACTTTACTGAATTCCTGTACAAGTTCTAGCAGTTTTGGAGTGGAGCCTTTTGGGTTTTCCACATATAGTATCATATCATCTGCAAAGAGTGATAGTTTGACTTCTTCTTTGCCAATTTGCATGCCTTTAATTTCTTGTTGTTGTCTGATTGCTGAGGCTAGGACTTCTAGTACTATGTTGAACAGCAGTGGTGATAACGGACATCCCTGCCGTGTTCCTGACCTTAGCGGAAAAGCTTGCAGTTTTTCTCCATTGAGAATGATATTTGTGGTGGGTTTTTCATAGATGGCTTTGATAGTGTTGAGGTATGTGCCCTCTATCCCTACACTTTGAAGAGTTTTAATCAGGAAGGGATGTTGCACTTTGTCAAACGCTTTTTCAGCATCTATTGAGAGTATCATATGGTTCTTACTCTTTCTTTTATTAATGTATTGTATCACATTGATGGATTTGCGGATGTTGAATCAACCTTGCAGCCCTGGAATAAATCCCACTTGGTCGTGGTGAATAATCCTTTGAATGTACTGTTGGATCCTATTGGCCAGTATTTTGGTGAGAATTTTCGCATCTGTGTTCATCAAAGATATTGGTCTGTAATTCTCTTTTTTGGTGGGATCCTTGTCTGGTTTTGGGATCAAGGTGATGCTGGCCTCATAGAATGAGTTTGGAAGTTTTCCTTCCATTTCTATTTTTTGGAACAGTTTCAGGAGAATAGGAATTAATTCTTCTTTAAATGTTTGGTAGAATTCCCCTGGGAAGCCCTCTGGTCCTGGACTTTTGTTTGTTTGGAGATTTTTGATGACTGTTTCAATCTCCTTACTGGTTATGGGTCTGTTCAGGTTTTATATTTCTTCCTGGTTCAGTTGTGGTAGTTGATATGTCTCTAGAAATGTATCCATTTCTTCCAGATTGTCAAATTTGTTGGCATAGAGTTGCTCGTAGTATGTTCTTATAATTGTTTGTATTTCTTTGGTGTTGGTTGTGATCTCTCCTCTTTCATTCATGATTTTATTTATTTGGGCCCTTTCTCTTTTCTTTTTGATAAGTCTGGCCAGGGGCTTATCAATCTTATTAATTCTTTCAAAGAGCCAGCTCCTAGTTTTGTTGATTTGTCCTATTTTTTTTTTTTTTTTTTTTTTTTTAGTTTCTATTTCATTGATTTCTGCTCTGATCTTTATGATTTCTCTTCTCTTGCTGGGTTTAGGCTTTCTTTGTTGTTCTTTCTCCAGCTCCTTTAGGTGTGGGGTTAGGTTGTGTATTTGAGACCTTTCTTGTTTCTTGAGAAAGGCTTGCACCGCTATATATTTTCTTCTCAGGACTGCCTTTGTTGTGTCCCACAGATTTTGAACCATTGTGATTCATTATCATTTGTTACCATGAATTTTTTCAATTCTTCTTTAATTTTCTGGTTGACCCATTCATTTTTTAGAAGGATGCTGTTTAGTCTCCATGTATTTGCGTTCTTTCCAAATTTCCTCTTGTGATTGAGTTCTAGCTTCAGAGCATTGTGGTCTGAAAATAAGCAGGGAATGATCTCAATCTTTTGGTACTGATTGAGACCTGATTTATGACCCAGGATGTGGTCTATTCTGGAGAATGTTCCATGTGCACTAGAGAAGAATGTATATTCAGTTGCTTTGGGATGGAATGTTCTGAATATATCTGTGATGTCCATCTGGTCCAGTGTGTCATTTAAGGCCTTTATTTCCTTATTGATCTTTTGCTTAGATGATCTGTCCATTTCCGTGAGGGAGTGTTAAAGTCCCCTGCTATTATTGTATTACTGTCGATGTATTTCTTTGATTTTCTTATTAATTGGTTTATATAGTTGGCTCCTCCCATGTTAGGGGCATAGATATTTAAGATTGTTAGGTCTTCTTGTTGGAAAGACCCTTTGAGTATGATATAGTGTCCTTCATCATCTCTTATTATGGTCTTTGGCTTAAAATCTAATTGATCTGATATAAGGATGGCCACCCCAGCTTTCTTCTGATGTCCATTAGCATGGTACATTGTTTTCCACCCCCTCACTTTAAATCTGGAGGTGTCTTCGGGTCTAACATGAGTTTCTTGTAGGCAGCATATTGATGGGTTTTGTTTTTTTATCCATTCTGATACCCTGTGTCTTTTGATTGGGGCATTTAGCCCATTAACATTCAGGGTAACTATTGAGAGATATGAATTTAGTGCCATTGTATTGCCTGTAAGGTGACTGGTACTGTATATTGTCTCTGTTTCTTTCTGATCTGATCTGATCTGATTTTAGGGTCTCTCTTTGCTTAGAGGACCCCTTTCAATATTTCCTGTAGAGCTGGTTTGGTGTTTGCAAATTCTTTCAGCTTTTGTTTGTCCTGGAAGCTCTTTATCTCTCCTTCTATTTTCAATGATAGCCTAGCCGGATATAGTATTCTTGGCTGCATGTTTTTCTCATTTAGTGCCCTGAATACATCATGCCAGTTCTTTCTGGCCTGCCAGGTCTCTGTGGATAGGTCGGCTGCCAATCTAATGTTTTTACCCTTGTATGTTACAGACTTCTTTTCCTGGGCTGCTTTCAGGATTTTCTCTTTGTCACTAAGACTTGTAAATTTTACTATCAGGTGACGAGGTGTGGACCTATTTTTATTGATTTTGAGGGGCGTTCTTAGCATCTCCTGGATTTTGATGTTTGTTCCCTTTGCCATATTAGGGAAATTCTCTCCAATAATTGTCTCCAATATACCTTCTGCTCCCCTCTCTCTTTCTTCTTCTTCTGGAATCCCAATTATTCTAATGTTGTGTCGTCTTATGGTGTCGCTTATCTCTCGAATTATCTCCTTGTGGTCCAGTATTTGTTTGTCTCTCTTTTGCTCAGCTTCTTTATTCTCTGTCATTTGGTCTTCTATGTCACTAATTCTTTCTTCTGCCTCATTTATCCTAGCAGTGAGCGCTTCCATTTTTGATTGCACCTCATGAATAGCTTTTTTGATTTCAACTTGGTTATATTTTAGTTCTTTTATTTCTCCAGAAAGAGCTTTTATCTCTCTGGAGAGGGTTTCTCTAATATCTTCTATGCCTTTCTCGAGCCTGGCTAGAACCTTGAGAATTGTCATTCTGAACTCTAGATCTGTCATGTTACCAATATCCGTATTGATTAGGTCTCCAGTCTTCGGTATGGCCTCTTGTTCTTTTTTTTGAGGTGAGTTTTTCCGCCTTGTCATTTTGTCCAGATAAGATTTGCTTTCTCCTGCTGTGGAATTCCGCTGTTCTTGGTGACTGAAGTTGGTTTTGGCTGGGTTTCTTGTTGATCTTCTGGGGGAGGGGCCTGTTGTAGTGATTCTCAAGTGTCTTTGCCGCAGGCGGAATTGCACCACCCTTGCCAGGGGCCGGGCTAAATATTCTGCTCGGGTTTGCTTTCGGGAGCTTTTGTTCCCTGAGCACTTTCCGTAGAGTTCCGGAGGACGGGAATGAAGATGGCGGCCTCCCAATCTCCGGCCCGGAGGAGCCGAGAGCTTGGGGTTCCGCTCCTCAGTGCGCTCTCAGAGCAAAGAGCCCAACCGCCCTGCCTCCCTGGCCTGCAGTCACGCCTTGAGGAAAGCAGTCAATTGCTGGAGCTGGAGAAAAGCGCCAGGTCGCTTCTGTCTCCGTGGCCTCCGCCCGCACTCCGAGCCCACCCAGCCTGCGACTGGCACAAGGTAACCCCGGGCTTAGAGCTCACTCCTCGGCTTTGTCGCTGTAGCCAGCTTCCCCGCTCTAAAACCTGCGAGCTCTGCAGCACTCAGACACCCCCAGTCCTTCTGTGACCCCGCCGGACCTGGGGTTATGCTGACCCCGCCTGGGTTTCCCCCCGGTTTAGCCTCTGGAGCGATGTCTCCCAGTGGAGCCGACTTTTAAAAGTCCCGATTTTGTGCTCCCGTTGCTCCACCGCTTCCCGGGAGGCGGACCCTCCCCCCGGGGTCTATCTTCCCGTTGCTTTGGATTCACTTCTCCGCAGGTCCTACCTTTCAGAAAGTGATTGATTCTCTGTTTCTAGAATTGTTGCTCTTCTTCTCTTCGATTTCCCGTTGGATTTGTAGGTGTTCACAATGGTTAGATAAGCTGTCTAGCTGATCTCTTGCTACCCGATGTCGTCTCAGCCTGCTACTTCTCCGCCATCTTGACTCCTCCCCACAATTGATTTTTGTGTGTTAGTTTTGTGTCCTGCAACTTTGCTGAATTTATTTGTTCCAAAAGTGTTTTTGATGAAATCTTAATGATTTTCTACATATAAGATCATGTAGTGTACAAATATATATTATTTCTCACTTTCCTATATAGAAGATACCTTTTAACTCTTCTTCTTGCATAATTGCTTTGGATTGTACTTCCAATATCATGTTGAAAGAAGTGGTGGGGATGGGCATTTTGCCTTATTCCTGATCTGGAGAAAGAGCTTTTAGTGTTTCACTACTGTAATGTTAAGCTATGGCTTTTCATAGGTGTTATACTGAGGTACTTTTCTGCTTCTATTCCTTGTTTCTGTTTTTAATTTTTATTTTTTTATTATTGATGCATAATTGACATACAATGTTATATTGCTGTCAGATTACAACATCTTAATTCAGCAATTCTATTACTCATTGCTTACCACAAAAAATGTAGTCACCATCTGTCACCATACATTATTACAATATTATTGACTATATTTCTTAAGGTATACTTTTCATCCCAATCACATTTATCTTGTAACTGGGAGTTTCAACCTCTTAATCTCCATCTACTACACCTATTCCCCCACCGACCTCCCCACTGGCAATCATTAGTTTGTTTTCTGTGTTTAAGAGTCTGTCTTTTTGGTCCATTTCTGTGGTTTTTAAGATTTCACATGCAGGCAAAATCATAAGGTATTTGTCTTTGTCTGGCTTATTTCACTTAGCATCATACTTTCTGGGTCCATCCATGTTGTCACAAATGGTGATATTTCATTCTTTTTTATGGCTGGGTAATATTGAGAGGTGGTATCTCATTGTGGTTTTGATTTGTATTTCACTGATGACTAGTGATGTTAACCATCTTTTCCTCTGTCTTTTGGCCATCTGGAGAAATGTTTATTCAAGTCCTCTGCCCCTTTATTAATATTTTTTGGTTGTTATTTATTATTAAGTTGTATGTGTTCTTTATATATTTTGGATATCAACCCCTTATTAGAGATATGGTTTTATAAGTATCTTCTTCCATTCTGGAGCTTGCCTTGTCATTTTGTTGGTGGTTTTCTTCACTGTTTAGTACTTTCTTACATTTTCTTGCTTACTGTTTAAGTTCTTCCTGTGTTCATCTGTTCTTTCCCTGAGATTAGTGAGTATCTTTATGGCTATTACTTTGAACTCTTTATCGAGTAGGTTGCTTAACTGTTTCATTAAGGACTTTTTCTGGGTTTTGTCTTATTCCTTGGTTTGGAACATATTCCTCTGTCTCTTCATTCTGCTTGTCACTCTGCGATGGTCTAAATACATTAGGTGAAGTAGCAACCTCTTTTAGTCTTGAAGGAAGTGTCTTGTGTATGAGCTATTCTACATGGGCCAGAAGTACAGTCTTCCCTGATGAGCCATGCACTCTGTGTGGGCTATGTGTGCCTTCCAGCTGTGGTAGGGCCACACTATTGCCCAGGGAGGTCAGGGCTGGGAGCACCTACCTGGGCATTTTCAGACTTGGCTACTGCACAGGGAGAGCATGATTTAAGTCATTTGTTTTTCCAGTTGTACCTTGTCTTCTGCATGGCATGGGTAGGGTTCAGGGCACTCTCCCTGCCCTGCTGTTTACATATCAAATGCTGAAGAGGTTAGGGGGAGTGGTAGGGGCAGGACACCAAATGCTTACCCATCCTGGTTTTACCATGCTCTCTTTGCAGGGTGGATGAAATATGTCCTCCAATGCTAGCAGGCATGAGGGAAGGCACTAAAAATGGTACCTGCAGGATACTCCTTCCATAGCGGGTCAGAATGAGGTTGCAAAAATGGTGTCAATGAGTGTTTCCATCTCTGGATAAAGTCCCTTCAGGTTCCTGTGTCTCCAGCTTTAAAATTAGTCAGTCACTCCCCTCTTGCTTCTGGACTAGGTGCTTTTCAATCTGCTGTTTTATTTCCTGTGTCAGTATTAAAAAATCTAAGATGCATTCACTTTCTTAGGAATATTATCTTATGTAATTGTGTTTCTTCTTACTTTCTCACCAGGGTTTAGTTAAAGTACTCTTAGTATGTAGATCCAAATGATTGCCAATAATTTTTCCATTGTATATCCACTTTCATGAATTATTTTTTAAGAGCTCTATTTTGAATAAACCATGGATTGTGTTTTTTCTAATAAACCATTTAAGGCCATATTAGAAAGCTCTATAATGTTACACAGTTTAGGAGATAAGCCCCAGTGACTCCCAGATACCCTTATAATTAGAGAAATTGTTATATTTGCTTCTACCAATTACATCAAGGACCCTAGTATCTCATACTCTCAAACAGAATTTTCTTCTTCCCACAAAGAGATGCTGGACCCATAGGCAATCACTTTCCAACCTCACCTCTCTCTAGACCCTGGAAACCATTAATCTACTTCTGCTTCTGTAGACTGACCTATTCTGGACATTTCATATAAATGGAATCACAGAATACGTGGCCTTTTATCACTGGCTTCTTTCACTTAACATAATGTGTAGAAGGATGATTTAAGTAGTAACATATATCAGTAATTCATTTCTTTTGATGGCTGAATAACATTCCTTTATATGGATATACCACCTTGTATTATCTATTCAATAGTTTGTGGACATTTGAGTTGTTTCCATTTTTGGTCTATTATGAGTTATGCATTAAGAAATTTTTTGTGTGTCCCCTCTCATACTCTCTCTCTCTCTCTCTCACTCTCACTCTCCTCAAGTAAATAAATAAAAGTAAAAAAAAAAAAGAAATTTTTTGTGTGAATGTATGTTTCCGCTTTCCTAGGGTCTATTCCTGGAAGTAGAATTGCTGGATCACATGTGAACTCTGTACTTAACATTTTGAGGAATGGATGGCAGTTTCACAAAGTGGCTGCACCATATTATTATCATACCAGCCCAGAGCACAGTGTATGTATGTATGTATGTATGTATGTATTTCAGTTTCTCTGTGTCTTCATCAATGCTTGTTTTCTTTTTCTTTACTTTTTTTTTTTTTTAATTTTAGCTGTCTGTGTGGATAAGAAGTGGTATTCCACTGTGGTTTTCATTTGCATTGTCCTAATGATGTTGAGTATGTTTTCATGTGCTTATTGGCAATTTGTATATCTTCTTTGGAAAAATATATATTCTTATCCTTGACCATTTTTTTAAAAGATTTTATTTATTTATTTGACAGACAGATCACAAGTAGGCATAGAGGCAGGCAGAGAAAGAAGGGAGGAAGCAGGCTCCCTACTGAGCAGAGAGCCCGATGCGGGGCTTGATCCCAGGATGGTGGGATCATGACCTGAGCCGAAGGCAGTGGCTTTAACCCACTGAGCCACCCAGGTGCCCCATCCTTGACCATTTTTTAATTGAGTTTTTTGTCTTTTTACAGTTGTAGAAGATCATTATTCTGGATACAAGTCCCTTATCAGACATAGAATTTGCAAATTTTTTTGATCTATTTGCTGCCTTTTTACTTTCTTAATTGTGTCCTTTCAAATTTTGGGTTTTGATGTAGTCCAATTTATCCATTTTTTACTTCTGTTCCTCATATTTATGTTACTTGGGATATTGATATTACATATATATGATGTTATGTCATTGCCTAACCCATGTTCACAAAACTTACTACATTCATTTATATTTTTATGTTTTGTTGCAGATGACTTTTTCCAACTTTTGTATTCACTTGGTTATTTTATAGGAATTTGTTAAGAGAGGAATCAAATGCAAGCTCCAAATCACTCCTTCGAAATAAAAGCTCTTCAAACACTTGATGGCATATTCAAATATGTCACAAAGTTTATAGGGTCATATGAGTCAAAGTATAATCATTTTTTTTAATTTTATGGTTTTGATATCCCTGAATAGATTATTTCATAGCACACATTTTTAGGAGGAATCTGCTTATGTATTTGTCAAATCTTGATCTAGTCCTTATCATGATAACTGTACTCTTAATCTTCTTCACCTGTTTCATCCATCCTCACTCACCTCCCCTCTGGTAGCCATTAGTTTGTTCCATATAGTTAAGAGTATGTTTCTTAGAAAAAATGAAACAAGATGGGATCGGGAGGGAGACAAACCATAAGAGACTGTCAATGTCACAAAACAAACTGAGGGTGGCAGAGGGGTAGGAGGGGGGTAGGGAGAGGGTGGTGGGGTTATGAACATTGGGGAGGGTATGTGATATGGTGAGTGCTGTGAAGTGTGTAAACCTGGTGATTCACAGACCTGTACCCCTAGGGCTAATAACACATTATATGTTTATAAAAAAAATTTTTAAATTTTTAAAAAGCATGATAGAATTCTTGAAAGAATTCATGTTGTACCTTCTAATCTATTGAAATTGTAGTAAATGTGGCAGAAGTGATATTTTAATCAATGGGTGATATCTACAAGCATCAATGTACTTCTTTTCTCAATTTATGGTAAATTAAACTAAGGTCTACACTAAGTGATACTATAGTCATGTAAATGTGATCACTTTAAAAGTAATAATAATTATCTCTGGCAAAATATATAGTAAATAACTGAAAGCAAATGAACCTGCAAATATGAGAATTTGTCTGAACCAAGAGATTTTTAGAAAAATAATTGAATGAAACAGACATATTATCACTGACTTGTACAAATAATAAAAAGACTAAGAGTACGTTTCTTGGTTTGTCCCTTTTGTTTTTCTTTGCTCATTTGTTTTGTTTCTTAAATTATACATATGAGTGGAGTCATATGGTATCTGTCTTTCTCTGACTTTTTTTCACTTAGCATTATACCCTCTATCCCTCTCCACACATGTTATTGCAAATGGCAATGTTGCATTCTTTTTTATGGTTGAGGAATAAAATTGCATTAAATATATATACCACATTTTATTTATCAATTCATGTATTGATGGACATGGGTTGCTTCCGTATCTTCACTATCACAAATAATGCTGTAATAAACATAAGAGTGTATATATCTTTTTGAAATAGTGGTTTTGTATTCTTTGGGTAAATACTCCATAGTAGAATTAATGAAACACAGTGTAATTCTGTTTTGAATTTTTTGAGGAAGCTTCATACTGTTTTCCACAGTGGTTGCACTGGTTTGTATTCCCACCAATAAAACCGCATTTGTTGTTTCTTGTGTTTTTGCTTTTAGTCATTCTGACAGGTGTGAGGTGATACCTCATTGTGGTTTTGATTCACATTTCCCTGATGATGACAGCTGTTGAGCATCTTTTCATATGTCTGTTGGCCATCTGTATATCTTCTTTGGAGAAATGTCTTTTTATGTCTTCTGCCCATTTTTAAGTGTTATTTTATGGGGATTTTTGGTGTTCAGTTGTATGAGTTCTTTATATATTTTGGATACCTACCCTGTCATTTGCAAATATCATCTCTCTTTCAGTAGATCCATGGTGATCAGCTGTGTGAGGAAACATGTAACCACCTGGAAAAAGTCCTACCAAAGCCAGCTGGAATGGAAGGGGGAGATTTGCAGAAGTGTTCCAGGGTGGGGCACACTGTTAGCAAGCTGGGGGAAGTGTTGGAACTGTGCTGATTCCTGCAGTTGTCCTTGTATCTAGGCTAGGGTGTAGGAGATGTAAATGGTGCCAGCCTACTCTTTGGTTCTCGGAGAAGTCTCCTAAAGATCCCTTGCCCCTCCAATACATGCCCTCCAATACATACTCTCAGATGAGGAAATAAATCTTTCATATACTCCAGGCATTTTTTAAACTGCTGCCTCTGTGCTGTGTCTCAGTGGGGCTATTTGTTCTGCTGTCCCTTTAAGTGTGGGGTCTCCACTCTTTGGGCAAGAGCACTGATTTTTAGTTCCAGTTGTTAGGCTCCTCTTGTTTTCAAAGCCAAATGTTCTGTGAATTCTTCTTCCCTTTGTGGGTCCCTTTTGCTTGGGGTAATCAGTGTGAGGGCCTGGTCCTCTATCTTCTTCATACCTGCCTGATCATTCCCTCCTGCAGACAATCCTGTGGATCATCTTGGCTTCCAGTCTTGTCTCTGCCCTCCGACCCTCTTCTCTGAGACCTCTTTTCTATGGTTAGTTGTGGAGTGTCTCTTCTGCCAGTCTTCGGGTCAGTTTCTGGGTTATTTTTACACTGATGTGTGTGTTACCTATTCGCATTCATAGGAGGAGGTGAGTTTGAGATCCTTCTATTCCACCATCTTCTGTGGAAGACTGTCAGTTCCTCTTTAATATTTTATAGTGTTTACCAGTGAAATCATCTGGTCCTGTGCTTTTCTTTGTTGGGAGTCATTTGGTTACTGATGCAATCTCTTCACTTGTTATTGGTATATTCAAGTTTTCTGTTTCTTCATGATTCAGTGTTTATAAGTTGTAGTTTTTCCCAGAATTTATCCATTTCTCCTAGGTTATCCAATTTGTTGGCATGCAGTTATTCATAGTAGTCTCATGATTCTTTTATATCTCTGTTGTATCATTTATAATGTCTCCCCTTTTATTTCAGATTTTATTTAGTCTTCTTTCTCTTTTTCTTAGTCTAGCTAAGGCTTTGTCAGTTTTCTTTAACTTTAAAAAAAACAGCTCTTAGTTTTATTAATCATTTCTTTTTTTTTTTTTTTTTGCCAAGTGATGAACTATAATGATTTCTAAGAGATTTCTTTTTCATTTTTTAAAATTTCTTTTCAGTGTTCCAGAATTCATTGTTTATGCACCACAGCCAGTGCTCCATGCAATACATGCCCTCCATAATACCCACCACCAGGCTCACCCAACCTCCCACCCCCCTCCCCTCCAAAACCCTCAGTTCCTTTCTCAGAGTCCACAGTCTCTCATGGTTCATCTCCCCCTCCAATTTCCCCAACTCCCTTCTCCTCTCCATTTCCCCGTGTCTTCCGTGTTATTCCTTATGCTTCCCAAATAAGCAAAACCATATAATTGACTCTCTCTGCTTGATTTATTTCACTTAGCATAATCTCTTCCAGTCCTGTCCATGTTGCTACAAAAGTTGGGTATTCATCCTTTCTGATGGAGGCACAATACTCCATAGTATATATGGAACATATCTTCTCTATCCACTCATCCGTTATTGATCATTTCTATTGGGTTTCTGTTCTCCATTTCACTTGTTTCTGCTTTGATTGCTGTTATTTCCTTCTTCTATTAACTTTGGATTTGATTATTCTTTTTCTAGTTCCTTGAAGTGTAAAATCATGCTTTTCATTTGGTATCTTTCTTCTTAATGTATGCCTTTATCTGTAAACTTACCTCTTAAAACTTTTGCTGCTCACCATAAGTTTTAATATGTTGTGTGCACATTTTCATTTATTTTAGTTATTTTTTATTTATATTTATTGAGAGAAAAAGAAAGAGGAGGAGAACACAAATGGGGTGGGGAGGGGCTTAGTCCCACAACTCTGAGATCATGACCTGATCCAAAATCAAGAGTCGGATGCTTAAAAACAGAGCCACCACCCAGGTGTCCCTGTTTCAGTTATTTTTTTTATTTCCCTTTTGATTTCTTCTTTTACCCATTGGTTGTTCAGGAGTGTGTTGTTTAATTTCCACACATTTGTGAATTTTCTAGTTTTCTTCCTGTTACTCATTTCTGGTTTCATGTCATTATGGCTGGAGAAAATACTATTATTTCAATCTTCCTATCTATTTTAAGGCTTGTTTTGTGACTTAATTTATGCTCTGGAAAATATTCTGCGTGTGCTTGAGAAGAATATGTAGTCTCCTGGTGCTGGAAAGAATAATCATGTAAATATTTTCCATGAATATTTGAAAGCATTCATCAATGAAACTGCTTAGGCCTGGAGTTTTTGGAGATGGTTTTAAGTTAAAGATTCAATAGCATTAATATGCTTGACATTGTTAAAATTTTCCATATTTAATGGTTGTAGTTTTGGTCTACTCTGCGTTTCAGTTTTTTCATTCATTGTCTAAAAGTTAAAATTTACTCAAGGGGTGCCTGGGTGGCTCAGTCAGTCAGAGTTTCTCACCCCTTGCCCCCACTCTTCTGGCTCTCTCTTTCAAAAAATAAATTTTTACTGAAGTGGTTCATAATATTCCCTTATTAACCATTTAGTGTGTGTAGGACTTGTAGTGATGCCGTTTAAAATTTTCTATTCTTAATATCTGGGGTTTTCCTTTTTTCTTTTTTTTTTTTCTTTTTCAGTATTGTTAACTTTATGTTACAGATTTCCTACTTAATTCTACAGTTGTCTGAGAACATAAAATCTATGCTTTTAACCCTTGTTAAGACTTGCATTTTGGACCAGAAAAGTGGTTATTTTGGTAAGTGTTCTATGTGCTCTTGCAAAAGATTGTGCATTTTGGGGTTATTGCCCAACTATGATTTTAGTTTTTACATATGTCAGTTTAAGTTAGTTACTCATGCTAATACATCTAAAATCTTACTGATATTTTTTATCTGTTTTCCTAGTTACCAAGAGAGGTGTGTTAAAATCTGAAGTGATTAAAAACTTTCTATCCAGGATCTATAAAGAACTCCTCAAACTCAACACACACAAAACAGATAATCATATAAAAAAATGGGCAGAAGATAGGAACAGACTTCTCCAATGAAGACATACAAATGGCTATCAGACACATGAAAAAATGTTCATCATCACTAGCCATCAGGGAGATTCAAATTAAAACCACATGGAGATACCATCTTACACCAGTTAAAATGGCCAAAATTAGCAAGACAGGAAACAACGTGTGTTGGAGAGGATGGGGAGAAAGGGGAACCCTCTTACACTGTTGGTGGGAATGCAAGTTTGTGCAGCCACTTTGGAGAACAGTGTGGAGATTCCTCAAGAAATTAAAAATAGAGCTTCCCTATGACCCTGCAATTGCACTACTGGGTATTTACCCCAAAGATACAGATGTAGTGAAAAGAAGGGCCATCTGTACCCCAATGTTTATAGCAGCAATGGCCATGGTCGCCAAACTGTGGAAAGAACCAAGATGCCCTTCAATGGACGAATGGATAAGGAAGATGTGTTCCATATACACTATGGAGTATTATGCCTCCATCAGAAAGGATGAATACCCAACTTTTGTAGCAACATGGACGGGACTGGAAGAGATTATGCTGAGTGAAATAAGTCAAGCAGAGAGAGTCAAGTATCATATGGTTTCACTTATTTGTGGAGCATAACAAATAACATGGAGGACAAGGGGAGATGGAGAGGAGAAGGGAGTGGAGGGAAATTGGAAGAGGAGGTGAACCATGAGAGACTATGGACTCTGAAAAACAACCTGAGGGTTCTGAAGGGGCGGGGGGGTGGGAGGTTGGGGGAACCAGGTGGTGGGTATTAGGGAGGGCATGGATTGCATGGAGCACTGGGTGTGGTGAAAAAACAATGAATACTGTTACGCTGAAAAGGAATAAAAAATTAAAAAAAAAATAAAGTAGGGAAACGTGTTTGAATTTGAACAAATTCCAGCATGTGGAGTCAGGAAATGGGGCCATTGTTTTATAAATTCCCTCTCTAGAGAGCCACTCCCCGAAGATGATCCTCACAGAAAGTAAAAGGGCTTCCTATTTCAGTTGTTCATTTTGTTCTGTGTAGATCATGAGACTATGATTCTCTTTTCAACTGTCAAGTTTCCTGTTGCTTTGTCAGTTTATATAAGCAAGAGAAGTATAAGAGGGCAAGCCTGAAGAGGCCCATGACTGGTTTTGTGATGTTCTTCTCCTAAAAGGGTCCACAGTTCTATGAATCCCCACAGTAGTGCATGGAACACTATTATATTTGTTCTTTTTCTGAGATCTGAGACTAGAGTTTTCACTGTGATATAGAAAATGGTGTTCAACCATACAGATTTCTATGGTACCCATCTTGTATCTGCAGGTAAGGTAAAGCTCACATGACTCCGAGCCCCTCTATGTCCCCCTTCTACCCATTCCTAGTTTTATATTCCACCACTTAATATATGAATTATGAAAATATTTTTTCTTCAGGATCAAAGCCAGGCATTTTTTTAGAGCTTATAAGCAAATGTTACTTCAAAAATGTATTAGAACTCTTAAAGTAGTTTGCTAGTTCCCCATTTGTATTGCTCTGTGTAGGAGTTGGGGTCTGCAGGTAGAGAAAATTCCAGTAAGTGAATGTGTTTCCAGTAAGTGACTGTTTCCTTCAATGAAACTCAAGTGATATATTGCCTATTGCCCTGTTAATTTCTGTTATTTTTAGAGGATAAGAAAGAAGGAAATTTTATTCATGTTTTGCAGAAGTTGAGGATCAGCCTCTTTGAGCACAGTGAACTTTGACATAGCTTTATGAATGATACATATTTGACTTTAATGTCTAATAAGTAATTTGTCTTTTCTAAGCCTTGTTTAATGATGTTTTCTACTACGCAACATTCTACTTTCAGGGTATCTGTATTTTTTCTATTCTGTATTTTTAAGTTTTGCTCACATTCCTGTCCTTATTTCAATCTGCAAAATGTTTTTTATATGTTAAAGATGAGGATTTTTATGAATATCTTTAAGATGTATTTCCTTTCGAGGGATGTATATGTGGCTCAGTGGGTTAAATGGCTGCCCTCGACTCAGGTCATGATCCCAGGGTTCTGGGATCCAGCCCTGCATCAGGCTCCCTGCTCAGTGTGGGGCCTCCTTCTCCTTCTGTCTCTCTGCCTGCTACGCTGCCTGCCTTTGTGCTCTCTTTCTCTGACAAATAAATAAAATCTTAAAAAAATTTCCTTTTGAAGAAAGAAGTATTTTACTCATCAGTTTTTCAACTTGAAAATATTTGTAAAAACACATCCTCTCTCGTTCCATAAATATATGTAATATGTATGTGTATATATGTGTGTCCATATATAAAATGAAATATATTTAACTTTCATACATATTCAGTTACACTGGAGAAATAGATTATGAAAAGAGAAGGTAAATACAAAGTTGGGGGAGGAGGCAAGAGAAAGAACTTGACTGGCTAGAAGGTTAGACTCCAGGCAGTTGTTTTATGAAATCTGGAGAAGATGTAATCACATGTGAATAAATTATAGATGTGGAAAGAATTGCAAAATATTCACACATACACACACACACACACATGCATGCATGTACTCATAATAGAAAAAAGCCAAATGAAACAAAGAAAAATAGGTAGACACTAAGATGTTTAGAGACATTTCCACACACATAAAGAAATAGTAGAATAAATGAAGAAAAACACGAAGAGGGAAAACCCAAAGTTGATGGCAGAAGTAATAGGAGATTATTGAGGGGTTAAGTGGGCTGCAATTTTGTAACACTGTCTACATACTAAATCCAGGGCATCAGTCTGGGTTTTTATCTGTGATTACTTTGGAATTTAGATGAAATTACTGTTTTAGAAAAATTCTTCCTAAGTATGAGTCTGTTACTTTTCAAATTTCAAAGTTTGTTTTTAAGAAAAACCTTAAAAGTATATAATTCCTTTAAAGACTATGAATATATGTGAATTCATAATTAAGACTTTAGTAATATGGATTAATTTATTTTTCTTCTTTATTTGCTCTTAATTTCCAAACTGTCCTATTTTATAGTTCATTTTTGCCAACTTTATTGAGGTAAAAATGACAAAAATTGTATGTATTAAGGGTATAATGACATGATTTGATATACATCATAAAATGATGGCAACAGTCAAACTAATTAACCAAATTAATTATCCATCACCTCCTGTAGTACTTTTACTTCTCTTCAGTTACAAGATGAGTAAGTTCTACAGATCTAATGTACAGTATGGTAGCAATAGTTAATAATTTGTATACTTGAAATCTGCTATGACCTCACAGTGTTATTTACAGCTTAACATGCAACTATCTATGCGATTCCAAACCCAAACCAAACCAAAACAAAAAATCTAATCTTTTCATTTTATTTATAGATAGATGTAATTTTTGCAAATTAAGTGGTTTTCAAACTTGATGATTTCAGGACCCCTCTAAATCTTAAAACTCATCAAATACCCCAAAGTGGTTTTGTTCATATGAGTTATAGCTATTCATATTTACCACTTAGAAATTAAAACAAAAAATAAAGTTTATACTAAATTCCTTTTAAAGTGGCAATAATAAAGTAATCAGATTACCATAAATGTCAATTCAAAGATAATTACTTTTGTCAACATAACAAAAATCAATGGAAAGTATTGTGTTTTTAAATATTTTTAATAAATTTCTTTAAAGTTTACTTTAAGAGAAAACAGTAGGATGTTGTTTGGTTTGAATCACCAAACATTTGCTGTCAGAGCAAACATTTTGGCAGGAGATCACCCATCATGCAGTCTAGAAAACTCCATTCAGTAATCAAGAAAAAATAAGAGTGAATAAAGCAAATTATATCTTAGCATTATTGTGAAATTACTTTTGACCCTAATGCCCTGAAAAATCTTCAGAGACTATCAGGAGTTCCTGACCATACTATGAGAACCACTATTTTCTAGACATAACTTTTGAGTCTTTGTCCTTTCCATATAAAACACCTGAGAGTTGAAGACTTACCCTCCTTACCAATCATATGGCATTGTAGTGTTCAGCTTGCATTTCCACCAACAGTGTAAGAGGGTTCCCCTTTCCCCACATCCATGCCAACAACTTTTTGCTTCCTGTCTGTTAATTTTTTAAATCTCATTTTAACATTGACTTATAATCTATTCTAAAATAGATATGAGTATTGTCCATAACCTAACAAAAAAATTATTTATTAATTAATAAAACATTAATTATCTTGCATATAGTACTTAACAAATTGGATATTGTCTTCAAATCCACTTGACATTTTTCTCTCACAAATAGAGCAAAGATTAATGAATATTATTATCTTAATATCTTTGTATGTTAAAAATGCTGAGTTATCTCTTAGCTGTATTCTTTCAGTCTGTATTCATTAACTGCTTGACCAAACATTGTAGATCTTTGTATATAGAATTGCTTATTGTCAATACCAACAATTTTGATTGTAACACTCAGGATGACAGGCAAGTATCTGTTCACTTTATATTTGTTATATCTAGAATAGGACTATGAACAGTTAAAAATAATGAAGATATTTCTCCATGAGTTATATTATTATTTTATTGACATGCAGAGTGATATAATCGTAATCAATATATTTGCCTTAATGAGTAATACTAAAAGGTCATTTATCTCATGGAAATTTGTTGTTCCTACAGCATTACAAACAAATGAATATTTGAACATAAATAATTGCTCTAGCTCTGTGAGTGAATTCATCCTTTTGGGCTTCTCTTATACCTGTGAAATTCAGGTTTTCCTCTTTTCAGTCTTCTCTGGGACTTATATTCTGACACTAACTGGAAATCTGTGCATTATCTGTGCTGTGAGGTGGAACCATCGACTGCAAACTCCAATGTACATCCTGCTGGCCAATTTTTCTTTCCTGGAGATCTGGTTTATCACCTCCATTGTGCCTAATATGCTGGCCAACTTACTCTCTGAGACCAGCACCATCTCCTTCTATGGCTGCTTCCTCCAGTCCTACTTCTTCTTCTCCATGGGTGCCACCGAGACCTTCTTCTTGTCTGCCATGGCCTTTGACAGGTACCTTGCTATCTGCAGGCCCCTGCACTACCCCACTGTCATGACTATTCAGCGCTGCATCAGAATAGGAGCTGGGTGCTGGGTGTGTGGCTTCCTATACTTCCTGTTGCCTATGAACCTCATCTCTCAACTCCCATTTTGTTGTTCCAAGAAGATTGATCACTTCCTGTGTGACCCAGATATCCTTATAAAGCTGTCCTGTGTGCCAGCTCCTGCCACTGAGATCATCTGTGCCATCTATAACTCAGTAATCATTTTCTCCACCTTCCTTTTTATTACCAGCACCTACATCCTGGTGATTAGAGCTGTGCTGAGGGTCCCCTCAGAAGAAGGTCAGCACAAGGCCTTCTCCACATGTGGCTCCCATCTGGCTGTGGTGTCCTTGTTCTATGGCTCTATCATGGTCATATATGTAAGCCCAACAGCAGGCAATCCAGCTGAGATACAGAAGATTCTGAGTTTGTTCTATTCTGTTTTAACTCCTCTTTTCAACCCCTTGATCTATAGTTTCCGAAATAAGGAGATGAAGGTAGCTCTGAGAAAATTATTCAGGATTGTGAGATTTAGTCAGAGGCATGGAAGAAATCTTTGAAGTACTTTTGTTCACAACTGAAAAAATGTATGTAAATAAATAATTAAAAGCTTGATATTCAGTTGTATAAATGGAATTAAATATCTTTGGGTTGAGGAACAGTCATTGTAATAGAATGTTTATAAACTGTATCCATCTCTTCATTTTTATTATTAGGGATAATTATCAATAGTAAAATCTTTCAAATTCAAATAAAAAGGAAAAATCACTAATCTTTCTAACCCTTAGATTTAATACTAGTTAAAATTTTGCTGCTAATATCACACACACATGCATACATGAAGTCAATCTGACCTTTATGTTACATTTATTGCTAAAATTTTCTCAAGTGAGTCAAAATTTATGTATGCTGAATTTAGATGATGGACATTTTGTCATGTGTCTATTAGCCATTTGTATGTCTTCTTTGGAGAAGTGTCTGTTCATATCTTCTGCCCATTTTTTGATGTAATTATCTGTTTTGTGTGTGTTGAGTTTGAGGCGTTCTTTATAGATCTTGGATATCAGCCCTTTGTTTGTAATGTCATTTGCGAATATCTTCTCCCATTCCGTGGGTTGCCTCTTTGTTTTGTTGACTGTTTCCTTTGCTGTGCAGTAGCTTTTGATCTTGATGAAGTCCCAAAAGTTCATTTTTGGTTTCATTTCCTTTGCCTTTGGAAACATATCTTGAAAGAAGTTGCTGTGGCCGTTGTCAAAGAGGTTACTGCCTAAGTTCTCCTCTAGGATTTTGATAGATTCCTGCCTCACATTGAGGTCTTTTATCCATTTTTTTAAAATTTTATTTATTTATTTGACAGAGATCACAAGTAGGCAGACAGGCAGGCAGAGAGAGAGATACAGAAGCCGGCTCCCTGCTGAGCAGAGAGCCCAATGTGGGGCTGGATCCCAGGATCCTGGGATCATGACCTGAGCCGAAGGCAGAGGCTTTAATGCACTGAGCCACCCAGGCACCCCCTTTTATCCATTTCAAGTTTATCTTTGTGTATGTTATAAGAGAATGGTTGAGTTTCATTCTTCTACACATAGCTGTCCAGTTTTCCCAGAACAATTTATTGAAGAGACGGTCTTTTTTCCACTGTATATTTTTTCCTGCTTTGTTGGAGATTATTTGACCATAGAGTTGTGGGCCCATACCTGGGCTCTATACTCTGTTCCACTGGTCTATGTGTCTGTTTTTGTGCCAGTACCATGCTGTATTGGTGATCACAGCTTTGTAGTAAAGCTTGAAATCAGGCAACGTGATACTCCCAGTTTTGTTTTTCAACATTTCCTTAGCAATTTGGGATCTCCTCTGGTTCCATACAAAATTTAGGGTTGTTTGTTCCAGCTCTTTGAAAAATGCCGGTGGAATTTTGATCAGGATGGCATTGAAAGTATAGATTTCTCTAAGCAGTATAGACATTTTAACAATGTTTATTCTTCCAATCCATGAGCACAGAATGCTCTTCCATCTTTTTGTGTCTTCTTCAATTTATTTCATGAGTGTTCTGTCGTTCTTCAAGTACAGATCCTTTACCGCTTTGGTTAAGTTTCTTCCCAAGTATCTTATGGTTCTTGGTGCTATAGTAAATGGAATTGATTCTCTAATTTCCCTTTCTATATTTTCATTGTTAGTGTATGAGAAAGCAACTGATTTCTGTACATTGATTTTTAATCCTGCCACATTACTGAATTGCTGTATGAGTTCTAGTAGTTTGGGGGTAGAATCTTTCTCAGACCACAATGCTTTGAAACTGGAACTCAACCACAAGTAAAAGTTTGGAAGGAATTCAAATACGTGGAAGCTAAAGACCACCCTGCTTAAGAATGTTTGGATCAACCAGGAATGAAATGAAATGAGAATGAAAACACTTTGGTCCAAAACTTAAGGGATAAGGTAAAGGCAGTCCTAAGGTAGAAATGCATAGCAATCCAAGTCTCCCTCAAAAAAATTGAAAAATCCAGAATACACCAGCTCTCTTTACACCTTAAAGAACTGGAGAATCAACAGCAAATTAAGACAACCCCACACACAAGAAGGGAAATAATCAAGATTAGAGCAGAGATCAATGAGACAGAAACTAGAGATACAGTAGAACACATCGATGAAACTAGAAGCTGGTTTTTTTGAAAGAATCAATAAGATAAATAAACCATTGACCAAACTAATCCAAAAGAAAAGAGAGAGGATCCAAATTAATAAAATTATGAATGGAAAGGGAGATATCACAACTAACATCAAGGAAACAGAAACAGTCATCAGAAATTATTATCAACAGTTATATGCCAGTAAGTTGAGCAACCTAGATGAAATGGATGCATTCCTGGAAACCTATAAACTTCCAAAACTGAATCAGGAAGAAATTGACAACCTGAATAGACCAATATCTAGTAACAAGATTGAAGCAGTGATCATAAAACTTCCCCAAAAACAAGAGCCCAAGACCTGACGGATTCCCTGGAGAATTCTACCAAACATTCAAAGAAGAAATAATAGCTATTCTCCTGAAGCTGTTTCAAAAAATAGAAACAGAAGGAAAACTTCCAGACTCTTTTTATGAAGCCAGCATTACCCTGATCCCCAAACCAGGCAAAGACCCCACCAAAAAGAATTTCAGACCAATATCCCTGATGAATATGAATGCCAAGATTCTCAACAAGATCCTCGCTAATAGGATCCAACAGTACATTAGAAAGATAATCCACCATGACCAGGTAGGATTTATCCATGGGATGCAAGGGTGGTTCAACATTTGCAAATCAATCAATGTGATATAAAATATCAATAAGAGAAAAGTGAAGAACCACATGGTCCTCTCAATTGATGCAGAAAAAACATTTGACAAGATACAGCATCCGTTCCTGATTAAAACGATTCAAAGTATATGGGTAAAGGGAGCATTCCTCAACTTCATAAAATCTATCCATGAAAAACCCTCAGCAAATATCATCCTCCATGGGAAAATACTGACAGCCTCCCCTTTAAGGTCAGGAACATGACAAGGATGTCTACTCTCGCCATTCTTGTTCAACATAGTACTAGAAGTCCTAGCAGCAACAATCAGACAATAAAAAGAAATAAAATGTATTCAGATTGGCAAAGAAGAAGTCAAACTCTCTCTTTGCAGATGACATGATACTTTATATATATGCTGAATTTAGAAAACAACATTTAAATGTTAATTCTTGTGTCAATACTAAAAACAGGGCAAGATATAGTCTTATGAAAGGTGATTCATCATTGATCATAATTACATGTCTCCCCACTTTCTCACCAGGTTTTAGTGAAACTACTCTGAATATTTAGATCCAGACGTTTGCCAGTGCAATTGCCAATGCAATTTTTCTTTTATATATTTACTTCCAAGAATTTTTTTTCAAATATTTTGTTTATTCATTTGACAGAGATCACAGGTAGGCAGGGATGCAGACAGAGAGAGGGAGGGAAGCAGGCTCCCCCTGAGCAGAGAACCTGATGTGGGGCTCAATCCCAGGATCCTGGGATCATGACCTGAGCCGAAGGCAGAGGCTTTAACCCACTGAGCCACCCAGGTGCCCCCTAAGAATTGTTTTTGATAAGAGCTTTATTTAGGATGAACAATGCTTTTCCTTTTCCTGATATGCCCATTTTTGCCTACTGTAAGTTAGGGTGTAATGACTAGTAGCTGTCAGGTACTGCTATAGTTGCTGGAGTTACTAGATATACCTTTACTCGCAGTCTCAAGAATGCTATATCACATACTCTCAACTAGAATTTTCCTTATTCTACAAAGAAAGCCTGTATGCAATAACTCTCCCTGTACCCTACTCTCCCTTCTCTCAAATTCTTGCAACCACTGTCCATTTTACTTACCTAATCTGGACATCACATAAATGAAATCCTACAATATGTGGCATTTTGTGACTGGCTTCTTTCTTTCCCTTCGGATAATGTTTACAAGGTTCATTTATGTCACAGCATGTATCAGTACTGTTTCTTTTCATGGCTGTATAGAATTCTATCTTTTGAATATAAAGCATTTCCTTATCTATTCAACAGCTGGACATTTGAGTAGTTTCTGTTTTGTGACTATTATTAGTAATGCTGCTGTGAACAGTCATGATCTTTATTTGAACCTTTTTCACTTCCATAGGGTATATCCCTGTGAGTAGAATTGCTGGATCATAAGTTAACTGTAAATTGGACATTTTGAGGAACTGTCAGACTATTTTCCAAAGAAGCTACAACATTTTTATATCATACTCACAATGTATATAATGTGGATTTCAACTTTCTCTGTATTTTCACCAATATTTGTTATTTATTTATTTATTTTTTTTTTTTTTTTTTGCTTTTTTGACTTGAGTCATCCTGGTAGATGTGAAATGTTATCTTTTCATTTTCGTTGACATTTCCCTTAATGTTACTGGCCATTGTTTCATGTGCTTATTTTGGCCATTTGTTTATCTTCTTTCGGGAAATATATATTCAAATCCTTTGAGCACTTAAACTGGGTTATTTGTCTTTTTATTGTTGAATTGTAGGAAGTATTAATAACATATTTTAGACATAAGTCCCTTACCAGATATGTAATTTGCAATTACTTTCTCCTAATCTGTAGGCTTTTTACTTTCTTAAAAAAAAAATATATATATATATATATATACACACACATATATTTTAGATTTTTTTTTATTTGACAGAGATCACAGGTAGGCAGAGAGGCAGACAGAGAGAGAGGAAGGGAAGCAGGCTCCCCACTGAGCAGAGAGCCTGATGCAGGGCTCGATCCCAGGACCCTGAGATCAAGACCTGAGCCAAAGGCCGAGGCTCAACCCACTGAGCCACCCAGGTGCCCCGTAAATATATTTTTAAATTTATTTTTATTTGAAATCAAGTTAGTTAACCAATATGTAGTATTAGTTTCAGGGTAGAGTTTAGTGATTGATCAGTTGCATATAACACCCAGTGCTCATTGCCTCAGTTGCTCTCCTTAATGCCCATCAGGCAATTATCCCATCCCCCCAACCACATCCCCTCCAAACCTTTCAGTTTGTTCCCCATAGTTAAGAGTCTCTTTGGTTTGCCTCTCTGTTTTTGCCTTATTTTATTTTTCCTTCCCTTCCCCTATGTTCATCTGTTTTGTTTCTTAAATTCCACAAATTTCACCTGAGTGAAATCATATAGTAGTTGTCTTTCTCTGAATGACTTATTTCGCTTCACATAATACCCTCTAGTTCCACCCATGTTTTGCAAATGGCAAGACTTCATTCTTTTTGATGGCTGAATAATAATATTCCATTCTCTCTCTCTATATATATATATATGCCGCATCATCTTTATCCATTCATCCATCAGTGGACATCTGGTCTCTTTCCATATTTAGGCAATTGAGGACATTGCTGCTGTAAAAATTGAGGTGCTTGTGTCCCTTTGAATCATTATTTTTGTATCCTTTGGTTTTTTGTTTTGTTCTTTTTTTTTTTTAAGCCTGTGCATTCTTTATTTTTTTAACCTCTTACTTTTATTTTTTTCAGTATTCCAAGATTCATTGTTTATGTACCACACCCAGTGCTCCATGCAATATATACCCTCCATAATACCCACCACCAGGCAAACCCATCCCTCCACCTCCCTCCCCTCCATAACCCTCTGTTTGTTTCTCAGAATCCAGTCTCTCATCTTTCATCTCCCCCTCCGATTTCCCCCAATTCACTTTTCCTCTCTCCTAATGTCCTCCATGTTATTCCTTATACTCCACAAGTAAATGAAACCATATGATAATTGACTTTCTCTGCTTGACTTATTTCATGCAGCATAATCTCCTCCAGTCCTGTCCATGTTGATACAAAAGTTGGGTATTCATCCTTTCTGACGGCTGTATAAGATTCTGTTGTATATATGGACCATATCTTCCTTATCCCTTTGTCTTTTGAAGGTTATCTCAGCTCTTTACACAGTTTGGCTATTGTGGACATTGCTACTATGAACATTGGGGTACATATGGCCCTTCTTTTCACTACATCTGTATCTTTGGGGTAAATACCCAGTAGTGCAATTGTGGGGCCATAGGGTAGCTCTATTTATAATTTTTTGAGGAATCTCCACACTGTTTTCCAAAGTGGCTGCACCAACTTGCATTCCCACCAACAGTGGTTAGAGGGTTCCCCTTTCTCTGCATCTTCTCCAACACTTGTTTCCTGTCCTGTTGATTTTGGCCATTCTAACTGGTATAAGGTTGTATTTCAATGTGGTTTTAATTTGAATTTCCCTGATGGCTAGTGATGATAAACATTTTTTCATGTGTCTGTTAGCTATTTGTATGCCTTCTTTGGAGAAGTGTCTGTTCATGTCTTCTGCCCATTTTTTACATGATTACCTGTTTTTCAGTTGTTTAGTTTGAGTTCTTTGTATCCTTTGGATTAAATACATAACAATGCTATTGCTTTTGGTGTCAAGTATAAGAAACAATTCTCTAATCCATGGTCACAAAAATTACTCCTCTGGGTGTTTATATTATTATTTTTCAGTGCAGGTTATGTTTAGAACTTTTGAATTTATTTGGACTTTTTAATAGGAATTTGTTAAGACTGAAATCATATGCAAGTTCCAAATAACTACTGTTTTTTTAAAAGACTTTTTTAAGGTAACTTTTTAAAAATTATTCTTATTTATTTATTTGTCAGAGAGAGAGAGAGAGCACAAGTAGAGGGAGCAGCAGGCAGAGCAGGCAGAGGGGGAAGCAGGCTCCCTGCTGAGCAAGGAGCCCAATGCGGGACTTGATCCCAGGATCCTGGGATCATGACCTGAGCTGAAGGCAGCTATTTAACCAACTGAGCCACCCAGGCATCCCCTTTTTTAAAGATATTATTTATTTATTTTACAGACAGAGATCACAAGTAGGCAGAGAGAGAGGAGGAAGCAGGCTCCCTGCTGAGCAGAGAGCCTGATGTGGGGCTTGATCCCAGGACCCTAGGATCATGACCTGAGCTAAACGCAGAGGCTTTAACCCACTGAGCCACCCAGGCGGCCCCAAATAACTACTCTGAAGTAAAAGCTCCACAAAAACTTTTAGCATATTCGTATGTGTTTCACAGTTTATAAAGCCATATGAGTCACTGCATAATCATCTGTTTCATGTTTTGTTGAAACAAGATAATCTCTTCAAGATTATCTTATACCACATATTCAAGTGAAATATATTTGATTATTTCTTTTAGTTTGTCAAATCTTGATATAATCTTTTAAAACTAAATATTTGTAACATATATTGTGAAATATTACTTCTCTGAGACATTTGAAACATTGGTTCAGGACCAGAGAATAGGATGAGAAATAAATTGTTGAAAAAAAGCATACAAAATAGGCCAATTGTGGAATATAGTATAAAAGGGAGGGTAGAGTTAGTAGAATTATTGTAATAATTATGGTGAAATATAATAATAATATTCTTTAAATATAAGGAAAACAAGAGATGGTTAAGAAAAGGCTTTATTGTGTCTAAACTGTTAGTAATGTTTTCAAAACTTTTGGTTCATTTTCCATCTATTGCTACATGAAGAATAATGTTCACATTTTCATATGTAACTCTTTGAAAACCATATTTTAATGATTTGATAAATTTATCACCCTTTATTTTTTAACATTTGTATGCTAGGTGTTTTTTTTTTAATTGTGATATGTTGGTATAAATAAAATGTTATAATGGGAGCATTTCTGATAGTGGCCATCTTGCAGAATATCACATGCTTATTGCTGTTTGAGGAAGGAATTAAAGCAGGTATTCATTTTATCCAGGTGACATTCTTGGGTTAAAGGGATGATGACTTCAAGGATTTAGACTTGTTTCTGACATCAAGAGGTACACTTTAAATATGGATAACTTTTTGTTTTTATTTAAATTCCAATTAACTTACAGTGTGGTATTAGTTTCAGGTATAAAATATAGAGATTCAGCACTTCTGTACAATATGCAGTGCTTATCACACAAGTGCACTTCTTTTTTTTTAAGATTTTATTTATTTATTTGACAGATATAGATCACAAGTAGGCAGAGAGGCAGGCAGAGAGAGAGAGAGAGAGAGAGAGGAGGAAGCAGGCTCCCTGCTGAGCAGAGAGCCCGATGTGGGGCTCGATCCCAGAACCCTGAGATCATGATCTGAGCTGAAGACAGAGGCTTTAACCCACTGAGCCACCCAGGCGCCCCCACACAAGTGCACTTATTAATCCCCATCATCTCTTATATGCCAATCATACCTCAGTATGAAAACAAAAAAGAAAACAAAGGAAAAAGAAAAAGAAAACAAAGGAAAATGGATTGGGTGTAAAAAGCATACTGAATAGAGTACCCCTAATGTTTTTAGGCTGCGACACTGCCATCATTATGCTTATTTCTTGTTTCATGACTTGAGCCAAAACCAAGAATCAACCACCCAACCAATTGAATCACCCAGGTGCCCATTAAGGATTTTTGTCATGAATGGATGATATACTGTCATTTTTCTGCTTCTATTAAGATGATCATATGATTCTTATCTTCCCTTTTTTGATATGGTGTATTATGTTTATTGATTTGCAAATACTAAACCATCCTTGCATCCTCAGAATAAATCCCACCTAATCATGGTGAATGATTTTTTTAATGTATTTTTGGATTTCATTTGCTAATATTTTGTTAAGGATTTTTACATCTGTGTTAATGAGTGATTTTGGCCTGTAGTTTGGTTTTTATTGTGGAGTCTGTCTAGTTTGGCCTTGTAGAATGAACTGGAAGCTTCTTCTTCTTCTTTTCTTTTTTTGAATAATTTGAGATGTTAACTCTTTATTTTTCTCTTTTTATTTTTTAACTATAGTATAATTAACATATAGTGTTATATTACTTTCAGTCGTACAATATAGTGATTCAACATTCTATTCATTACTGAGTGTTCATCATGGTTAAGTGTACTCTTAATCCTCTTTACTGTTTTACGCATTGCCCCTACCCACCTCTCCTCTGGTAATCATTCGCTTATTCTCTATATTTATGAATATGGTTTTTGTTTGTTTCTTTTTTTACTTTGTTCATTTGTTTTGTTTCTTTTGGTAGAGTCTTTAGGGTTTTCTGTATGTAGATCATGTAATTTTCAAATAGTGACAGTTGAACAACTTCTTTACTAGTATGGTTGCCTATTTTTTTTTCTTGTCTAATTGTTATAGCTAGGGCTTCCAGTTCTATGAAGAATAAAAGGGGTGAAATCAAACATCTTAGTCTTATCCCTGATCTCAGAAGGAGAGCTCTCAGGTTTTTACCATTGAGTATGATGTTAGATAAGAGTCTTTTCGTATATGGCCTTTATTATGTTGAAGTATGTTTCCTCTAAACTTACTTTGTTGAGGGTTTTTATCATGGATGGATGTTGTACTTTGTCAAATGCTTTTTCTCCACCTTTTGGAGTGATAGAATGATTTTTCTCATTTCTCTTGTTGATGCAATGTATCATGTATTAATTGTTCCTTTTTAATTATCTTTTTTAGAGAGGGGGAGAGGAAGAGGGAGAGAGGATGAGAGAATCTTAAGCAGATTCAGTGTGCAGCATGGAGCCCAGTGTGATCTCTATCTCGTAACCCTGAGATCATGACCTGAGTTGGCCCTTAACCAGCTCAGCCAATCTCACTGTTAACTGTTCTATAAATATTTGTTAGAATTTCCATGTGAATCCATCAAGTCCTGGGCTTTTATTTGTTGGGAATTTTAGGGTTGTTGATTTGATTTTGTTACTACCAGTTGTTTTGTTCTGGTTTTTAATTTCTTCCTGTTTCATCTTTGGAAAATGTTTTTAGGATGTTCAATATATGTTTCTTGGGGATGTATCCATTTATTCTAGTCCATCCAATTTGTTGGCATGTAATTTCTCATAGTATTCTCTTATACTCCTGTGTATTTCTGTAGTATCAGCTGATATTGCTCTTTCATTTCTGGTTTCATTTATTTGTGTTCTTTCTTGATTAGTCTGGATATACATCTACCAATTTTAATTATCTTTTCAAAGAACTAGCTCTTGGTTTCATTGAACCTTTCTTTCTTTCTTTTTTTTTTCCTTTGTATTTCATTTAGTTCTACTCTAATCTTTATTATTTCCTTTATTCCGTTAACTTTGGCCTTTGCTGTTCTTCTTTTAAGTGTAAGGTTAGATTGTTTTTTTGATGGTATTCTACTTTTTTTAAAAATTATTACTATGTTCAGTTAGCCAACATGCAGTACATCATTTGTTTTTGATGTAGTGTTCAGTGATTCATTAGCTGCATATAACACCCAGTGCTCATCACAACATGTGCCCCCCCCTTAATACCCATTATCCAGTTACCCAATCTCCCCATCCCCAAGGGGATTATGCTAAGTGAAATAAGTCAAGCAGAGGAAGAC
Source organism: Martes martes (assembly GCF_963455335.1). Classification (NCBI taxonomy): domain Eukaryota; kingdom Metazoa; phylum Chordata; class Mammalia; order Carnivora; family Mustelidae; genus Martes; species Martes martes. The sequence continues at coordinate 51,444,344 of NC_137894.1, read as the reverse complement.
AATTATACAATTTCACTCCTATGTGGAACATAAGAAATAGCACAGAGACATTTTTTTACTTTCTGTATGTAGCCCTGTATCACTATAAATGTCACTCTTAGAATTGCTTCTGCCTTTAGGTCCATAATAAATTGGTACCCTCTGGCTCAAAAATGAGAACTTAATTTTTCTTTCAGTAATAATAGTTGTGGAATTCCTTTAGGAAATTCTAAAGATTTGAGCCTAGAAAATAGGTAACATTGTAACAGATTATTAAAACAGAATACAGTAGAAAAATATAGGAAAATGTGAATATAATAAAAGAGTAAAAGTTTAAAACAAGCTATAATGAGGATTCCTAGAAATTCTTATTTTCATGAGTGATCTTGGAGGAGGAATTTCATGGCTACCCCAAAGTTCTTGAAATAGGGTTCTGTCATTTTCTGGACCTGCATTATGCAATGTAAAAATAAAAATTATAGCTAATTCCACATAAGAAAATGATTATTTCTACCAACTATTAATATGTAAAAAAAACTGCCTTATCTGAAAAGACAGGAATTATGGAGAGGAAGTATGTTTTATATGAGCTTTCAGACTCCCATAATCAAGATGACAAGTGGTAAAGAATTATAACTCATCTATGAAGTTCTCCAGATTATTTTATCAGTATTGAACATAAATTAAGAGGTTCCTGGGTAGCCCATTGGGTTAGGCATTTGCCTTTGGGTCAGGTCATGATCCTTGAGGCCTGGGATCTAGTTCTGCATTTGGGCTCCCTGCTCAGCAGAGATTCTGCTTCTCTCTTTCTCACTACCTCTGCCTTTCTCCCTGCTCATGCTGGACTCTCTCTCTCTCTCTCTCTCTCAAATAAGTAAATACAATCTTTTTATAAAAATAAATTACCCCAACAAAATGCAGCACACTCTGGTGAATAAATTTATTCAGCAGGTTGTTTTCCATGAATAATACGTATTAAGAAGCAACATTGAAGAAAGATTTGTGAAAGTGTTGACTATAGATGCTTTTGCTGGATAGCCTTGCTATTTTACATGTTACTGTAACATTAACACCAATAATAGGATTGGCTTCATGTGTTCATTTACCTAGCACTGTGTGAAATGCAGTCTTATCTAGGTGTGTCATGTATATGTAAACAGATCTATTTTCTCTATTGTATAGATAAATATACCTATTACTCCATAATTGGCTTCTGAGCAGTACTTTTTTGAAAGGAAGAGGTACAGTTTATTTATATGAGTAAATGCCATTTCTCAATGTATTCAAGGGCTGCATATTAAAAAAATTTTAAATAAAAATAGATATAGGACACACAAATAAGGCTAGAGATTCTAAATATCAGTAAGGTCCAATCTTTGGGCTTTATTATTATAATTACTCTTTCAAGCAAGTTGATCCACCCTTTCTTCTGGTCAAAATGATGTACTTTAACATCATAGTGATTCCATTTATAATAGTCTGGAGTCAAGGCTACAGTAGTTACATTGTATAAGTTTACTTTGTTTCCCAGAAAAGAACATTTCTTATGACTGTAGAAACCTGACCAGGCTTCAGGTACCGACTCTTCAGTTTTGACATAGCCGCCTTCACTTCTTTGTTCCTTAGAGTGTAAATAACTGGGTTTAAGATGGGAGTAAAGATGGTATAAAACACAGCAAGGACTTTGTCAACAGAATAGCTGCTGAAGGGCCACACATAGATGAAGATGCATGGTCCAAAGAACAATGTGACCACAGTGATATGAGCAGTCAGTGTGGAGCGGGCCTTTGCCATGCTGGCAGAGGAGCGGTTCCTGACGGTGATAAGTATCACAGTGTAGGAGACAACCAAGAGGAGAAAGGAGCTCATAGAAAGAAAGCCGCTGTCTGCAACTATAAGTAGGCTGACAACATAAGTGTCTATGCAGGCCAGCTTTGTCACTAGAGGGAGGTCACAGAAAAAACTGTCTACCTGATTTGGGCCACAAAAAGGCAAGTTAACAGTAAATGCCAACTGGCTAGTAGTATGGATGAACCCCACAAGCCAGGAGATGAGAACAAGTATAATACACACACGGCGACTCATTATTGTCATGTAGTGGAGAGGTTTGCATATAGCAACGTAACGGTCATAAGCCATGGATACAAGGAGCACCATTTCACTGCCAGTGAAAAGGTGAACAAAGAAAATCTGGGCCAGGCAGGCATCAAACGAAATAGTCTTGTGCTCAACCAGAAAGTCTGCAATCATTTTGGGGGTAGCAAAAGAGGCAACGCATATATCTATAAAAGAGAGGTTCGCAAGCAGAAAGTACATGGGGGTATGAAGGCGGGAATCTGAGGTTACAGTGAGGATGATAAGAAAGTTTCCCAGAAGTATTGCTAGGTAAAGTAGTGAAAATATGAGAAACAAGAAAGGCTGGAGCTCCTGAGAATTAGAGAGCCCCAGCAACACAAACTCGGTCACCCGGGAATGATTTATGTCATTCATTGACTTTGGGAGGAATGTATCTTGTTACCTGAATAGGAGAGAAACAGAGATCAGTCAGTAAGCATGGGTTTCATTTCCCAGTTTCATGTCCTTCCTTAGAGATTCCAATTTCTGCTTATATTTATGTATCTGAATTTTAATGCATCATTAAAAATTATACAGGCAGCATAATAACAATAATAAGGAGGGATGGAAGAGAGAGTTTTGAGATATTGGACATTGGTATATCCAGTTATATGAATTTGAGGAATATAATCTACTTGCTTTATAAATGAAATTGAAAATCTGAAATGTTTCCTTGACATGATAGAAATCCAGTCTAAGAAATTACAGAAACAAAATATGAATCATTTTTTAAATAAAATCTAACAATTTTTTGAATGGCTAATGCAGAGGAAGATAGGATCAACAATGTTGATCCCAAAAGTGAGACACAAAAGTGTATATACTATATGAAACTATTTAAATAAAGTTCAAAAATAGGTCATACTGATATATGATATTTAAAAAGCTCCTGGAGCGGTTATCCTGGAAGGGGAATAGGGACAGAAAGGTGACAGGAAGGGCTTCTGAAGTGCTGGTAATGTTCTGTTGCTTGATGTGGTTAATAGGTACAAGTGTTTGCTTTGTGAAAACTTACAAGATGTGCAAGATCTGCCAGGTGTACTTCCGTGTGTTTTTTATTTACTAATAAAAAACTCAAGAGATAATGAGAAACCATTACATGGTGTGAGAACTCATAGGCAGAATGATTGCCTTGAGTGATTAGGTCTTATTCCCTTCTCTGCTCAGTTATAAATTGTATGAACTAAAACACAAAACCTAGCAAGACCCAAAGATCTAGAGCTTATTGGAACTCTTCCTAGAGTTGTGACTCATCTCTTCCTGGAGTTCTGTTTTATGAAAGAATCGAGTACATTTGTTCTTTTCAGTTTCTCCCTAATGTTAAGTTTCATTAACCTCAGCTATTGTTGCTAATAGCCACAGATATATTATCGAATTTGACTGACATTTTATTTAATTTGTTGAGGCTTTTAAAAATTATAGTTATATTGTACAGTAGTATTCATAGTAAGAAATCCAGACCATGAAAAAAACATTGTTTCTTTTTTTTGTTGTTCAGTTATTGTATATTCTATTTTATCAACACTTTCTCCCTTTTATTTATACTTTTATAAGCTATCTAGAACTTGGAAACATTGTATAGTGAATAAGAAAAAGAAAATGTGAAATGTAAAGAAATTTCTCTATATATATCTAAATCACTTCTTTGGAATGGAGTGTCTTTTATTTTACTGATTTCTAATTATTTGCAATTTTTTATATTAATGTCTTCTTAAATCTAATTGCAAATCGCCAAGTGTTTCCTTGAGTTTCACTGGAGGATTTTCACATAAAGATAGGGCATGTGAGTAATAATTTAATTCTCAGGAACCAAATTCAGGGACTCACCCCTATATTTCAAATCTCCAGTTGTCTTGAAAATTCCCCCAAAGAATTCACATATTATCACCAATTATATCAAAACTATGGCTCATGGATTTTCAGAAGAGACTACCGGCAGAGTCTGAAGTCAGAAAAGGCTGGAGGTAAAATTATGCAGTGGAGTAAGTTTGTCTTTGAGAAACCACCACATTCTTCTTGGTGTTTCTCCCTTCCTCATCATTTCTTGGTAGCCAGTTTTTGAGTTAACTCCAGGTACACAGCACGGCCTATGCTCCCTGGGAAACACCCTTACTCAGACTCCTTGACACAAATACTGTAATGAATGCCTAGACTCAGACAAGGAAATGATACCCAACAAGACCAACAAATAGGGGCTCCTATGTGTCCTATCAAAAAACAGCAAAGCCTTAAATTAAGCATGGGGAATGACTCTCTCAGGGAGACCTTCTAGAGTTACAGCAGAAAGGGGTGGCAGAAGATTTTTTGGTACCTTTGAAATAAAACGCATAAGTCATTTATGTGAGCAAATCACCACAGGAATCATCCTCCCAATAAATCTTCTGCAGAGCTCTATGCTTTGATGCCAGTGGCTTCTTGGGGGGCCCAGAAAAAGAAAAGACCCTGTTTTCCATGGAGGAAAATAGTAGGCACATTGATTCAGTCAAGAGCTGGGTTTCTTAATATAGGAAACCAGCATGATGAGCAACAGAAGCTGTAAATAAGTGTACTCTAAATAGAAACTCTTTAGTTTTGCTATAAATGCTTTCTTTTTAAGGTGATTGGGTCTGTAAGTAAGTACATGTGCACACTCTCAGGGCACTGTGCTGTGCACTGGTGATAGAACAGTTAGGTTTGCAACTTGCCTCCTGAGAGATCACTTAGAAATACTCATCCCTTTTTTAGTGAAGTTAGTGAGTCCTCATTTTCCATCACTGGCTAGCACATTCCTTTTAAATGAAATAGGCTGTCTTTTTACACCAAGTAAAACTGCTGTAAAAAGTGAAAATGTAAAGCTCTTAAAATTATTAAAAACAACAACAACAACAACTATTTTAAGGGCACCTGAGTGACCCAGTCAATTAAGGATATGACTCTTGGTTTTGGCTCAGGCCATGATCTCAGGGTTATGGGATCAAGCCCACATACAGCTCCACATGCTGGACAGAATCTGCTTGAGGATTCTCTCTCTCTCTCTCTTTCTCCTTCTCCCGCTCTCCACACTCCTACATGCTCTCTCAATAAATAAGTAAAATTAAAAAAAAAAATAGGGTTGCTCAGGTGGCTCAGTCGATTAAGCATCTATCCCAGGGTTTTGGGATCAAGTCCCAAGTCAGGCTCCCTGCTTCTCCCTCTCCCTCTGCTGCTCCCCCATGGTTGTGCTCTCTTACTGTCTCTGTCAAATGAATAAATAAAGTCTTTAAAGATAATAAAATAATTTGTTGTTTCAATCAGTATTTTCTGATAGTTTTACATGCTCAAAGATAGTATGACCCGATTCATCCAAGAATGAGTTGCTAAGTAGTAGATGTGTTCTTTAAAGACCCATCTTTCATTTCTTATAGTTCTTAAAAGTAAATTAACTCATGTATACATGATTATACTATGTGGTCCTCAGGTCCCTCCTTTTTGAAATTCTGTCAAATAAATCTTTTCCTACTACTTCTATCTTGGCTATTATGACTGGTGGATTAAGTGAAATAAGTAAAAGTATTGGTTGCAAAAGGCCAGCAAACACTCTCAGATCAAGATTCATCTTTCACAAGTTTTCCGGCATTGCCACTGCGTTTACCCTCTCTAAATCCTGATCAGAAATGTAACACTCAACTAGAGACAAATGCTAGTGTGTGGTCTTTGTAAGGATACTAACAAAGCACTTTCACTTACCTAATATGAAATGGGTCGTGCGGATATAACCTATAATTTATAGTCATTAATGCTTAGTAAGAATTCAGTTGTTACTTCCACATCTCCTAAGAAAATAGACCTGGCTCTGTAGAGATGAATCATAAAGTTTACTTTTAAATAAGAAGGAAATAGAGTGAGGGTGTCCGTAGCCAGGATGGACTGTCTTCATAGAGGTGAGAGAAGGCTGAATGCAGTATTTGAATTTAGGTCTGGAGTATCTGGGGTAGTACTTGAAGCCCTCAGGAATCTAGAGAGCAGACAATAAAGGAAGACATGCTAAAGCAATATTTCCTGTTTCACAGTTTTATAAATAATTCTGTCTAACTATAGCTGTCTTCTGTTATTGATAGCAGTAAACTAGATGATTACAAATAACTTTCAGAGACCTCTAGAAATCAATATCAATCATTGGCAACTCAGGATTACATGAAGAGGATTATTTCTTAATCCTTCAAGTATAGCATATTTACCCTCATATGTTAGGAAGATGTTTTTTCAACTTAACTTCCTCCGACAAGTCCAAAAGTTTGGATGAAATTCTTCAGAGATTTAAGCATGGTTCATAAGGGGAAGTTTCAGCAACAATCTGCAACAATTTCATATAAGTTTTGTTTAAATATCAGCAAGAATATTTTTTTAAATTAAATTTTTTATTTATTTTCAGCATAACAGTATTCATTGTTTTTTCACCACACCCAGTGCTCCATGCAATCTGTGCTCTCCCTAATACCCACCACCTGGTTCCCCCACCCTCCCACCCCGCCCCTTCAAAACCCTCAGGTTGTTTTTCAGAGTCCATAGTCTCTCATGGTTCACCTCCCCTTCCAATATTTTTTAGGAAGTATCACTTAGGATAGTAATCTTCGTGTGATTTGGGGCCCTTAAAGAGAGGTATCAGAATATTGTATCATTTTATCTAAACCATGTTTAGGGAATATTTAGGCTTTGTCTTCCCTTCATCTCAATTCCACTTCATTCAAAGTGGAATTTCTTGGGGGGCTCAGAAAAAGAAAAGACCTTTGTTCCTTGCTTCTCATAATGTGTTCTATATGATCATCAAATAATTGAATCAAAGATTTTGTGTAATAGCAATATAAGGAATTTACCATAGTATTAATAAGATAGTAAAAAATAATAATCATATATGGGCTATCCTCTTTTTTTTTTTCACAAGAAGGATATATATCAAACAAGATACTTGGATTTTCATGTTACTTGTATTTTCTAGACATGAATTAACAAAGAGCATTCTAATTATAAGGTTTAAAATAGCCTGAAGTCCAAATCGACAGATGATATTCAAAGACATTGTGGACTATAAGAGAAGTAGTAGCCTGAGTTATACAAAATATCTATTCAAATTCTCCCTCTCAATAAATAAATTCACAATTTTAGGCAAATCACATACCTTCAAGATGTTCCATGTCTCTTCCCAAAAAAGAGGGAAGAAGTCTCCTTCCTAATTCTAATATCATCTAATTCTCTGGGTTTTGAGAACATGACCCACTCCCAAAAGTTAATTCAATAACACAAATATAAAAGGTTGTACTGAAATAAAAGTATATTCAGTTAAAAGGCTAAACCCATCCTGGTATTAGCAAATAAATATAGCATTCAGTTGCTTCTCAGACTTAGATATTTGAGCAGCTAATAGGCAAAATGGACATAAAATATTCAGAGATTAATTGAAAGAGTGAGGGCTAATCGTCTGTCTCCTGTTGTCTGTTGTGGCCGAATTAGGAAGCTACAGGACAACAGGACTCTTCTTGTCCCTAGCCTGATATTGTACCAACTGGGAGAAACAACATTTTTCAGGATCCATTGGGTGGGGTGCAAATGTAGGGGAACACATGTCTTTCCAGACTTGAATCTCCATCATTTATACCTCGAAGTATCCTCAACACATAGATCCAAGAAAACCCATTAAAATAGTTAGAAGCTAATTAGTGATTTGACATCAGTGGATTGCAGTGACCAAGTGACCCAGAGGAGTGTTGTGGTAGTAGAAATCACCTGCATTAGGGCTAATTATCTGAGAGAGTTTGTGCACAGAGTTACAGTGCATCACCTTAAGGATTTCAAATGGAAAAAGGAGCAGGACTAGTGGAAATGCTTTGTTCTGTTGGACAAAAATGTAACATGGTGGAAAGAAAAGCAGTGAATAGTTTTATTATTCCTTTCTGTTTCAGGAGAGGTTTAGCACAATTTAGGTTCCAGGAGAGTCAAAAATTGATGAGAAGATATTTGTGCCTTTGCATGATACATAGCAATGCAAACATCTTGCTATTTTAATCATTATAAAAGAGCCACATGCTTAGTTTCCATGGCAAGGTTTCTGGTGTAGGGCAATGAAAGCCATTTTACAGTAGAAGCACTGTATCCTACGGAATAGGTTCTAGTGAAGAGACTTAAAGTAATCTCACAAAAATTTAATTTTTTTTAGTTGAAATTTTCAGAAAAAAATTGCTGTGGCTGAAGCTCTGATGTTCTTCCCTGAGGTTAGTTTGTATTTAAGAGCAGAATATAAAAGGATAAAGAAAGTTTTCTTATTATCATGTAGAATTTTGATACTCATATGAGCACTAGAAATCAGCTAGTCTAGCATCCTAAATTGTTAGATAGGTTGAATGAATCTTGAGGAATTAGTTTCTTGACTCCTATTGTACTGTTCGGTTTGGGAACATACTTTCAAATGCTTTGTCTAACACCACTCCTACTGTCCTTGATTCATCTTCCACAAGTTGGAACATTTTATTTTTTATTTATTTTTTTAAGTTTTTATTTATTTATTTGACAGAGAGAAAAACAAGTAGACAGAGAGGCAGGCAGAGAGAGAAGGGGAAGCAGGCTCCCTTCTGAGCAGAGAGCCAGATGCAGACCTCGATCCCAGGACCCTGAGATCATGAACTGAGCAGAAGGCAGAGGCTTAACCCACTGAGCCACCCAGGCACCCAAATTGGAACATTTTAAATTAATGATTAGAGCTAAGGTGAATCTTCATGTCTTCCTAAACACATGAATTTAGAGCATTCCTAAATGACTCTTTGGCTAGTACTTCCAGTACCGTTCTTGTTATCTGTTTTTTCACTACCCTTTTCTTGTAGATAATGTCTAAAAATCCATCATTTGGAATTTCTTTTCTCCTTAGGGTCTCCTGCTAGGAGGTTTAATACATTCAAATGACTTTCCATCTTTATGAGAAAGAGCCTAAGTGTACACCTCTAATTCTAAGATTTCACACGCATCAGAAGACATCACTGTAACACAGATTTAGTATCTCCAAAACTAACACATTTTCTGTTACAGAAAATACCAACTCTGCCAATGTGATCATTTGCATCCTCTGAAATATCCAGGCTTAAATCATCAATATGGTAGATGATGTCTAGCTCTCTCATATCCCTATATTTGATTCCCAATCACACTGTTTATTTAGTTTTTTTTTTTTTTTAGTGCTCATTTTTTTCTGAACATAAATCATTAACATTTTTCCTCATTGTCACATATAACTTGTAACCTTGATTTTAAATGGTTGCATTATGTTCCACTTTATCAATAAAATACTTAATTCCCACATTGTAGAAAATATAAAGTATTTTTTCCTAGTTGAAAAGAAACGTGATTTAAAATAACCTATATAAAAGTCATCTTTAATAATTCTAATTGCATTCAGGATAATTTCTTGAAGGTAAAATTATTGGACTCAAGCCTTTGAACATTTATGAGTCTCTGGATTCATAACACAGAACTCCTGGCTCTAGTACCCTACAGTTCCATCACCATAAAAAGTTCCCTTTGTATTTGACCACTTCCCCCTCCACAAACCCTTAGCAACCACTAATGTGTCCTCTATGTCCATAGATTTTCCTTTTCCAGACATCATATGTTTAGTGTGTTGCATGTGTAGCCTTTTTCAACTATCTTCTTTCATTTGGTGATATGTATTTAAGATTAATCCATTTGGTTGAATGGATAAGAAGCTCAGTCTTTTATATTTTGGTATAGTATTCCACTGAATGGATGTACCTCAGCTCATTTTTCCATTTATCTCTTGAAGGACACCTTAGTTGTTTCTTTTTTGTTTGTTTTGGTGATGATGAATAGTTTCTGTAAACATTTATATGCAGGTTTTTGTGTAGATGGCTTTCAAATCAGCTGGGAAATCTAATTTGATAAGAAGAAATGTTTGCCTCCATACATTTTAACGCTTGGATATTAGGTACAAACAGATTAAGATTTATACATCTTCTTCTCAAGAAACAGACTGAGGGTTGCGGGGGGGAAGGGGGATGGGAGAGGGTGGTGGGGAAATGGACATTGGGGAGGGTATGTGCTATGATGAGTGCTGTGAAATGTGTAAACCAGACGATTCACAGACCTGTACCCCTGGGGATAAAAATACATTATATGTTTATTAAAATAAAAAAATTAAAAAAAAAATAAATAAATAAAAAGTAAGATTTACATGAAAAAAAAAAAAAAGATTTATACATCTTCTTGAAGGATTAAGCTCTTTAATGTTATAACATGTCTGTCTTTATTTTTGATAATTTGTTGATTTTGATAATTTGTTGATCTTCAGAGTTAATTATTTTTATTGTGTTATGTTAGTCACCATAAAATATGTCATTAGTTTTTGATGCAGTGCTGCAGGATTCATTGTTTATGTAAAACATCCAGTGCTCCATGCAATACGTGCCCTCCCTAATATCCACATGACTGCCTCAGTTTCCTTATTATGGTTTGCATTGTTTATCTTTCCTCCATCCTTGTCCTTTGGCAGTCTGTGTCTTTAAAGTGGATTCCTTGTTGAGAGCAAATATGTGGGTCTTGCTTGTGCTTCATTCTGGCAATATCTGCCTTTTAGTAGAGTCCTTAGGTCATTTACAGGCAATGTAATTGTTTAATTTGATGTACAGCTACCATTCTGTTGTGTTTTTCTATTTTATCTATTTTTGCTCCTTTCCCACTGTTGGAATTCTTTTTCTTAGTATCTCATTTCATTTCCACTCTTGATTCTATTTTATTTTCTAAAATTTCTGTATAACTTTTGTTTTCCATTTTATTAAACTATATTGTACCATTTTCCCATATAAATGGTGTTCTTTTATGTTTAAGGTTTTTATTCAAAATATTTATTAAATGTTATATCATTTTTGAGATAATAACAATAAATAAATTTATTTTGAAAGGCTTTAAGCTTTTGATAAATATCGGGCTTTAATCCTTTAAAAACCTTTTTATTGAAGTATGATTGACGTACAAAACTTGTAGATATTTAATTTATGCATCTTGATGATTCTGAAGATAATTATGGATCCATGAAACAATCACCACAATCTATGCCATAAACCTATCTGTTACCTCCAAAAGTTTCTTCCCACCCAACTGTATTTATTGTTACATTGATGTGATAAGAACACTTAACATAAGATTATTCTCTAAGCATTATTTTAAGTATACAATATGATATTGTTAACTATAGGTACTAGCTATACAGTAGATCTCTAGGACCTATTCAACCTGTACAACTGAAACTTTGCTTTTTGTTTATAAATTTCACTATTTTCCCCAATTTTATTGAAATATAATTTATAATTTTTTGAATTTAAAGTATATATTTCAATGATTTTAATGTATAAAGTGATCATCACAGCAAAGTTAGTTAATATCTGTCACCTCACAAAGTTAACATTTTGTGAATGTGTGGTGAGAACATTTAAGATTTACTCTCTGAACAGATTTCAGGGTATAACACATTATTACATTTGAACTTCAGAAATTATTCATCTTATAACTGAAACTTTGTAACCTTTGACTAGGTTAATACTACCCTGTTCCCCCAGCACCCAGTCCCTAGCAACCACCATTCTACTCTCTGCTTCTATGATTTTGACTAGTTTAGATTCTTCATATAAATGGTATAAGGTCACACTTGTCCTTCTGTCTCTGGCTTACTTCATTTAACGTAGTATCTTTCAGATTCATCAGTATTATTGCAAAGAGCATGATTTCTTTTTTCTTTAAGGCTGAATAGTATTTCATTGTACGTATACGTCACATTATCTTTACTCAGTGGATATTTAGGTCCTCTCTTGGTTATTATGAATAACACTGCAGTGAACATTGACGTATATATATCTCTTTAAGATTCTGATTTCGATTCCTTTGAGAATATAGTCAGAAGTGGGGTTCCTGAATCATATGTGAGCTCTTTTTCATTTTTTGAGAAAACTTACTGTTTTCCATAGTGGTAGAACCAGTTTAAATTTCCACCAACATTGTACAAGTGTTCATTTTCTCCACATTCACCATTGGCTTTATTTATTCATTTTAATACATAATTTTTTATCCAGTCTAGCAATTTTAATTTTAATAAGTGTGTTTAGACTGTTTGCACATAACATGATGATTGATATGGTTGGATTTTGAGTTGATCATCTTATTTCCTTTTCTCTCTCGCTTTTTTTTTTTTTGGCCTTCTTTTGATTTTTGAGTATACCTTTTATTCTAATTTATCTCCTTAGTTGGATTCTTATAGTTAACTGTTTATTAGTCATTTTATGTTTATGATTGGTTTCTAACTCAACACATCTACCTTTAAGTATTATTATACCATTTCACACATAGTATATGAATCTTAAAATAATCTGTGTACTTATTTTTTCTTTCCAGTCACTTGTGTATTATTGTGTATTTTACTTCTTCATATGTTTAAGTTCTATATTACATTGTTATTGTCTTTAAACACCTAATTATCATTTAGAAACCTGAAAATATAAAAATTTTTATGTCTTCACTCATAAGGAAGGGTATCCTCTTCCTTCAAGGATTTCCTTTAAAAATTTCTTATAGTGTATGTCTAATATAATTCTTTCAGTATTGTAACTCTTGAAAAATATGATATTTTGCTTTTAGAATATGTTTGATGCATATAGGATCTAAGATGGCAGTTCTTTTTGTCCACAGTTCTTTAAGTATATTCCTTGACTGTCTTCTGCTTGCATTACTTCCAATGAGAAATCAGTTACCATTCTTAAATTTGTTTTTCTAAGCATAGTACGTTTTTATCTCCTCCATCTGGCTTTTTGTAAATTTTATTTAAATTCCATTAGCCAGCATATAGGAAATACTTAGTTTCAGATATAGTATTCAGATATAGATTCAATAGATTCAATTAGATTCAGATATAGGATTCAATAACTTACCAGCTCATCACATCATGTGCCCTCCTTATTGCCCATCACCCAATTCCCCCATTCCCCCACCCCCTTCCTCTCCAGCAACTCTCAGTTTGTTTCCTATAATTAAGAGTCTCTCATGGTTTTTCTCCCTCTCTGTTGACTTCCCATTCAGTTTGCCCTCCCTTACCCTATGATCCTCTGCCCTGATTTTTATATTCCACATATGAGTGAAATCATATGAAATTGTCTTTCTCTGATAGACTTATTTAGCTCAGCATAATGCCCTCCAGTTCCATCCAGGTTGATGTAAGTATTAAATATTCATCCTTTCTGATGGCTGAGTAACATTCCATTGTATATATATGTACCACATCTTCTTTATCCATCCATTTGTTGATAGACATCTTGGTTCTTTCCAGTTTGGCTATTGTGGACATTGCTGCTATGAACATTGGGGTGCAGGTGCTCCTTCAGATCACTACATTTGTATCTTTGGGGTAAATACCTAGTAATGGAATTGTAATAGTAGTGGGTCCTAGGGTAGCTCTATTTTTACTTCTTGAGGAGCCTCCATGCTGTTTTCTAGAGAAGCTGCACCAGTTTCATTTACACCAATAGCTTAGGAGGGTTCCCTTGCTCCACATTCTCTCCAACACTTATTTCATCTTGTTACTTTTAGCCTCTCTGAGACGGTATTTCATTGTGGTTTTGCTTTGTATTTCCCTGATGCCATGTGATGTTTTGCATTTTTTCTTGTCTGTTGGCCATTTCTTTCTTCTTTGGAAACATGTCTGTTCATGTCTTCTGCCCATTACTTGACTGAATTATCTGTTATTTTGGTGTTGAGACTGATAAGTTTTTTGTAGATACTAGATTCTAGCCCTTTATCTGATATGTCATTTGCAAATATCTTGTCCCATTCTGCATTTGCCTTTTAGGTTTGTTGACTATTTCCTTCACTATGCAGAATTTTTTTTTTTTTATCTTGATGAAGCCCTAGTACTTCATTTTTGTTTTTGTTTTCCTTGCCTCTGGAGATATGTCTAGCAAGAAGCTGGTGTGGCCACAGTTGAAGAGGTTGCTGCCTGTGTCCTCTAGGATTTGGATGGATTCCTGTCTCATGTTTAGGTCCTTCATCCAGTTTGAGTTTAATTTTCTGTATGGAGTAAGAGAATGGTCCAGTTTTATACTTTTACATGTGGCCGTCTAATTTTCCCAGCACCATTTATTGAAAGGACTGTCTTTTTTCCATCAGGTGTTCTTACCTGCTTTGTTGAAGATTAGTTGTCCATAGAGTTGATCATCCATTTCTGGGTTCTCTGTTCTGTCCTATTGACCTGTGTATCTGTTTTTATGTAACATACTGTCTTGAAGATTATTGCTTTGTAATGTAGCTCTAGGTCTGGCATTGTGATCCCTCCAGCTTTGGTTTTCTTTTTCAACATTCCTCTGGCTATTTACATTCTCTTCTGAGTCCATGCAAATTGTAGAATTATTTGTTCCCTCTCTGAAAAATGTCGATGGTATTTTGATAGGGATTGCATTGAATATGTAAATAGCTCTGAGCAGCATAGACATTTTAATGATACTTATTCTTCAAATCCATGAGCGTGGAATGTTTTTCCAATTCTTTTTGTCTTCTTCAATTTCTTTCATAAGTGTTATGTAGTATTTAGAGTACAGATTCTCTTTGGTTAGGTTTACTGCTAGGTATCTTATGGTTTGGGTATAATTATAAATAGGATTGATTCCTTAATCTTTTTTTGTCTGTCTCATTTTTAGTGTGTAGAAATTCTGCTGATTTCTGCGCATTGAATTTATATGCTGCCATGTTGCTGAATTGCTGTATGAGTTATAGCAATTTGGTGGTGGAGTCTTTTGAGTTTTCCACGTAAATTATCGTGTCATCTCTGAAAAGTGAGAATTTGACTTCTTTGCCAATTGGAATCTTTTTTATTTGTTTTTGTTGTCTGGCTACTGAGGTTAGGACTTTGGTACTATGTTGAACAACAGTGGTGTTGATAGTCATCTGTGTCATGTTCCTGACCTTATGGGAAAAAGCACTCAAATTTTCCCCATTGAGAATGATATTTGTTGTGGGCTTTTTGTAGATGGCTTTTATGATATTGAAGTATGTACCCTTTATCCCAACACTTTGAGAGTTTTGATCAAGAAAGGATACTGTACTTTGTCAAGTGCTTTTTCAGCATCTATTGAGAGTATCATATGGTTCTTGTTCTTTCTTTTATTAATGTATTGTATCACATTGATTGATTTGCGGATGTTGAACCTACCTTGCAGCCCAGGAATAATTCTCACTTGGTCGTGGTGAATAATCCTTTTAATGTACTATTGGATCCTATTGGCTAGTATTTTGGTGAGACTTTTCTCATCTAAGTTCATCAAGAATATTGGTCTATAATTCTCTTTTTGATAGGGTCATGTCTGGTTTTGGGATCAAGGTAATGCTGGCCTCATAAAATGAGTTTGGCAGTTTGCCTTCCATTTCTATTTTTTGGAACAGTTTCAGGAGAATAGGAATTAATTCTTTTTCAAATGTTTGGTAGAATTCCTCTGGGAAGCCATCTGGCCCTGGGCTCTTGGTTGTTGGGAGATATTTGATGACTGCTTCAATCTCCTTACTGGTTATGGGTCTGTTCAGGTTTTCTATTTCTTCCTGGTTCAGTTTTGGTAGTTTATACCTCTCTAGGAATGCATCCATTTCTTCCAGATTGTCAAATTTGCTGGCATAGAGTTGCTCATAATATGTTCATAAAATTGTTTCTATTTCTTTGGTGTTGGTTGTGATCTCTCTTAATTCATTCATGATTTTACTTATTTGGGTCCTTTCTCTTTTCTTTTTGATAAGTCTGGCCAGGGATTTATCAATCTTACTAATTCTTTCAAAGAACAATCTCCTAGTTTCATTGATTTGTTCTAATTTTTTTTGTTTCTATTTCATTGATTTCTGCTCTGATCTTTTTTTTTTTTTAAGATTTTATTTATTTATTTGATGGAAAGAAAGATCACAGGTAGGCAGAGAGGCAGGCAGAGAGAGGGAGAAGCAGGCTCCCTGCTAAGCAAAGATTCCCGATGCAGGGCTCAATCCAAGGACCCTGAGATCATGACCTGAGCTGAAGGCAAAGGCTTAATCCACTGAGTCACCCAGGTGCCCCTCTGCTCTGATCTTTATTTTTTCTCTTCTGATAGGTTTAGGCTTTCCTTGCTGTTCTTTCTCCAGCTCCTTTAGATGTAGGGTTAAGTTGTGTATTTGAGACCTTTCTTGTGGTCTGAAAATATGCAGGGAACGATCCCAATCTTTTGGTACCAGTTGAAACCTGACTTGTGACCCAGGATGTGATCTATTCTGGAGAATGTTCCATGCACACTAGAGAAGAATGTGTATTCTGTTGCTTTGGTATGGAATGTTCTGAATATATCTGTGATGTCCATCTGGTCCAGTGTGTCATTAAAGGCCTCTATTTCCTTGTTGATCTTTTGCTTGGATGATCTGCCCATTTCAATGAGGGGAGTGTTAAAGTCCTCTACTATTATTGTATTATTGTCAATGTGTATCTTTGATTTTGTTATTAACTGGCTTATATAATTGGCTGCTCCCATGTTAGGGGCATAGATATTGAAAATTGTTAGATCTTCTTGTTGGACAGACCCTTTGAGTATGATATAGTGTCCTTCCTCATCTCTTATTATAGTCTTTGGCTTAAAATCTAATTGATCTGGTATAAGGATTGCCATCCCAGCTTTCTTTTGATGTCCATTAACATGGTAAATAGTTTTCCACCCCCTCACTTTAAATCTGGAGGCATCTTTGGGTCTAAAATGAGTTTCTTATAGACAGCATATTGATGGATTTTGTTTTTTTATCCATTCTGATATCCTGTGTCTTTTGATTGGGGCATTTAGGCCATTTACATTCAGAGTAACTATTGAGAGATATGGATTTAGTGCCATTGTGTTGCCTATAAGGTCACTATTACTGTATATTGTCTCTGTTCCTTTCTGGTCTACTACTTTTAGGCTCTCTCTTTGCTTAGAGGACCCCTTTCAATATTTCCTGTAGAGCTGGTTTGGTGTTTACAAATTCTTTTAGTTTTTGTTTGTCCTGGAAGCTCTTTATCTCTCCTTCTATTTTCAATGATAGCCTAGCTGGATATAGTATTCTTGTCTGCATGTTTTTCTCATTTAGTGCTCTGAATATATCATGCCAGTTCTTTCTGGCCTGTCAGGTCTCTGTGGATAAGTCTGCTGCCAATTTAATATTTTTACCGTTGTATGTTACAGACTTCTTTTCCTGGGCTGCTTTCAGGATTTTCTCTTTGTTGCTAAGACTTGTAAGTTTTACTATTAGGGTGTGGACCTATTCTTACTGATTTCGAGGGAGGTTCTCTGTGCCTCTGGTATTTTAATATTTGTTCCCTTTGCCACATTAGGGAAATTCTCTACAATAATTAGCTCCAATATACATTCTGCCCCCCTTTCTCTTTATTCTTCTTCTGGAATCCCAATTATTCTAATATTGTTTCATCTTATGGTATCATTTATCATTTGAATTCTCCCCTCATGGTCCAGTAGTTGTTTGTCTCTCTTTTGCTCAGCTTCTTTATTCTTCGTCATTTGGTCTTCTATATCACTAATTCTCTCTTCTGCCTCATTTGTCCTAACAGTAAGAGTGTCCATTTTTTATTTCACCTCATTAATAGCTTTTTTTATTTCAGCTTGGTTAGATTTTAGTTCTTTTATTTCTCCAGAAAGGGCTTTTATTTCTCCAGACAGGGTTTATCTAATATCTTTCATGCCTTTTTTGAGCCCAGCTGGCACCTTGAGAATCATCATTCTGAACTCTAGATCTGACATATTACCAATGTCTGTACTGATTAGGTCCTTAGCCTCCAGTACCGCCTTTTGTTCTTTTTTTTTGTGGTGAGTTTTCCGCCTTATTATTTTATCCCAATAAGAATATATGAACAAGATAATAAAATACTAAAAGGGTGGCAAAAACCCCAGAAAAAAATGTACATTAACTAAATGAGAAGAGACCCCGAATCATGGGGAGAAGAATGGGGGCAAAAAAAAGTTAAAAGAAGTTAAAAAAAATTTTTAATTAAAAAAATTATATATATGTGTGTGTGTGTGTGTGTGTGTATGTATGTATATATACACACACACATATATATACATACATATATGTATGTATGTGTGTATGTATGTGTGTGTGTGTGTGTGTGTGTATATATATATATATATGACTGGTTAATATATGACTGGATAATAGAACAGAGCCACCCACTTGATCACTTGATTTTGCATATATTTTTAAAGAAAAACTTATATATATATATACAAAAGTAAGGGTACACATGACCAAGTGATGGAATATGACTGTAAAGATGAAAATTCTTTAAAAAATTTCTAAAAAAGGAGTTGATAAGTTGGATGGGAAAAGAAAGAAAAAGTGGAGAGAATTTTCTCAGGCTGGAGACTAGAACAAAGCCCTGTGCTAGATTTAGGGTATATTTTGATCTATAAGAAGAATTTGTATTCCAAAAATTTTGTAGAATAAAAAACCCTAACTGTATACAAAAAATAAAGTTAGATACAATGAAGGATAAAATATGACTATAATAATGAAGGTTCAAAAAGTTTTTTTAAGAAAGGTATTGTTAAGATAAATTAGTTTAAAAATGTTAAAAGAAGAAAGAGGAAAAGTTAACAAAACTTAGAATAAGAAAAAGAATAAAATTAAAGAAATTTAATTAACTTTGCAAGACTAAGGAATCATTCAGAGAAAGCCATGAATTCCATGCTTTGCTTCCCCTCCTCTGGAATTCTGCTGTTCTCCTTGACTAGTGAGCTTGGTCTTGTCTGAATGTTCTTGCTGATCTTCTGGGGGAGGGGCCATTTGTAGTGATTCTCAAGTGTCTTTGCCTGAGGCAGAATTGCACTGCTGTCGCCAGGGGCCAGGCTAAGTACTCTGCTCAGGTTCACTCTTGGGAGCTTTTGTTCCCTGAATGCTTTCCATAGAGCTCTGGAGGACAGGAATGAAAATGGCATCCTCCCAATCTCCAGCCGAGAGGAACCAAGAGCTCAGGGCCCCACTCCTCAGTGCGCCCTTGGAGAAAAGCACTCAATCAGTCCCTTCTTTCTGGTCTCTGGCTGCTCTCTGAGCTCACCAGGCCTGTGACCAAACATTTCTGTCTCTGGCACACAGCCCCGTTTGGAGTCTCCAAACCCAGCAGATTTCTGCTGCTCTGCTCTTTCAGGGGTGTCTCCACAGATCTACCACTTCTGGGGTCCCTGTTCAAAGAGCAGTGGTCTGACTGTGCCATGGATCACAGTATAAGGTAACCCCAAGCTCTGAGCTCACTCTTTGGCTACGTCTCTGTAGCCAGCTTCCCTGCTCTAATACCTGTGAGCTCTGCTACACTCAGACACCCTGATCCTTCTGTGACCCCGTGAGACCTGAGGCCACGCTGTCCCCACAAGCGCCCCTCCCCCCCCCCGGTTAGTGTCTGGAGTGATGTCCCTCAGCGGAGCAGACTTTGTTTTTTTAAATTTATTTATTTGACAGAGAGATCACAAGTAGGCAGAGAGGCAGGCAGAGAGAGAGGAGGAAGCAGGCTCCCTGCTGAGCAGAGAGCCCAATGCGGGGCTCGATCCCAGGACCCCAGGATCATGGCCCAAGCCGATGGCAGACTCTCAAACCACTGAGCCACCCAGGCACCCCAGGAGCAGACTTTTTAAAGTTCTAATTTTGTGCTCCTTTGCTCTGCCACTTAACCAGGAGCCGGCCCCTCCTTCCACAGTCTATCTTCCCGTCACTTCAAATTCACTTCTCTACACATCCTACCTTTCAGAAAGTGGTTGATTTTCTGTTTCTAGAATTGCTGCTCTTCTTCTCTTCAATCTCCTGTTGGATTTATAGGTGTTCAGATTGGTTTGATAACTATCTAACTGAACTCCTGCAACCTGATGTCATCTCAGTCTGCTACTCCTCCGCCATCTTGAACAGATGCTATATTTTCTCAATTTTTTTTTGCATTGATTGAGAGGATCATATGGTTCTTGTCCTTTCTTTTATTAATATGATATATGATGCTGATTGATTTGCAAATGTTGAACTACCCTTGCAGCCCAGTAATAAATTTTTCTTTTTCATGGTGAATAGTCCTTTTAATATACTGTTGGATCCTACTGGCTAATAATTTTGTGAGAATTTTGGCATCCATGTTCATCAGAGATATTTGTCTATGATTTCCTTTTTTGGTGGGGTTTTCTTCTGGTTTGGGACTCTAAATAATGTTGACTTCATAGAACGAGTTTGGAAGTTTTTCTTCCAATTCTTTTTTTTTTTTTTTTAAATAGTTTCAGAAAAATAGGTATTCATTCTTCTTTAAATATTTGGTAGAATTCCTTTGGGAAGCCAGCTGGTCCCAAACTCTCTATTTTGTGAGGTGTTTGTGGGAGTTAGGTTTTTGATTACTGCTTCAGTTTTCTTGCTGGTCATGGGTCTGGTGTGGTTTTCTCTTTCTTCCTGTTTCAGTTTTGGTACTCTCTAAGTTTCCAGGAATGCATCCATTTCTTCCAGATGGCCTAATTTGTTGGCATATAGTTGCTCATAATATGTTCTTAACATTATTTGTATTTCATTCATGTTGGTTGTGAGCTCTCCTCTTTCATTCATGATTTTATTAATTTAGGTTCTCTTTTTGAGAAGTTTGGCTAGGAGTTCATTGATCTTACTAATTCTTTCAAAGAACTACCTTTTAGTTTCATTGATCTGTTTGACTGTTCTGGTTTCTATTACATTGATTTGTGCTCTATTGTTTATTTTTTCTCTGAACCTTTTCATTTAGTCTTTATTTGCTGTTCTTTCCCCAGCTCCTTTACTGTAATGTTAGCTTGTGTATTTGAGATTTTTCTAATTTTTGGAGAAAGGTTTGTATTGCAGTGTACTTCCCTCAAAGGACCTCCTTTGCTGTAACCCAAAGGTTTTGAGCAGGCATATTTTCATTTTCATTTGTTTCCATGAATTGTTTAAATACTTCTTCATTTCCTGATTGACCCATTTATTCTTTGGTAGGATGCTCTTTAACTTCCAAGTGTTTGTGTCCCTTCCAAATTTCAAAGTTCCTTCCAACTTTCAAATAATTGTGCTCTGGAAATATGCAGGCATTAATCCTTGTCTTTTGGTTGTGGTTGAAACCTGATTTGTGGCCTAGTATATGATCTATTCTGGAGGATGCTCCATGTCCACTTGAGAAGAATGTGTATTCTCTTGCATTGGGATGAATGCTCTGTCTGTATCTATGAAGTCTATCTGGTCCAGGATATCATTCAAAGCCCTTGTTTCCTTGTTGATCTTCTGCTTTGATGATCTGTCCACTGCTGTGAGTGGGGTGATAAAGTCCCCTACTATTATAGTATTATTATCAATGTTTTCTTTATATGGTTATTCATAGGTTTGTATAATTGGGTTCTCCCAAGATAGGAGCATAAATACTTAAAACTCTTAGATTTTCTTGTTGGAAAGACCCTGAAGTATGATACCATGTTCTTCTTCATCCCTTACTATAGTCTTACTATAGTGTTCAGCTTAAAATCCAATTCGTCTGATAAGAGGATTGTTTCCCAAGATTGCTTGAGGTCCATCAGCATGGTAAATGGTTCGTCACCCCCTTACTTTCAATCTGGAGTTGTCTTTAGGTCTAAAATGAATCTCTCATACACAGCATATGGATGGGTCTTGCTTTTTTATCCAGTCTGATAAGTTGGTTGAAAAAGGAAAGAAGAAAATATTTTTAAAAATTTTTTAGAAAAAGGGGGCACCTGGGTGGCTCAATGGGTTAAAGCCTCTGCCTTTGGCCCAGGTCATGATCCCAGGGTCTTGGGATCAAGCCCTGCATCAGACTTTCTGCTCGGCGGGGAGCCTGCTTCCCTTCCTCTCTCTCTGGCTGCCTCTCTGCCTACCTGTGATTGTCTGTCAAATAAACAAATAAAATCTTTTAAAAAAATTTTTTAAAAGAAATAAAAAAAAATAAAGTTAAAAGACTAAAGAATCATAGGGAGAAAGCCATGAATTCTATGTGCTATATTCCCTTAGGGCTGGAGTTTTGCAGTTCTTGTTGATTGGTAAACTTGGTCTTGGCTGGATGTTCTTGATGCTCTTCTGGGGGAGGGGCCTGTTGCATTGATTCTCAAATGTTTTTGCCCAAGGCAGAATTGCACTGCCCTTGCCAGGGGCCAGGCTAAGTAATCTGCTTAGGTTTGCTCTCAGTAGCTTTTGTTTCCTGAAATCTTTCCACCCAGCTTTAGAGCATGGGAATGAAAATGGCAGCCTCCCAATCTCTGGCCCCAGAGGGCCTGAGAGTTTAGGGCCCCACTGGTCAGTGCGCCCTCAGAATAAAGCAGTCACTCTTTCTCTGGTCTCTGGCCACACTCTGTGCTCCCCAGACCTGTGATCAAGACTTCTGTCTCTGGCACATGACCCCATTTGGGGTCTTGGTACCCACCAGATTCCTGCAGCACACTCCCACACCACGCCTCCTGGGGAGGAAAAGGAGTCTTCCGTCTCCCTGGACCTGCTGCTTGTTAAGTCCTTGCTCAAAGAGCAGTGGCCTGACTGTGCTGTGGATCACAGTTTATGGCATCCCTGAGCTAAGATCCCACACTTCAGCTCACTTTGCAGCCAGTATCCCTTCTCCAATACCTGGAAGCTCTGCCACATTCAGGCATGCCTGGCCTTTCTGTGACCCTGAGGATTCTGAGACGACACTGTCCTACCTAGGGTTTCACCCCCTGCTCAGCCACCAGAATGATGCTGAGCCTAGGATAGCTTATACTCCTCCACCATCTTCTCTCCCCCAAGTTCTTTATATGTTTTCAATATCAGCCCCTTATCAGACATATCATTTGCAAATATCTTTTCTCCTTCAGTATTTTTGTGTATGATATAAGAATGTGGTCCAGTTTCATTTGCATGTAGCTGTCCAGTTTTCCCAATACCATTTATTGAAGAGACTGTCTTTTTTCCATTGTACATTCTTCTCCTTTGTCAAAGATTAATTGACCACATAAGTGTGAGTTTATTCCCAGGCTCTCTATTTTGTGATATTGGTCTATATGTCTGTTTCTGTGCCAGTACCATACTGTTTTGATTACTACAGTGGTTTCATAGAAATTATAGGGTCATTTGTTCTACTTCTGTGAAAAATGCTGTTGGTAATTTGATAAGGTTTGCATTAAATATGTGAATTGCTTTGAGTAGTACAGACATTTTAACAATATTTGTTCTTCCAATCCATGAACATGTAATGTCTTTCCACTTCTTTGTGTTGTCTTCAGTGTCTTTCATCAGTGTTTTATAGCTTTCAGAGTACAGGTCTTTCACCTGTGTGGTTAAGTTTATTCCTAAGTATTTTATTGTTTTGGGTGCAATTATAAATAGGACTGGTTTCTTAATTTCTCTTTCTGTTGCTTCATCATTATGTATAGGGATGCAAAAGATTTCTGTACATAGTTTTGTATCCTTTAACCTTACTGAATTTATCAGTTCTAGTAGTTTTGTTTGTTTGTTTTGTTTTGTTTGTGGTGCCTTTCAGGTTTTCTATATATAATTACCAAGTCATCTGCAAATAGTTAAAGTTTTACTTCTTTCTTACCAATTTGGGTGCCTTTTATTTCTTTTTCTTATCTGATTGCTGGGGCTAGGACTTATCATGTTGAATAAAAGTGGTGAGTGCAGACATCCCTGTCATATTTCTGACTATAGAGAAAAAAACTCTGTGTTTCCCCATTGTGGGATTTTTATATATGATGTTTATGATGTTGAGCTATTTTCCCTCCAACCCTACTTTTTTGAGCATTTTTGTAATGAATCAATGTTGTACCTTGTCAAATGCATCTATTGAAAAGGTTATGTGCTTCTTATCTTTTCTTTTATTAATCTGGTATATCATGTTTATTGATTTGTGAATATTAAACCATCCTTATTGTGATGGTTTAAACCTCACATCATATTGTGAATATTAAACATCCCAGGAATAAATCCCACTTGATTGTGGTGAATCATTTTTTAATATATTGTTGTGTTTGGTTTGTTAATATTTTATTGAGAATTTCTGCATCTAACTTCATCAGGGATATTGGTCTTTAGTTCTTTTTCTGGTGGGGGAACTTTATCTGATTTTGGTAATCCTAGCTCATAGAATGAATATGGAAGGTTTGCTTTTTCTTCTGTTTTTTGAATCTTTTGAGGAGAATAGGCCTTAACTCTTTAAGTGTTTGGTAAAATTCACCTGTGAATCCATCGGTCCTGGACTTTTGTTTTTTGTGAGTTTTTAAATTACTGATTCAATTTCATTGCTGGTAATTGGTCTGTTCAGAATTTTTTTTTTCCCCCTGATTCAGTTTTGAGACGTTATATGTTTCTAAGAATTTGTGTTTTTCTTCTGGGTGGTCCAGTTTTTTGGCATATAATTTTTCATAATATTCTTTTATAATCCTTTGTATGTCTGGGTGTCATTTCTGATCTTATTTATGTGGGTTCTCCCTCCCCTTCCCTCTGTGTCTCTCTGTCTCTCTATCTCTTTTCAGAATGAGTCTGACTAATGATTTACCAATTTGGTTGACCTCTTCAGAAAACTAGTTCCTGTCTTTATTTACTAGTCCTATTTTTTTTTTGTCTTTGTTTCACTTATTTCTGCTTTAACCTTTCCTTCCTTCTACTCTTTGGGCTTTGTTCTTCTTTTTCTAGCTCCTCTAGATGTATAGTTAGCTTGTTTATTTGAAACTTTTCTTGCTTTTTGATGTAGGCTTGTATTGCTATAATCTTCCCTTTTAGAATAGCTTTTGCTGCATCCCAAAGATATTGGACCATTGTGTTTTGATTTTTATTTTTCTCCATGTCTTTTCTGATATCCCCTTTGATTTTCTGGTTTATCCATTCATTGTTTAGTATCATGTTTTTTAACCTTCATGTATTTATGTTCTCTCCATATTTTTTCTTGTGATTGATTTCTAGTTTCAAAAGTTGTGGTCACAAAATATCCATGATATGAGTTCACTCATTTTGGATTTTTTTGATACTTGTTTTGTTGCTTAATATGTGATCTTCTGGAGACTCTTCTCTGTGCACTTGAAAAGAATATATATTTCACTGTTTTGGGATGGAATGTTCTGAATATATCTATTAGATCCATTTGGTCCAAGGTGTCATTCAAAGTCCACTGTTTCATTATTGATTTTCTGCCGGGATGATGTAAATGGGGTTTTAAAGTGCCAGGTTATTATTGTATTACTACTGATTTATTCCTTTATGTCTGTTAATAATTGCTTTATGTATTTGGGTGCTCCCATGTTTGATGCATAAATATTCACAATTGTATCTTCTTCTTAGATTGTTCCTTTATGATTCTGTAGCGTCCTTCCTTGTCTCATTACATTCTTTGTTTTAGTCTATTTTGTTCAATATAAATTTTCTTCTTGATTTCATTTGCAATTGTGTTTTTACATCTCTTCACTTTCTGTATGCATGTCTCTTTAAATTGTAGATGAATCTTTCATAAGCAACACATACATATGTGTTTTCCTTTTTTAACTATTCAGTCTCCTTGTCTTTTGATTCGAACATTTAGTCCATTATATTCCAAATGACTATTGATAGATATACACTTATTTCCATTTCATAACTTATTTTTACAATTGTTTTTGTAGCTCTTCTCTGTTCTTTTCTTCTCTTGCTCTTTTTCCTTGTGGTGTGCTGGCTTTCTTTAGTGATCTACTTGGATTCCTTTGTCTTTATTTTTGCATATATGTTGGAGGTTTTGATTTGCACTTACCATGAGGCTGATATATAACATCCTATGTCTATAATAGTCTGTACTAGGTCAAGTTTTGCTTAAATTCAAATTCTTTCTGAAAGTACTAAATTTTATTCCCCTGCCATGTTTTATGTATATGACATTATACTTTACATCCTTTTATTTTGTCAATTCCTTGACTGATTTTTTTAGATATAATTGATTTTATACCTTTTGTGCTTTAACCTCTGTATTAGTTTTATAGTGATTAATCTACCACTTTTGTTATATTTTATATGTACTTGTGAAATTGTTTTCCTTTTCTTATGTTCTTACTCAAGATTATGGCTTTTCCTTTCTTCCTCTAGGATTCAATTTAATGTTTCTTGTAAGGCTGAGACATTCCTTTAACTTATGTTTGTCTGGGAAACTGTATCTTTCCTATTCTGAATGACAGCCTTGCTACGTAGAATATTCTTGGTTCCAAGGTGGGTTTTGTTTTTGTTTTTGTTTTTTGTTTGTTTGTTTTTGGTGGTGTTGTTTTCTTTTCACTACTTTGAATCTGTTATGCCACTGCCTCTGGCCTTCAAAGGTTTTGCTGGAAAATCAGCTGATAGCTTTATGGGAGTTCTCTTCTATGTAACTGTTTTCTTTTCTTTACTGCTTTTCAAATTCTCTCTTTATCAGTACTTTTTGTTATTTTAAGTATTATGTGTCTTGATGTGGACCTCCTTGGGTTGATTTTGTTACGGGTTCTCTGTGCCTCTTGGATGGATGTCTGTTCTTTCTATGGATTAGGAAGCTTTCAGCTATTATTTCTTCAAACAAATTTTCTTCCCCCTTTGCTCTCTCTCCTTCTGGAATCTATGTAATGTGAATGTTATTACTCTTGGCGATGTCGTTGTGTTCTCTTAATCTTGTTTTTTACTTTTTCTTGTTGAGCTTGGTTGCTTACCATTACTCTGTCCTCTAGCTCACCTCTTCTACTTCCTCTAGTTTACTGTTTATTCCTTCCAGTATATTTCTGATTTCAGTTATTGAGTTCTTTATCTCTAGATGGTTCTTTTTAGATATATTCTATCTCTTTGTTGAAGGTCTTGCTAAAATCCTCCACTTTTTCCTCAAGTCTAGTAAGTAGCTTTACGTCAGGCATATCACTTATCTCTGTCTAATTTAGTTCTTTTGCTGTGGTTTTGTCCTTGTCTTTCATTTTGGACATATTTCTTCCTCTTTCTTCTTTTGTCTCACTTTCTGCATTAGGAAAATGCACTCTGTATTAGGAAAAGCAACTATAATTCCTAATCTTCAGAATAGTGGCCTTATGTAGAAGTCCTAGAGTGCCTTATAGTCCATTGTATCCTATTCACCAGAACCTGGTGCTTCAGGTTTGCCTACTATGTGTTTTGTATGCTATGCTCTCCTATTGTGGTTGAGCCACATTTGCCTTCAGTCCCATTGACTACAATGGTCCAGTTTGCCTGTTATGGCCTGGATTTCCTTTCTGTGCTGTTAAGGGATCAGTCTAAGGCTGCCTTGGGCTTGTAGTTGGGTCAGACCAGGTGCCTTCCTTCAGCCCTTTTGCTGGAACTGTGGTAGCACTCAACTGCAGGGCACTCTACCTATGTTATCCCCTGAGAAGCTTATTGGTAGATGGGGCCTGCAGTCAGGACCAATGTCTGCCCCTATTTTGTCTGTTGGGGCTACAGTAACCCCTAGCTGTAGTTCTTTCTTCTTATGCTACTTCCTGAGAGATTTTTCTTGGTGGATGAGGCTGGCAGTCTGATCAAATATCTTCTCCAAGCTCACTACTGGGACAGCAGTCAAACTGGTGTCTATGGTTATCTTCCCCTCTTCCCAGGACATGAGTCACTTTGGAGTGGTCCTGGCCACTGCTGGGGTTGCTCACAGAGCCATAAGAGGCCACTTTGGATGGACTCCTGCTGAACAGAATGAGTTCAAAGGGCCACTTATAGGAGAAAATGGGAGTTCAGTGCTCAGTGTCAGCAAGGTATGTGACATTGCCTAATAGGGCTGCTTGAAGGATGAGGGCTGGCCAAAGCCACTTGCAGGGGCTCCTGTGAGTGGGTGTGTTGGATGGGGTGGATCTGCAAAAGAACAAGAAGGTGGGGCACATGGTATTAGCAAGTTTCATGGGAAGTGTTTTTTCTAATCTCAGCAGGTGTCTAGATCTAGGCTTGGGGAATGGGAAAGAGAAATGGCACCCTTTAGCTCTTTTGTTCTTGGAGAAGACGTCTAAAGATCCCTGCCCCTCTAGCATGCTTTATGAGATTAGTAAATAAATCACCTTCCCTATATCCCAGGTGCTTTTCAAACTGCTAATTCTATGCTATACCTTGGAGGCATTGTTTGGTATATACTGACTCTTTAAGGACATGGACATAGTTTCTTATCATCCTCTGGCTCTCCCAGAGGCAGGCCTACTGATTTTTAAAGTTCTTTCTGTTAAGCCCTACTGATTGTAGTAACTTGTAAAGTTAAGCCTCTGGTTTTCAAAGCCAAAAGTTATGGAGACTAGTCTCAATGTAGGTCACCCATGTCTAGGGTGCTTGGTGTTGAGTCTTTTACTCTCTCTTCTCTATCCTTGTGGTGTCCCTCTCTTTCATGGTTAGTCTCACTGCTGAGTTTCATTCCTGACCAGGGCTCTGCCCTTCCTAGCATATTTAGATGTGACCACCTCTCTGTGAACTGTGAAGAGTCTGTTCTAGCAGTCTTCAGTTCATTTTCTGGATTAGTTACATTGATGTGGCTGCTACTTAGGTGTATCTGTGGGAGGAGGTAAGCTTAGGATCCTCTTACTCTGCCATTTCCCCAGGATCCTCCCTGTAACTTTGTTTTTGAGTGATATTGGACTAAATTTTCCCTTATTATATCATACTTGTAAAATTTTGGAAATGAGGTTATTCTGGCTTCATTGAATGAGTGGAGGAATGTTCTCCCAATAAGGGTAAAAGGAGCTGACTCTGTTTTCAGATGGCACTATTATGCATGAGAGGAGTTACAAATTATCTTCTTATTTATGACTTGCCTTAACAAAGTCTTCATGGGGATTCTCTTTCCTAGAGTTCATGATGCCCAACATAAACATATCAAATTTTGTGCTTGAGAATAAGGAGATAAATTACTCAAGAGAAGGACCCCTAGAAGTAAAACTATTGGGTCTTGAATACAAGCATATTTTGGTAAAGATACCAAATTGCTTTCTAAAAATTGTTCAGTAATTTTTGACCAAATAGAACTTCCATATTTCCAAATTTTTAGTCCTGTTTAGTATTATTCTTTTGTTTTATCTTTACCAGTGTAATAGGGGATATGGCACATCTCTCGTGTCTTAATTCATATTTTATTACCTGTTAGATTGGGTATTTTTTCTGTTTTTGTTTGTCACTTATATATTTTTCTTTTTTAAAAGATTGTATTTATTTATTTGAGAGAGAAAGAGAACATGAGTGGGGGGACTGGGACAGAGGGGGAGAGGGAAAAGCAGACTCCCCACTGAGCAAGGAGCCTGATGGAGGGCTTGATCCCAGGATCATGACATGAGCCAAAAGCAGACACTTAACTGACTGAGCCACCCAGGCACCCCTGTATATTTTTCTTTAAATTTGCTTGTGATATTTGACTCATAACCTTTTAGATAATGAAATAAAGTTGTCACTTGAGAGTTAAGTTCTCTAAGCACACATAATGGATAGGAAAACATATGCCAGCTCTTGATTAGAATGATTCCTGGAATGGTGTGTCTTATTTTAAACTGGTGAGAAACATTAACACACCTACAAAAAGATTGTATGTAGTCCTGAATGTATAGATAAATAAGAAGAGGAGCCACTGAGACAATTCATTAAATTAATGTCAATTATGAGGTGTTTTCGTGACCAGCCATCTAAATCTCCCATCCTAGCTGTATCATTCTATAACTCTTATACAGAATAAGTCCTTTGTCATTCAAAACTTTTGTGGATCTCTGCTTCGTTAATATTCAGTCATTTCCATGAGGCTGGAAATATTCCTTAATCTTTATGTGTCCATAATACCTGGCATACTTAATTTAAAAAATTGCAGGGGGTTTCTTTAAGTTAAACAAAACTGAACTTTAACACACTGAAATCAACTCAGTATATGTTTTATATCTATTATATCCTACTTGCCTTTATTACCTAATTGCTAACAAACATTTTTATAGCTACCTTGATTGATTTGAAAGCTTTTATTGAACATGGGATTATGAGTTTTGCCTCTTTTGTAATACCTGTAACCACTTATTTTAATATTCTTACAAACTTTTTTTGATCAGTGTCAGTTTATTTAGGTAACATCCAATGAGGTAACCTCAAACATGGAAAACTAAATATGAAAACTACAGAGCACAAGCACTCATAAAAATCTGAGACCTAGATCTGGACCATCTAGTTTTCCACTGGCTTCCTATTCCATCACTCCAAATTGCCTTGTTTGTATGAAACAACAGTAGAATTTACCTGGAAATCAATGCTCTGTGTGCTTGTATTCTCCCTAGGGCACTTACTGTATGTGCTAGCCTGTTAAACTTTTGGCAAATGGTCACATATGGTAAGAACTAGAACAATAATGGTCTGAGGGACTTACAATCTGTTCTAAGTAGTAAAAACAAAACCATAATCATATCTTCAGTTCAAAAACCACAGATTTGAACATAAAGCTGACATAAATTGAGTAAACTCCTCATGGCATGGAATCAGTGATGCAGTGATGATTCTGTGACTAATAAGAGACTGAATCAATCAGCTCACCTTCCTTCTCCTATTCTTTCCATGATATGGCAGGATCCTCCTCAAATTGCATTTAAAATTTTAGAAAAATAAATGCTACAGGATGCTTTTTTAAACAATGCCTATATAAGGGAAAAAACTACTTAGGAATTTTAATATATATAGTTGATTGTTTCAGGGAAGATGAGATGAGCCTTAGAGTATTAGAACTAGTATCATATGAGATTTTGCACTGCATTTACCAGCTTTAGATCACCAGATGAAGGTCCTCTAGTAGCAAAAGACTAATTGTGACAGAAACACAACAATAAAGTCATACACGTGCTTTGCAAAGGACATTAAGTATGGATTTGTGTTACAGCTTCACAGTCGTCTAAAAGACTTCCTTGGAACCCACATGTCGGTTCCTTAGCTTTTTCATGGCTTCCTTTACATCTTTATTCCTCAATGTGTAGATCATGGGGTTCAGGACAGGAGTAAAGACAGTAAAAAACACAGAAATAAACTTGTCAATTGGGAAGCTTTCAAAGGGCCAAATATAAATGAAGATTAATGGACCAAAGAACAGAACCACAACAGTAATGTGGGCAGACAAGGTGGAAAATGCCTTGGACATGCCACCAGTGGCTTGGTGGTGGACAGTAGCAAGGATAATAATGTAAGAAATGAGCAAAAGGAGGAAGCAGATAAGCGAGAGCAGGCCACTATTGGTGAGCACCAGGATCTCTAAAACATATGTGTCTAAGCAGGCAAGCTTGATCACAAGGGGAAGGTCACAAAAGAAATTATCTATCTTATTGGGTCCACAGAAAGGAAGATTGACAGTGAATGCCAGGTGGCTGGCTGAGTGTAGGATGCCAGTGGTCCAGGAGACCCCCACTAAAACAGTGCACACCCTTTGGCTCATGATGGTCATGTAGTGCAGAGGTTTGCATATAGCAATGTATCTATCATAGGCCATGGCAACAAGAAGCACCATCTCACTACCCCCAAAAACATGCAAGAAAAATATTTGTGACATGCATCCCTGGAAGGTGATGGTCTTGTGTTCATTGAGGAAGTCTGCAATCATCTTGGGAGTGGCAAATGTAGCCTGACACACATCAATAAAGGAGAGATTGCTAAGAAGAAAATACATTGGGGAATGTAAGTGAGAGTCTATAATTACTGTGAGGATGATAAGGATGTTTCCCAACACTGCAGCTCCATAAAACACCGAAAAGATAAAGAAAAGGAGGAGTTGGATGTCCCGAGAACTAGACAGGCCCAACAAAATGAATTCAGTAACCACTGATTTATTGCTCCATCCATTAACTGACTCTGGGCTGCTGAAGTTATCTGCAAGAAACACAGATAATTGAAAAGGATAAGGAAACCTGGTGATTCACAGACCTGTACCCCTGGGGCTAAAAATACATTATATGTTTATTAAAAAGTAAAAAAAAAATTTTAAAGGATAAGGATAAGCATTTCACCACTTTGCAAATGGAGTAGATGCTTCAGTTCAAATAATTATAAAAATGATATAGTGAGACTATAGGACAATGATTATTCACATTACTATTAGGAATTGTTATTTTCCCTGTGATTATTTACATAATTATATGAATTGTTCTTTACTTTTGCACTTAATGAATTGGCATGAGGGGGAGAGAGAGAGGAAGGAGGGAGGGAAAGACAGAGATAGTTATCTAACACATAAGTCAATATGGAAGGAAGGAAGAAAGAAGTTGAGTATTTGCCTTTGTGTTGTAAAGTGTTTTTGTAGAAGTGTGCAAGATCCCCGTAATACCTTTAAAGATACAAACATTGTACTTACGCATTCAGATTATAAATTGCAGAAAATGAGCCTGATGCCTTTTACAGAATCGTGAAGGGAGAGAAAAGTTAGGCCAAGTATAAAGAGGTGGAAATCAGCCCAGTTACTTAGGTAAATGATAACAGAGAAAGGAGTGTGATGTGGCCATGTATTTGAGATATCTGCAGTTATAAGAGAGAAAAAAGTTAATTTGTAACAAGTCAAATTAGTGTGAGCAACAGATTGCGTTCACTATTCTATATTAAAACAATTAAGTTTTATAGCAATGAACTTTATGATTTAGCAGTGAAAAATTATCTTTCCAGAACCTCAGAAGCATATATTCTTTTAAATCAAAAATTATTATTTTATGAAAATGGAAAATGGATGCAAACAAGTATCACAGAAGGAGAACTACAAATAGCCAATAGCCATTTGAAGAGATGATCAACCTCCCTGGTAACCAAAGAAATAAAATTTCAGTGAAAAAAATTATCCATCAACAGAAGAGTTGATAAAGAAGATGATACACACACACACACACACACACACCGCACACACACAATGGAACATTACTCAGCCACAAATAGGATGAGATTTTGCCATTTGTGACAATATGCATGGGCATAAGAGGGAATTATGCTATGTGAAATAAATCAGACTGAGAAAAACAAAGCAAATGGTAAATAGGCAAACAAATAGTCTTTTAGTATCACAGCTGTACTATTTACTTTTTTCAATGTGATTTTTCTTTTAGAATAGTTGAATTCAGTACTAAAAATAGTCTGACTAGCTACCTGCTCATCAAATATGAGACTGAAAGCAATTTTAATTAGCAAGCATGCTAATTAAAATTTAATTAGCATGCTTGCTAATTAAATTTATATTTGTACTACTTATGTTTGCTGCTGATTTTATAACCTCTTCTTTCTCTAATGATGTTACTATCACAATAACAAAAGTATTTTTCCAAAGCCTACCGAATAGTGTAATTGATGTAATTAATTAATTCAACAAATGCTATAGGTTGCCTTCTCTGTACCATGAACTTTTATAGACTCTGAAGACAAAGCAATGAAAAAAAAGTAGACAAGAACAAGTGTTCAACCTCCATGTAGCTTGTGTTCTAAAGGGGGTAGAAGGGATGAGAGAAGCTATTAAAAATAAATAACATATACATTTATGTCAGTTAGTGACAAGTGCTATGGAAAAAATTAAGCAGAACAAAGATATACGGACTAACCAGGTGGTCAGAAAAAGCTTCACTAGGTGGGTTACATTTTCTCAAAGATTGTGGGAAATTAAGAGCAAGCCTTGATACTAAGAGCATGATAGCAAGCATGTGCAAGAACTTATTTAGATGAAATAAGCATTCTCTTGGGAAATGTCAGTATAATTTTGTCAGTTTTATTATAAATTAAATGAATGGGACATTGGCTTTTAACCTTATTATGGAATTGACAAATGCATAATTGTCTTTTCTGAACAGTATTCTACCTCATAGGCTTAAATACATCTACAGTTTTCAGGAACTATAAATTCAGTCTTACAATAAGGACATGCATTTTAAACTAACCTTTTTATTTGCTAGAATGAAATGTGAATATTACAAAAATTGCTTTACAAATTTTATATCTTCATATATATGTAATCTATAAGCAAACTTGAAAGACAATTTTATATATTCTTGTATTAATATGCTAATTTTATCATTCAAAATAAAATTGAAATGATCTATGATCTCCAGAACAAATCCTTTGAAATGAAGCTCATACCCAGATATCAGAAGCTGGGAAGACCTCCCTGTGTTAACAGTTAGTGACAACTAGTTGAGATTATTTATTTATTTATTTATTTATGGCATGACTTTCAAATATTGAGTCCATTTAAAATATAAATATAAAAAAATATAAAACTTGCTAATTACTCTTTTAATAATACCCCCATAGACTTTTATGCCTGTTGAAACTTTTCTGTATTATTTCTCTGTGTATAAAGACCTGACAAGAGTTTGCCAAGTGAGAAATGTATTAAAATAAAAGGATGCCTGAGTAGCTCAATTGGTTAAGTGGCTGCCTTTGGCTCAGG
Organism: Martes martes; assembly: GCF_963455335.1. Lineage (NCBI taxonomy): Eukaryota > Metazoa > Chordata > Mammalia > Carnivora > Mustelidae > Martes > Martes martes. Next base: position 51,409,867 of record NC_137894.1, on the reverse strand, counting down.
TCATGATCCCAGGGTCCTGGGATCAAGCCCCGCATCATGTTCCCTGCTTGGCGGGGAACCTACTTTTCGCTCTGCCTCTGCCTGCCACTCTGCCTGCTTGTGCTCTCTCTCTCTCTCTCTCTCTCTCCCTGACAAAAAAAAACAAATAAAATCTTTAAAAATGTATTAAAACAAAGTTTTCTGATTTTAAGCCATCCCTGTTTATGTCTAGTTAGTTTTATTGAATTGACTTGGTTTAATTCTAGATTTATAGGCAGAATTTCTCTAAAACCATCCTAAAAGGATTTTTTCCATATTAAGAGCTAATCATATTTTTATTCACAGTTATGATATCAGCCAGTCTTCATAGGAAGACAGAGTGTGAAAATTTCTACAGTAAAATATTAATAGCACATGTTTGAGATCAAAAAATCTGGACTTAGTTCCTGCCTCCACTACTAACTCTTTATAATAGTGTTTGTTCATTAATTCCCACTTATTGAGCACCTGCTATGATTCGTGTCAAGCATTCTGTAAGCCTGCAGATATAATAATGATCACAACAGAGAGGATTCATGCCTTTGTGCAGTTCATCACAACTCTTTGAACTTTGTTGCAGCATACATTTGAAAGAGGTATATAAACTATGAAGTGATAACTTTTAGTTGAGTGAGCATACTATTGTATTTAAAAATCAGATAATAAAGTTTTACCTATACTTGGTAAAGCCAATCTAAACAGAAAAATACCTGCTTCTGAGCAGATTAATAATCTAGGAGATTTTAAAAGACCAAAAAATAATGAGGCATATATCATCATGTGAGATACGAAAGAGCTGATGAAAGACACAGAGGAGAAAGAAGATAGCTTCACAATAAAGACAACCATATTTATATGAGGAAATTATCTTCTTGTCTCTGTATATAAGTAATTAAATTGGATAAAGGCTTTTGGATATGTCGGACTTGATTTAGTTGCCTTACATTAATACATGACTAATAATTCCATAAATATATACCATATAAGAGAGTGCAAAAGAATAGAAGCTGGAAAATGTTCTCAATAAAAAAATATATATATATAGCATTCTGTACTTGTAAAATGCTGGGAGGAAAGAGCATCTGTTAATCACAACAACCAGAATTTTCTTAGTCAGCTTCATACAAAGCGCCATGTTAAACACTTCATCCATTATCTCATTTCTTCTTACAACAGTGCTCCAAAGGAAGTACTATTATTACCCTACATAGTAGAAACAGCTAAATCCTAGCAGTAAAGTTAGTGTCACAGGGCATAGCCAGACAGCAGGGGTTTGTGTATTCACAACACAACTGTATGTCACTTAATTAGAGGCCTGATCACTGAGAATCTATCAGAGGAAGTCTACCTGGTCGTTACAATGACAGTTTTGTGTCCTATTCTATTCTCTATCCTGATCTCTATTCTTCCAGATTTATGTATCAGTGTGCTCATCTTTACCTGGGTGTCTCAATCCATCACCTGTGTTAGCAGTAAAAATAATCAGATGGTTCAATACTGTGTTTGATTTAGAATCTCATAAACAGACTCCAAATTCTTATGCTCAAGAGCCTATGTTGTCTTAATTCCAATAATCACTTTAACCCAGAATCCCTTTAACTTTCTGAATGATGACATGTGAACTTAATTTTTTACCTGATGTGATTAACTTCCACATACCAATTATGAGAGAAATTCTAGGGGAGCAATAACAGGTTGAAGAAGGGAAACCTCTGAACTTTTTTTAAAGACTGAGTCACGAAGCCCCAAAAAACAAATGTTTACGTACCATACCACACACCCATATATCTTGGATAACCAGTACCATGGATTGCAATAGCTAATTAAAGAACTTCCTTTGTGAAGTGAAGTCATCTTGCTGTGGGAGTTATTAACACAATTTCATTTGCTTTTCCCAAAAATAAGATGGAATGGATTTTTAAAACGTTGCCCATAATTACACATGAGGCATATATCACAAGGGGGACATTTAGTGACCCAGAAGCTTGCAGCAGCTACATGCACTCTCATCTAATAATCTTTCTCCCTCCATGTGGCTTCCTTTTTCTATACATTTTTTTTAAGGAAAGAGGGGGTGGGGGGGCAGAGGGAGAAGGAGAGGGAAAGAGAGAATCAAGAGCAGATTCCACCCCAGCGTGGAGCCCACACACAGCTTGACAGTCATGACCTGAACTGGAACCAGGAGTTGGACACTTAACCAACTGAGCCACCTAGGCACCCCTCTCCGTGTGGCTTTCCACTGTTTAGAGTGACTGTGCCCATAAGTACTAGGCCACAAGCTCAGGAAAATGTAAATCTGGCAATGGGCCTAAGAGAATTGGAATTTTGTTTTCTCTAATCCTTCACTTCTTTCTTTTCACAGAAATATTTATGATAAAGTTTTTTTAAACTCCATGCTATACAGTATAGTATGCCACCAAAACCCCCGAATTTTTTAGTTGTCATTGCTCAGTACCTAACCATACATTAGAATCAGAAAGAAAGCTTAGTTGGACATAAGTGGGTAGAACTGTACACCTAGCTTCCTTTGGGACACTGTGGAAAGATACCTAAGAGCAGTAGAAGGGCTGAAAAGGTCTACAGAGAAGAACAGGTGACAGAAAGAAAATAGTTAATGTTGAGAAACAGAATAAATGCCCAGAAAATTTGGTGAGCCTGAGGAGCCTTGACTTCTCTGAGTTCTTGACTAGTAGACTAAATTATTTCTTGACATCTTCTCTTTAATGTTTCATAGGTATTTCAGTTCTTCTGTTTCCAAACCTATTTGTCCTTTACTCTGCCTCATGCCAGCTAATGGCACTTCTGTGTCCTGTGATTCTAGTCAAATATTTAGCTCCTTCCTTTTCCTTATTCCCTTTCTAAACCCTGCTTTACCTTCCCCCCAAATATTCCCAATTTATCAAATTATTTCCATCTTAACTCCCTGTCTAAATCTTTATTTTCTTTTCCCATTAAGTGTCTCAAAGGGCTTCTAATAGTCTCTGCCTTTTATCATTGATATTTTCCAGTCATTCCTCTAGAGTGATCTTTAAAAATAAAATCAGAATTGGTCATACAACTTTAAAATGGTGAATGCATTCCATTGCTCTAGAAATAAAATCAGTGCCCTTGCTGAGTGCATGTCATTTTACATTTCACATGTTAACCTCAACCTCATGTTTTCTCACTCTGCTCAGTCACTAAACCTATGCTTTCATTTCCTGGAATACTCCTTTTCATATCAGTGAGTTTTGCTTTCTCTTTTTTCTATCTGAATATCTTTTCTCTAGCTCTTCATGTTCTAAATCCTCATTTTAAAAAACAATTGTGTATTTATTAGAGAACATGAGCAAGAGAGCACAAGCAGGGGGCACAGCAGAGGGAGAGGGAGAAGCAGGCTCCCCACTGAGCAGGGAGCCCTATATGAGACTCGGTCTCAGGACCCTGAGATCATGATCTGAGTTGAAGGCAGATGCTTAGCCAACTGAGCCACCCAGGTACCGCTGTGTCCTCATTTTTAAAGTATCAGATGAAATATCATTCTACAGAGCAGATTTATCTGCATACACTTCCCTCTCTATATACTCCTCCTAATTTTGAATTTTTTTCACCTTGCAACATTATTTGCTCCCCTCATAACACTCATTACAGTTTTAATTTTTACTTATGTTTGTTTGTGTACATGTTGTTATTTGTCCTCTCTACCCCAATATTATAGGCTTCATGCATGCAAGAACTGAATCTCTCAGACCACTATTAAACTTGGCACATAACTTAGCAAATGGTAAATGACCAAATAATAGTATTGATTCAGTGAATAACTGAATAGGTAATTGCCCATGAGATGGATACATTTTATTTTTAAGAACTGCTATAAAGCTTTGTTGTTTTGAGAATATCACATAAATGGGATCATATGTGTTTCCTCTCTATACTGGCTTTTTTTTTTTAACCCAACATAATGCCTTTGAGATTCGTTCATAAGTCAATAGTTGCTTCCTTTTTATTCTGAGTACTATTCTAAACCAATTCTGGACTTGGCCATGTGTCTTGTTCTGTCCAGGAGGTTGCTTTGCATCTCACAAATGAGAGGCCATGTAGAGAACACTGAGGTGCCTTTGGCTGATAGTCAGCTAGCTCCTACTGCCAACTTGCCAGCCACCAAATATGTGAGTGATGTCATTGTTGATCTTCCAATTTCCAGACTTACCAGACAATATAGCAGAGATTATATATGCTAACCCACACCAGAGAAAGAACCCACTGGGTTTGTGAGCTAATATAAAATGCTTGCTGTTTTATTTGTTTATTTTTAAAATGCTTGTTATTTTCAAACAATAAATTTTGGAATGGTTTGATACCATTTTCTTCTACTTCTCCTTGCCACATCACTAAAATTCTAGCAGTAGTTATATCCTTGACTACTCAATACCCTATTGTCCTCTTTATGGATCCAGCTCTTACTAGTCTCATCCCCTTCTTTTGTGCTTCAGGCTAAGGGTGGCAAAAGTTCCTGCTGCTAGTTCCTGAATTCCTCATTTAATTTTGCCAGGACTTCTATATATTATATGTTATATTAAAAATCTCTGCCAAGTGTGATTTCTATTGCCTTTTGTGACCTTAATTTGTATACTTCTTGATGTATTCTAAAATTATCTCAGATTTCATCATTCCATTAAAACTATTCCCATTTATCTCTTATTTTAGCTGTCTGCTCAAAACTTAGAAAAACTTGCAGAAAAGTTGCCTGCCAAGGTACTTCACTAAATAAAAGGCCTCTGATAATTATATCATCCCAATGTGAGAAGAAAGTGCTAGAAATAGTTATGATATTAAATAGCATGTTTTCTCTGTACTGCATATCCAATTACGTACTGAATATATCCACTTCAAGTCCATTATGTACAATACTTAATCATCATCTTCCCCATATTTTATACATAATGAATATTTTTAAAATTAGAGAATAAACTCCTCTTGAAGTATATATCTTCCTACTAGTTCCCTAAGCAAGAAATCTGAGAGCCAATCGATAGGCTTATCTTTAAATACCTCTGAATCTGTTCAGTTATTTCTGTCCAACCCTCATCTCCCATTGCAGGGAATTCATTTTCTCTCCTAAAAGGCAGCATCCTTTACGAGTTTCTTTGATACTTCCAAAGATAATTTATAGATAGATAGAGATAATTTATAAATAAATGTAAATATATAACATCTCCTACATTCATATCATTAAACACAAATGGTAACATGCTTTGTACATGACTCTACATGCTGATTTTTCTGATAAATAATACTTTGTGGAGATATTTCCTATTTGTACATATATAATGCTGTAGTACTTTCTTTGTCTGAAAAAAAATATTGCCATTTGCAGCAACATGGATGGATCTAGAGGGTATTGTGCTAAGTGCAATAAAAGAAAGACAAATACTATATGATTTCACTTACATGTGGAGTCTAAAAAAATAAATGAGTAAACAAAAAGCAGAAACATATTAATGAATACAAAGAACAAACTGATGGTTGCCAGAGGCGGATGAGGTGAGGGGATGGGCATAATGAGTGCAGAGGGGTAGGAGGTACGAGATTCTGGTTATGGAATGAATAAGTCATGGGGATAAAAGGTACAGCATCTGGAGTATAGTAAATAGTATTGTAATAGCACTGTATGGTTATAGGGGGTAGCTACACTACTAGTGAGCATACCATAACAGAGTTGTTGACCATGTTGTACACCTGAAGCTAATGTAATATTTTGTGCCAGTTATATTTCAATTAAAACAATACTTATTATCTTTTATGGTTTCTGTGTGCTAAGAATTCAGTAATGGTTTGGGCAGTTCCAGCTTATGGTGTCTCATTCTCATAAAGCTACAATGAAAGGGTTGGCTGGGACTGAATGATACACTTCTCTGGCTGGGAGTTGGTGCTGGAGCTTGGAAAGAGGCCTCCATTCCTCTCCATAGACTTACTTGAGTGTCCCCATGATATAGTAAGTGACTTCCTCCAGAGTCAGCAGTGTAAAGAGAACTAAGTTTTCTATGATCAGATCTCAGAAATACCTCCTTGTGGTCACTTTTACCATATTCTGTGGGACACACAAGTTGGGTCTAACTTGGTATGGAAGGGACAAAAGAAAAGCATGAAAGCCAGGATATTCAGATCGTTGGAAATTGGCTACCACAATTGCAGTATTTAATTTTGGCAGGAATGGGAGGCAATGGGTTCCTTCATATGCTACTGCTAGGTGTGTAAATTGGTGTATTTCATTTAGGGGTGATTTGATAGTGGCTAATAGGATTTAAAATGCACATATCTTTGCATATATTCTATGTCCACTGTAGCAGTATTTGCAATGACAAAAAGAAAAGGAAAAAATAAATGTCTGTAAAGAAGGGAGTAGATCAATAAATTATAGAATACTATGGAGGATTTAAAAAGATGTGTGCAGGGGCACCTGGGTGGCTCAGTGGGTTAAGCCTCTGCCTTCGGCTCAGGTCATGGTCCCGGCGTCCTGGGATCGAGCCCCATATCGGGCTCTCTGCTCGCTCGGCGGGAAGCCTGCTTCTCTCTCTCCCACTCCCCCTGCTTGTATTCCCTCTCTCGCTGTGTCTCTCTCTGTCAAATAAATAAAAAAAATCTTAAAAAAAAAAAGATATGTGCAGATCTATAATTGGCCATAGAAAGATTTCTAAGGAACATTGTTAAGCAACAAACAGAAAGAAAATACTCTTCCATTTACACAGGAAGGAAAAAACACACAAAAACGGATTTTGTATGTTGCATATAAATGAATGGATACAAAACTCCATGGTAAACCTCTTGAAGGATAGTGTAAAAATTTTGGCAGTTACTTCTGAAAATGGTGTGGAGTGGAGAGTGGAGTGGCGGCAGTACCTTTGCTGTATAATATTTTGTCTTACTTGAATTTTTAACAAAATGTCTTTAACAATTTAAATATTTAAACTTGGTAACAGACTGACAACTTAAGATAGCCTCTTCTAGTAAAGAATATAGTGTTTAGACTTTATGATATCTATTTTAGCTTTCAGAGCCCCTTTCTGGTTTATAGATTTCTAATTGCTGCTACAATTTTGTTGGCCTCAGAGCAAGTCTTTAGAAATAATTAAGGGAAGAGGGCAAGGTCTCAACTTCAAGCCTTTTACTTATGGTGTTATAATGCATAGGAAGTGGCTGTTAGATATACAGACATTAAAATATTGCCTCCCCTTAGCCTCAGTTATATCATCTATAAAGTATAGATAAAATATAACACTGCCTACCATATAATACTACTGTGATCAAATGTGACACTGACAGTTGTTGGCACTTACCAGACATGCAAAAAGTAGCCACTGTTAGTTTAGGTCCATTCTACATTTCTTATCAAAACTAAAGCATTGTTTTGGTCAATATGGAGGACGTGACTGAATATATGCTAAGTAGAATGAAACCAATCATGATGGGTGTTGGTTTACTCTTATTCTTCCCCCAAGAGTATTTAAGGAAGGAATACCACCTGGATCAGAGCTATGTTATCTTATGAGAGTGTATTTTTCTTGGACTATACAATCAAAACACAAAATACAATCTATTGCATTACAAGGGGAAAAAATCTTTAAACAATTATTACATAAATACTTAAGCATCCATATCTAGATATCTGTTATTAAATTGTTTGGAGGTCATTTATATTCTCTGGGCTTGAATTTCCTTAGTGAAAAATAAAGAGTCTGGGTTAAATTATCTCTAACAACCCTTCCTATCCCGAAAGTCCATAATGAAGTGCTCTCTAGCCCTCCTTTAATCTGGGCCACTCCTTTTCCTTATAACTGGAATACAGCATAAGATGGTCTCTAGTTATTTTTAATAGCTAGGCAGCATTCTATTTTATTGATGTACCAATAATATATTTTAGAAGTCTACATTGATTGACATTTAGATTTTTATATTTAGATTTTTTAAATCTTTTGTTCTTGGGGCACCTGGGTGGCTCAGCGGGTTAAGCCTCTGCCTTTGGCTCAGGTCAAGATCTCAGGGTCCTGGGATCGAGCCCTACATCGGGCTCTCTGCTCAGGCAGGGAGCCTGCTTCCCCCTCTCTCTGCCTGCTTCTCTGCCTCCTGGTGATCTCTCTCTGTCAAATAAATAAATAAAATCTAAAAAAAAAAAAATAAAATCTTCTGTTCTTAAAATCAGTGCTTGCAATACATACTAAGTCCATATTTGCTTTTACATTTGTGTAGGTATATCTGTAAGATAAAATGCTAGAAGTATAATTACCAATTCAAAGTTTTAAATTTTAATAGATATTTATATTTTCCTTCATATATTTTACCAATTTAGAGATTTAATAATATTTGAGGTTTCTTTTTTCTTGGGAGGGTTTGAGATTTGAGGTTCATGTTTTATCAGTCTTGTCAACATGTTATACTATCAGACTTTTGGATCTTTGCCAATCACATAGGTAAACAAAAGAATTTTGCTATACTTACACTTGTATTTTCTCATAAGATAGTTTTACTGTTTATTTGTTTATTAATATGTCCAAGAATCACTTTCATTACATTAGTAGTTAATTCCCTATTCATATACTTTGCTAATTTTTCTCCTGCCTTGTAGGCACTTACTTACTGGCTTCAAAGACTTCTTTACAAATTAAAGATATAATCCCTACAAATAATCCTGCTTTTCACATAGTTTTATTTTTAATTTTATAATAGGCTTTTAAAACAACAACAACAAAACAAAACCTCTGTGGAAATTATGTTGTCAGATTTATCAATCTTTTTTTTTTAACTTTATTACTTTAGGATCTTTTGGTCAAACTTGATGTGATAGGTTATGCCTGATCACTCAAAATCCAAGTAGATCTAATAGTGAAGAATTTGAAAGTGGAAGAATGTGTCTCTGGCAGTACAAATAATTGAGCAAGTCAAATAGCCACTCATTAAATTCTAATTTCCCTCCTCCTCCTGATGCTCTTCTTATTCCCCCTTCTCCATTTTCCCCTTGTGCCATAGCCTTTCTCCCCCAGTTGAGGATCAGAGCAGCAAAATGACTTGATTTTTTAAGAGTGCTATCAGTACCCCCCATTTTCACCAGTAAGGTAGAGTTATAAAGAAAAAAAATGGTATCAAGAACGTCATGACTGCATTAATGTTTATTGTGTATTTTTAAAGTTTTTGACACTGTGTAAAAATATATAAAAAGTAGTCAAGTATAAAAGATCATTATCATATTTGACATTGTATGAATGAACCACAAAGTCTGAATTTCTAAGAAACCTAAAGTTGATAAGAATTATCATGGTCTAAAAAGACTGTGTGTCTATATCTGAAGCTCTGCACTAGGATTTAGCATGCAGAGTTAAATTCTATGCATATAGCCACTAACTTATAGTCTTACAAGTGAAATACTGAATCCAGAATGAAGACAATTACAAACCTTCTGTTTTATGTTAAGCAATTTTCTTCAGTATTAGAATACATTTAGTCTTCCTGTTACAAAGCCTTTTTCATGATGTAAATCACAGGGAGAAGTACATAAGAAAAATTTGGCTAACGAATGAAATACTAATAATAGATTTTTAAATATTTATTATTAGATACACACAAATTTTACTTTCCCTCTTCTGGTTTACAAAAAATACGAAAGGATAGATTTCAGATTTGGTCATCAAATAATTTTGGTCACTTTGCACATCAGCATACTTTAGGTACACATAGAACTTTTAAAACTTTTTCTGTGAATAATGAAGAATTCATTATAACCAATTATTTCTACTTAAAATAAGTAAACTTGGAAAAAAGATACATAGACAGTTCTCAACTTATGATGGTTTGACTTACAACTTTTTTGACTCTTTGATGATGTGAAAGTGATAAGCATTCAGTAGAATCTGTACTTTGAATTTTGAATTTTGATCATGTCCTGGGCTAATGATATGTGGTATGATACTGTTGCGTGATGCTGGGCACCCTCAGTTCCCAGTCAGCCAAATAGTATGAGGATAAACAACCAATATACTTACTACCATTTTGTTTCCATACAAGCATTCTGTTGTTCACCTTCAGTAGCGTATTCAATAAATTACTTGAGATTTGAATACTTTATTATAAAATGGGCTTTGTGTTAGATGATTTTGCCCAGGTGTAAGCTAATCCTAAAATAGGCTTTCTGTTAGATGGTTTTTCACAGTTGTAGGCTAATGTAAGTGTTCTAGGCACATTTAAGGTAGTCTAGGCTAAGCTATGATGTTCAATAGGTTAGATGTATTAAATGCATTTTCAGCTTATGATATTTCAACTTACAGTGAGTTTGTCAGGAAGTAACTCCATTGTACTTCAAGGAAGGTCTGCAGATGCTGCTGATAGCAGTAAATATCTAGAAAATGCTTTATAATGAATATAAATGCATATTAAATCATCTAGAGGAAAACAGAAAAATTGAGATAAGAAAGATGATACATAACCAAATACCCTTGATCCTTGAACAATGCAGGTGTTCGAGACACCAATTCCCCACAAAGTAGAAAATCCAAGTGTAACTTTCAACTGTCCCCAGATTTAACTACTAATAGCCTACTGTTGATTGGAAACCTTACTGAGAACATGAACAGTCAATTAGCACATATTTTATATGTTATATATATTATATACTATATTCTTACAATAAAGTAAGGTCAAGAAAAATATTAAGAAAATCATTAGGAAGAGAAAAATACACTTACAGTATTATACTGTATTTATTTTTTAAAAAGCCACATATAAGTGGACCCATACAGTTCAAACCCACATTGTTCAGGCATCAACTGTATATATAACCAAATTATAAATTACCAAAATATTCAATACAGAAAGAAAAGATAAGCTAACAGATATGCATGAATGAGGTAAAATCTATGTTGCAAGACACATTTCTTTTTACTATGTCAATATATGGAAAAGTATAATTAAGTTGAAAGTCTCAAAAGCTCAGTTTGCTTATACATTTTAAGTGCAAGGTATAAAAATGTCATGTGTTCAGTTGAAGAGAATCACAAGTTTAGTAACATGAGTAGCATTTTTTGTAGATTAGAATATCATTAGCAAAAGTGATTGGCATGGTGTTGTGATCCAGTAGAGGCTCTTTATTCCCATTCAGGATTACTTCATGGTGATCTCTAGTTTTTCCAGGAGTTCACATGACGGTTTCTCAGTTTTCGCATGGCTGATTTAACATCTTCATTCCTTAGAGAGTAGATGATGGGGTTCAGCAGGGGTGTACAAACAGTGTAGAACACAGAAAGGAACTTATCGACAGAGAGTCTGCTAAAAGGCCATATATAGAAGTAAATGCAAGGCCCAAAGAAAAGAATCACTACTGTAATGTGAGCAGTTAATGTAGAAAGTGCCTTGGATGACCTGCTGGAGGACCGGCGACGAACAGTGATCAAAATGATGGTGTAGGAAATAATCAAAGCCAGAAAACAACCCAGTGATATCAGGCCACTGTTAGTTAGGGTCATAATTTCCATTTCATAAGTATCCATACAAGCCAGCTCTATCACCAAAGGAAGGTCACAAAAGAAGCTGTCTACCTCATTGGGGCCACAGAATGGCAGATCCACTGTAAAAGCCAAGTGACTCACAGAATGAAGAATACCCACAGACCAGGAAATAAACACAAAAATTATACATAGTCTCCGATTCATAATTGTGCTATAGTGTAAGGGCTTACAGATGGCTATAAATCTGTCATATGCCATAGCTACAAGCAACATCATCTCACTCCCAACAAAACTATGAAGAAGGAATATCTGGGCCATGCAGCCCTCAAAGGAGATAGTCTTGTGTTCAACAAAGAAGTCCAAAAGCATCTTGGGAGTGGCAAAATTAGATTGGCAGATATCAATGAAGGAAAGGTTACTGAGCAGGAAGTACATAGGTGAGTTCAAATGGGAGTCAGAGGAAATTATAACAATAATCATGATGTTGCCCAGAACTGATGTCACATATACTAAAGAGAAGACGGCAAAAAAGAAAAGCTGAAGTTCCCAAGATTTAGAAAGTCCCAGAAGCACAAACTCAGATACCACTGATTCATTTGTGTTAGCCATGAAGCCACTCTCCTGTTACCTAAGTAAAGGAAAATCAGGAAAGATCACAATGGTGGTACTATATCCAGTATATATACAAAAGAAATATGATAAGATTTCAATTAAAAGTTAATTTAGTTTAATGAAATTATATAAGTAATCAATTGACTAACATCTGCAACTGCAATGTAAAGTAGAAGTATGGAAAAAAGGGTATGATATGGATGGTTTCATAATTTGGTAGATATACATATTAAAAAATATATATATATATATACACACACATATATATATTAAATCACATACAAGCAAATGTGATACATTAACACCACAAATATTAGTAAGAGGAAAGAAATTATGCCAAAATGGTGAGGTAAGGTGTCATGGGATAGGTATTACTTAAGCTAAAAAACTTTTTAAAAGTTTTGAATTTGCCAGCCAAAACTGAATAGAAAAGTCCATTTCAAGCAAAGGAAATAATGGGAAGAAAGATATAAAGGTGGAATGGAAAGACATTTTCACAAAGCCAATAAATTGAATGGCCTGGCTAGAGGAGGGTATACTAAGGAACAATAAAAATGAAGATGGTGATGACAGATCAGAAGCAAAGCATGGAATAGTTATTAATGCCTTGAAAAAGAAGGCTAAGTAGACTAGATTAATATTCTTGGAATTGAAAATCATAAAGTGCTTGACATTGTTTTGAGAGGCTTAATGGAAGCAATTTGCCATATTATGAAAAGAAGAGCCAATGTCGATGTTCTGAAGTTTCTTTAAAGATCAAAAATGTTTCGGGGCGCCTGGGTGGCTCAGTGGGTTAAGCCGCTGCCTTCGGCTCAGGTCATGATCTCAGGGTCCTGGGATTGAGTCCCGCATCGGGCTCTCTGCTCAGCAGGGAGCCTGCTTCTCTCTGCCTGCCTCTCTGCCTGCCTCTCTGCCTGCCTCTCTGCCTGCCTCTCTGCCTACTTGTGATCTCTCTCTGTCAAATAAATAAATGGAATCTTTAAAAAAAAAAAAAAAAATGTTTCTTTCATCCATGCAACAGTCGTTTATCAGAGTCCACCTTCTGTCACATAAAGATCAATTTTGAATCAACCACCCATGTATTTTCAGTGTATTCTCTTTACATTTTGTCTCTTCTTAAACACATCTGACGTACCTGTATGTATCAAAATCTGTGACACCTTTCAGATATCCTTTTGGAAAAACTCCATATAACTATACTTGGTGCATTTTGAATGCATGACAGATTTTCAGAAGAGTGAAGCTTAGTGTTTAAATTGCCTCTTGAATGTTTTTGTTTGTTTTTTTTGTCATTGTGACCATTGGATCCCAGAAGAAAATCCTATACAACCTCTGGTTGTCCAGGAATCATTTTTGCCTTTAGTCCTAGATACCCAAAAATATACAGTAGGAATTTGTCATTATACTTATTGATTCTGTATTCTGTATTTGGCCATGATAAATATAACTAATATAATAAATATTTAAAACTTTTAAGGTAAATTGTATAGGTGAACATAAATCAATTAAAAATGTTACAAACTTTCATTGTGGTTGTTGAAGCACTAAGTCCTGCTCTTTCAAGGGTTCCCATCTTTGCATATGAATTATGATATCTAGTTTTTTTTGTTTTTTATTAATTTTTAAAATTTTTTATAAACATATAATGTATTTTTATCCCCAGGGGTACAGGTCTGTGAATCGCCAGGTTTACACATTTCACAGCACTCACCATAGCACATACCCTCCCCAATGTCCATATCCCCACCACCCTCTCATGACCCTCCTCCCCCAAGCAACCCCCAGTCTGTTTTTTGAGATTGAGTCTTTTATGGTTTGTCTCCCTCCCGATCCCATCTTCTTTCAAAATTATGATATATAGTTTTAAGAAGAGTGCCAAAACTTAAGTGACTGAAGAATATAAACAGATCAGTGAGGCATGAACTGATCTCCATATAAACTTCTATTATGAAATTCTTATCTCCATGGGGAAGAGTTGAGCCAATGTTCAGATGTCTGATCACGTATTTACAATGCAAAGGGGAGAGAAGGAGGCAAATAAACATTGAAAAGGAAAATGATTCCTATTTCTAAGATCTAAAGTCCTAAAGGACTACAGTTATGAATTTTTAAAAAGATAAGATTAAAATTTCAAATTCAAGAAGATGCCATGAAGGACTTCTTACAGTGTTCAATTTATTGTAAAGCCTGCCAACTGTGGTCACCTAGTAAGATAACACTAAAGAGTGAGAGGAAGAAGAGAAGAAGGAAGAGAAGGGGAAGCATAATGGTTAAAACATGTTAGATAAAGTTACTGGTATTAATACCATTTTAAAAGATCATTTTATCTTTGAAAAAAAGATACCCTAAAAATAAAATTTTCTACAAATTCCACCTTTCTAATACCTAATGAATGTTAAGGTTTGTCAGTTTCATTTTTCAAAATACATGAACTAACTAGAAAATCCTTTCCACACTGAATTTCCTATGATTTCTTAATCCAAGTAGAGTATACCAGGTTCAGTGTTAGATTTCATTTTCTTTTTAATAATTAAGGTAGGTACCCATTAGAAGAGATACATAATATATACCACTTAGTAGTTATGTGACTGACCTTGGAAGATAGAACTACATTATTTCCAAGGCTGTTTTCATCTCTCAAATTCTAAATGCAGAGGCATTTATATTATGGAAACATGTGAAGTTTATACAAGTCACTCAATTCCTTGGGCTATGCACAGAACACCCAGAAGCTTCTCCATTAATAAGTCATTCATGTGTTCATCACTAGACTACTTAGAGATAACAAATGTTTTCAGATCAGAAAATATACTGTGAGAAAATTTCCTCTTCCCAGTATAAGACCAAATCTGATATGTAAAAGTTAATGTTATATCCATACCCATCTAAAATATCGCAATGGAACTTCAAAACCATAAACATGCATATTTTTTTCTTTTCGTTATTTTGTCTTATAATAGTTGATTACCTATAAGTCTAGCAGTAAAAAACAAAGATACCCTTTTTGACCTACTTTGTGTAGCTACTCCTTCTTTATTCCAGGGAAATTTTGATGGTCAACAAATATTTGCTTAACAAATGGCTAAATATTCTTGAATAGAAAGCATGAAGGAAGCAAAGAAGGGACGGATAATGGTTATAGCATGCTTCCCTTTGTTTATCAGATGCTGATCCTATTATATCAGAGCTGCCCTAAGCCAGTATAGTGGGAAATCAACAGAGAAGTAGAGAGCCAGTTATTTGCCTCTTTTAGGTAGAGCTTCCAGCTTGACTGAGACAACAGTGGCTTTTCCTTTTCGACCTTCTAGTTGTTGATTTTGGATCTAGAGGACAGTTTACAAATTATCTAGTCCAAACACAGTGATCAAATGCATGTATAATATTTACACTTTTAATGATTTCTCCCAGTCCTTCAGTTCTTCCTTATTTTCTCCAAATACAGTGTCCCACAGTTAGTTTCTAAGCTCCCCGCTTTTGCTGTGAGTCTTCATGCCTAAAATATTTGTGATATATTCTTGACTTGATGCATTTTAAGTAGGTCTCTGCACTAAGCTGTGCAGAAGCAAGCACCTCAGATAGCGAGGCTCCTCCTTTGCTCCTGACTCTACAAGTGCAGTATCCTAAAGTAAGGCAATATAAAGCCTTTATCCTTGTTCTATGGAACAGATTTCACTGGGGAAGTGAGAAATCACTCATTGGAGATCTGATGTCACCCTGCGGTGGGAGTAATTATGTTTTACAAAATTTTCTTTCCAGGAATGGAAAAGAAAAAAAAGTTTTTTACCAGCTAGTTGGTATATAGGAAAGCAAAATATTACTAGATTTTCACTGACTTCCACTCAGCAAATACTTTTTCAACCACTAACTTTTTGTTAAAATAATCAAACCATCCTAAGAAGGATCACCTAGCCTCAGGGTGATTTCTTGCATTCACAGGGAGCTCAGTATTTCCCAAGATAGTTCCGTCTATTGTTAAATTGCACAACTGGTTCTACCACTAGTAGTTTAGTAGAACAAATGTGTTCTCACTTCAGCAACGTAGATTTTCAAATATTTGAAGGTGCTCTTCATTTCCATGAAAAATCTTTTATTTCTCTAAACATATGTCAGCAGTTCTTCCAATATATTTTACATAGGAAGTTTTCTTATTTCCAAAGCTGGTAATGTAGATGTGAGTTCCAAATGGTCATCTTTAAAAAAGGAAATTGAAAATAAGTTTCCCTGTATATGCTCTGTGTGTCTGTGTGTGTGTATATACTGTAGTAAAATGTTCACATACCTAGCAATGCATGACCATTGATATTGCACCATTGATTGAAAGAGATAGCTAATACTGGAAAAACACCTACATATCTATGAATTTGAGAGTGAAGCAATATAATTTTTTAACATAGAATAGATTCAATGATTTAAATTATTTTTGTATATTAATTTTTGTATATGAATTTATGTGTCATTATAAAACATGTCAGGAGAAAGTAATTGGAGACTGATAAAATTATTATGTGCATATTTTTATAATGAACAAACTTATGAAAAAAGTTTTGAAATACCCAGTAATACAAATTCTAAACTGAAATGAAAACAAAAGAAATGGTGTGAAGAAATGTATAAAAGGGACTTAAAGTGAATCTGTAAATATTTTTAGAAGTTTAAGCTATGGCCAAATATACTATATGCATAATAGCAAGTTTAGCAAATATTATTTTAATATTTTACTTTCTGTATTTTTATATCTTGACTATTTGGCAAAAGTGTGATCTTCAAAAAAGTTAGAAAAATATGTTAAATGAGAAAAACTTAATTAATTTATTTATATTTATTTATTTAGTGGGCTCCATGTCCAAAGTGGGGTTTGAACTCATGACCTTGAGATGGAGAGTTACATACTCTACTGACTAAGCCAATAAGATGCCCCAGTGAGCAACAGTTTATAAAATTACAAAGAAAATACAGTGAAGGACAGTTTCCATTCACAAAGATAAAATATAAAGTATCTGGGAAAAGTTAATTGTAAATTTACAGGTTGTACATGGTCAAAAACTTAAAACAGTGGAAATATGAAAGGAATAAAAAATACAGGGAGGTATATTTCTTTTTTTGATTAGAAAGACTCAGTTTTGCCAAAAATTTAATATCTCTACATCTAAATATAATATAAATTTAATGTAAATTGTTTCAGAATTTTTTTTTTTTTGGGGGGGGATGCCAGGGTGGCTCAGTCTGTTAAGGGCCTGCCTTTGGCTTAGGTCATGATCCCAGGGTACAGAGATGGATTCCTGCATCAGGCTCCTTACTCAGCAGGGAGCCTGCTTCTTCCTCTGACTGTGCCCTCCCCTGCTTGTTCGTGCTCTTTCTCGCTCGCTCTCTGCCTGTCTGAACAATAAATAAGTAAAATCTTTTTTAAAAGAAAATACTGTTTTTAAGAAAATATTCATTATTTATTTTTAAGAAGATGACAAAATTAGAGGCCTAGGATAATGGAGGGGGACAGCAGGCAAGGAAGGAAAACCCATATCTGGAGTAGGAGTCCATCCAAATAAGGATAAATCAGTGCCCCCCACATGGAAGAAGGGGTGTGATATATTTGACTTGCCACTGAATGGATGTGATCTCACTGCAGAATGGCATCATTCAGGTTTTCAGGTTCAGTCCCTTCTGCTGATCAAGTGTTCAGGAGCAGTACCCAGAACTTAGGAGACTAATCTTAATAAAAGGGAGTCCATGGCTTTGGTCTCAGATGGACACCAATGTGAGGTATAAAAATCCACACACTTTGTGCCTACTCACATAGACCTGTCCTCATTTTTCTCTGCCACATATTCCAATTTTGATATTTTAAGACATCTACCAAACCAATAAAACTATATTTCACTCTCCAGGAATTCATATTTACTTCTACATAGGACCAATTTTCCATCCCAAATTTGATAATTGAGTAAAATATTTATGGCTTTTCCCAGTAATAGAATTTTCCTTCACCAGTTTCCATTAGAGTCATCTGAGTGGACAAGAATGCAGCAGTTGTCCATTTTTGGCTTACATCGAGACAATCAGATCATTTATAGAAACCCTTCTATGAGACCATAAAATTGATCTGAAGAAAGGGTATTAATGCAACAAAATTAGGTAATATAGAATTCTGGACTACTTAAGGATGCTGATTACTTGTGATTTTATACCTGCTTCAGCCTGGTCCCAGAGGTACCAGTTGCAATACATGTTGGCTTACTGCTGTGACAGCTAGAAATTGTGACTCGTTGATACTTGGTTCATAATGAGCAGTGCTAGTCACACAGTCACTTGAAAACCCATGGTCTCTGACACTAGAAAACTCAGTTTCTGGTAGGGCCCTGCAGCATCCTAGGATTTGCTTCTCAACCACAGCGTAGTTCTCTGCTGCAGGATGCAGGGCTTCTTTTCTAGGATCCTAGGAGTTAGCATTGTCATTCTTCTAGTGGCTTTGCTAAAGAATCTGCACAGTGTTCTTATTTATCATCCCTACCTCTATTTGACTGGTTTTCCTGGTTTATATAGCATGAGTAGTAAGGGCAGCTTGCACTCAAGACTGGACTAGGTACAAAAGATTCATTGGAAATTGGAAATCCTGTGTGACTTAACCCAAAATGGCATCAAAGCCATGTTTGCAAGGCAGCTTTATGCTGCCTCCAAGATTCGGTGAGCCTGTAAGCACTGTGTCTCTTTCTCAGTGGTAAGAAGTACAAAACAAAATTACATTTTTGTATGTTCTGAGGGGATTCGGTATCATGCCCCAAAATATTCAAACCTTTTTTTAATTAATTACTTAATTTTAATAAACATATAATGTATTTTTATCCCCAGGGGTACAGGTCTGTGAATCACCAGGTTTACACATTTCACAGCACTCATCATAGCACATACCCTCCCCAATGTCCATATCCCCACCACCCTCTCCTATCCCCCCTCCTCTCAGCAACCCTCAGTCTGTTTTTTGAGATTGAGTCTTTTATGGTTTGTCTCCCTCCCGATCCCATCTTCTTTCATTTTTTCTTTTCCTACCTCCCCCCAACTCCCCAACATTGCATCTCCACTTCCTCATATCAAAGAGATCATATGATAGTTGTCTTTCTCCGATTGACTTATTTCGCTAAGCATAATACCCTCTAGTTCCATCCACGTTGTCGCAAATGGCAAGATTTCATGTCTTTTGATGGCTGCATAGTATTCCATTGTGTGTATATACCACATCTTCTTTATCCATTCATCTGTTGATGGACATCTAGGCTCTTTCCGTAGTTTGGCTATTGTGGACATTGCTGCTATAAACATTCGGGTGCACATACCCCTTCGGAGCACCACGTTTGTATCTTTAGGATATATACCCAGGAGTGCAATTGCTGGGTCATAGGGTAGCTCTATTTTCAGTTTTTTGAGGAACCTCCACACTGTTTTCCAGAGTGGTTGCACCAGCTTGCATTCCCACCAGCAGTGTAGGAGGGTTCCCCTCTCTCCGCATCCTCGCCAGCATCTGTCATTTCTTGACTTGTTAATTTTAGCCATTCTGCCTGGTGTGAGGTGGTTTCTCATTGTGGTTTTGATTTGTATTTCCCTGATGCCGAGTGATGTGGAGCATTCTTTCATGTGTCTGTTGGCTATCTGGATGTCTTCTTTGCAGAAATGTCTGTTCATGTCCTCTGCCCATTTCTTGACTGGATTATTTGTTCTTTGGGTGTTGAGTTTGATAAGCTCTTTATAGATTTTGGATACTAGGCCTTTATCTGATATGTCGTTTGCAAATATCTTCTCCCATTCTGTCAGTTGTCTTTTGGTTCTGTTAACTGTTTCCTTTGCTGTGCAAAAGCTTTTGATCTTGATGAAATCCCAATAGTTCAATTTTGCCCTTGCTTCTGTTGCCTTTGGCGATGTCCCTAGGAAGAAGTAGCTGCAGTTGAGGTCAAAGAGGTTGCTGCCTGCATTCTCCTCAAGGATTTTGATAGATTCCTTTCTCACATTGAGGTCCTTCATCCATTTTGAGTCTATTTTCATGTGTGGTGTAAGGAAATATTCCAATTTCATTTTTCTGCATGTGGCTGTCCAATTTTCGCAGCACCATTTGTTGAAGAGGCTGTCTTTTTTCCATTGGACATTCCTTCCTGCTTTGTTGAAGATTAGTTGACCATAGAGTTGAGGGTCTATTTCTGGGCTCTCTATTCTGTTCCATAGATCTATGTGTCTGTTTTTGTGCCCGTACCATACTGTCTTGATGATGACAGCTTTGTAATAGAGCTTGAAGTCTGGAATTGGGATGCCACCAACTTTGGCTTTCTTTTTCAATATTCCTTTGGCTATTCGAGGTCTTTTCTGGTTCCATATAAATTTTAGGATTATTTGTTCTATTTCTTTAAAAAAATGGATGGGATTTTGATGGGGATTGCATTAAATGTGTAGATTGTTTTAGGTAGAATAGACATTGTCACAATATTTGTTCTTCCAATCCATGAGCATGGCATATTTTTCCATTTATTGTGTCTTCCTCAATTTCTTTCATGAGTACTTTATAGTTTTCTGAGTATAGATTCTTTGCCTCTTTGGTTAGATTTATTCCTAGGTATCTTATGGTTTTGGGTGTGATTGTAAATGGGACTGACTCCTCAATTTCTCTTTCTTCTGTCTTGTTGTTAGTGTAAAGAAATGCAACTGATTTCTGTACATTAACTAAAGTCAATATCCTGACACTTTACTGAATTCCTGTACAAGTTCTAGCAGTTTGGGAGTGGAGCCTTTTGGGTTTTCCACATATAGTATCATATCATCTGCAAAGAGTGATAGTTTGACTTCTTCTTTGCCAATTTGGATGCCTTTAATTGCTTTTTATTGTCTGATTGCTGAGGCTAGGACTTCTAGTACTATGTTGAACAGCAGTGGTGATAACGGATATCCTTGCCATGTTCCTGACCTTAGCGGAAAAGCTTTGAGTTTTTTTTTTTTAAAGATTTTATTTATTTATTTGACAGAGATCACAAGCAGGCAGAGAGGCAGGCAGACAGAGAGGAGGAAGCAGGCTCCCCGCTGAGCAGAGACCCCGATGCGTGGCTCGATCCCAGGACTCTGAGACCATGACCTGAGCCGAAGGCAGAGGCTTAACCCACTGAGCCACTCAGGCGCCCCAAAAGCTTTCAGTTTTTCTCCATTGAGAATGATATTTGCAGTGGGTTTTTCATAGATGGCTTTGATAATATTTTTTTTGATGGCTTTGATAATATTGAGGTATGTGACCTCTATCCCTACACTTTGAAGAGTTTTAATCAGGAAGGGATGCTGCACTTTGTCAAATGCTTTTTCAGCATCTATTGAGAGTATCATATGGTTCTTACTCTTTCTTTTAATAATGTATTGTATCACATTGATGGATTTGCGGATGTTCAATCAACCATGCAGCCCTGGAATAAATCCCACTTGGTCGTGGTGAATAATCCTTTTAATGTACTGTTGGATCCTATTGGTCAGTATTTTGGTGAGAATTTTCGCATCTGTGTTCATCAAGGATATTGGTCTGTAATTCTCTTTTTTAGTGGGATCCTTGTCTGGTTTTGGGATCAAGGTGATGCTGGCCTCATAAAATGAGTTTGGAAGATTTTCTTCCATTCCTATTTTTTGGAACAGTTTCAGGAGAATAGGAATTAATTCTTCTTTAAATGTTTGGTAGAATTCCCCTGGGAAGCCGTCTGGTCCTGGACTTTTGTTTGTTTGGAGATTTTTGATGACTGTTTCAATCTCCTTACTGGTTATGGGTCTGTTCAGGTGTTCTATTTGTTCCTGGTTCAGTTGAGGTAGTTTATATGTCTCTAGAAATGTATCCATTTCTTCCAGATTGTCAAATTTGTTGGCATAGGGTTGCTCGTAGTATGTTCTTCAATTGTTTGTATTTCTTTGGTGTTGGTTGTGATCTCTCCTCTTTCATTCATGATTTTATTTATTTGGGTCCTTTCTCTTTTCTTTTTGACAAGTCTGGCCAGGGGTTTGTCAATCTTATTAATTCTTTCAAAGAACCAGCTCCTAGTTTCGTTGATTTGTTCTATTGTTTTTTTAGTTTCTATTTCATTGATTTCTGCTCTGATCTTTATGATTTCTCTTCTCCTGCTGGGTTTAGGCTTTCTTTGTTGTTCTCTCTCCAGCTCCTTTAGGTGTAGGGTTAGGTTGTGTATTTGAGACCTTTCTTGTTTCTTGAGAAAGGCTTGTACCGCTATCTATTTTCCTCTCAGGACTGCCTTTGTTGTGTCCCACAGATTTTGAACCATTGTGTTTTCATTATCATTTGTTTCCATGAATTTTTTCAATTCTTCTTTAATTTCCTGGTTGACCCACTCATTTTTTAGAAGGATGCTGCTTAGTCTCCATGTACTTGCATTCTTTCCAAATTTCCTCTTGTGATTGAGTTCTAGCTTCAGAGCATTGTGGTCTGAAAATATGCAGGGAATGATCTCAATCTTTTGATACTGGTTGAGACCTGATTTATGACCCAGGATGTGGTCTATTCTGGAGAATGTTCCATGTGCACTAGAGAAGAATGTATATTCTGTTGCTTTGGGATGGAATGTTCTGAATAGATCTGTGATGTCCATCTGGCCCAGTGTGTCATTTAAGGCCTTTATTTCCTGGTTGATCTTTTCCTTAGATGATCTGCCCATTTCAGTGAGGGAGTGTTAAAGTCCCCTGCTATTATTGTATTACTGTCGATGTATTTCTTTGATTTTGTTATTAATTGGTTTGTATAGTTGGCTGCTCCCATGTTAGGGGCATAGATATTTAAGATTGTTAGGTCTTCTTGTTGGACAGACCCTTTGAGTATGATATAGTGTCCTTCCTCATCTCTTATTATGGTCTTTGGCTTAAAATCTAATTGATCTGATATAAGGATTGCCACCCCAGCTTTCTTCTGATGTCCGTTAGCATGGTACATTGTTTTCCACCCCCTCACTTTAAGTCTGCAGGTGTCTTTGGGTCTAACATGAGTTTCTTGTAGGCAGCATATTGATGGTTTGTTGTTTTTTTTTTTTAATCCATTCTGATATCCTGTGTCTTTTGATTGGGGCATTTAGCCCATTAACATTCTGGGTAACTATTGAGAGATATGAATTTAGTGCCATTGTATTGCCTGTAAGGTGACTGGTACTGTATATTGTCTCTGTTTCTTTCTGATCTACTCCTTTTAGGGTCTCTCTTTGCTTAGAGGACCCTTTTCAATATTTCCTGTAGAGCTGGTTTGGTGTTTGCAAATTCTTTCAGCTTTTGTTTGTCCTGGGAGCTCTTTATCTCTCCTTCTATTTTCAATGATAGCCTTGCCGGATATAGTATTCTTGGCTGCATGTTTTCCTAGTTCAGTGCTCTGAATATATCATGCCAGTTCTTTCTGTCCTGCCAGGTCTCTGTGGATAGGTCCACTGCCAATCTAATGTTTTTACCCTTGTATGTTACAGACTTCTTTTCCCGGGCTGCTTTCAGGATTTTCTCTTTGTCGCTAAGACTTGTAAATTTTACTATCAGGTGACGAGGTGTGGACCTATTTTTATTGATTTTGAGGGGCGTTCTTAGCATCTCCTGGATTTTGATGTTTGTTCCCTTTGCCATATTAGGGAAATTCTCTCCAATAATTGTCTCCAATATACCTTCTGCTCCCCTCTCTCTTTCTTCTTCTTCTGGAATCCCAATTATTCTAATGTTGTGTCATCTTATGGTGTCGCTTTCTCTCGAATTCTCTCCTCTTGGTCCAGTATTTGTTTGTCTCTCTTTTGCTCAGCTTCTTTATTCTCTGTCATTTGGTCTTCTATCTCACTAATTCTTTCTTCTGCCTCATTTATCCTAGCAGTGAGAGCTTCCATTTTTGATTGCACCTCATGAATAGCTTTTTTGATTTCAACTTGGTTAGATTTTAGTTCTTTTATTTCTCCAGAAAGGGCTTTTATCTCTCCGGAGAGGGTTTCTCTAATATCTTCTATGCCTTTTTTGAGCCTGGCTAGAACCTTGAGAATCGTCATTCTGAATTCTAGATCTGTCATGTTACCAATGTCCATATTGATTAGGTCCCCAGCCTTTGGTACTGCCTCTTGTTTTTTTTTTTTTTTTTTTTTTGTGGTGAGTTTTTCCCCCTTGTCATTTTGTCCAGATAAGATTTGTTTTCTCCTCCTCTGGAATTCCACTGTTCTTGGTAAGTGAAGTTGGTCTTGGCTGGGTTTCTTGTTGATCTTCTGGGGGAGGGGCCTGTTGTAGTGATTCTCAAGTGTCTTTGCCACAGGCAGAATTGCACCGCCCTTACCAGGGGCTGGGCTAAGTAATCCGCTCGGGTTTGCTTTCGGGAGCTTTTGTTCCTTGAGCGCTTTCCGTAGAGTTCCAGAGGACAGGAATGAAGATGGCTGCCTCCCAATCTCCAGCCCTGAGGAGCCGAGAGCTTAGGGTCCCAGTCCACAGTGTGCCCTCAGAGAAAAGTGCCCAACTGCACACCTCCATGGCCTGTGGTCCCACCTGTAGGAAAGCAGTCAATTGCTGGCACTTGGAGAAAAGTGCCTGGTCACTTCAGTCTCCGTGGCCTCCGGCCGCGCTCTGAGCCCACCCAGCCTGTGACCAGCACAAGGTAACCCCGGGCTGAATGCTCACTCCTCGGCTTTGTAGCTGTAGCCGGCTTCCCCGCTCTAATACCTGCGAGCTCTGTGGCACTCAGACACCCCCGGTCTTTCTGTGACCCCACGGCACCTGAGGTTACGCTGACTCCGCCTGGGCTTCCCCCCGGTTTAGCCTCTGGAGCAATGTCCCTCCGTGGAGCAGACTTTTAAAAGTCCCGATTTTGTGCTCCATTGTTCCACCACTTGCCGGGAGCCGGCCCCTCCCCCTGCAGTCTGTCTTCCTGTCGCTTTGGATTCACTTCTCCATAGGTCTACCTTTCAGAAAGTGATTGATTTTCTGTTTCTAGAATTGTTGCTCTTCTTCTCTTCAATTTCCCATTGGATTTGTAGGTGTTCACAATGGTTAGATAAGCGATCTAGCTAATCTCCTGCTACCCAATGTCATCTCAGCCTGCTACTTCTCCGCCATCTTGACTCCTCTCCAATATGTGGGTTTTAATACACAAGGAATTCCAGTGCTTGGAGCGTAGCTCCCACCATACAGCTTTTCCTCCCTGGCTGCCAAGCCTGCGCCCCAGAGTATTCAAACCTTTAAAACTTGAATGACTTAACAGATCCCTGAAATGTTAGGGATTATCTCTAACCTCTTTTATGTCATTTCTGTTCAAAGGTCCAATCACTATTTGCTTTCAGTGTAGTGGACTATATGATGTTGTATAGACTACCAGGACCGTTAAGTTTACTAAGGGATATATTGTGACAAAGCAGGAGAGCCAATATAGAAGTGGGTCAACAACAAATATTTCAGAGGGTGAGGGAGTGACTGATGTGGTTTTTTTCTTTAATTGTGAAAACTCTGTCACAAAGTAAAGTTGAGAGGTTTTCTTCATTGGTATTTCAGTTACTTTGTGGCATCCTTCATGTATTTGGTCCTGATATAGTTTGGAATTTCAAGATACTGGAAATACAGCACATTATATGTCAAGGATCTTCTCTAAAGGGGAGTATTTATGATGAAATACAATTTTGTCAAAAAAAATACCTATGATGAAATACTGGATCTTGATGTTATCAGATTCTTCTCTCCCTTTTCAATCTTCTAAAGACTATCATGATGTGCCTTATAGTCACTTAATGTGTTTCTCCTGGAGGTTTCTGTTACTGTGCATTATTTTTATTTTAATGGAACTAAAGCTTTGCTTTTTACCCTCAGCTAGCATCTTGAGTTACACTTACTACTGGCCATATTGTCTCATCTCTCTAGAGTCTACTCCATCACTTCAGCTCCTTTATTCTCTGAGCTATGCATTGAGTTTCTATTCCTTGTCTGAAGTGTTACTCATCCACTTAGCTCATACACATAGCAGAAGTAGTTTACATTCTGAGAGCAGAGGGAACAAACAAGTCTTCCCTGGCTTTTGGCTCTATATCTTCTACAAAAAATCACATTATGAAAAACATTTTCGGGATATGTCCACCTGCCATAGACAAAGTTCCTGTTATGGAGTTTACTTCCATCAGGGAGAACCATATTACTTAAATGAGGATGTGGGTTAGTGTGGTGATATGAATAGAGAGCCAAGATCCTTATTAATCAGATTAATGAGGATTCCTTTTCTTTTTTTTTTGAAAAATATTTTTTTATGTTTTATTTTATACTTTATACCTTTTTATATTCAAATTTTTATTTTATGCTTTATACCTTTTTATAGTCAAATTTTCTGCAACAAAATGTTTTTTTTTTTCACAATTGTCAAAGAACTATAGTAATTATTTTTCTTTTGCCCTAAGAGTAATGCATAGGAATTGAAAGATTTTAAGGAAGGGACCTGATCAAAAGCAAGTAATCTGCTCAAGAGCACATAATAATAATATAGTCTGTGCTTGGATTTGAAAAGTCTTATGACAAGCAGTGCAAAAGTTATTTTCAGATTTCTAAAATGTACTTTCATTTCCCCATTTTTCTGCAGTTAAATTTATGTCTGTCAGTTTCTCAGGGTATAGGAAAAGTCCACAGAGATCTGTAAACTGGACAGAAAAAAAAGGAGTATTTCAAATTATCATTTTAAAATACTTCCATGAAAAAAATGTATTACCAAATTATATTAAGATTTGTTTTAAACAAAATATAACATGGGATTCTACTGCTCTTAGTGTCTCAATTCCAGCTGAAATGTATTGCTAGTTACCTTGAATAGTTGACAGTAAATTAAAAAAGCATTTGTTTTAGTATTATGATGTCTCTTTTTGTTTTATTGGAACTAGAGTAATTTGGAACATTTTATGAAAAAGTTTGTTAAAGTCTATGAACTCTTGGCTTTATATTTTGTTTGTTTTTATCATTGCATGTGTGACACAAAAATGCATTAACACAGAGTGGTGCTGCTTCTGTTTTGGCAATCATCTTGACCTGCAGGGTAAAGATAACAAGCAGATTTATCTTTTCAAATGGAAAGCTCTTCAGTAGGATCTTCTCAGGAAAAGCAGACTGATGATTAAAACTTTAATACAAACTTTAAGGATTCAGTGTTACATACACTTGAATTCTCCATTTTCCCTCATTAAAGAGCACTATACAAGGTTTCCTATCACATTAAAATGAAATCCATGAATGACTGGGGAAAAACGAATGAGCAAAAACAAAACCAAACCTTTGCTATGGAAATAGTCACACTGGCTTGGAGCAGAGAGTGAAATTTTATTTTATTTTTTTTTAAGTTAGTAAATACTTCATTTGTTGTCTTAGGAGGAAAAAAAATTAAATAGTTGACAAATGATATCTACACTATGAGAATATAAATAGATGAAAGTGCTAACATTTTTTGGTACAGCCAGCTCTTGAGTTTCCTCATTACATGTCATATTTTGTGAACCACTTTTAGATGCTTCTGGCTTTTCAATATCTTCTAAGTACTTAAATGTTTCTGTATCTGTCAGAGTGCCATCAGGAGACAGAAACTACACTGGTATTTTGAACAAGGAATATTGAATATGGAGACTGAGCAACTTGTAGTAGTATGAAAAAGGGATGAAAGAGAACTCCAAATAACATTCTAGGGCTGAAGGACAGAACCAGGGAAGGAATAGGCTTTGAAGGGGGATCCCTTCCCCAAGGGTGAGTTTCAGAATTCTCTGGGGAGCTTATGAATAGGCCTCTGGACAAAGCTGGTCCCAAAATGGAGGGATGAGGAGTACGAAATGAAAGGCTGAGACTGGCAACAAAACTTGCTGGAGAGCGAGTGCCACTGGGTAGCCCATGGTAGCTGCAGTGTAGGAGAAATAAATTAAGGATACTGGAAGTGGGAAGAAAAGCCTCTCTTTTCCGTGGTGTTCATCCATCATCCTTTCATGACAAAGGTGAAAGGTTTGAGTCCAGTTCATATACCACAAAGCATGCCAATGAAGGGTGGACTTCATGTCAAGAGACAACAAATTGATAATTTATAGAGCTTCCTTGTCAAAAAATACACAAAGGAAAAAAACATGATTCTTCTGTATTAAATGGAGTATTTTATTTTCAGCAACTTACCTTCTCTTGTTACTCTTTTGATGAGAAGAAATTCAACACATTATTTTCATCACTACTCTCTTCCCTGACATGCATTAGTAGAAATTATTCTAACAGCTCTGAAATTGTGTCTAAGAAAGTAGTCAACTTTGTCAACATTCAACATATAGGACTTTGAAAATCCAGCTTGTCAAGGGATTATACCAATAATTGAAAATAAAATGTGTGTTTTTCTCTATTACGAGAAAACTTGCTGGCTTTCCAGGCATCCTTTGGAAGAACTTCACTGAAATATAAACAGCACTTCATCTTTTCTTGAATGAAAACTTGCAAAAATAGTTTGTAAGGAACATAAATCATGCCATGTGAAAAAATCCAAAGAGTTTGGGAAAATTTGAAGTTCTTTCACTCAAACATTTTCTCTTCTGTAAATATTAGCTATGAAAGTTCAGACTCCATTTCTTTTTTTTTTTTCTTACAGATTTATTTATATGAGAGAAGGGGAGAGAGAGAGAGCGCACATGTGATTAGGGAGAGGGAGAGAAGCAGACTCCAGGCTGAGCTGGATCTCAGGATTCTGAGTGATGACCTGAGCCAAAATCAAGAAACATGTAATGCTTAACCAGCTGAGCTACCCAGATGCCCCCAGACTCCTTAATACTTACTTTATTTCAGAGATTCCAGTAAAAGTTTAAGATTAATTCAGTATCATAGACAGCATATACTTTCCTCTGTTAAAGATCACTCTACAGTCAATTTTTTAACTGAAAACCAGAAATCAGTTACTAAGTATTTACTAAAGTAAATATTTACTAAATTTACTAATATTTACTAAAGTAAAATATTAATGTATATTAAATCTTATGTTTAAGTGTTTATGCTGTTGTTTGGGAAGGAGAGCTATGATGTTTATCATATTTTCAAAAGAATCTCATAGTCACAGAATGTTATGAGTGCCTGAGTAGTTAATCACTGGTCCAGTTAACCAGATTACATACTTTCTGAATTTCTTAACACATTTATTCTCATTGTTTACCATGGTTAACATAACATTTTTATAAAATACCTAACAAGAAGGATGTGTTTCATATAATCTAGCATCAAATCATCTATCATTGAAAAAATAATGAAATTAATAAGCTTTCTAATGAATTATGCCTCCCTAATACTTTGGTACTATAGGCTGATTAAAAGAAAATCATACAGTACATATAGTCTTTTATTCAAGAAGAAGGGAAATCATAAGCCTGGACCTCATTCCCTGAATAGAATAACAAGGCAGCCTGCATGGTTTAGAGTCTGGAAACATTGGTAAGATCTCTTCTTTCTGCCACTGTTTCAGATCTAAGCTGCTGACTCTCCCCTCTCACTATTGATGGAATGATATGCTAAAATTAAAAAGAAATCAATGTGTACATATTCCTGGAAGAAGTAGCTGATGTCTTTAAATTTACACTGAAGTGTAAATTACTGTTAAACTACCCTTACTGGAAGGTAAGCTTTGAGAGTAGAAAAGAGCAAAGAATATCAGGTCTTAGAAGAAGTAGAAAGCTATGGAGAGAGTAAAAATTGAGTGAATGGGAGAAAAGGAAATTCCCAAGGTTTTTTCAATATTTTACTTAATGATGCTTTATTACAGTTGGGTTCAGAAAAGATAAGATGGAATTGGGAAGATAAGTAGGCAAACAACAAAAAGCAAAACTAATGTTTTCATCCTTGGAGAGACTAATATTTATTTTTGTCTAATTACCTTTTATGAGTTGAGGAGTGTTAGGGGGGAAAGCTTAAAAACTACTAATGAATCATTGAACACTGCATCAAAAACTAATTTGGCTAATTTAAAAGATAAAAATAAAATAAAATTTGAGAAGCATCCAAAAAAGCCCTTAAAAACAATTATCAACATTAATAAATCCTCTAATGGTCCTGAGAAGTTCACGGTAGAGATCCAGAGGTCTTTCAGGATCCAGGTTGCAGTTAGATTGTATATTTATCATTGATTCATTGTCACTAAGAACTCTGTATTTTGTCTAAATGCAAATACTGTTGCGTAGCTACTTATAGCATAAACAAAAACGTCAGTGTTTTCAGAGGAAACTGAAATTATCTTAACAGATTATAGAAAGGCCATTAAGTGAAAGATTTGAAATGCAAGCTCATGATTCATTTTAAAGCATTGTTAGTTATTGGAAAACAATATGGGATAGGCATAATTGATGTTAGGGTAGGGGTTCCATAATTTTAAAATCTCCACTTAAGTCTACACACTTAAATCAGTGGAATGGCTATCTTCTGGTTGGGAAAATTCACTTTCACATTCTTAAAATTATTATTCATCTATATAGATTTTTCAGCGTACAAATTAGGAAACTGCTAGGACCAGGAAAAATGTCTAAATTTATGCCCACCAAAGAATCAGGTACTCCCTTTTTTTTTCTATCATATTCATGCTGCAACTAAAGCAGTGAAAACATTAATACTATCCACATATAGTCATTCTGTTCATTTCCAGAACAAGTAATCATGATATATTTTCCCCTATTTTTTTTATATTTAGGTTTTGCTTAGGTGGTACCTGGGAAGGGACTAGTTAATATCCATTAGATACTCTCTATATCATCTTCCTCATCACTTCCACCATTATTAAGATATGCCACAAGAACACATTGAAAATATTTATAGACAGAGTATCAGTTTGAGGAATTTGAAGGAATTGTGTCTTAATAAAGGGAATTCCTTGCTACTAGTGGAATTTCAGAGATTTTCTTGGGCCTCAGATAATAGGTCATAATCTTCCTCATGGCAGCCTTCATATCCCTGTTTCTTAGTGTGTAAATAATGGGGTTTAGAATGGGGGTGAAAACGGTGTAAAATATGGCAAGAAGTTTATCCACAGGGTAAGTGGTAAAGGGCCACACATAGATGAAGATGCAAGGTCCAAAGAACAATATTACTACAGTGATATGGGCGGCCAGTGTAGAAAAGGCCTTGGCCATTGCAGCAGAAGACTTAAACCAGACAGTGACAAGAATAATGATGTAAGAGCCAACCAAGAAAGAGAAAGTGCTTAGGGAAAGGATTCCACTATTGACTACAATTAGTATTTCAATGATGTAAGAGTCCAGGCAGGCAAGTTTGGTCACTCGAGGAAGGTCACAAAAAAAGCTGTCTACTACATTGGGTCCACAAAAAGGCAGGTTCACGGTAAATGATAACTGGCTTAATGTGTGCACCAAGCCCACAGCCCAGGAGACCATTACCAGGACAGTGCACGTCCTTCGACTCATGATGACTACATAGTGTAGGGGTTTGCATATGGCTACGTATCTGTCATATGCCATGGAGACAAGTAGTACCATCTCTCCTCCAGTAAAAAGGTGAATGAAGAATATCTGGGCAATGCAGCCACTGAAGGAGATGGTCTTATGTTCACTCAGAAAATCAGCAATCATCTTAGGGGTAGCAAAAGAAGCCTGACAGATGTCCACAAAGGAGAGATTTCCCAGGAGGAAGTACATGGGGGAGTGCAGTCTGTTATCAGAAGTTACTGTGACAATAATGAGAAGGTTTCCCAGCACAATGACCACATATAACACAGAGAAGAAAACAAAAAAGAAAAGCTGGAGCTCCTGAGAACTAGAGAGTCCCAGCAATACAAATTCAGACACCACTGAAGAATTGACCTTATCCATGGATCCAGGCTGCAGATGGTCTCTGCAACAATCCTAAAGGAGGGGAAATAGTAAGGGATCAGAATTCTGAACCACAGACTTTTAAAGTGAAGGATTCTGAGATCCCAGATATAATGTGTACTTGCTGAATAAGAAATGTTGAAGAGATTATGATAATATATGTGGAGGGTGGGAAGGAGCTTAGAACAATGTCTAAATAAATAATTTTATCTTCTCATTAGAACCCCTTGAGTTTTGGATAGTCTTAATAATCTATTACATAGTAGTAAACAGGCTTATCCATGAGCTTACTTATGATCACAAGGCTAGAGGAATGACTTAAAGCCAGCTCCACAGGCTTTGTAGATTGACAAAAATAATCTACATCTGTTGTTCTTCTGGTCATTTTCCATCATTAATTGTAATATATCCTGAAGTATAACATTCTCTTTAACTTTCCAAGTGATATATGTGGCTTAATGTTTATTATGTGATGTCAAGTCACACTGACTGTTTGACTTTAGACTACTTTTTCTGAGCTTTAAGTCCACATTTCAAAAAAGATGGGAAGTGATAAAAATGCCTACTTTACAGAAGGCTTTGAAGTTTAAAAAAGTTGATGACATTCTTCTATCAAAGTAATTCTAACATAATAGATGTTCTTAATATATTAAATATTCCCATATTAACAAAACTTTACCTTACTGCTATTGTAGGAATCCTACACAATTTAGACAATCCCTACTAAAGAGATACTGTTATATATTATTGGGGTCTATAGTCAGACAACCCAGTTTGTCAATTATTCATCTGTATAATTTCTTAAAATATATATTGTAACTTTAATTATCTAAAACTCATTTCTGCTTGATTATTTAGGAACAGTACCTAAATTTTCTTTATGCATTTTGTTTGCAGATCACATTTAGTTTTAGGCTGGAAAATTGTTCAGAGAATAGATCCTAAAAGTTCTCATCGCAAAATGAATTTTTTTCTTTTTATTTTATCTGTATAAGATGTTGGTATTAACTAAACCTATAGTGATAATTATTTCAAAATATATATAAATCAAACCATCGTGCTGTAAAATTACACAGTGATACATGTCAGTTATTTCTCAGTAAAACTGGAAAAATTATATTTATTAATTTAATTAAATTATATTTAGGCTAAATTATGCTTCCCTGCTTTACTATCATCGATGGCCTTATTCATACACCTTTATAACTGATGAAAGAACAGTTGTAGGGGTTTTTGCATAAAGAGATAAAAATGATGAGTTATAAATGTCTCATGTTCCTAAAATTATTTTTCGGGGGAACCAGAATAATCTTAATAATCCTAAAAAATAATCCGGCATCTCATTATTTTTTCCTATAAGGATGCAGCCCTGCTTTATAAGTCTAATTTAATTGAACTAGAAAAGCCTTCAAGAAGTTCTATTTTAGGAAATCATACTAGTTCTGACAATTAATTTGACCACAGTTTTAGTAAGGAACCTGAATGTGATGTAATTTTAACCCCGTCTAAGGGCACAAATATATCTTTCATTGCCTGTTTATTTCATACATGAAGCCAGTCTTCCTAAGTCCCTAGGATACACCCCCTAGTCTTTCATTTTCTCCTACCAGTTTTATTGAGTTATAACTGAAAAATAAAACAATGTGATGTTTTGATATACATATACATTGTGCAATGATTATGGTAATCAAGCTAAGTAACCTATCCATTACCTCACATAGTTTCCTTCCTACCTCCCTTCCTGCCTGCCTGCCTTCCTTTCTTCCTTCCAGCAAGAACAACTAAGATCCACTCTCTTAGCAAATTTCAAGTATATAATATGGTATTATTAGCTAGTCACCATGCTGTACACTAGATCTGCAGAACTTATTCATCTTACATCTGAAACTTTATATCCTTTGATCAACACAGCCATTCATTTAAATGGATGTTGAAGGGGAGCAGAAAATACTATCCCAAAATATATCACTTTGGCATATTGGTTATTTTGAATTAAAGTTACTTGAAAAACAGTCAAGAAGAATACTCTGAGCCTCCTTTGTTCCCCTGAAAGCGGGAGGTAAATCTCCCAGGTGAAAGGTACCCTCCCTGTACCAAGAGGGTAGAAGGCATCCTTATCACCAGATATAAAGAGTTTAGGAGTTTATAGAAGACTATATAAGCAACTATTATTATTTCTACACTAATTTAATACCTCAAGCCCAAATCCCTCTATCTTGTCAGTTCTTCACAAACTTACTGTTTCTTTGTCTAAAAGGTACAAAAATTTCCTGCTTTGGTCACTTCTTTGAGTCTCATTTTTTTTTATGGGATTCCTGTACAAACAAAATGAAATTCCTCTTTCTCTTATTAATCTGTCATATGTCAATTTAATTACTAGATTAGCTAAAGAACCTAGAAGGGAAGAAGAGAAAACTAAAAAGTTTCCACCCAGACAACGTAATTACATTCCATACAGGGAAGCCTTCAAGTACGGAATCATTTCATGTACTCATTAGAATGTTCAGAGAAACACATTTAGTCCACATTTCAGATATACTTTTTATGGACTCTGGAGTCAGAGCAAAAAATTAAGATGATTCATAAAAATTAAGTGAATTCATTAGCAATAATGAATCAGTATTTATTATAATAGATAATAATAATTGAGCAATAATTGAGAAGATTCTGAAATATACTGTAGGTTATATTATTTCCTTATCCTGTGTGTGATTCTTTTTGTTTCCCCCTTTCTAAAATAAAGTTGTTCTTCCTCAGGTTTATGGATTTGTTATGTAAAATGAACTCTACCTAATGAAAATGTTTATTGTATAGATATAATGTCTATAAATTAACAAATGAGGTAGATTTTTTAGTGAGTGATAAATAATAATTTTAAAATATGGAAAAGAAAGCTTTCCAGGCAGCATCAGTTGAGTTAGATGTTTGTGTTTATGTTGCATCAAGTGATGTGTACAACAGACCTGAGGGGAAAGTATTATTCCAGAGGTATAGAGGAGAAAACCAAGGATCAGGTAAATTTAGTAATCTCCAAGCAATTTATGTAAATTAATTGACTTTCCCCATAATATTACATGGTAAACACAGTCCCATTTTGCAGGAAGTCAGAGTAACAGAGATGATAAGTAACTTCACTGGAGTTATATACCTGGAAAGTCAGTGAACTAGAACTTGAACCCAGACCTTTAAGTTCAGGGCTAGCTCTCTCTGAGGCTACATTCTAGTTTTAGATCTGAATGATGTGAAACCCATACCATTTATACTGGGCTACACTTGAATAGTTCCTCAATATATGCTCTTGGTTCTTATCTTTCCACCAACTATGAAGTATTAGTTCTTCATTTAAGCCAGGTTTCTCAACCTGGGCACTATTGACGTTTGGGGTTGGATAATTCTTTGTTAGGGAGAAGTCTTGTGTACTGTAAAATGTTTAATAGCATGCCTGTTCTTGCCTACTAGATGCCAATAGCACTTACCTCCCTCTTGTGATAATCAAAATGTTTCTAAGACATTGCAGAGTATCAGGGGTTACCTTGACTTTAAAATCTCTAAGTTAAGCCATCTTTAGCTTGCATTTTTAGTCTCTCCCTTGTCATTTAAACTTTGCATCTACTGAAAATGGACATAGTCTGACTCATTCAAGAAATAAGCAAAAAAAACCCCAAAAAACAAAAAAACAAAAAACAAACAAAAAAAACCCCTCATAATTCTTCTACCTTCTTAAGTTGCTTTCCTACCTACTCAGACCTTACCATACTCGATTATGCCCTTTGCCATCACAATAAGGAAAACTTTTTTGATCAAAAGTTTTCAAAGACCTTGCTATGATAGGTAATTTTGTTTTAAGTGAAACAGTCCCCGGTATACCTCTTGAAATTTTTATGTTATCTATTTTAATTAATATTACTAATTATTTAATTATTTATATTATTATTCCTTCATCCACACACTGGCCCTTACGAATAGATTTCCACTGAGGACCTAGCCTAGATTTCCAGATTTGTCCCTTCCCCTTCTGCACACCTTATACTCTTTCTCTCTTATTTTATGTTCTCATTAGTCTCTCTTCTCTTTGTTCCCTCTCTTCCTTTGGGCATTCCATTCAGCACTGTGTGATGACCTCGAATTTTGCAGCACCATTTCTTACTACACTTCAGTAATCAAACATGTTTCTGACAGTTTACTGGATGTGAATATTACACAGCCATCTTATCACATCATCATCTCATCACAATTTCTCTCCTCAGGTCAGCTCTTTTTTTTCCCTTTAAACTTTTCTTCACTATTTAACTTTCCCTCTTATTCTTCCAAGTTGTAAACTTACTTTTTCCTGGATCTCATTCTCCCACTTGTAACATCTCATCCCTCCTTGAAGTAAAATAGTCAAATTTAAAGTCCTTAGAATAACAGCCAAGCATATAATTTTTTATGGTTTTAATTATACCCCTTGCTACGCTCTAGACAAAACCAGACTATTCAACATGTTATTAAGCTGGGAGACCTTTTCTATTCATTTTCTGATGCTCTTCACAGATAATCTATTCCAGTGCAAATGCCAACTCTTCTAAAAGCCTTCCTAGAGGCTTAAGTTGAAATTTCTCTTTCCTAATGCCACTGTATCACTTTGCTTATATGTAGATTATGTGTTCTCCCAAAGTAAGAGTTTTTGTGTATATCTTCTTCCCCTGCCATGTTTGGTGCTCCTTGTATTCTCATGCTTTTATGTATCTTTCATAGGATTTAGTATATAGATGCACATGGAATATTTTTCATAAATGTTTTTTAGTGTTAACTGAAGTATATTCCACTTCATATATGTCATTTATTCAACTTTTCATGTTATAATCTAACTGTGCACAGAGATCTTCCTAGTGATAGACCTCAAACTCTGCAAACCATAAGCCACTTGCATAAACTTCATTCCTACATGGAACAAGAATATTTTATCTCATTAGTGATACAGGCTAATACTTAAGTCATCAAAATCAGTGCCAGTAATCAAACCAGCAACAGCAAAGGGGATAAAATAATCCTTTAGAATCATAACATAGAGAAAATGGATTATTTGTTGTATTAAAAGTAAACCATATTTTGTTTACCAGCTATAAGGTAGTTAGAAGAAATTTTCACTCTGATTTTATAAAATTAAGTAAATTTTATCTACTTTAAATGCAGAGTAAGTAAAATAAATCATTAATGCAAAGATATACAACTACAAGCCTCTGACCTGATCTTGGTATTTAACATTCCCATGAATTTTTAAAATAGCTTTACTGCATAGTCATATGTCCACGAAGAAATATATAGCTTTGATTCGCATTTTTATTTAGTTTCCTTAGGTGGTAGGTAAGCATGTCAACATGCATTTTTTTAAGTACAGAGTTTGTCATAATCTCTAAAGGAAACTCCGCCTCTGTACATAATTTCTCACAAATTCCCTAAATCATGCTAAGACACATGGACATCCTCACCTTGGTTCACTTCCTTTGACTTCTAATACATTTTTCTCCCATTTATAGATCTTCTCTAAGGCACAGTATAATAATTGAATATGTAACTGGACACAGTCTATTTCTAATGTTTATCTTTTTCAGATATAGCCTACCTGATACAATACATGTCAGAGATGTAAATTGAATTCTTCAGTTTTTCTGTTGGGTTAATTTCTTTCAAGTAGTGATATTTATAGATGCTTTTTTCTTTTGTCAAATTGGAGTAGTACCATGGTTTTATCTAATTGATCAGTTGAAGCTTTGGATAGCTAGTAATAGATGTCCAAGTTTCATCTTCCAATGGGGATTATTATTACCTTCCACTACATATTCCTAATGGAACAAAGTAAGTAACATCCACATTATTGACAATTACAAAAAGGACCATAGGGGGAAAAAGCAGGATCATTTAACCCTTGGGCAGTGTATAGAGTAAAATATGTTCTGTGAATTCCATACAGTTGAACCAGCTACACTAAGGGAAATGTATGGGAAAGTACATTCTTCTTGTCTAGATGAGAAATGCTTTGGCTTTAATGGAAGAACATGCTGTGTCCTTACTGTTTGAACATGTGGTGGATACAGAGGAAAGGGTAATTAGAACTTAGAGGACATGGGTTCTTGTTCTCGGTTCTGTCAAAAACTAAGAATAAGTTATTGGACAAAGACTTAACTCTCTGAATCTCAGTTTACCCATGTGTAAAATGATTTTAAATATTTCAAGTATATTGAAAATAAAGGAAACTACTAATTTAATGTCTTTGTTTATGGTATTCAACTTTGTAAAATTTTAATGTTTTCCCATATTTCCTTTATTTTTGTTAGGAATAAAACACTGTGAAAGGTATTAGAATATGCTACCCCAAAATATGCCATTTTGTCATATGAATCATTTTGGGCTGAAGGCAACTGAGAAAAAGCAGATACAAGAAAAGTTCTCTACCTTCTACCTATTTGCCTAAGAGCAGGACATAAGTTTGTAACAGTGTACCCCTGTCCCCTCTCCACCAGGAAGGACAGAAGTTAATCACCAGAGACAAGTCTAGATCCTTTTCAGTCCAGAGAGGACACCAAAGGAATCAGTATAACAAAACTTACTAAAAGACTAGTGACTTTATCTTTTATTAGTTCCTCCATATATGTGCCTTTCCACAGTTTTGCTGCCCTAGGAACTCAGAGACCTTTCCTTTGTCTTGTCAGTTCTTTAAAAGTTATAGTTCTAAACTGAGGATTGATAGAGGCAGGTAGGCGGGAGATGGACTGAATGAGTGATGGGCATTAAGGAGGGCATTTGTTGTGCTGAGCATAGGTGTTGTACGTAAGTGACAAATCACTGAATTCTACTCCTAAAAACAATATTACACTAGAATTTAAATAAAAATTTGACAAAAAATAGAATGTATAGACCTTTTAAAATGCTTTTTAAGACCAAGTTCTAATGACCCTTTGAGTTACTTCTTGTGTATGTGCAATGCATATGTTAATAATTCTTGCATGATTTCTTTTATCTGTCTCTTGTTAGTTTAATGTACAGGGCCCTAGCTAATAAACCTAGAATGGGGGGAGGCAAAAATGATTTTCTCCTCTCCTACAGTTGTTAGTTGAAGTATCTTATATAGCAGCACAAACCAGTTTTTCTTAACCTGAGTTTGATATTTAACCTTCCCATGACTTTTTTTTTTATAGTTTTACTCACAAGGTTGTATCCACAAAGAAATACATAATAGCCTATATTTGCATGTTTATTTAATTCTTTTGCAACTTGCTATTTTCCACTAAATAAGTTATTTGGGACAGTTATCAATAGTCATGCATGTAGTTTTAGTTCATTTTAATGCTATACTTTTCTTATTGTATAAATACATTGCTTATCTGTCATTTTTTTGTGAATAGACACACAGCTTGTTTCCAGTTCTTGGTATTATAAACAATGTTAAAATGAACATTTGTGTGAATAAGTACATGCTAGAGGTTTTCCAGAATGTATTCCTAGCAGAATAATTGCTAAGTTGTAAAGGATACAAATTTTCAACATTACTAGATGTTTCCAAATTATCCCACAAAATGGTTTTGCACATTTGCACTTAGTTTTGTTTATCTGTATATTGCTTTTCAGCTTTGAATTCATCCTTTTTTATATGTCCCATCATGAGAATTCCTTTAAGTATTTCTCCTTTAAAGTGACCATGACATTAACCTTTCTCAGAGGAGGGACCTAAAGGCACAATATAAGATGAAGGGACTCTCCTACCAGTTCAGGCATGGGCTGGGGTCAGTGGTGTGTGAGGACATCCAGTGGAAATCCCAGACACTGACCCAAAATGCAGTCCCTCTCTGACCTTGCAGACCCCATTCTGGTGATAACCTTTCCACAGCACTCTCCAAACAGAAACCAGGGATCTCCACTCTGAAAGGCTTTTGCCCATGCCAGAACCTAGAGGCCTGTGTACACACACCCTACCAGTTACTGATTACCTGTTTCCCGGCTTGCACAATGGGTGGGACTAACATTGCCCAAGAAGTTTGAATCACCTCTCATCTGACCAAACCAGTGAACTTCTTTACTAAGCTGTGAGAGAAACCAAACTTTCTCCTTGAGTTTGAGCCCTTTAGAGATTGTCCTTCTTTGGGCATACAGAAAATATATTAATTTTT
Organism: Martes martes; assembly: GCF_963455335.1. NCBI lineage: Eukaryota > Metazoa > Chordata > Mammalia > Carnivora > Mustelidae > Martes > Martes martes. Next base: position 51,369,820 of record NC_137894.1, on the reverse strand, counting down.
ATTTATATTAATTTTTCTCCAATTAGGCACATGTTCACAGGTGTATTTTTGTGGTTATCATTGGTTTTTCTGTAGTTATTAATGAGTTCTAACTTGTTTCACAAATTAATAATACATGTAGTTTTCTTCTGTGAAATGCCTATTTTTAACAGTGGTGAAAAGTGTCAGTAATGGTTTTTCTCATTCACAGAACCCAGATGAACTTGGTTCAGTCAGAAGTATGCCCATCAAAGGACTTGAACTAGATAACATGTCTAAGGTAAATTAAGTCTCAATTCTCTCTCCTACTTGTGTTTATTTTCACTACTATGCTTTGTTTTTAGTTTCTTTTCTATTTCATTATTGCCTTTTATTAAATAGTTTTATCTTATTTTTGTTTCCTTTATTAGTTTGAAAATCATATATTTTATTTTTATTTCAGTGACTGCCCTCACAATTTTAACATACATAGCAAGTCAATATTAATATCTTTTCCCCATTCATTTAGGTAGGAAGAAGTATTTTCTATCTTGTTGAGAGTAGAATGATCTGTTTTGTCTATTACCTCTCTACTCTTCAAAATGAGGAATTTTTATTCCCCATTTCAGTTCACTGATGCATTCCTTTGTCTCTTCCTTTCTGCTGGTGAGCCCATCCACTGAATTTGGGTTGTTGTTGTTGTTTTTAATTTACATTTGGTAATCATTAATAATCAATTATACTTGATTTAGTTTACATTTTTTAAATTTCCATTGGTTCTTTTTTGTAACTTCTATTTATTTGGTAAGACTTTGTATTCTGTTCTTTGCTGAGATGTCGAATTTTTTATCATTTATTTTAAATGCATTCATAATTGCTCATTTTTAGGATAGCTTCATTAAAATCTGGATAATTCTAACACCACTATCCCCTTCTTGTTAGCATCTATTGATTTTCCTTTTTCATTCAAGTTGAGATTTTTCTACTCTGTATGATTAATGATTTTTAATTGAAATCTCAACATTATGTGTATTATATTTCAAAACACTGAACCTTTTTCAACTTTTGTTGTTTTACTTGGCTTATTTTTACATTTTCCTGACAGATGAAGACAGAGGAACACCACTTTGTTACTGTCAGGTGGGTGTAGAAGCCCTGTTTCCCAACTCTGGTTCCATCAGCACCCAAAGGAAGGTAAGGACACTTCTTGTTACTGCTGGGAGGGAAGGAGAGCTCTAGACCCTCACTAGGCCTCCAGTGATTTCCCTGGCTGGGAGGGATAGGATCGCCTATCCTATGTCACTGCTACTCATTTACACCATGGGAGGAGGTGCTGATTCCTGTCTGATAGAGATGAAAGTTCAGGTTTCATACTTGGCCTTCTCTGACACCTCCTCAGGTGTATGCAGGTGGATGGGGTCATTTGCTACATCTTGGCCAGCAGTAGGAGCCTTGGGCTACCCATTTGGCCTCTGCTGGTGTAGGTGAGGTGTGACCAAAGATTCTTTTGTGGTGTTTGGCTGAAGTAGAGAAGATGTTGTATAAAATATTTATCATGTTAGGCAGCCCCTTTCCTGGTTGTTTGGCTAGAATGAACCGGCTTTTGTTGAGGACTTTTTTGGTCTATTTTCCTTAGTGTTCCTGAGTTGTTGGTGTCTTCTCTCATGTCATGTAATTTCTTGGGTCCCTATGCAGTTTGCCTTTCTTCTCTCCAACTTTCAGAGTGTTACTGTGTTTGTCTTATATATAAATCAGTTTATATCAATCAGTGATTGTAATTATATTTAACAGGAAGAACATGGAAAACTATGTTTACACCCCTTCCCAAGAACAGAATCACTGGCTTTTCTTTTATGATAGCAATATTTCTCCTTTTATATTTGTTTTGTATGGTTAGTCATTTTGAATATATTTGCTTCATAATGTGCATCCAATAGATTTATTACTGATTTGAGAGGAGAGTGAGAAGTTAGTCTGCTGTTTGCTCAACTGACTGCCATCATTGTAGATAGTCTCTGTGTGTGTTTGTGAATTTGACTCAATTCACTCAAGTTCAGCTGAACTTCATGTATCTAAACCTGTGTGGCCAGTTTCAAGGAAGCAGCCATTCATAAAGGCTTTTGGTCTGTGCTTTTTTAAATGACCCCCAAATTTCAATGACCCATTGGGTTCCCAATAGCTAATATTGATTTTTTAGGTTAAAGCTCTTCTGACTGTGCAGAGATTATACATACAGACCCAAACTCCTATTTCCAAAAGGAATTAATTTTTCTATCCATAAGTTAGACCAACGAGGATAATTTGGTCTTTTCCTTGTGCTTTTTATTATCCTCTTCTTTTTTTTTTTGAGATTTTTATTATTTATTTATTTGACAGACAGAGATCACAAGTAGGCAGAGTGGCAGGCAGAGAGAGAGAGAGGAGGAAGCAGGCTCCCTGCTGAGAAGAGAGCCCGATGCAGGACTCGATCCCAGGGTCCCGGGATCATGACCTGAGCCGAAGGCAGAGGCTTTAACCCACTGAGCCACCCAGGTGCCCCTGTAGTATCCTCTTCTTTTAAGAGTCCTGGATTGAAAAGATCCAATTCTACCTCATGCTCTTGCAAGATAATATTTTCCAATAATGGCCAAGTGCACTGCCCATCATTTTCATGACCTGCAAACACTTTCCACCAATTTTCTTCTCTCAAAGCATCTGTTTGAGATGCCATGAGGTCATTTATTTATTTTAAAGAATGTGTCTAGAATTCATAAGTATTTTTGTAATTGTTTGAGAATTACCTAAATTTCAGTATTTTCAGTAGTAGAGGTGTGATCTTATTTTTCTAATCTGCAGATATTTTGTGAGAATCAAATGAGATGATATAATGGTGCAATTTACATGTTACATTATGATCATTAAGTATGTTTGGCTTTCTCATTATCATCATCACCACCATCATATGACACAGTCCTATATTTATTTTTTTTAATTCTATGTTTCACAAAGGAATCAGCAGAGCATTGTGGAGTGGTAAAATCATGAAAGGAAAAATGAGTCAAAAATTGTTTAAAGCATACTTGGTACTAAATCTTATCCCACACTGCTGTTTCTTCTACACACTCTGTTTCAAAAACACAGTTTGTCTTCAGGGAACGGCTTTCTTTCAAATATTAGAAGTCAGAAATTGAGGGGGTTTTGTATCATTTCTTCTATTTGCTGATTATGATTGTGCTCGACTCACTTGTGTGATGCATGACTCTCGGTATTCTAAAGTTGATTGGTGAAAGAGGGGTTAGACTATAAGAATTAAATATTAAATTTAAGAATGATAATATAGTCTTCCTTTAAAAAGCCAAGATAATTCTCTGTTTTTAGAGAGCTTTGGAAAAATGTATTCTGAATTATGTTTTGTTGGTTGGTATGGATTAGAGAGCATGAATGATGTAGAGATAGGTGAGACTATATAGAGCAGTGTTGATGAAAACTGTCTACTTACATAGGGAGGATATCCATTTTTATGTGTAGTCATTGAACTTTGAATGTCAATTCTAAACTTTAATACACTGATATAGAAAAACACCGTGGCCTCAAGTTTTAGTATTTGTAGCATGGTTAGTGTAAATTTATGAATCTAACTTGGTTTCTGAGTTTGGATGATGAGTTCTACAACATAATCTGTTTGCTCTTTGGTCCCTATGTTTGGATACTTTGTCGTGAGAGTTCACATTGCAAAAATACCATCCATGCATACAAAAAAAAAAAAAAAAGTCCTAATCTATTTAGTTTCTTAGTTCAGATGGCAATAGTTTGAATAGCAAAGAATAGAAATACAGTGTTTGTATACATTTATAAACGAGAGAGAGAGAGAGAGAGAGAGAGAATGAGATATATAACAAGAAATGGTAAAAGCATGGTAAAATTTATGATAATACCTGCCTCTCATTTGTGATACCAGGTAAATGACGACTGGGGAATAACTACAAATCAGTCACTATCCTGAAACTTTAAAATGATTTAAATATTTTACATTACTTTAGTATTTTGTACATTTTTATATTAAGTTGATTGGGAAAAGCATGGATTTGACAGACACATTTTATAATTAAAAGACATTATAAATAATTTTAGTCTGAAATAAAAATTATTTCATAAGTAAAAAATAGGAAGTCCAATTCTCTTATCTAAAATTGTTTACTATTAGAAAATACTAGAAAGAGAAAGAAAATGGATGCTATGATATTTCAGAACAGTAGTTGACAGAGTAAGGTACACTAACCTGGCTTTTATTATAGGTGTTATTTATCACAAGGAATAGCTGGGAGACTTTCAGAAACACACTTGTCGACTCCTTAGCTTCTGCATTGCTGATATCACCTCCTTGTTTCTTAAGGTGTAGATCATGGGGTTTAAAAGAGGGGTAAAAACAGTATAAAATATGGAAAGAACCTTATCCACTGGGAGACTGCTAAAAGGCCAGGCATAAATAAAGATGCAGGGTGCAAAGAAAAGGGTCACCACAGTGATATGGGCAGTCAGGGTGGCCCTTGCCTTGGCCATGCCTGCTGAGGAATGCCGCCGCACGGTAACCAGGATGACTGTGTAGGAGATCAGCAAGAGCACAAAGGAGCTCATGGCCATTAGACCACTGTCTGAAAGCATCAGTACCTCAAGAGTAAAGGTGTTGGTGCAGGCAAGTTTGATAACCAGGGGAAGATCACAGAAAAAACTGTCCACTTTATTGGGGCCACAAAATGGAAGGTTTACTGTGAAGATTAACTGACTCACTGAATGGAAAACTCCAATGAGCCAGGAGCCCACCACAAGGCTTGTGCACTTGCGCAGACTCATAATGGACGCATAGTACAGGGGTCGACATATGGCGACATATCTATCATATGCCATGGCCACAAGGAGCATCATTTCACCACCAGCAAATACATGCAGAAAGAATATCTGGGTCATGCAGCCCTCAAAAGAGATGGTCTTGTGCTCCATAAGGAAATCAATAATCATTTTGGGTGTGGCAAAGGTGGAGAGACACACATCAATGAAGGAGAGGTTACTAAGTAGGAAGTACATGGGTGTGTGTAGTGCAGGTTCGGAGATGACAGTGAGCACAATGAGGAGGTTCCCCACCACAATGGAGAAATAGAAAAGTGTAAAAAACACAAAATAGAAAAGTTGTAGCTCTTGAGAACCCGAAAGACCGTGCAATATAAATTCAGTCACTCCTGATTTATTTCCTTGGTCCATGATTTCAAACATCTGAGATGGGATCAGAAATGTTCCTGTCAAGTGAAATGGAGAAAACATCATCATATTGTGCCAGTGAATGAGCAAAGCTAAGCCTGGGCTATCAGATTCCAGTCAGCATGCTTATCTATTTAGATCCTCATAAGCACACAGATAAACGTTATATGCAGTCATTTATTTTGTAATGACTCTCTAACCTTGGCTTTCATCTCTGAATCCCAATCTGATAGTCACATTTTAAAACATAAGTTTACATGTCACTTCCATGACTAAAGGCATACTGATAATAGTGTCCTCTCCCTTCCATAGCTTCCATCTCATTTTAAATCACTCCCTATAGGTAATAAAATCAATGTATTTCTGTTTTTCCCTCCTGTTTGTATTTTTGAAAAAATAAACATGTACTTATTAAATAAATAAATCAATAAGTAAAATTCCTGATAAATGGGAAACTTACAGTCTGAGTCATACGGACAGGTTTCAAATGCTATTTCTTATGATTCCTAGTGATATGACCTTGGGGAAGTTAATTAAACTCTCTGTGCTTTAGTTTTTGCCTCTGTGAATTAGGAGAAATAATAGTATATGCCTCAAAGGATTATTGTAAGGATGAAGAAGACTACAATAGATGAACTACTTAGGACAGTACCTGGCCCATAAGAGATGTTCAGTAGGGGCGCCTGGGTGGCTCAGTGGGTTAAAGCCTCTGCCTTCGGCTCAGGTCATGATCCCAGGGTCCTGGGATTGAGCCCCGCATCAGGCTCTCTGCTCAGCAGGGAGCCTGCTTCCTCCTCTCTCTCTGCCTGCCTCTCTGCCTACTTGTGATCTGTCAAATAAATAAATAAAATCTTTAAAAAAAAAAAAAAAAAGAGATGTTCAGTAGATGTTAGGTACTATGCCTTTGTTCCCTCAATGATGAAAATGTTTTCAGGTATAAACTAACATACTACATAAATTACTAAAGTATGTACTAGTCCTACTTAAGAGAACAACTACTTCATGCATGTTGATGGGTCTGTTGACATGTAAGTGTGTGAATATTTGAGTTAATAATTGATATCATATTTTTAGCTTTTTAATTAGTTCCTAATTTAGAGTCGTTGTAAATGTGTAATGGCTTTTTTTTACCCAGTGACTCTGAATTTCTGTGAATTTTATATGTGATCCTCAGCATCAAATACAGGAAAAGATACCATATTTGCTGATATTATCAATCTATATCTTCTCTCTCAATTTATGTAAACACATTTTATGATTCTGAAGGAAATTATATTTTATTAATTCTTTGATTTTTTTACAGTACATTACTCATAGATAGTATTCAATAATATTTGTTGATCCTACTATACAAAAAATAAAATTTTAGTTTCACATCAGTTAAAAGAGAACTGCTTTTATTTTCTTCTGTAGGCTAATTATGCCTGTGTGGTTTGTAGGAAACTAAAAAAAAATTCTTTTTTTGTTGTTGTTGTTGTAATAATTTTTTTTATTTCTTTTCATCATAACAATATTCATTGTTTTTGAACCACACCTAGTGCTCCATGCAATATGTGCCCTCCTTAATACCCAGGCTCTGATTCTTGGGTCATCTGGGTGTCTCCGTCCATTAAGCATCTGGCTCTTGATGTCAGCTCACGTCATAATCTCAGGGTCACAAGATTAAACCCTGTCTCAGGCTCCCTGTTCAGTGGAGAGTCTGCTTGAGATTTTCTCTCTCCCTCTCACCCTACCCCCAACTCATGCTCACTCTCTCTCTTTGTCTCTCTCTCAAATAAATATTTAAAAAAGGCTTTGATTCTTTTCTTTGAAAAATAGCTCTATTCTGTTTCTCAGAGTCCACAGTCTCTCATGGTTCGGGTGGGAGGTTGGGTGAGCCTGGCAGTGGGTATTATGGAGGGCACATATTGCATGGAGCCCTGGGTGTGGTGTATAAACAATGAATTCTGGAACACTGAAAGGAAATTTGAAAAAAACTGCTATTAAATATATAAACCACAAAAAAATAGCTCTATTTTGATAACTTATGAAGTTGGAATGATGATGGAGGGGAGGGAAGTGAGGGGATGCGTGAGCCTGATGGTGGGTATTAAGCAGGGCGCATATTGCATGGAGCACTGGGTGTGGTGCATAAACAATCTTTGGAACAGGAAAAAAAATAAAATTAAGGTGTAAAAATTAATTTATTAAAGAAAATTCTGTAGAAACTAAGTAGGATGCATAATAAAGAATACCTGAAGGGCACCTGGGTGATTCAGTGGGTTAAGCCTCTGCCTTCAGCTCAGGTCATGAGCTCAGGGTCCTGGGATCAAGCCCCACATTGGGCTCTCTGCTCAGCAGGGAGCCTGCTTCCTGCTCTCTCTGCCTGCCTCTCTGCCTACTTGTGATCTCTCTGTCAAATTAATAAATAAAATCTTTAAAAAAAAAAAAAAGAATACCTGAATGCCACAACATAAGAACACATACCTTTAGGAAGGTTGGTGTCCCTGTGTTTTTCACTATACTCCTCTAATAGCAATAGTTATGAACAGGTATATTTATTTACCTGTGAATTATATGCATACATCACTATACTAATATATTACATACACTATAAAATATAACTGAAATTTAAGAAAGAATGATATTTTGTAAATGTGGAGAACTCTAAATATTTTTTCTCAAACTGAAGCAGCTTACTTAGTTGTGTATGTACACCCTATTTTAGATCCAAGTAATTAAGAAAAGTAGGTGGCTCTCTGGAGTGAAATTTCTTAAAATCCTATCTTATGAAAGGTACACAGTAAACTTGTTATATGTGGCACTCCCATTTCTGGAAGAGAAGCCAAGAGCCTTTGCAGGGCAGGAAGAAGCTTCCTCACCTTGGACAAAATGTTCAAGGTGGTAAAATGCTTGTCTTAGTTCCTGTCTCTACTTACTTTTGTTTACCAACTCCGTGGTCTCTCTCCTTTTGACTTTTTTTTTTTTTTAAGATCTCAAGAATACAAGTTCATCTTGTTCCTTTGTGGAGGCACCTAATGAAACTTGTAGTAGACAAAATAATATTCTTGAGTATCCAAACCTGTAACTTTATCTGGTATTAAGGAAAAGTACAATAGGGGTCTGAAACACGGTTGCTAAAATCAACTGTATGATCTCTTATTACTGTCATGTACCTAGAAAAGATTATAAAGACCTACTGTAAATTATTAAAAGTGGTTATCTCTGAGTAAGAGAGTTTAGTAGTTTTATTCCTTATTCATTTATGTATTTGCTGAGTTTTTATCTTGCAATAAGCATACAATCTTTTTAAACTGAAAAAACAGCAAAGCTCTTTTTAATTGACAAGTTTCTATTTTTAATTTAGAAAATTTAGTAACAATATGAAATAAGGTTATCTTTTTTTTTAATTTTTTATTTCTTTTCAGCGTAACAGTATTCATTGTTTTTGCACCACACCCAGTGCTCCATGCAATCCGTACCCTCCCTAATAACCACTACCTGGTTCCCCCAACCTCCCACCGCCCGCCCCTTCAAAACCCTCAGGTTGTTTTTCAGAGTCCATAGTCTCTCATGGTTCACCTCCCCTTCCAATTTCCCTCAACTCCCTTCTCCTCTCCATCTACCCTTGTCCTCCATATTATTTGTTATGCTCCACAAATAAGTGAAACCATATGATACTTGACTCTCTCTGCTTGACTTATTTCACTCAGCATAATCTCTTCCAGTCCCGTCCATGTTGCTACAAAAGTTGGGTATTCATCCTTTCTGATGCTGGCATAAAAACAGACACATAGACCAGTGGAACAGAGTAGAGAGCCCAGATATGGACCCTCAACTCTATGGTCAAATAATCTTTGACAAAACAGGAAAAAATATCCAGTGGAAAAAAGACAGTCTCTTCAATAAATGGTGCTGGGAAAACTGGACAGCTATATGTAGAAGAACGAAACTCGACCATTCTCTTACACCACACACAAAGATAAACTCAAAATGGATAAAAGACCTCAACGTGAGACAGGAATCCATCAGAATCCTAGAGGAGAACATAGGCAGTAACCTCTTTGATATCAGCCACAGCAACTTCTTTCAAGATATGTCTCCAAAGGCAATGGAAACAAAAGCGAAAATGAACTTTTGGGACTTCATCAAGATCAAAAGCTTCTGCACAGCAAAGGAAACAGTCAACAAAACAAAGAGGCAACCCACGGAATGGGAGAAGATATTTGCAAATGACAGTACAGACAAAAGGTTGATATCCAGGATCTATAAAGAACTCCTCAAACACAACACACACAAAACAGACAATCATATTAAAAAATGGGCAGAAGATATGAATAGACACTTCTCCAATGAAGACGTACAAATGGCTATCAGACACATGAAAAAATGTTCATCATCACTAGCTATCAGGGAGATTCAAATTAAAACCACATTGAGATACCACCTTACACCAGTTAGAATGGCCAAAATTAGTAAGGTTATCTTTAATGAGAACACACAGGGATAATAACTGTTAATATAAATCCCAATATATACAGTTCATATCATTTTCTAACCGACCACTAATAATAAATACTTCCCATGTCAATACAGTACTTTTATAATAGTTTTTTAATGTACTTGTGGTATTTTTTTATAGAAGTTTTTAATTTTCCCTGATATTAACATATAATAACGTTGCTTTTTATTTAGCTAAAACTTTATGATTATGCATAACTATTTAGGATATATCATTATAATTTTAGAACTCAGACATTTTTTACTTATTGTGCCAAAACTTAATATCACTAAAATGTTCTATGAGAAGGACTATTCTTCACCTCACCCTTTATTGACAAGATGGTGTATTACAACTTTTATTTTTACTTATTGCCGCAGGAAAATGTATCTTACTGATGTTTCAGTGCATTTAATGAACGTTAGTGGAATTTACACTTATTCATGAATTGGTCCTTTGTACATTTTTACTCCTCAATTGCCTATCCATATTTTTGCCCATTTTACTATTGAGCTCTTCATCTTCCTAATATGTATTTATAAAGATACCTTTTGTGTTAAGATATTGCCATTTTTTAATAAATTTTCCACAAATATTTTAGTTCACTCTTTTCATTTTATTTTTATTTAATTTTCTTTTTTTTTAAAGATTTTATTTATTTATTTGACAGATCACAAGTAGGCAGAGAGGCAGGCAGACAGAGAGGAAGGGAAGCAGGCTCCCCGCCGAGCAGAGAGCCAGATGTGGGGCTTGACCCCAGGACCCTGGGACCATGACCTGAGCCTAAGGCAGAGGCTTTAACCCACTGAGCCACCCAGGTGCCCCTATTTGTTTAATTTTCAATAAAATTAGTTAAAATATATGAATAAATTAAGATCTACAATTTTTTCCAAATAGTTTTGCCCTTATTGTCTTACTTAAAAAGTTTTTATATAATGTTATAAATTGTTTTTAACATTTATCAAAAGGCATATTAATATTATGTTTAATTCAGTAGCTAAACAAAAATTTTAAACATTTATGGCTATGGCAGAAGTAAATTCAGTGAGTGATTAAGAGTTAAAGTTTGGGGGTGCCTGAAGAAAATTAAATTCTGTCATAGAAGTTGCAACTATCACTAAAGGGTTAAAGGAAGGTACAGATGGGGTTTCTCAGCATGCCTCTGAGTTCCTTGAAATTTCTGTCTCATCTAGCTGGTCATTTTTCCTAATACCAAGCTAAGGAGCCTTGTAAATAAGCTAATCTCTTTTGCAAGTTCCTTGTAATTAGAAGTATATTACCCCTAACTTTAGTCTCTTAAAATAAGCCAAGCCTTATTACAAAGGCTTTCCATAGAACGATTAAAATCCCTGAGATCTGCTGATCACAGGAAATTCTCAGACATCAGGAAGGACCAAATATCCACCAACTCAAAATAAAAATTACTTTAATGAAAATTTATTTTACTCCCCATTTAGCTAGTATTTATTTTAAGATAAGGAAGATGGAATTATAATCTCTTCAGTGTTTGCATATCATTGTAAACTCCAAAAGGAAAAGAATCCAGCCTTTTTTCCTCCTCACAGTTAAACC